>NC_080095.1:41172701-41804367 GCF_950005125.1 Chionomys nivalis | reverse complement strand
TCCAGGCCCTGGAGAATGGAGAGAGACACCACAAAGAACAGATGAAAGCCACTTGTCCTCAGCAAGGCCCAGGGCCGGGTGACAAATAAATAGGCCATTTTAGCAGTGTGAGAAGACCCCAAAGGAGTAGGCTCTGGGGTCAAATGATGGCCAGAGGAAGGACTCAACTCTGCAGGGCCCCGTTAGGATGCTCACTGATGCTGCAGGCAGAGAATGCAAGAGGCTTGCCCTGCCAATGACATCGTTTAGGATAGTCTATGCATTTACACCACTGCAAACAATGGCACGAGGCTATGTTCAGTGTCCCTTGTCATTTGCTCGAGAGCTCAGGCTGAAAACAGCTGTCACGTACCCTTTCTCTCCTCCATCCTGAACCCACGGAATGCCTGTGCTGGGCAGATTTGGTACCAAACACTCAGTCTCCTCCCTGTGACATCACGAGGCCTTTGGGCTCTTTGTAGCTCTGGAGTTAAATCCTGAAATCATGAAGGCTCTTCCCCCAGCACAGTTGTGTATATGTGTATGCTCTCGGGGACAATACTGGTGTGACTCAGTAAGGAGGGGAATGGAGAAGTTCTCTGGGAACCCCCTGCACACATGGCCTGAAACACAGAAGCCATTGTGAGGTTATAAGGTCAAAACTTCAGAAAGAGATGCTGATGTCAAGCCATGATGCTCCCAGTCCGGGTGTCACTCCAAGCAGCACACAGGAAGGGTTTTCTTTAGCATTTTCTCATGGGAACTCTTGAACACAAAGCCGGCAATGGGCAGAAACACAAACCTTTATGAGCCTTCATCCAACCTCAATGGACATCAGTACATAATCTCCTTTGAGCTGTGTCCCCACCTGCATGTTACCTGACTGCTTGGAGGGGGAATGTCCTTTTTTCCTTTAATGTTACCACACTACCATTACCACAATTTAATAAAATGCCAATAACTCCTTAATGCCAGCAGGTAAGTATTGACGATAGTTTCTCTCCTACCTGGTCCCACAGTTGTTCAGTCCCAAAGAAACACACAAAGACTTATATTAATTATAAACTGTTTGGCCAATTAGCTCAGACTTATTATTAACTAGCTCTTACAACTTAAATCAACCCATAATTCTTATCTTTGTTTAGTCACATGGCTTGGTACCTTTTCTCAGTAAGACATTCTCATCCTGCTTCCTCTGCATCTGGCTGGCGACTGTGTCTCTGCCTTTCCCCATTCCCAGAATTCTCCTAGTCTGGTTGCCCTGCCTATACCTCCTGCCTGGCTACTGGCCAATCAGCATTTTAAACCAAATGGTTTAAACAGTATTAAACCAATACAAGTGACAAATCCTTACAGTGGACAAGAGCATTATCTCACAGCAGATAAGTGTATGAACTTTTAATAGTCCCATACATGATTTCTAAAACACCATTTAAAAATCAGATTCCGCACAAGGGCTGCACAGTACTGTAGACCAACAAGGGTGTTCTTTATCTATATTTCATCTTTCTCTTTCTCTCCCTCTCTCCTCCCATCCCTGTGCATGTTTCATCCTATGAAGGGTTCCCACCTGGATCTTTCCGGTGACAGCCCTGCATGCTACACACGTTTCTCTATCACCCAATATTTCCTATCAATTGGGTGTTTGATTTTTATATTTAACTGGATTTAGCTTTGGCTTTTGTGGAGTTTATTGTGCTGTCTTGTCAGGAGGAATGCAATAATGTCTCCTGTCATGTGTGTGTGTGTGTGTGTGTGTGTGTGTGTGATTTTTAGCCACTTTGTGTATGTGTATTTGTGATTTCAACCACTTTGGGTGTTTGTTGCTGAAGTTAATTAGGGTTGTGAATTGGTGATGTTCTTATTATCTTCCTCTTCTTGTTGATGAGTTGCACAGCTTCCAAAAGGAAGCAGTCCTCTCAGCTTCTAGTTAATTAACTAGTTAGTATCACCATTCATGTAAGAAGAGCAGAATATTCTATTCTTTCTCTTCATTTCTAGTTTCAAACAAAATGAATGGCTTGGTATCAACTTCATTTGGTGGCTGACTGGAGTTTTGTTTGCTTGTTTGTTTTCAACATCTTTTAAACTTATGAATTTGAACACTTTTGATATGTTTTATGATCTATTTTACTGATTTTTTTTTAATTGATGCTGGGTTTTAGAATCTCTAGCCAATTGATTCCTTCTGATATGACCCTATTAATCTTTAATGTCATCCAAATAGCATGATGCCTCCACAGTTCTGTGCACTGTCCTAGACCTGGAAGAAGCCTTGTCTCTAAGAACCCACAATAGTGGCAAATGGTTTCTAGGGGCCACATTGTGGACACTTAGTGCTCGTGGGTGCTAAGTTGTTGGTCTTTTCTCAGTATTTTTAGTGGACAGAGCTAGGAAATATATTGTAATCTGCAATAAGGATATGTTCAGCTGGGCAAGAGTGTACTTCCAACAATTGGGAGACTGATACAGGGAGCTAGATCAGAGTTTGAGACCAGCCCCCACCACCTCACACGTGGAGGGGGGAAGGAGAGAGAGAGATTATGAATTCATGCTGACATTTTCATTGGGATTTAGAATTGCAGAGGGCTTCTCCTCAAGCTCTCCCTGCTTACCTCCATCCCTCCTTCCTCTGCTCAGAGTCTGGCCCTCAAGGACCCCACAGATGACGTGTAACTGCTCATCTGCTTCCTGCTACATTTGCACAGAGCAGTCTGAGAGCCAGACAATGCCATCACTGCCTGGCTCTTTACTGTTGCGTAGTGTTCCTTGATATGGAGGAGCCACAGTTTGTTTGCTCCACCAGTCTTCCCCTCCTGGATGCTTGGACTCTTCTTTATTCAAACGAGATTTGATGAGAGAACCTGAAAAATAATAAATACATTGTGCCTTGGTAAGAGATTGAATACCCAGTCTTCACTAGTACAGTTCTATGTGGTTTTTCAAATGTGTTATATCCAAAGCAAGCCTGTGAAGTAGACTAGACAGGAAGATGTATCAAGACCTAACTTCTATAAATTTAAATAAAGCTCCCTTCCTGTGCCAGTTCTCATTCCTAGCCTCTTCCCTGTTGCTCCTTACGTGTGTTTCCACATACAAATATCCGGTCTCCCTGGCAGCCTGACTTTGGGAATGCCACCTAATGCCCTAGTTAGTTTTATGCCAACTTGACACAAGCTAGAATCATTGGGAAGAGGGAGCCGCAAGTGAGAAAATACCCTACCAGAAAGACCTGTGGAGCTTTTTTTTTTTTTTTTTTGAATCATAATTGATGTGGGAGGACCTAGCCCCTTGTGGGTGGGATCATCAGAGGCAGATGATCCTGGGGTAGATGAGGAGGTAGACCAGTATGCCACACAGCTCCATTGGGGGGGCTTCATTTCCCACCTCCAGGTTCCTGCCTTGAGTTCCTGCCCTGGCTCCCTTCGGTGACGGGGTGTGACCTGGGAGTTGTGAGGTGAATAAAACCCTTTCCTGCCCAAGTTATTTCAGTCACAGTGTTTTACCGCAGCAATAGAAACAGTAACTAAGACACCTAAATCCCCTAAGTCTCCTTCCCTCTCCCACAGAGCGGAGATATAGCAGAACTTCTGCCTCGGGTAAGAGGTGGCGAAATAGAAAGAGACAGGTGACCGCAGTGACTGGTCCACAGAAATGAAGGGAAAGCATTTACTACTTTATTTTCCTAATGTCATTAATGTGTTTTGGTCTTTTATGCAGGACACATTTGTCAAAATTTCAGATACTTTCATATGTAAGCACAGAGAGATAACCCTTCTCTCAGTATACAGATGTCCCTTGATTTACTATGTGTTATACTTCAGTTCATTCATGGTTAGGCTGGAAATATCATTAATTCAAAAGATTCAATTAATGCATTCACTGACCCAGTGTCCGGTTGAGCGCCGTGGAGGCACGGAGAACACTGGGAACATATACATTCGGTTTTTCTCTCTTGGGCTCCTGTGGCTGAGCTGTACTATAGTTTGTGCCCAGCGTTAGGAGGGGCTACTTGCCACATAGCCAGCCGGGGAGAAGATCAAAGCTCAGCATATGGTTTATATGAGATTCATGTAGCTCTTACACAACTTTGAAGTTGGAAAACTATAAATCAAATTATCCCTCAGAGCCATCCGCCATCGTGAAGGAGACACCTGCGCTTCACTGTGCTGGGTCTGCTCAGGCTGCCGGGACCCAGCGTCAGACCGGGTGACTTACGGGAACTTTTGCTCATCTCGGTCCTGAGCTAACTCTGGGATTGAAGTGCTTGCATGTTTCTTGGTGCTGGTTCTGTCCCAGCTCCTGGACAGCTGCCTTTATGCTGGGTCATTATGAGCAAGCAGAGAAAGCTCTTTGGTCTCTTTGCTTCTTAAGAACCCCAACCCCAGCAGGGGGCTCCACTCCCATGACCTCATCCAAATATCATTGTGTCCCAAAGACCTAACCTTCATCCAACACCATCATGTGGGGGAGTCAGGCCTTCAAGGGCATGCATTTTGGAGGGATATAAGCTTAGTCCATATAGGATTATGAAAATCGGGTAATTCTGTCTTTTACATTAAATGAGAGAGCAGATTAAAAAAACTAAACTTGTCATGAGAATGACAAGATAGTATAAACTTTGGTTTATAGGATACATGGTCTATGTCACAACTGTTCTGTCTTGCCAATCAAAAACAGCTATGATGTCACAATGGAAAACATGGGTGCGGGAGACAGAGATACAGAGATGTGTGTGGCTATGTCCCCCAAAGTGTCTTTGTTGACAATGAAATTCAACTCATCCTTTTTTGCACACACATATAGAAACATAATTGTTTTAACTATTAGAAAAAGATTCCCTGACCCGAGAGCCAGACTGGAGCCACAGGCTGTTAGTTTGAACCGAGCAGTTCAGCATGAAAGTCAAAAAGCTTCAATGAAGCAGAAAGACAGAGGGTCAGGGACCGTGACACTGCAGCTTCTCTGGTAAGTTAGGACTCCATCCTGGTTTGATTGCAGCAACACTGTGATTAATCTCTGGGGACATTCCTGTGTCAGCATAGTATGCTCATAAACAGGCCAAGCCCACACTGTGACAGCCACAGCTTTTCCTTCCTAGCCAGCTCAGTCACCTGCACCAAGCAGAGTGTTACCGTTTCAGAGCTTCCAGAGACAGAAAGGACGTAAAACCCCTTAACAACCTATGACTCGCAAAGACTATGAATGAGCTCTCCCAGACTGTGGCCAGGAGTCTACAGCTGAGCCCTTCCTGGCTTGGCATATTAGTGCTGAGGGTTTGTTTGGTCCCCTGAGAGTGGGAGAAACTTGAGTCTCCAGAGGCCAGGGCTCAGGCCCAATCCTGTGTCTACCCTATACACAGGCTTGTGTATTTAAGGCCTTTGCGCTTCTCTCCTCGTTTGGTTTACCCATCTGCTAAGTGGGGATAATGACCCCTACACCCTTAGAGCCACTCTCCTTTGAGATCAGAACTCTGTCAGGCTACCACAGTTAGTCCTAAGACAGTGACCTATGAAAACGAAAGCAAGTGCCCAGTGCTGGTGACCCGTGAGCAGGCAGAGCGAAGAGAGACACGTGACCTGCGGGCTGCGGTTAAACCCTTCAGCTGTTTTCTGTGTTCTTCAGATTTTGTAGACTTGGCGGGGGCGGGGGGTGTCAATGGGCCATAGATCGTTTTTAAGGGCTGGATTTTTGTGCTCTTCCCTACAGGGTATCAGTGAACTTACCCTGAGATCTTTCCAGAACCTACTACGTAGGAGTTTAGAAAAATCAGAGGAACCAAAAGCTCTGAAAATTCTTTGAAAAGATTGTAAATGCTATAGATTTGTAAGTGTGACCTCACAAATGATAGTGGCGTTAGTATTTCCTTATAAATCCAAGCTGAGATCAAAAGCACAGCGGCACCTTCCTTTATTTTTTATTTATTTTTATTTTATTTTTGGTTTTTTTTTTGAGACAAGGTTTCTCTGTAGCCTTGGTGCCTGTCCTGGAACTAGCTCTTGTAGACCAGGCTGGCCTCGAACTCACAGAGACCCACCCGCCTCTGCTTTAATCCCAGTGTTGGGATTAAAGGTGTGTGCCACACGGCCTGGTTTAAAATGTGTAGTCCAGACTGACCTCAAATTCCAGATCCACTTGCCTCTGCCTTCTTTAGCAAATCCTACCAGCCTGCACCACCAGAACCGGTGGCGGCACATTCCTTTAATCCCAACACTGGGGAAGTAGAGACAGGTGGTTCTCTGTGAGTTCAAGCCCAGCTTAGGCTACACAGAAAGCTGGGGGAAAAGACAGGCTCCATCGTAAAACACTGTCTCAAAATAAAGCAAAGTAATTCTATCAATAAGACTGTTCTTGCACATATGGGCTGGACCCGGTAGTAGCTCATGCCTAATAGTCCCAGCACTTGGGAGCTCGAGGCACAAAGACTGCAATGAGTTCAAAGCCAGCCTGGGATATATAGTGAATTCTAGCCTAGCCTGGACTATATAATGACCCTCTCTTTTAATACAACAAAGAAAGCAAACTGTGGAGGTCCTTGAGTGTCCCGGACAGTACTTGAACATGCTCATCCTAAACTACTCATCCCAGAAAACACTGGAGAAGGTAAATCAGATGGTTTCAATCCAAAGGCTGGGGCTGGACAGAGATCTGAAGCTTGGGGATTGCTATTAACCTAAATGCTTCACTAGCAGGTTTAGGGGGCAAGAAGTCAGGGGAAGTATAGGCCCCTAACAAATGTCCCCAGAGTGCATTTGTCTTGTGAGCCCCTGTGGGCTCTGAAAGGCGTTAGGAGTCCAGTGACCAGCCTGGTGGCTGTGTAGCTTGTTTTTAAAGCCTCAGAGAAACCGAGGATGATCCAAGGACTGTGTTTCTAGGTCATTCGATCATTTGTCTATTCTCCATCTATTGATTTTGTGACCATCCATCCTCCATTTGAGTTGGAAAGCCTTGACCTGTGTGGGGTGACCTCTGTGATGGAATTACACAGGACACAGGAGGCCTGAGCGGCTCGTCACCGTAAGACAGAGCTTACCTCGCCACCCATCATTCTTATAAACAGAGCAAACAGGTCACTGAGATCGGGTTGAATCGGAAACCCGTCCTTCAAATAGACTGGCAGTTGAATCGAGCAGAGTAACCTCCCTCATTGGCTTTATGGTGTGTACATCCCCACCTTGCCTTCTTAACTGTCCCGGCACCACTGCCTCCCTGACCTATGTTAGTTCTGTGACTTCCATCCCCACCCTGCACCTGGAGTGTCTGGACCTTTGATGGAAGCAGGAATCAGTTTTCTTTGCCTTTTGTAAGTGCCTAACTGCACTCTGTGTGGGGGTTCAAGTATTCCAGAAGCGGATGTCTTGCTGGTCATAGTGGCTCCTGCCTGTCATCAGAGGCAAGGAAACCACTTCAAGTCTGACTGACTCTAATAAACATAGCAAGTTCCAGAGCAGCCAGGGATCCATAGCAAGACTCTGCCCCCACAAACGAGCAGACAAACCAAGCAATGTCCTTGAGTCATGGACTCTTAGTTGTGTCTACCATGGTAAAGGGGAGGGGGCCAATTTGTCACTTAGCTTTCAACTTCAAAGAGCCTTGAGAAACAGCCATAGTGATCAATAAGGACCAGCTAAATTATGTGTCTAATTTTACATTCAGCAAAACTTGGAATATTCACTATGTGCCAGATGTTCGAGGCACTGGAAATCTGCAGCTGTATAGGCAGGTCCCTTCCTGGAAACAGCCCTCAATCTACGTGACCAGAACTCTCTGAAGTCCACATTTCATTCATGGACTAATCGAAGACTTCAAGACCAGGATGAGGTCTGGGTGATAAACAGACACCATCAAATTCACCCATCATGAGCAGACAGGAAGCCTCTTGCCGAAAGTGTCCGTGAGTATGTGAACTTAGAGGTTGAAGATCAGTTTGGTGGAGGAATGCAAGCTGTCTAGCCTTTGCTTTGTTTGAAAGCCAAAGTGTAATAGAGGAGTAAGGTTTCACGTTTGTCCTAAGCAGTCCTCTGAGCCTGGGGAAATCTGTCCATCCTTGTGGTGGTGGTGGTGTGGGCCTGTTTTCTGGTGCTCGCACTCTGTTAGAGAACACATCCCAGTCCACCGTGTACAATCACTAGGGAATCCTGTCACAGCTTGCTTCTGAGGTCACTCACTGGATTCTGTGGGTGGTGTTATTTTAGGGTGACAAGCAGCAGAGGGAGGGATGAGTCTGCAAAAAACAAATCAGTTGTTTGTGAGCCGGTTCTGTTTATTACCAGGAGTTCCTGGAGAGAAGGGATCAGAGAATTAAACTCTGGAGTTTCTGTGTTGCTAATTCTGAGCAGAAATTTTTAGTACCAAACTCTTGAAGAGGGAAGGAAAAACAGGCTTCCATGTCAATATGTGGGAGGTGGGAGGGGATATTTGAAGCTGTTTTTGTTGCCCTTCTCGCAGAGTAGAGATAGAACAGCATTAAAATCCTGTGCCTTGAGCCAGTTAAGTTGTATCTGTAAGATACCATGCAGGATAAATGCAAGGGATCATTTTTGTCACATTCATATATGACTTTCAAATGACCCCCTATGTGGAAACAACCCTCCCCCCACTGTCTCCCTCCCCCCCCACCCCGTCTTCTTAGAAAGCCCAAGAAATCCAGATGGAGGCTTCTCGTTTAATATCCCTAAAACAGTCATCCAGAGAGGCATCCCTGGGCCTCTGAACGTAGCTTACGGGTAGAGAATGTGCCTATAAAGTATGTGGGAAGGCCAGGGTTCAGTCCCCAGTGCTGCAAAAAGCAGCCAAACGGTCACCGAGCTGGCCTGATTAGTCTTTGCTCATTGCGATTCGTGTCGCCTTGGCTCCTGTTCTCTTTGCTCTCTGAGTAGACGCTGAGCTGTGACGACATACCTCCATGTGGCGTGTCCTGTAAGACCCATCTTGAAAGAATTTAATTTTCCTTAGGATTCAGCTGACCATGCCCAAGACTTAAAGATCTTTGGCTAAAGACAGCTAAGAGTCTCTAGAAAGATGAAACTCAAAGACCCAGACATATGTGTCCGAGGCAAGTTGCTTGGGATCTGCACTTCTCTGAGACACCAGAGCCTGGGTCTTTGCCATTTCCATTGCTAACAGTGGTGGTGGTGGATGGCTCTCAACAGGGGATGGTGAGAAGGGGCAATGCCTAGCTTTAGACTGACCCAGACTTAAGACTTGGGGAGGAAGCTCCGCCCACTCCTGCACCTATGCGTGGAAGGGTGCACTGTAACTCGGCCAAGGGACACTGGTTCCCTTTAGGCTATAACCAATGAAGAGGAAAAAGCCTTGAAAACAAGCACGCCAAGGTGGGAGGAGCGTGGCCTCTGGGTTCAGGTGCTCTCTGCCAACAGTGAACGAGGCATCCCACCTGGTGTAATTTCAGCAGCCTTGTCTGTAAAATGGGGCTATTTCACTACTATTTCAGATCGGCAGCACAAAGTGCAGCTGAACTCTGTTTCCCAGTCCTCTTTGCTCCAAACCGTTTCTTCTCTCTGTAATCTTCCCCCTTCTGTCTCATCCACACCGCCTCTCACACACACAATCATAACACAAGGTTATCATTATTACTTGACATGTATAATCATTTTGTAGTGCTTTTCCTTCTATTTCTGCTCCGAAAGTGTGATTGGCAGGACTAGAAACGGGCCAAGTGGGGACTTGAATCCAAGCCTCTGGCTCGGGGCCCAGATCCCTCTCCTTTGCCCCCCCTCTCCACATCCCATTCTGCCCCTCGTGTTCCTTGAAGGGACCCTACAGCTCCCCAAGCATGGCTATTACACCAGGAAACTAAGAAATGGAGGGCCACAGTGAGGCACAGACACCTGCAGAAAGAAAAATAGGACACTCGAAAAATCACAAGGAGGGCTCTTGGCCGCTATGCACATCCCCGCTGAGTGGCTCCCACTTCAGCAAGGTGTTCTAAAGCTGGAAGATGAGGTCGGTGCCACCTTAGGAACCCACAGCCCAGGAAGACCCATACTGATATTCTTAAGAGGGTCAGCTGCTTCCGCATGCTTACAACCCAGGGCCTCGAACATTCATGTGAATACCCCCTCCCCCCCACACACACACAGCCATCTCACCAGAGGTTCAGTGTTTTGTCTAAAAAGAAAGGACATTACCAAATGAAGGCCAACACAGCAAAATATTGATTTGGAGCAGGTGTGGTCTGGAGACAGCATGGTTCGCTTGCTCACCCCGGCTCCTACTACGTCTTTCCTAGACTCTTACTGACCTCAGCCATCCTCCTGGCAAGCAGAGGGTTTATCTACAGGTGAGCCGGGCACAGGGAGGGAAAATGAAGGGGATACGGTTCATCAGAGGATGTTGAGTCCTTCCCAGTACTGGGAAGTGTGTGGCTAACACACCCATGCCATTCAGGTCCTAAAGCACTGGTTTCTTAAGACAGATGGAGACATTTTTGTCCTCCCTTCAGGGTGGCCATGGAGTCAATCCTCATCTCCCTGATAGACCGAGGGAGGTGGAGGGAAAGAAGAGGGAAGTGAGGGCCAGACAGAAGGCAAGAAGAGGCAAAGAAGAAAGGAGCAGATTTCTTTCTCTCCAGCCCGTTTCCGCACCCGGGATCTGGCTGAGTCGCCAGTGGCTCTCTCGTACTTTGCGGAGGTAGATACACATTTCCCTTAGGACCAGTTGTCGGCAGAGCGGGGAAAACACACCAGAACCCTTCATAAATCAGCAGAGGTCACTGCCAAGAGCTTTGTCCACTTGCTGTCCCTGGCGGTGATAAACTCATTGCATTTGGGAAATGGCCAGAGACCCTGAGTCTGATCTTAATTCTTATTCCCAGAAAAATCTCAGTTCTGGGTTCACCCACCCCCTGTTTACTGTCTTTGTGTTTCCTAGACAAAGCTGGAAGGAACACACTTTCCTGACATCAAAGGCAACATTTCTTTGTTTCGGGGAGGAGGAACAGGACAAGGGAGTCACCGAATCCCTAGGCTATGGGAAAGCCAGGCTCAGGCCAGAGGGAAGCTGGCGCTATGACCCCCACAGGGGGCCTAAGAGACCTGTAGTGTGTCAAAAGCCTGGTTTTGTCAGACCTGAATACTAGGATGCTAGGGCTACTTCTCTCTCTCTCTCTCTCTCTCTCTCTCTCTCTCTCTCTCTCTCTCTCTCTCCCTCTCCCTCTCCCTCTCCCTCTCCCTCTCTCCCTCTCCCTCTCCCTCCATACTCATGTAGGGTGATTTGAGGCTTCATAATGCTAGTAAAAAAGTATAAGAGAGAGCAAGCCCATGGCAGCTACCCTTCCCTCACACTGTCCTTGCCTGGGTGTGCGACTTTGGAGTTGGCCACTTAGGGAAGGTAACAGTGGTGTCCACACTTTGGAGAGTGAGCCATAGTCCACTGTCTACCCGCTCTGTGGGATCATTCCATACTGGCTCTATCCCCTCCCCTTGGCTCCTATAGAGCTAAGACACACCTTCTCAGTGTCTGCTCAGACCCTCCTACCTTGGGAAGTCATTTTCTAGTCGATGGCCCGCCATTCCCCACCCAGGAAGATCCGCTCAGCCCTAGCCACACCCAAGCATAGTGGCTGTACTTGGACACCTTTGCAGCCCTTTGCTCAAATGGCTATGTGCGTGTTGGTAGAGAGTCCTCTTGTCTATAGATGCTAAGTTCTGTGATAAAAAAGTTCTCTTTGTCTTAGTCAGACTCAGTGCCTGGCGTCTACTAGATGCTCAATAAATATCTTGTGAACGAAGCCATGATTAAATCTTTAAACACTTTCCTTTTCCTGCTCTGTTTCAGGTGACAAGGTCAGTTTTGTTGATGAACCCAGGTTTTTCCTGGCTGCATTAAGGGAATAGGAATTAAGTAGATTCGGGTTGAAATCTGTGGCTGAGGCCAGAAGGGCCAGGTTAGGAGAGGCCTCCTCCTACCCTGCGGGGAGCAGAGGGTTGTGAAGCATAGCCTCAGCATTTAGATTCCCAGAAGCCAGAAGCAGCAGCAGAGATGCATTGTTTGAGAGATTTGGAGAGGGTCCGGATCTTGGGACAGGCCTTTGCCGATGACTCAGGAGCCACCAGCTCTGTTAGCCAGACAGAGATGATACTTCATTTTTAAAAAAAGAAAAAAAAGAGACAGTAAGTCATCTTTACTCAGAGTTAACATTTGCCCCTATGATTGTAATGGCAGATGTTGGGAACAGTGAGACCCCAGATCCTGAATTTCTTATAATCCTCTGATCTGAGTGCCTACAGCTGCTCTGAGCACGAGACCTTCCAGGGTTCCTGATGGCAGGAGAGTGGTTTCTGGTGGGTTTGGCTGGGGCGTGGCTATCTCTATATAATCTGCCCCTGAACACAATAAAGGGGGCATTCTTGGGGAATTCAAGGATGACCCGTGTCGCTGTCTCTGTATTTTAACCTCCAGCCCCCTTGCCCGAAGCTCTGGAACTGGGTGCCAGCGCACAGAGCGCAGACACAGGGGGCGCAGTGCACGGCAATTGGAGGTTCCACCCAGATTTCAGGAACTAGGAAACGCTGAGAGGTCGCCCTCAGAAGGTGAGAGTGGATTGGGGTATGTGTTAATCCTGACGTCCTTCGCTCGGTTTTGGTCTCTGCACCATGCAGGCAGCATGTGAAGTTCAACTGAGAAAGAGGGGTAAATGAACAGGGTTGTCCCCGGCCGGAGGGGACATATGTATTGGGAAAAGATAGAAAGTAAATAGCTTAAAAAGATAAATGTGTACAGGTGTATGATATGTTGATTGTGTTGTCTTTTGTGTTCTGGTCTGGAGAAAGACATTTGATTCTAGGAACTGCTAAGAAAGGTATTTTGACTTTAAAATATGGGCTTAAGAATTTGATGTTTTGGAAAGGTTGTTTTTGTCTCCACATACAATGAGAGCCTAAGGATTTATTCGATATTCATGTGGTTTGAATCCCCGAGACCTCCTGAAAATGTTGCAGTGGTGTGTGAGCAGCTGTGGCTCCAAGGCCAAGCAGCTCCAGGCGGCCGGCGCTGAGGGGCTGCAACGCATGCAAAGCCCGGGACCTGCCTCGAGAACCAGGCAAGAGCGCCAGGCCTGCTTCCAGCGTGGGCCTCAGGGCCTCTCCCCTATTGCAGCGACCCCTGAGAATGCAGCGTCCCCGCTCAGCAGGAAGTAGCTAGACTGACAATGCCCAAATTCCCTAAAAGATAATTTAAGTGGGGCCCCTTCAGTGGTTGCAGAGCAGCAAGCCTGCTTTCGTGAGTTCCCCTCCACTTCATGCACTCAGCTGACATGAATGTGCCACGGGAGTATGACAGCTGGGGTATTTTAGGGGACAGTGGTTTCTGACTGCTTCTGGGGTCATGCCAAAGCTACTCCTAAAAGTCCCGAGTCTGAAATGGTCACACACCTCTGTTCACTTTGAGGGGTATGAGGAACCAACAGTCTCTGGGATACTTGAATCTACCTGTCTTACAGGTTTAAGTTGCTCTGTTGTGTTCCCTAAAAGCCAGGATTCTCCTGAGGAGATGCTGTCACTCTCTGAGTACAGGTTCCATAGAGTGCTGGCCAAAGTGAATCAGTAGAAACCAAAAGGCTGTGTGATCAGGAGGGACCTCTACTTTATAAAAAATTTAGAGGGGAGATGTTGGGAGCAGTGAGACCCCAGATCTTGAATTTCTTGTAAACAACTTGTTTTCCCCTGATCTGAGTGCCTACAGCTGCTTTGAACACGAGACCCTCAGGAGTTCCTGATGGCAGGAGAGTGGTTTCCGGTGGGTTTGGCTGGGGCATGGCTATCAGTTAAGGATCCCTATATAAGCTTCCCCTGGACACAATGAAGGGGGCATTCTTGGGGAATTCAAGGATGACCCGTGTCGCTGTCTCTGTGTGTGTGTCTGTGTATTTTAACCTCCAGCCCCTTGCCCGAAGCTCGGGAATTGGGTGCCAGTGCACAGAGCGCAGACACGGGGGCGCGGTGTGCGGCAGGTAGATCAATTTAGAGATATCGAATGAAAGCCAAGAGCAGTGACACCCCAGATCCAGGCTCTGGGGCAGAGAAGGGTGTTTGTGCTAAGAGGTTCAGAGGTTCACAGCCCTTCATGAGGATATGATCCTCTCCTCCCAGACAGAGCAAGTAAGTAGTTGCTTAGGCCAGTCATAAATTAAAGCAACACTGAACATTAAACTCAAACAAGCATTTTAGTGAACCAGAAAACCCTGCATTAGTGTGTATTCTGTTTCTATAACAAACTAATCAAGGATACGTGTGTTGCAGAGCAGAAAAAAAAATGTATTTGATTCGGTTTTGAAGCCTGAAATTCTAAGATTAGGCAAACCTATCTGTTGGGGCTCTGATGAAGGCCTTCTTACTATGTCTCAATATGGCAAGGAGCGTGTGTGAGGAGAGAGCTCATGATGAGAGAGGGGGTGAGAACCCAGCTTTCTTATAGGCACTAACTAGGTTCTGAGCCTTGGGGGAGCATGCTTAAGCTATAGCCAAATCACCCACAGCATGGTGTAAACACAACTAAATGACCCTGTGCCGGACAGGATGCCTCTCTAAAAGATGAAGACACACTGTCGCTATCATCCAGGGACTTAAACTGGTGGTGGTGGTGGTGGGGGGGCTGGATATTTCTGTGAGGTTTTCTGAAAAATATTTCACGTTAAGGTTGTTCACTGAGAACACAGTCTCCAAAGCAGCCACTAATTCCCGGCATTTTTTGCCTGTCCCTTTTCATTGGTGAGGATGCCACCCAACTTTTTATTTTTATTTTTTTGGTTTTATTGTACATTTTTTCTCTGCTCCCCTCCCTTCCTCTCCTCTCCCCTTCAATCCTCTCCCATGGTCCTCATGCTCCCAGTTTACTCAGGAGACCTTGTCTTTTTCTATTTCCCATGTAGATTAGATTTATGTATGTCTCTCTTAGGGTCCTCATTGTCGTCTAGGTTCTCTGGGATTGTGAATTGTAGGCTGTTTTTTTGTTGCTTTTTTTTTTTTTTTTTTTGCTTTAAGTCTAAAAGCCACTTATGAGTGAGTATATATGGTATTTGTCTTTTGGGGTCTGAGTTACCTCATTCAATATGATTTTCTAGATAAATCCATTTGCTTGCAAATATAAGGATGTTGTTTTTTTCTGCTGTGTAGTACTCCATTATGTAAATGTACCACATTTTTCTTATCCATTCTTCAGTTGAGGGGTATGTAGGTTGTTTCCATGTTCTGGCTATAACAAACAATGCTGCTATGAACATAGCTGAGCACATGTCCTTGTGGTATGATTGAGCATCCTTTGGATATATACCTAAAAGTGATATTGCTGGGTCTTGACAAAGGTTGTTTCATAATTTTCTGAGAAATTGCCAGACTGTTATCCAAAGGGGTTGTACCAGTTTGCACTCCCACCAGCAATGGAGGAGTGTTCCCTTTACCCCACAACCTCTCCAGCATAAGTTGTCATCAGTGTTTTTGATCTTGGCTATTCTTACAGGTATAAGATGGAATCTCAGAGTTGTTTTGATTGGCATTTCTCTAAGAATGTTGAACATTTTCTTAAGTGTCTTTCAGCCATTTTAGATTCCTCTGTTGAGAGTTCTCTGTGTAGGTCTGTACTCCATTTTTTTATTGCATTATTTGTTCTTTTGGTGACCAGTTTCTTGAGTTCTTTTGTAATTTTGGAGATCAGCTCTCTGTCTGATGTGGGGTTGGTGAAGATCTTTTCTCATTCTGTAGGCTGTCATTTTGTCTTGTTGACCATGTCCTTTGCCTTACAGAAGCTTTTTAATTTCAGGAGGTCCCATTTATTGTTTCTCTCAGTGTCTGTGATATGGCTACCCAACTTTTGTAAATATGGGGCATCTTAGGAAGAAAGAAACTGATCCCAGTACCCTTTGGGGCTCCGCTGGGGATGGGCTGCAGAGGTTCCTGGTATAGCCAATGCATTTCTTCTGTTCTGTTTTCATTTTTGTTTTTCATTATTTATAAGTGACAGGTAAAACATCATCTGTGTTCATGGTGTAAACATGTGTTAACGTGTGTGCCCTGAAAATGTCTGAATCAAGTAATCTAACATGGTTATCATTCCCCATGCTGTTTTATTTTAATTGTGAAAACTTTAAATCAAAATTTCACAATGACCAGATCCTGTGATGAACTATAGTCAGCCATGGTGTACTCTAGATATGCTGAACTTATCCCTCCTGTCCAAAGGAAGTGTGTCTCCTGTGGCCAGCATCCCCCAGGCTCCCTCCCCTGCACACGTCAGTCTCTGACAGCGGTCACTCTTTCTGCTTTCATGAGTCTGATGTGTTAGCTTCCCGTGTAAGCAGAGTCAGAGAATTTGTTATTCTGTGCCTGATTTCTTATTGCCTTTCACCTAGGTTCATCTACACCATGGTAAAGGGCAGCTTTCCTTCTCAAGGCTAAAGACTGTGTGTGTAAAATATATTTCCCACATGTCCTTTATCTGTTTGTAAACTGATAGGCACCTTGATTAATTCTGGGTCTTGGCTATGTGCCTTTTATGCTGGGTAGGGAGACATCTTGGCACAGTCTGGCCATTGTTCCAGGATTCTCTAGCCAGGCTACAACCACCCAACCCCCCAAAACTCCTACAGTCCCCCACCCTTCCCCAATCCTCAGGGCTAGAAAGAGAACTGGATACTTTTCTTGAGAACCTGGGTTTGATTCCTAGCACCCACAACTGTCAGTTCCTGGGAATCTGATGCCCTCTTCTGACATCTCCAGGCACTGCATGCTCATGGTACACAGACATACATGTAGGCAAAACACTATTACAAATAAAAATTAATTAAAATGAAGAAAAACGTGACCTCCCCAACTGATGTGAGGTCTCCGCCACCTCCATACATGGTGTCCTCTGGGAAGAGAAGCCAGAAAGAGGCTCCCAGGGGTAAGCCCTGACTTCCAGCTGGGCTGTCTCTCCTCACTGACCAGATCTCCTTTGGCACTGAGGCCATTGCCTAGCCTTCTGAAGGGGCAGGGAACACTATAAGGGTCAAAGTTTCCTTTACCAGGCCAGCTGCCAGCTAATACTCCACCATCTCGGATAGCCTACTCTCCCTCCCCGTAGCACTGCTCTTGGGCCAGACAGGCTCGCCTCCATAGACAAACCATCCTTCCTCCATGCCTCTCTGTTTGCGGGCCGGAACTGTCTGCCTTTGAGAAGAATAGACTGTGAGAAAGAACGTGTGCCTTGAGGAATTAGTTGCAAGCCAGGGGTCATATGCTGGGCCAAGGGCATGGGTCTTCTCAGAGCCTTGGGGATGCAGCAATAGCAGTAGCCTCCTCCTAGATGCTACCCTTAGGCCTGGCATGTGTGCCCAGGTGCTCTATGAGCCAATCGTGAAGAGTCACCTTCCAGACCAAGATGATGACCCTAATGGACACAGGCCGATTCAATTATATTGTTTCCGTGTGTGTATGTGTGTGTGCATATGCATGTTCTGTGTATACACATACAGAAGCCACAGGTGGATGTCCAGTATCCTGCTCTATTAAGTCTCCACTTTATTTCCTTGAGACAGAGTCTCACTGATACTAGAACTAGGCTGGCAGCCAGCAAGCCCCAGAGATCCAACCCACCCATCTCTGCCCCCTACTGCACTGGATTTGTAGGTACCCACAGCCGTGCTCAGCTCTTTACATGGGTGCTTGGAAGTTCAAACTCAGGTCCTGGTGTTTGCACAGTATGAGCTCTTATCCACTGGACCATCTCCTCAGACCCTCTAGGCTCCTTTTTGAAGCTGTGCTTTTTATTTAGAGACACTTGTAGACTCCCGGAAAGTTGTTAAAGACTACAGAGATGGACCATTCATCCAGCTCCCCAGTGGTAACATCTTGCAAAACTGGAGTAGAGTTATTATTGTAACTTATTGTAATGATGGCGCCACCATCCATTGATTTTGTTCAGGTTTGCCAGTTGTATTTGCACTCGCGTATGTGTGTGCTTCATTTTTCACATCTGTATCACCTGTGCAGATGCGCCAAGATACAGAACCATCCGTCACCACAAAGATCCTTCCTGTTACCTTGTATAACCACCTATTGCCCCATTCCTAACTTCTGGCCACCACTAATCTGTTCTCTAGCTCTCTAATCTGTCCTTTCGAGCCTGTGCTATAAATGAAATCAGATGGTATAACTGAGGAGCAACGTTTTCACTCGTCATAGTTACCTTGCGAGTCTCCCCAGTTTTGGAGCAATACCAGTCATTTCCCCCAACTGTTGCTACTACAGCTTTAACCACTGCATATCCCCAACATGACCCTGAGACCTGACTACAAATCCTTTGAGACATGAACCTCTTGCTCTGTAAGAGAAACTGCCATTTTGCTTGTTTATTTCTTGACATGTGACGTGGGAGAGGTGGGACACACTGCAAGTTTTCCTAGCTCCGTTCAAATGTCCCTAGGTTCCTGTGCCCACACGCCCCCAGGTCAGGTGGATTGTCGGGTCCTTTAGCTCCAGCTGACAGTTCTTTCTCATGTCTCCTCTTCTTCCCTAGGAGCACATCTATAAGCTGATGAAGAGTGACAGCTACGCGCGCTTCCTGCGGTCCAATGCTTACCAGGACCTGTTGCTGGCCAAGAAGAAGGTATCTTGGGAAGGGCAAGCTTGTCTTTCTTAGCACTGTTGACTCTCGCTGCTGCTTGCTGCTGGTGTAAAATGAGAATATCATCCCTTGGGTTTTGTTTATTTACTTTTCTTCTCTCCCCTTTTCTGTCTGCCCCTCTCCAATCAAAAACAGCGAGGAAGGTTACTGTCCCAGCCTCCCCCGATACCCAGGATACGGCATTGTGCCTCCATGTTCCCATTCCCTCTGTCTGCCTGTTTTGCCTACAGTGAGAGGAGGGTGAACAAATATTGCCACAGTGGCTCGACTCCAGAATGTCAGGTTGGCAGTGACCCAAGCAAATCTTAGGATAGCAGAGGGATTTTTCACTGCCAGTTCCCTTCAGTCATTCCCAACAGGTCCTTCTCTTCAACCTGACTAGAAAGGGACTATGAAGTGAGGATCAGGACACCCCCACCCCCCACCCCGGGAAAGAAAGTCTTGCCAGTTTTAGCGGATCCACCAGACATCTGAATCATCACTAAAATAGGGCATTGATCCCTTCTCGTTATAGCCTGGCTCACCATTTCTCTGAAGTTTTTCCCGGTTACTTTAACTAGGAAGTAACCACCTCCCAACTACTTCCTCCTCCTCTTCCACTTGGAATTAAATCATGGCTCTTACAGCCCTTGGAGACTTGGTTCACAGAGCCCCGAGCCCCTCAGCATGTGGATGATGAGAGTGCCTGGAAGGGGTGGGGAAGGAATGCAAGAATGATACATGGGCTAGGAAAAGGGAGGGCAAAAGGTAGGGCTCATGAGTCTGGTGAACACACCAACCTTCTGGACACTTCCGCTCCAACCTGAAGGCCATGTGGGGTCAAGTGTGACTCGACTTGCTCCAGATTCTACGACTTCCATTCTCACTGCACACACGCATGCACGCACACACATGCACACTTCTCTTCTGCTGGTATCCAAACCCTAGTCCCCAAACGCACGGTTGTCCATCCGCAGGTTTTCTGTTGGGCTAACTTCAGCATCACACTCTTCTCTGTGTACTGGCAACTGTACCACATGTTTGCCTGTCTGCCCATCTGGTTGGTACCATGTAACTCCAGGGTCCTGGAGAGCATTTACTTCTACCTTCTTGTTCTTACAGCCCACCCCCTGCCCTAAGACTCCTAAGACTCTGAGAATAGTGAGAGACCTTCCAGAAGTTCTACTGTCAAAAAAGCTCAGCTCTGCTACTTTCCAAGCCCCTCTTGGAGTTGAGCTCATGGGATGGAGAATATGAAACCTTTGGCCAATTCCCTTTTTGGAGGATAGGTTCCTGTAGATTGGGGATGAGACTCCCCCACACAAAGTGGCTCTGCTACCCACTTTTTCAAGCACTGGAAGAAAGATCAAGGTCATAGAGACTTTGGGCACTTAAGTCTCATGGGAGAAAGTCAAGGGAAGATTTATTTTATTTGAATTTTTTTTATTTCTTGAGGCTCAGGTCCCCTAAACTGACCCCAGTTAGGGCACATTTAAGGCTCTAGCAATTTCACCAATCTGTGCCTAGCTACATAAGCATTTAGAGTAAAGGTCAGATGCCATTTAGTCTCCCCATGGTTGTGGGGAGGGAAGATGCACCTCAATCCAGGAAGCGGGCTAAACTAGCTGAGTTTGCAGATCCCTCCCGACGCAGCAGTCAGGAGGCCAGGGGAATGGGGCAGCAACTAACCCCTTCCCAGGAAAGGTTACAAATATGAAGTTCAGTAGTTACCCCACAGCCCTCAAATTAAAGGATGTTCTTCTGGCAGAAAGCCAGGGTACCTGCTCATCTTTTCAGTATGGAGCAGTTATTTCCCCCAGATAGTGGTGCTTTCCCATCCATGTCTTCCTGAGAGTCTCCAGGCACCAGATTTGGAACTAAGCACCTTCAGGAAGGCCCAGAGCATCAGATTCCAGTGGTGCTGTGGTTCATCCTCTGATAGCGAGTGAGATCTCCAACCTCCCTCCAGCCCCAGACAGTAAGAATCGGCCTCCTGTTTCAGCTGAGAACCATGCCTGGTAGAGTCTAGAAGCACAGACTTATGCTCTGTTGTAATGGCTCTTTCTCTTTTCTGCTATCCTCAGAGGAGAGGGTAGTTGCTCTGGAGAACTAGATTCTAAAGGAGGGTGAACTGGATTTTGATTGACAATGATGTAGCAGTGATGATGGGTTTCCATAGCAGCTCAAAGGAAATGTGGCCAGGGGATAAGAGTAACAGGTCTAGAATTGGCTTGACTTGACTCTGCCCTCTGGTGTCTTTAGGATGAGAGCTGAGCTTTGTCCCCCCTCCATAGCAGACTCAGGGTATGGACCAGACATGGATCTCACAGATCCTATCTGAGAAGAAAGCCCAGCCCAACTCTATGGTCACATGTCATTTGTCTTGTGTTTTCCTTCTGCAACTTCATGTCTGTCTTTAGGAGCTTGGTTAAGTCACTAGGGGGCATGGGTGGATGCCAAGGATGGCTGCCTTTGCCTGGCCCCTGTTTCCAGCACATTCTAGACCCACAGACAGCTAGGTGCTTCTTCAGTTCCCAAGTTGCAAGTATTTGTCGTGTGTGCTGTGTGTGTCCTCTGAATTTGTCAACCTTGGGCTGAAACGGGGCTCTAAATCAAGACGGAAGGCATTTGGGATAGAATTCCATGCTTTCTGGGTAGGAAACTTGGGGAAAGGGTCAGGCAGGCACCATATCTCTTCCTCCTGAGAGGCCTGTAGTAGAACATTTTCGGCTTTTGCCTTCTCTTGCCTCTGCTGAACTAACAGTTCCCCCAGGAGGATGCTGAGCCTCCTGAAGCCATCCCCAGTTCGGCTTAGAAGTGTTACCACTTGGGACCTGAGAAACTGTTTTCTGCTCAGAGCTAGGCTTGTTTCCGGAGGCCTCAGCCCCCTTTGTCACTGCAAAGTACTTGAGTAGCCTCTGCTTGCTCTCAGGACACAGAAAATCATTAGGAAGGCGCTGAAGTTAGCAGCTGTTCCTCTAGGCAGAAAAATCCTCAAGAGAGAAAAACAGTCCTGACCCACACTCATGGATGAATTCAGGACTCAGCCCTGGCTGCTTCGGGAGTCCCATCGGGATCCCAGCACTGCCATACATGGATAGCCCTCAGAGCTAGTCTGTTCTGTGTCAACACTTGGAGGCCCAGGGACCTCCTGGCCACAACCACCCAGGGCCCTGCAACAAGCAGCCATCTTGAATGGCTACCAGGGAGCTCCAGAAGGCGAAGGCCCTGCAGTACCACCCATGGCCCTTCTATAAAAGCCCATTCCCTCCTCTCACTTCCCTGGGTGCCAGAGAGGCAGTGTTTCTCCGGGGCTTCTGTTTTCCTGCTCTTCATCAGCTCTGCCAACAGCTCTGGCCGCTTCTCTGCACATTTTGCCGCATTTGGCTTTTGTGTTTTGTTCTTTAGCTGTGGCTGCTGCTGTTTAGAAATCACGTGAAAGCTGAAGATTTTTTTCCCCTGTATTTTTCTTCCTACCCCCCCCTTTTTTTTTCTCCCCCTTAAAGCCAGAAAGTGAGCAAGGTCGTAGAACTTCCCTAGAAAAGTTCACGCGCAGTGTGGTAAGTTCAGCTGGTGTTCTGCCCTCCACATTCCTTTCGCTTTGGGTTTTGGGTTTTCAGATCTTTTTTGTCCTTTTTTTTTTTTTTTTGGTGGGCGGGAGTTCAGTGCTTCCCCTCCTCTCCCCTCACCCCTTTCTTTTGCCAGTGTCTGCAGCTTCTCTTCCAGGGATGGGATTGCAAAAAGAGCAAGCATCCCCCCACCCCCTGCAGAAGGTTCACAGCTCAGGGCCCAGCCTGCACCCGGCCACAGGATGAGACCTGTGACCTCTTTTTGAGGCTGAGGAGGAAGGGACCTTACTGCTCCTGGGGCTGGGCCATCTGAGCATCTTCTACAGCGGCCTGGGGAGAAGGCCTTGGAACAAACCACAAACCAAATTGGCTGAGAACCATCACTCGCCTCAAAAAAAAAAAAAAAAAAAAAAAAATCCAAATTTCCCTCTGTGAACCCTGACCGTCGTTAGTGTGGGTCGCAAGCTGCTGCAGTGTAGGTGGCTTTTGCTGTGTGCAGGAAGCAACCGCGCTGCATGGGGTGTGGCACTGTGGTCCAGCTGTTGTGTGTGCGCTGGTGACCTCTGCATGAGTACCCACAGCCCTTGAGGTCCCTTGTCAGCCTCATTTGCATAGTGCGGCCTGGAGAGGAAGACAGTTTCTGAGTCCCATAACTGTGCCAAGGGTTTACCAATCTCCCTAGTCCCTAATTCTGATAAAGGAGTACATACAGGATAGAGGTTCCCTGTCCCTGCAGGGAAATGGCCTTTCCCCTTTCCACAACAGCTTGGTGAGGCAGAGACTCACGCATGACACAAAGGGAGGCAGGCAAGAGCAGTTAGTAGGGTCCCTCTGGGATCTATGCCATGGCTTACATGGCACAGGGCAGAAACATCGCCCCTTCCCATGGTGGCTTCTTCTCCAAGCCTTAGACTGGGTGCATACTGACTGGTCTAGAAGAAGTCACTGAGTTCATGGAACCTTGCCTGTACTATTAATATCAAACTATCAGCAACCAAAATAGCAGTTGCAGGGCACTTGGAACTGGCCACCTTGCTCTTCCCAAAGAGCGGGACCCACCGAGGCTAACTTGCCTTGTTTCCTCACCTCTGTGGAAGAGCAAAGTCCTTGTAAAACATGACTACTGTATGATTAGTGCCCTTTCAGTCCTTTCTAAATAGTCTAAGAAATCCTGGGTTGACAGCTACGTAGCCATTTTCCTGTCGTAGCAGGATGCATTTTAACGACATGTAACCGTGATTTTGAATCCACCAAATGTATACATCATCACACCTCAGGTAGGTAGGTGGCAATTAAAAGATCGAAGCGCCTCTGTCTTCGTAGGCTTTCTCACAAGAGAAAACCTGCAGACCGGGAGACCTGTTGGCCCCTTGTCCTTACAGCTGGTTTGCTGTGGCCATGTGGTCATGAAGGTGACACATGCACTGTCAGAGGCCAGGCCCGTTGAACCTCTTCGTAGGCCACCACAATAGCTTCATAGAAACCGGGGGGAGGGGGTGTTCTGTATTGAGCTGTGTCCTGGCTGCTGTAAATAGGAGAGGTTTAGAGATTAAGCCGACAAGTTAAAAGCAAGCCATAGAGGCAACCAGGACTTTCAGGTGCAAATTGAGAAAAGAGAGTTTTCTTTGTGGGCTAGCTGAGCTCTTGACAGCCCTGTGCATACTCTTTAGGCAGACGGAGAGGACGAGGTTTAGAGAGGAAACCTGGTGCGTGGACAAGATGTGCAGGCTTCTTCAGGTTGCTTCCCATGAGAAGTGGGTATCAGGAGAGGCAAAGACAGTCTCAGCGAAGGTCTGTGAAGGGCATTTATTGGTATCCCTTCACCTCGGAAGTATTGTCAGCTCGGTGGACCTCGAAGGTCTGTGGATGAGTAGAACAGGAAAGCGCCTGCCTCTCCGTATGGCTGGCATGCCATGTGAATTCACAAAGAAACGGCTGGAAAGCAGAAAAACAACCAAGCTCTTGAGACTTAGGCATTTATGTGGCAAAAGGCTCCAGGTTTTAAAAGCAATTCCCGGAGATTCTTTCATGAAGGGAAGACTCTACTAGGTGATACATTCGGGCTTTCTGGTTCTGTGATAGCCATGTATTGCCACTGACCCTTCCCTGCTCCTTGTGAGCTGTAGGTAACACCCCAACCCCAGAGACCATCTCTCTGCTACTCAAACTCAGTGGCTCAACATCCCAGTATTTTAACCAACCCATAAATATGCCTGCTTTCTTAATATGATATATACACAAAGTGTTCACCTTCTCTAAAAGAAGGTTTACATTGTTCCATAAAGATGAGGAGGATAAGGAAGAAAAGGAAGATTTTCTTGTGTTTCCTCTGCTTACCATGAACAAAACGAAGGGCTGGTTTAGTATTTCCATGTCGCTGAGATCGATAAGCAGACTATCCATATTCGCCACTGATGGAGAACTTGTAGGGAAAAGCAAAGCAGTTCACTAATAAGGGTTTGGGGCTGTCATTTAGGATTAATCAATTGATGGTGGATTTCATTCGAGTGGCTAGAGCCTAGTCAGACTGAACGTGAGTCCAGAATTCTGTCCTTGATAAAGGAGGAACAGCTGCAGAGAGAAGGCCGAGTCTCAGGACATGTCATGGCATTGAGGAGCTGCCTGTCAGAGACCAAAGACATCCATTCCTAAGGAGTGGCTGAGCGTTTCATGGAGGCATTCCTAAGGCCATGCTCGTAGAGTGCAGAGGCCTGGCCATCCGAGGAAGTGGTGCTGGGAGGGCTTCTCCCTCCAGCGAAAGTTTCATTTGAAGTCACCCAGGGCTTTACGGTGCCAGGAAAATGTGGAGGGTGTTGTACCCAGTATTATGTCATCTGGCAGACTGGTGGAACCATATAGCTTACCTAAAATCCTGCTTATCTGACGGCAAAGGCCGGGTTCAGAACCAAATGTGGATGAGAATCCGGGATGGGGCTGTAGCTAACCCATAGTAGTAGTGCACTCTGCCTTAGAACTCCCTTTGGTGGGCCCAGCCCCGTGTGCACCCCTCTGGCCGTTCATCACAGGCTTTTCTCAGCCTCCACCATCAGCCGCCTGTGCACAGTGAGTAATCCACCACTGTACACAGGGCCCTTGTTCAACGAGCTCTAGCTTCAGAGAGGACGATGATACACTGTAACTCCTCAAAGGGCTTTCAAACATGGAATTAGGCCAAAGGAACCTGTTTTAGAAAAGTCTAGAATCCAAGAGGTAGACAGCAAAGGTGGAAGGTACAGAGAGACCAAAGAAAGGGGCAGACAAACTCAGAATTGCTCAGAAGACTGCGTATTAGGGACTTACTGACAGGAGCGTGCTCTGAGTAGCAGGAAGATGAGAGTCCTACACTCCAAGGTAAGAGAAAGGGGCCATGTGTGCCAAGCCAGACAAAAATGGGCCTTAGCTAAATAAAATGTACCAGGACTTTTTCAAACATTCTTAATGTATCATATCAACCAAGACGCGGTCCAGGTTTCCGTGGCCAGTACCAAATGCTCGGTTGACTAACTCTGTCTTACATGTTTTATTAACTGGGGGAATGTGTCTGGTGCCCTTGAAGTCCAGACAAAGGGGTCAGATCCCTTGGCTTCAGGGTCACAGACAGGTGTGAGACCCCAGATGTGGGTACTGGAGGGCTGAACTCAAGTCCTCTGCAGGAACAGTACACGCTTTAACTGCTGTTGGGCTGATCATCGCTGCTAGGTTGGTCCATCCCATGTCATATGGAAGGCAAGGTGGCAGTTGTCCAGAGGTCAGCAGCGGGGTCAGTCTTCAGGGCAGGGATCCCTTCATGAGCCAGAGTCCATCTCTCGCTGGTCTTTCTCACTAAGCCACTCCCTTTCCACAATGGCTATAATATGACATCAGCATTAGAAAACACCTGACAATCACTGTGGGCTGCCTTTCGTGCTATCTCCTCTGGGGTCCTTCGGTGGGAAACCCATCACTCACCGTGAAGGGGAAGGATATGTCCAAATGCAGACCACTTTCCACTGTCCAGGGCCTACTGGCCTGCCAGACTCTGCTGCCTTTCTGGGCATGATAGCACATGGGAAGGGAAGAGGGTGGGTGGCCAGAAAGTCTCCTCACACCGATCTCACTTTGATGTTGAGAGCTGACCGTAGACAGACAGCAAGCTGACATCTCCACAGGGCAGGACCGTGATAAAGAACCAGGGGCTTCTGGAGAGACAGGAGGGGTGAGAGGAAGCAAAGAAGCCCTAGAGCAGCGGCAATGCCATTTCCTCTTTCGGGTGGCAGCTGAAGCCATCTGGTGTGAACTCTGAGCTGGGGAGGAGGAGAAAGTACCCTGTCCCTTGTACACAGTATCAAAGAAGACATCTCAGAGTGTGGCAGCATTTGAGTGGAGCAAAATGGTGGTTCCCGTGTAGCTGGCAGCCACTCACCTTTACCTTCCCCGTTAAAGCTCCAGCTACTCCCTAAGACTTCCATCTGCTCTATGAACAGCAAAGACAGAATACAGGTACCGAGCAGGGCCAGGGAAGGAGTGAGGAATGTGGAGGGTGGCTGTGCTGTGGGATTCCTTGGACTACAGCAGGAGGGCTGGAAGCAGAGGGCTCCTTGGCACATGATCAGTGGCATCTGACTTCGGGCTTTTTGTCCTGCCTGCCAAGAAATGCAGGGTGGGGGTAGAGGGAGTCAGCCAGCTGTCATTCCCCTGTCCCCTCCCTCCTCAACAGATAGCACCTGTTGGATGTAGGACTAAGCCTCTCCCCGGGCCCTCACTCCGGGCAGCTCTGAGGGACATAACTTTAGCTCCAGGTCCGGGCCTTCTAGAAGGGTTGGGGATCCAGGGCAGTTGACCCTGTGACTGCACCACTTTCTCCAAGGGCTGTTTTCCTTCTGCCTCAGCATTTCCTGAGGAACAGCCTGGTGGGGATGAGTCTGCAAACGCTTAGACTCAGCAGAAGAGTGGAAGGCCTGGACCTCGATCAGAAAACCTTCTCAGGTCTCTAGCTAGAGACAACTGAAGCAGCTATGCAAGACTGCCTTTGATGGCAAACAGTCCTCAGGTCCTTTTGACACCATAGTGTTCCAGACGTTAGTAGCAGCCTCTCCTATCTAACCCAACCATAGGGGTACCCTGGCTAGAGACAGCTGTCATAAGTGGGTGGGAAGAGTGAAGGTCTGTGTCCCCAGAGCAGCCTCAATGCCTTCTGGGACTTCTCTATGCAGAGTAGCTACTGCCTTGCTGTATGACCCCAGGCAAATGACTTAGCCTGGAGACCTATTGTCCCCTCCACCGCCTTCCCTGTATAATAATTGGACTGGTTAATCACTGGCGTTCCTGTCTAGTTGGGAATGTTCTGCAGGTGTGTGCCCCACTCTACACTGGGACTCCTGAGCCGTATGAATCATTCCTGAAAGTAGGAGAGGAGCTGCCTTTTTGTCCCATTAGTTACCTGATTCAGACATGTCTGACAGCCCTGGAGATTAGGAGGTGAGCGGTGGCTAGAACGGGAGTCAGAAGTATTTACAGACCCCAGTCAGGCACCAGCAGGCGGGCGGAAGCCACACCTCCCTGTCTTGCAGGACAGGCCCTCTGACAACCCATGGTTCACTCCTGCATTGAGTAGCCGGAGAGCGGGCAGAGGTCACAGAGAACAGGGAGCAGTGCCACCTTGCCTTGCCAGCACAGCACTCCCTCCTTTGGGTTGGGATGCCTGGGGGCAAGTGGTTCAGGTCAGCTTGGCAGGACAGTGTCCCCAGTGTTGCTGCTGCTAAATAGGGGTACCGCATACTGCAAGACCAAGAATGAAGTGTGGCCATCTAGGACTCATCACTGATGCCCCATACTTTGACAGGGGACCCTGGGCCTGAGCACGCTTTGAGATGAGTAAGGGGGTCTGGGCGACAAGGATGTCACCGTTACCGTCAGTGGGAGGTGAAGTCTCCTCTATTCTCGGTCCTCTTTCTGTTTCGGCCCATGGGAAGTGTGGTAAAGCACACAGATTGTACCTATAAAATTGAAAGCATAGAAGTCTGTTTTTTCATAAGCTGTAAAAGCGACTGAACCGGCCAGGCTGCTGGAAGGCAGGGAAAACACCCTGGTGAACTGATCAGCGGCATCGGGGTTTGGTTGTTTTGTTTCTATACAGAGTTTCATTGTCATTCTGGGGGCAATTCATCATCCCTAGGCCCTGACACCAGAACCCCAGTGTTGTGTTACAACTGATGATACAATCTGACAACTGAAAGCACCCCACAAAATGCCCTAGCCACCCAGTACGGGTTGAGAGAAGACTGTATGTATAGTTCAGCATCAGGACACTGGAGTGAGCAAGTCTCTGGGATGCCCTCCCTCCCCTCAGCCCCCACATCACTGTTCTTGCCTTTCCCAGACCCCAGTGTGCCACGCAGCCGACTGAAACTCCAAGTCCTCTGAGGCAGAAGGGCTCAGCTGTGTGTTTCTGGCAGCTGATTTCGATCCAGACCTCATCCCTGCCAGTCTCCCAGTGGGGCAGGCTAGGGGCAGACTGTGTCTATGTGCCAGGCAGAGATCTATTTTGGGAGGTGACCTGAGCCCTTTGCCATCTTGTTGCCTCCTGACCACCCCCACTTAGGAAAGTCATCGCGCTGGAAAGTGATCCCGCTTTAGAGGCGGCTGGTGGGGTTGTGGGATTTCCAGACTGTTCCTTGTCACTACGCTGCCAGACTCTGGCACTTGTCCCCATGCAGCCACATGGGGACCTCGTGAGCTCCCATCTGTCCAATGAGAAGGCAGGTCACTCAAGAGACTGCGCATGCCTCTTTAGGGGACAAACCTGCCCTGGTCCTGTCAGCAGGACAGAGTAGAGACAGCCACTTCCAGGCCTTACTAGGCTTATAGGTCCTGGAAAGAAGACAAGGCTACCTATCCCAAGGTCAAGGAGACTGGACGTTGTCCAAACTGGAGAGTTGAAAGAAGTAGGGAAGCTAAAGATCAGAGGACTGGCAAGCAAGGCCATAGTGCAGGTTCCCCTGACAAAATGAGTCACTGAAAACAAAGGGGTAGGTGCTTCCTTCCCTTTGTTAAAGCAGCTAGGAATGTCTCAGGTTGCCATGTAGTTAAAGTGCTGTGTCGCAGGAGGAGAGCACACCTATGATGTACACATTGTAGGAAAAGTCTATAGGATGCTGCTTGGAAGCCAATGGCCGCCCGGGACACTGTAGGAGAGCAGATGACTGGGGCACTGAAGGCAGTTCCCTATTGCGTGAGAAGATAGCAGTGGGTCTGCCACTCTCCCTCAACATGGCCCTGTCCCTGTGACGGTAGCAACAGCAGCACAGTCTCAAACAGGAGCGGGCCTCATTGGTTTAACATTTGGCAGAACTCTCTGTTCTCCTTTTCCTGTGTGACACTAGTGACATCCTTACTACTGGAAAAAAATTAAAAGAAAAACCGTGTTAGTGAGATTTCAACCCAAAGATCGAAACTAATGTCTACTCCTGCCCACTTCTCCAACCTATCATTTCTAGCTTGAGGCTGTGATAACAGAAATGGAAATGATCACAGGCCAGAGAAGTGCTCCCTGCCTGTGCTGCTCTGGGCATCTTCATGCTAACCTTCTGTATTCTATATCCAGGGTTTTGATGAGTCAGAAGAAATTCAGAAGAGAAAGGGATTGTGAAGGTCATGACAAGGGAGACAGGAGTAGATAAAGATGTCTGGCCATGCCGGGCAGGTGGTGGCAGCACACACCTTCAATCCCAGCACTAGGGAGGCAGAGGCAGGCAGATCTCTGAATTGAAGGCCAGCCTGGTCAATAAAAGCTAGTTCCAGGACAGGCACTAAAGCTACACAGAGAAACCATGTTTAGGGGCGGGGGTGTCTGGCCTCAAGCAAACCTGATGATCATCTTTGCTTCCCAGAATAAATGGGCCATCTAGTAGAACAGGTGGATAGAAGACATGGGGAGAACTACCCCATTGGAGAATGTTCTGACAGCGTTTAGAAGCCCCAGGGTCAAGAACATTGCAGGGGAGCTTTCTGCACTAAATTCCACAATGTCTTCCAATTGGAATCCCAGGCTATGCTAATTATTTCTTAAGGGGTCTCGCCATGTTTAATTCAGTGGTCTACAAGCTGTGGGAAAGGTGAATGGCTTATAAGCAGGGCGCTTGCTGAGAGTGGAGAAGAGAGATCCATGAGTGCCTTGGAAAAATAGCAAGTAAACAATGACACACAGAAAGCAGGGGAAATTCAAGCACCAGAATTTCTGCCCTCACATCTTCCATGCCTCTCCCCTTCGCTGACCTTGACCATTTGCTGCTGCTGCAGCTGAGCCCTGGGCAACAGGACTCTCTCCTCCTCCGCATGCCTGAAAGGAGGTCAACCGGCGAAGGGCACAGGCGCTCGTTGGCACAGGGGGCTGGGCACAGTCAGGAGCAGAGAGCATCCTGGCCCTGGGTTGGAAAAAGCATGGCTTGTCACAGTTTCTATCAGAATGGGTATTTTGTTGAAAGCAGAAAAGCATTTCTCTTTCACCAAATGCCACTGCGAATTCCAGGCGAGGCAGCAGACAACACCAGGAGCCTAGCATGCCCCGAGGGGCTTCAAACCAGAAAAAGACTGCCCTCCCTGCCCACCCCTCCTCCCTGGTCCCACCTAGGGAGCCCATCTTAGACCTGGCTCTGGGGAAGGGAAGGGCTTTCATGTCACATTCTTTTCAGCTGTCCTAGAACCAACCCGACTGTAGATGACACTCCTCTCTCTAGCTTCACCAGGGGCTGCTTTCAGCTCATCCTGGGATTGCGTAATTATGGTGATTACATCTCATGGCTTTTTCCCTCTCCATCTTTTGCTTTCAAATTCGTTGAGGCCTCTCATTAAACATGGCGATCCTGAGAAAGTCAGCAAAGTTTTAACAAGTTTTTTTTTTTTTTAAACGCAAAAGAAAGCTCAGACAGGGTTGGTGATTATGTTCTCTCAGACATCCCTTTAAATCCCTGATCAGGAGCAGCAGGGGGCCTTGACCTAGGAGGTATGGGGTGGGGAGATTCAGGGATCCAGGGGCACCTGCCTCTGATCGTCATCTCTCCCACAAACAGTAGGCTCGTAGACCCTCCATGTCTTGTTGAACACACAGACTAGCCAGCGAGAACGAAAAGCACAACCCTGTAGTCTGCAGCCAAAGTAGCAGGTAGAGTTTGTACTGGGTGATAGCTACGATATGGTTCCAGAGCATCCATAAAGAGTATGAAGAGGAGGCAACCATTATTCTATGTGGGTGATCATGACCAGAGGTCATATACTTGATGGAGGTTTCCCTGGTAATGATACAGGGCTTCAGAGCCCATCATTTGCTAGTCCTCAATGATAGTTCTTTTGACTAATTCCTAGGTCTGTAGGACCACCAAGGAGTATGGGTTGGGCGGTAACCACCAGGGCCCCTGGCCTACCTTTCAGTAGCTTCTTCCAGGTGTGGTATCCGGTTCCCACTAGGACCGTGAGCTCCAGAGATGGCAAGGACTGGCTGGTGAGGTGCGGCTTGCCAGCAGGAGATTATCTTTGGCCCCAGGCTGGGCCCTCTCACCTGGCTTCTCTGAACCTCTCAGCCTGCTCCTGTTCCTACCCAGTTACCTCTTCAGGTGTCCCTAACTAGAGGAGGGGCTGGGTTGCGATGAAGCTGCAGTAACTACCTAGGATTGAATGGCAGAAGCGTGGCCACATGTTCAGCCTGCAGTCTCTTTCCTCCCACAGTTGACCTGCTTGTTTCTTCCCCCAGAGCCTCATCCCTTTAGCGCTTACAGGAATTCAGAGACAGAAGTGAGTCAGAAGCAGGCAGCCGAAATGGAACCCCCACTCACTTGCTCTACCTGATATTGGTGTAAGAGCCTGGAAGAGTCCCTCGTGGACCTGAGGGGCGTAACAAATCCTGCCTCACAGAGCAGAGACCAGCACTAAATGAGACGATGATAGTGACAGCTGCCATTGCCTGGGAACTCACGGTGTTAAATTAACCCTGTCAGGCTGGGCATAGCTTGAGATGGACTTTAGTTCTCCTCCAACTCTACCCCTGTGTTGGATGATCATACGATAGTCTAAGCCTCAGTTTCTCCCTCTATAAAAGAGAATAGTACCAGCCTGGTCTACAAGAGCTAGTTCCAGGACAGGAACCAAAAACTATGGAGAAACCCTGTTCCGAAAATCCAAAAAAAAAAAAAATAGTAAGCGATGAAGTATAAATTCTACACACAGCACACTGTTCGCAGCCTACACATTTGATAAAGAATCTCAGCCTTAGTTCTCCATTTACCACCTTATGTCATTTGCAACATTGTTCCATGAGGTAGGTATCTATTGATTTTATAGTTGGGGGGTGTAAGTGGCACTGTATGCAAGGTGCGTTTACTACAGTGGCTGGCATGGTAGCAGCTCAGTGCATGAGAGCTTTTATTACTGGCCTACTTTAAACTTAGCTCGGATCATCTGCTTTCCTGGGGAATGAAGAGGGGCGATGGTGCCCAAGAGTCCAACCTCTGGCACATGACCTATTTCCTGTGGCTCTTAAAGGATGAGTCTCATCAACCCAAGAGGTGGGAAGGGCCACAGTTAAAACGTTACTGTGCATTGCCGAGACCTGGCCTCGGGACTGCCACCGAGGCCCAGGACCTTCAAATGCCTCCTAGTCCAGACACAGACCAGAAATGGCTTCGTCCCCTAGAAGCTTGTAAAATCCAGTTCTCTGAGCATAGCCCTCCCAGCCTCATTTCCAGAGCAACTCACCTCTCAGCTGCTTTGTCTGCCTGGACCCACCCTGAGCGATACAACCACACACCAAGGCCAGTTGCTCCATCTGCCAGATAAACAGCGGTTTCTATTTTTTTTAAAGCACTCATTATACAGCAAGGCTGTTGGAAGACTCAGAAGCCAGTGGCAGGGAAAGCTTCAAAACATCATAAACCAGGTCCCCGGGGTGTGGGCACCTACTACTTGTAGCGTTGGTAGAAACAGGGGTGACACAAATGGATTGTCCTGAGGAGAATTTGTTTTATATGCGTCCAAAGGCCGAGGCTTCAAGTCTGCAGTGTTGTCAAATGTTGGCACGGTTGGAAGCTGATGTAAAAATCTCTGCCATTAACCTCATAGCTGCTTATGTATCTTGCATGAGATGCTTATGTGAATGCCTGCCCTGTGGACATGCGCAGGGGTGTACACGGCTGCACTTACATGTGACCGGGAGTGTACCCAGGTGCGTGCGCTGCCTTTTTGACACACACCCAGGTGTTCGGCGTATGGTTCGTGTGTCACCATACGCTGCAGGCCTGCATGCGCCTTTGCATGGGCTGCATGGCTGTATGCGCGTCTGGGCAGGGGCTCCTCTAAAGCCGCAGGTCTTCACGGTTTCAGCTGGATGAGTTATTCTTCACTTCCCTTCCCCCAAACACAATTGCCTAGTGCTGCTGGCGCCGCGTCAGAATGGCCGCCGCGTTTCACCCCCGAGGTGGCTTCCTTCCAGCAGTGGGTGAGTGATCCCAGTGTCTGTACATTCTCTAACCTTGGGGATCCTTCTGCATAGACAGTGTTCCACAGTCCAGCAAAGACAATCTGTCTGCCTGTGGCCTTGGCTCTGCTCACAGCTCCTGTCCTCATGCATTGGTCTCATGGACAATCAGTGGCACCTATTTCTTGGAATCCCTGTTTTTGACATCTGTAGCTTTTTTTTCCTTCCTAAGAAACAAGGAGTTGAGTATCCCAGACATGATACCAACATGAGTCCTTTGTCCTGGAGGCAATGCACAAACACCGACCTGGGTAGTGATCCTACAGTTCATGTCTCAGGGTACCCACATCCAACAACTTCCTGGGTGTTTTCAGGTCCAATTGCAGTGACTTGAGGTTTCCTCTTAAATAAAACTTTCAGAACCCTTTCTTAGCAATCCTGGGACTGAATCCTCAGGAAAGCCCAAACCTTCCTAGTCCTGTATAAAAAAAAGAGTCTGCAAGGAAAGAGAAGTAGGAAGGTTCTCAGAAGCTAGGAATTTCAATGGCGTTTGGTCCTATCCAGATGACACTTGAGAATGCTGCTTAGCCTATCCCTTTTCTAGGTTAAGAAAGCCCAGATGCCTAGCTCACGCAGTGCAGAATTGCAGTCAAGGTGGTAGAGAGGGAAAGGAACTACCTGCTTTTCGTATGCCTCCAAGTAGAACACTCCAAGTGTTCATGAAGTATCCTGCTTTGGGTGGGCAGGGGGCAAGGGGTAAATCAGGAAATTGTCTCCCTGCCTGCTGGGCTCTGCCTTAGGAAATATAGTTAGGGACACCAGCCAGTGTGTGTGTTTGCAGAAGATAAGTGCCTTTTGGTAAATGGCACTGAAGTCTTCACAGGTCCCCAGGAAAATCTCATACTGCAGAGCAAGTGACTTCTGTTGGCTTGTCCATAGTATCAAATTACTAAACTTTAGCTGCAAGCACCCTGTAGTCATAGCCAAGGGTGACTTGAACTTCCCTGTTGGAAAAACAGGAGCATCCAGTTGTTGCCAATAGCAACACAGTCATCTCCCTGTTTTGAGTCTTTGGCCTTTTCCTAATTTGGAGTAAACCAGAGCTTAGATCTCCGTGTACATTTGGGGGGGGGGGAGAAGAAGAGCATGAGGCAGATGTTGTGCAGGCCCCAGGCAGGTATGCTACTGGAGGGCTTTGCAAGTGAAACGCCCCCTCCCCTCCCTTCCCAAGACCACCGAGAAGTTCCTACCAGCTGAAGGGTGGAAAGGACAGGTTGCTCCGCTGGAGAGGAAGTAGCAACCGAAGGCCCTATAGTCTGGAGTGGGGGGAGGGGGTTCCACTGCAGAGGAGGCAGAGCAGCGGGGGAGGTGGAAACGCACAGCTCAGAAAGCAGGCCAGAGAGTCCATGCCTGGGCATCCTGCCACCAGTACAGGGCGCAGCTGTTGCGCTCGCATCTCTCCTGGCATCCCTGCCTGGTGCCAGCTTAGTCTCCATGCAGCTGGAGGGATGTGGAAGAGGGTCTCTCGTGGCTCACCCAAACCTACCGGCAAAGGTTAGCTCTGCAAAGATATCCTAAGAAATGATGATGCAGGAGCCAGGGTGCATGGTCACCATCCAGGGAGGGTTCCCTAGCCTGTCTAGGCTACTCCAAATTGGGCACTTGGTCCATAATGACTTGGAAGTCCACTCTTCCTGACCCATCTTAGAAAGAGCCAGTGTCACATCAGCTTCTATCCTTGAGCTCACCACAGAAGAGCTCAAAGGTACTAGTAACACACAGCCATGAACACAATGACGGCTTCATCTGGTGTGTCCAGAATCCACTGCTGTAAATCTATATGCACCAAGCTGTGCCCACCCACACCCCGGCTCAGTGAAGTTGGCAAAGGTACCTTTTACCAGTCACCGAGGGATACCTCCCCAATCACAGAACTCCCAGATCTAGAAAGGAAAAGCCACTGAGCATAGCAGAAAGTGTTTGAAATGGGCTTGAGTATATTCAAGGAAAAGCACCCTGTACTGCCCAGAAAGCGGGTACAGTTAAGTATGGAGGTGCGCCCAGGGCCTAATACCTGAGTGTTCCCGTCTGCCTCCTCCCTTGAGACATGGCCGTGTGCCGAGTAGATGGGTGGTTCCTGAGGCCGATCACCTTGGCTCTGCCACTGTGTGACTGTCTGCTCTCAGGCAAATCTCTCTATCCTCATCCATTACATGATGATAAAGAATTACCTAACCCGTGAAGATGCTGTGGACATTTGTCCAGGTGTCTGTCAAATGCCTAGGGGTCTGACATTTGCCATTGGGGGCAGCTGCTGCTAACTGTCTAATAACCTGGGTCTGTAGTGATGAGACCCGTTCCATCCTGCCTCCACCAAGGCCTGGGCAACTGGAAAAGTTTGCTTGCAAAGAGAGGTCCATGAGCTATAGTTGCCACCTAATGGGTGAAGACTTAGAAAATTCAGAGAAAGGCCCTGGGAGGTCAAGAGAGAGGTTGGCCTATTTCCATTTACCCAGCTAGGTAGCTGGCAGCTCCTCTTGCCTAAATTTAAATTTCAAACAAAAAGAAAAATTACCTGAAAACAGTCCCGGTGTTCAAATGATGAACAGACTCCATAGTCCCTTCACTAACCAAGTATCCTGTTTATACCACCACATGTGTCATGAGGTGCTGTTTTCGTGGGTTTTATCTTGATTGATTTTTACTTTATAAAGCAGGATCAGGCCTAACCTAAATATATACTACTTTTTGGCTATAAGTTTTTGTTACTAGTTTGAGTTTCACCTACGCCTTTGGGGTTTTTTTAAATATACATACCTTCTTATATAACATTCAAATAGAATATTTTAGAACAGATCAAAATGCCCTTCAACCTCCGGGAGAGATCAGAAAGCTCGGTGAGAGCTGTGGAGGGATCAGCCCCCAGGAATCTGGCCATGGGGTTCCTACTCTACAGACTCCCTGTGGCAGGGTGGAACAGCCTAGAAATACCGTCTTCCTATCAGGCTGCTCTGTCTGGCCCCACTGTGGGTGTAGTCCAGCAGTCCTCGGTACATCCCCATTACCTGTATTTTCCATTTCCCCAGCCCCACTTCACATAGTCAAGAACAGGTTAAGAAAAGACGAGGAGCTGAAGATACTTTGAAACTGTTCTAAGTACAGAATCTTCTAGCGTCCCCTGACAGAGCTTCTCAGACACCTGAACCATCCCAAGAAGTAGCCTTCTCCCTCTCCACGTTCAAATACTGCTGGGAAAGGCGATGTCATAGGTTTCCTCATACTTCCTATCCAAATCCTTCCTGTGCCATACTCGGTGCTGGCAAAGCACCAGGAGTTCTGCTCCCCAGGGAAAGACCGGGCCAAGTTAGGTAGGCCCTCTGCTCCGCCCACAACTGCCAAGCCCTCACCAGGACCCCTAGTCTTTGAACCTGGCTCGTGGCTTTTCTTGACCCACCTCTCCCCATTCACTGAGTTTGTCAGTGTACAGACATCCCCTGTGAACTTGAACATCATCGGCTCACACATGACCTTCACACTCCTCAAAAGGAGAGCCCATCTCTGAGCTGGTGTGCCCAATTCGGCAGAACACTGCGTTTCATTAGCAAGGATGAAAAATGCCTGGGTGTCACACCAAGGGGTTCAGCAGGGATCAATGGAAGCCAGAAGTAGCGCCCCAAATTGGTCCTGCCCAGAGGGACCTGAGTCTCTCCCAGGAGGGAGGATTCAGTTTCTAGAATGGCAAAGGTGGACCCAGCAACTAACAAAACAGAATAGAAACTCAGTGATGAGACAGCTGGGATATTTTTTCCTCCCTAATCTTATTTCTTGGGGTTTCCCCCTTAAATTATGATTGTATATGGTAAAATGCAGATCTGAAATATAGGGTTCTATGAATTTGACAAAAAATACGCTCATGTAACCTACACCCCACCATCCTACAGAAGTCCCTTATGTCCCCTTTCCCACCAATGCCACTCCTCTCTCCCAGGGCCAGACAAACCCCGCTGGAGCCTAGATTTTTGATTTGATGTGAGGCAAACAGCCAGAGAATCCTATCAGCTCAAATGTCCATATTCCCTTACATTAAAAAGGGTGACCCCCCACCCTGAGACTCTAGTGATTGGCCCTGCTCTCCCCTGTATGGCCTGTGATGCCCGCCCCTAGCTTCCCTCCGAGCCACGCCTCTCCTCTCAGCCAATGGGTTTCTTAGCCCCAGTCTCCCAGGTAAGTACGTGACAAACGCTCTTGGCCACGGGGTCATGCATGCTTTGTCGGTTACGATCTCCAAGTGTGATGCCCAGAGCCTCGGCATGTCCCGCAGCATGTTGGCTCTTCCTCCAGCACCGCACAAAAGGGAGCTATGCCTTTTGTGCATTTTTTCAGAAACAAAAGGATTCCCATAACATCTTCTTCCAGGCTTCTAGTCACCTCAAGGGCCACAGAGATGAAATCATGGGTTGGGGGCTGGGGGGCCGAATGTATGGGTGTTTGTGACCTAAGCATCGAGCCCCTGATCCCAGAAGTTTAAGCATCCTGAGTTCTCCTGGGCTACACTTTGCCAAGTGTGTGGAAGGCAAAAAGTGCTCTGCCTGTGTGCCAAGCTCTAGTGTCTCTGGAATGTACCTTCCGTAGTTCAGTTCTTAATCACTGTACGCTTCCCTCATTTGGACAAAGGCTGCCTGCTGATAGCATTTTCAGTCACCCTCTGTTGCTTCACTCAGCTGCACCAAGGCCTCAGGCTGGTACCACAGTCCAATCCCACCTGACAAGCACTGAGGAACACCACACATTCACACCCCCCAAACACTGCTGCCTCTGTAGCTCTACAAGTGCCAGGCACGGGCAGAATGATCCCTCCCCTTCTCTCAGAATCATCCAAGCTAGAGGCAGGGATGGGAGAAAAGCAGAGGAAGGAGAGAGCCCCACGGGGTACAGGAGGAGGCTCTGGATGGAGTAGGTGCCTGAAGCAACCTGCAAGCCCACTGGGCATAGCCTCTGGGGCAGTTCACCTCAGAACACAGACAGCTTCGCCTCAAGGATTTCACTTTGATCCCTGAACACCACAGGAATCTCTGCTCTTCAGAAGGCAGGCTGCTGCTGAGCCAGGGGGAATCTCACAATTTCTTCCCCAAAGCCCCTGGTCAGGCATCCAGCCCTGCCTGCTCCTGTGTGATTAACTTCCTTTCAGTCCATAGCCCTGCCTCGCTCACTTGGACGATGGTGTGGCAGGTGGGTTGCAGCTAGACCAGCTCAGCTGAGCAGAATGCTTGCAAAACCATCTCCCAAGCGAACCTTCCTGACCTCCATCTTGAGCATCAGAGCTAGCGCTCAGTAAATGTGTGAGCTCTGCAGTAAGAAAGGAACCCAAACGGCCACACACCACCACCTGGATGCTGAGAGACTGGTACTTTTCCCAGAAGATCCTGGGTCACTTAGCTACCTGCTTTACCCCTGAAGTCCCCAGAAATGGGAGAAGTGGGGCAGAGGAGTGGGGCACACTATTGGCAGGCCGGCCATGGGTCCTTGGAGTCAGAGCTATGAGGCTGAGTCTTTGGCAGAAAGAGATTAATTATCACCTCCAAATCCAGCCAGGCTCTTTCTGCAGAACTGGGAAAGGTGAAGGGTGAAGGAGCCTCAGGGCTAAAATCACTCAGAACAATCCTCTAGGGAAAAAAAAAAAACTCTCTAGCCTGCTGCAACCCAATCTGTAGCCCAAATGCTCTCACTAATGAAAATGGAACCTCGATGAGGGTTTGGGCAACTGGCAAACTTCACCACCTTTGTCTTTGAGCTTTTAAACCACACATTGGCGACATTTTTAGTCCGATCTAGGGATTTTTTTCCACATGTATCAGTTAAATTTAGATATCCAAGTACACAATGTTTAATTTGGGGTCCCAGTGGAGGAAGGGTAGAAGAGGAGGAGCCAGATTAGCAAGTGTGTGGTTACTGCAGCGCTAGGCTGCACCTTTCATATGAGCAGGGGAACACAGGTGACAGGAAGTAGTATTGTCACCCCAGAAGGCCCTTAGACTCACATTTGTCCAGAAAGGAGTCTCTACACAGTCCTATAATTCTTGCCTTTATGCCTACACCGGGAAGACACATGCCCAAATGAATCAGCAGGCAAGGCAAATGTTCCCCAGCACATGTGAGAAAGGATGCCCCGGAGAGTGAGAGCCAGACTGGGCTGGAGGCCTTGGAAGCTGGTGTCTGTCTTCTAAGGAGCACTGTAGCGCTGGCCCTACTGCAAAAGGCCTGGTCATCCTTCCAGTGATTCTGGCATAGGATGGGCTGGAGAGATAGCTAGGCACATAACATGCTTGCCACACAAGCACGAGAGCATGAGTTTGAGACCCAAAGTACCTACATAAAAAGCCGGATGTGGGTATAATCCTAGTACCAGGGATGAACAGAGGCAGATCACTGCAGCTCCTTGGCCAGCCGGCCCGGGCTACTCAGGGGAGCCCAGGCCAATGAGAAACCACGTCTCAAAAACAAAGATGGACGACTGCCGCCTCAGAAATGACACCCGAGGTTGTACCTACCTGTGCACACAGACACACCAGCACAGGAACCCTCAAAGGTTTTTTAAATCTGATTGAAAAGGCTTTAGCCTAGTATAAACATAGCTTGCTACAGGCTAAGTTTAGTGCATCTGAAGATTGAGATAAGGTTGTTGATGGGGAAGATTGTGTGTATTTGCGTGTGTGATTTTAAGATAGGGGAGAAATGAAGGAAAGGGAAGGGAAAAAAAGTAGTTTTCCATTTGTGGACAAGCCTCCATCTATGCCATCGCAGTCTCGGCTAGGTTGACTCTGTCCCTCCAAGAGAGCTAAGCCAAATGATACACAGCCCTGGATCCTGGCGCTCCAAGCTCTTGTTCCTTTATTAGACCTGCCCATTATCTATCAATTCATCAATCAGCAGGTTTATTGAGTGCCCTACTAAGCTTCACCAACCAGATCAATTTTTTTTAATTACATCCAGCTTCCACACAGTCAAGCCCAGTAAACAAAATGAGCCCTCACACCCCGCTTGGAAATGAGCATGAGAAACGGTTGGCCCATGCACTCTCTCACTGCCAAACTCCACAGCCCTTGCTGATGGGGGTTCATCTGCTGCCCTCTGCAGCCGGCCATCGTGTCGCTGACCCACTGTCAATAGCAGGGCGGCCTTTGATGTTTTCCCAGACATGGTGAGCAATGTGCTCAGGTCCCGTCACCCTCTTCTCTGAGACCCCTGTCCAATAATATGAATTTCTAAAAAGGGTGCCCAGGGAGCAAGTAGGAACTATGTCAAGGGAAACAAGCAGAGTGGTCAAGCCTCATTCACGCATGGGCCTCCTTGGGCTGTTCAGAGCACAGGCTCCTCAGCCACCACAACAGACCACGTAGGCAACTAGACTGTGCCAGGCCTCTGTGCCTCACCATCCTGCTTATTCTTTGATTCTGAAAATAACAGTCACATAGGATTTAAGAGTTCATAGACTTCCTGGTTCAGGGTCGTCACACTTGGCCACTGAGCACTACCATGGGGAATCAGGGTCATAAGTGTGGCAGGAGTGCACCTTCCTGTCACTTCCAGAGAACCCTGAAGGTCGCAGTCATGTTTACAGTCACAGCACCCGGGGCCCAAAGTCCCCAAATCCTATCTCAAACCTTCATTTCAAGTAGGATTCAGTTTTTAGAATTCCCGTGACAAATTAATTCCTTACTTTCCAATCACCCAGATTTGTAGTCACCATCTATTGGTGTCAACCCACCCTTCCTGACCTCAGACCTCCCCTGTACACCATTTCCTTCCACACTAGAGTAAAACCAAGTTCAAGGGCAGCCCACGGGTCTTAAAGGATCTGAGGGCCTTAATGCCTAGGCTTTGGTAAGTAAAACTCCCATACCCCAGCTGGAGTGCTAGCTATATACACTCACTCCCTTAACCTGCCCAAAGTCCTGTTTGTTTTATCCAGTTGTCCTTAGCTGGGGCTTCCTTCCCTAGAGATCGGCTATCAACATGATCAGCTGGGTTGGGCGGTTGAACATTTGGCCAAAGTGACTCCTACAACAATTAATTCACCTGTTTGGCTCTCTGTCTCTGTCTGTCTGTCTGCACACCTGTGCGTGCTCTGTGTCGGCTCTCTCTGCAGGGAAAGTCGCTGGCGGGCAAGCGCCTCACGGGCCTGATGCAATCCTCCTGACTGCCCCCACCCCAGGGCCTGGGCCCGCAGATCCCTCGGGCAGACGGCGCTCCACATCCAACGACAGAGCTTCCTTGCGGGGAGATTTAGTCACTGTGAAAGAGAAAGAGTGAGGGCCACGGATTGCAATGGTGGGGAGACGTGGTGGGTGAATGGGGAGACCAGAGAGAAAGAGTCTAGCGGTGCTGGGCCAGCCAGGGAGAGGCCCCTGTTGATGCCTCTCTCGTGTACAGTCTCGTGTCAACGCTTATTCTCTCCAAGGGCCCATTTCTAACTTGGCCAGGGGATGTTTCGTGGGGCCTGACTACCACTTGAGATGTAAACCTTACCTGTCCAGTCGTCTGGGAAACCATGGCTTTCAGCAAACTTCCAAGGGATGAGCGGACCCGGGCACATAGTATTACGCATCACCTCCGTCGTCTCTCTGTTGCACTCACTGCCTCCTGCCTTCCCCCCCACTGGTAGCCACCCAGGTGTAGTGGACGGACGACAGACACTGCTTTCACAAAAATGTCAAAAGTCACACCTTCAGCACCAATGGCACTTCAAGTTCTTTCCACCCTCTCTGAGACCAAATTTTAAAGAAGTCTCTGTGGGTGTGGTGGCCACCCTCAGGTCCCCTCATCAAATGTCCAAGGGTCCAGTGCAGACGACGGAGTGTGCTGTTCAGCCACTGAAGGTTCTGGTGACAAATCTTAAAAATATGATTTCTCCTTGTCTAATGATTTTGCCCCTTGCACCTTGGTTTGTTCCCTCATGTTTTACTCGAAATAAACGTAGCCATGAACTCAGGGGCCATTGGGCTTCTCCCCACCGGTAGCCCAAGTTCCTGGAGGTGGATGGACTGTGGGGCTAGCACCAGGCCTGGTCAGACTCTTGGTGGGTTAAGGTTCAGCTGTTCCTGAAGCTAAAACACACTATGTACAATGGCAGGACTGGGCCAGAGCCACAGGTTCCCTTTCTTGATCTCATTCTGAGGGCCCAGCCAAAGCACCCTGTTAAATGTAGCCAATCATCTAGCTAAGAGCAAACTGTGTAAGACCCTACAAAAGATCTGTCTTCTTCCTGTGTGTCAGAACAACCATTTTCCAACCTGGCTGTGAAGTCATGCCCAGAAAGCAACACGTCAGGTCTTGAACGCATAGGGGGTGCTTAGCAAATGGTAGATAGCACAGCTGTCATTGTTCTTGTGGTTGCCACGAGCCCTTAGACACTGTAGTCAGCAACATGCTTTTAATTCAAACACAGCCTCCCACACACACCTTGCCTGCCAATACCTGTTTGTTGGCCCCTTCTTTTGATCTATTTGGCTATAGGTGAAAACTCTTCCTTGGGATTATGTAAACAGAAAAGGGAAAGGAAGGAAGGAAAAAGAAAGCATTGCTTGTAAAAGGAAGCTCACCAGCTGGTGACCAAAGGCACAAGTGTTTGTTCAGTCCCAGCCTCCTGGGTGCATCATGCGACCCATCCACCTAGCCCCCACCTGCAAAGCCTGCCCATACCTGCTTCTACACAACAACCAGATCCACAAGCCTTCTGTCCGTCACAGGGGAGCCACCAAGGGCACTTAGATCCTGCCTTCTAAGATTCCTAACCCCCTCTTCTGTCTCCCACTCCTTTTCTCCTTGATATATGGTAGAAATCAGAGGGGGCCTCCAAAGGTGGCTGTAAACACTCAGACTCTCCTCAGCTGCTTCCACTGAGCCTGGCTCTTTGTAAATACTAGGTGATCACATGAGTAATAAGTGAAAGAGGGGAGCCACAACCCGAGTAATGGGGTCTTCTGACTCTTCCTCTCTAGCTCTACTTTCTTTAAAAAGAAAAAAATCCTCTACACAGAACCCTTCAGTTTCTGAACAAAATTGTAGTCCAAGTTCATCTCCATTCAACATTGCCCGAAGGGAAACTCTTCCCTACCAAGGGTCCCGTAGGCTGTGCTGACACCAAGGCATCTGATGTTCTCAAACAATGGGTACATCTGTGTCCTCAGCCATCCAGGACAAGGATTCTGGCTGCCTCCTGCCCCTTCCATGAACTCCAGAACACATGCTAAGTCGGGCTACATCCTGGATAGGGCCAACTTCTTGGCTTCCACGCCCCTTTTCTGCCCCAATTCTTGTCCACTGTTTCTACGTTATGCTAACCAGAAAACGGACCCTGCTCTGGAGGTCACCACATGACCTACCCAGAGTCAGGTATACTCTAGTCCTGAGACGGACTGCAAGCTTCTAAACACCCTCAGGGGACAGAAGAGGGGAATGTCCGCAGGTCAATAGAGCCAAGGACGGACACTTCAGATGGATTCCAGTCTGGAGCAATAAGCCCCCCAACATCACACCTCATATCAGGACAGGCGTGACCTCAGTGTGTGGCCACTATGATGTGTTCCTTAGTAGATCAGGCAAGGAGCTAAGGAAATAGAACAAAGCCGCTCAACTCAAGTTGACAAACCCAAGTCAGTTTGACATGCAAAGATTTGAAAAATTGGGCATAAACCAGCTTCCCTTTGACCTGGTACACACAGACAAAAATCTATATGTTTGGTAATCATTTTTCAGCAAAGCAGATTCCCTCCCTCTGCCCCATCCTGGCCCCCAGAAGCCTGCTGGGCTCTCCTAACCCAATATGGTCTCTGAGATGAGACTCTACTCCATGATGACTTGTGGAGAAAATAACATTTTGGCAACCTCCCCAATCTCAGTCGGTGAGACACCTCTGGCCAAGGCAGGGAACAAAAGCTGAAATAAGGTTTCCCTGCATGAGAAGAACAGAGCTGGGAGATTGTACATCTAAATACCCAGCTCACCCCGACATTAGCCTGGCCCAGGTAGGCAGGAGAAACCACCTGCCATTCTAGAAAGTAGCATGGCAGTGTCATTCCCCCTGGCAAGCTGTTGCTGTGCCCCAGAAACAAAGGGAGGTCCAACCGAAAGTACAGTTAGTGAAGTGTATTCCAGGCTTGCCCACAGCTCAGTAGCTAGGTACCAGACTAGTACCCAGGAAGGGCCTCCTACAACTTAAGTTGCTGCTTGGACTAGCCAGACTCATGGGACGTGCCCAACAGGATTCCTGGGATGTTCAAACTACCTCACCAACAGGATACAGAACCAGGAGCCTGGCCCCCTTGCTTGTTGTGCAAGTTGGTGTGTTTTCCTGAAATGTGTCCTCCTGTTCTGTTCTCCATGTGTGGGCTTCAGAAGACAGCACCTAGAAGCCTTTTCCACAAGTGGGAAAGGATCAGGGGCTGTCCATCTTTGGGCCCTGGGGAATTTATTGGAGGAGAATGTTTCAACAAGGTACAGGAAGTGGGAAGCCCAGGGCTGGGTGAAATAGCATGTCACCAACCTCTTAAAGGACCTGGCTGAGATGAATATGTGGCAAGGATCGTGGGATAGTTGGAACAGTGGTCAAATAAACTGCTAATAACTTACCACCAGACCCTCTAAAAGAGGCCTGTGCTCATGTAACCATGGCAACAGCAGATGCCAGCAACTTACTCATTAGTGCCACCCAGTGATAAGGCCTCCCCTGGGCAAGACCCAGGGGCCATCAAGTAGCAAAGTAGCAAATGTAGCAATAAGGGACAGGGACCCTGGGGGTGGCAGGATCCAAATAACTGGGGCTCAGCATTCCCCAAGCCACAGTGAGGGGGCAGAGCCAGCTGCCATCAGCTGTCTAGGTGGGAGAGCCCTGCCCACACTAAGGGTCCCTGTCCTATAGCCTACGACTATTCACCGCATGACCACAGACGTCGGAATGGCCTCCTCGTAGTGCATGTGGTTCTCATTAGTTTATTTTTCTGGAATTTGGGGACTGGACCCCAGGACCAAACATGCTGGAAACAGTCTAAAAATAAACAACTACTTGAACCCACTACAATCCAGTTAACTATGTGTGGCTCTTTGGTTTGGGGGTTCCATGGGCAGAATGCACCTCTAGAACAACAACAAAAAAAAGGTACCTACTGTTTCCTTTGGCTCATCACTACCTACCACCCTCACCACCACACACAAATACATTTCTCTGTTTCCCTCTCCTGGGGACACCAGAGCAAGAGAGGAAAAAGCAGATGGTCCCAGTAGCTTGGGATCTCAGTGTCACCAAAAGGCTGCAACCACAGTCTCTGCCAGAGTACCTTCCTTTAGGTGGTCACGTTGCCCTGATGTCTGTACGCAGGAGTGACCCTGTTAAATAAAGTCTGAGAACCAAAGTCTGCCATATACAAACTGTTCCTTACAGGGAGTCTTGGTTTCCTGAGCGACAGACAATCTCATTTCCCCACCACTGCCTAAGCAGCAGGACACCTGGAGCCTGAAAATCAGGCTGTGGCAAGGAGGGAGGGAAAAAAGTCACAAGGACCCTCTGATAATGAGAAGGCTGGCTCCTCACAGCACGCCTCAGAGGCAGAAATTTTGCTCCTGGAAGTAGGAGTGATGTCAGAGATGTGGGAATGGGTCATCAGTCACATCTTCATCTCTCAGGGCCAGGGCCATCTCATTGTACAGCTCTCCTGATGTAGAAGGTCAGGTTCAAGGTGACATGTGCCCCATTCCTTCCAGTCCATGCTCTGCCCTGCCATCGGGCTCTGGCTCACCCACAACAGCCAGGCTTCTCCACCTTCCTCTGCCACAGCCAACCCCAACTGCCTTTCCCCTCCCAGGGAACCAGATAACCTCCTTGCCAGCCTACCGTCTGACTTATTTCCACAATCTTTGTCTAGCAAACTGTCATTGAGTATGCATTCAATTCTACACACCTCTGCGGACAAACATCTGTTTAGATTCGGGGTGGGGGTTGGGGAAGGGACCAGTTAAAACCCAAAGGAATTCTGCAATCTACCCTGCAGCTTCTTATCTACAAATACCTTTCTTAGGACCTATTTGGTAAAGGGCTTTCCTTGGTGCAAGCTTTTTGCTGTTCACTGATTCCCAGCCTCCAGGGTATTCTTGGGCCTCTAACTCTAAGACTTCTCTTGGTATGTGCCTGTCTGCAAACCCAGGTGTTCCTTGGACCCGTCCATTCCTGGGCTACGAATCTCTCACCAGCATGTTCCCTCCATCTCCAGGAACTCCTAGTTCTTTGGGCAGCACTGTGTGTGCCTGCAGTTGCCAGGCTCGTCTTTCTTCATTGTGTTTGTTTGCTGCACCCAGAGTCGAGGTTGTGGGACATCCTTGTCTCTGCACCCCGAGGGATAGGTCACACAGCCACGGAAGTGTCACAGGGTCTAGTGAACTTCAAGGAGGGTGGGTTGGGAGGAGGTTGTCGGGGCAGAGTTGTTCGTCAGGCACACTCCTCCTGTTCCAGCTGCCTCGGAACCCTGAGCTGGACTTCCCAGGCCTGGCTGATTTCAAGCCACAGGGATTTTAACCAGTACTGAGTACAAAGACCCAGCCATGTAGTCTGTCTGGACACTTGCTTCCCGGGAGAAGAGCTGGAAACTCGCATGGACAATTGAGCCTGAACCTGGCGCACAGTAAGTTCTCCAGAAATAGACTGGTGTGAACACCACATCTGAAATGGATTTGGGAATTGGTGGTGGTGGAAGATGTCGCAAACCCTGACCAGACAGGCGGCATGCCCCTATGACTTTAGAGGGTCATTCCTTCCCACCAGCCCAAAGGCGATGGGTCCTGTTGGCCCATGTAAACTGATGCCTCTCTATGACTGCCACAAAACCACTTGCTGTTTTCTCCCAGTGGAAGCCTGGCTCCCTCCCTGTGTCCCTGGGTTGACCTCAGTAGATACCCAGCAGTAACAACAGAGTAGTTGGTTACTGGGGAGGGTGTTCCTCACTCAGACCTGGATGGAGGCAGAAAAAGTAGAGGTCACACCTCACACCCATTTGTCCTACAGGCTTCTTCTTTGGAATCTGAATTCTGAGATTATGCTCAGAAATAGTTCATTTCAAGCCAGAGACTCAGACCCCTGACCTACAACAAGAGGAGCAGACAGGGCTTCCATCCTGAGAACAACTGACATCTATAGAAACAAGATATTCGTCCACCACCACCAAGGGAGAGGCTTCAGTTCTGGGCAGCTGACCACAAAGACGAAGGTCACTTTCCTCTCTCTCCCATTACATCATGGAAAGAATGTTTAAGAGAGGTGGAAGAGTCGGGGAAGGATACTTTTAAAAGCAAATCAAAACTTTGGCCATCCCTTTCTTCTGTCCATGACCATACCTCAGGGAGAATCAGTGCAGGTCAGCACTGAGAGAGACCTCAGAGAGGTGTGTGTGTGTGTGTGTGTGCGCGTGCGCGCGTGTGCGTGTGATCATTTTTGCTGCTTGTTTACTGAGCTGTAATTCTTTTGTAATAGAACTCATCCCTTTTATGTGTAGTGTTATCAATCCTGACCAACTTACACAATGATGTAATGCCCACAGGGGGGCAAAACATCAAGATGGAGCAACTCCATCACCCCAAATGTTCCCTGTGCCCCTTGCCACTAATCTCTCCCCCGCCCATCTGTTCCTGGCAGCTATTGATCTGTTTTCTGACCCTGTGTTTGCCTTTTTTAGAAAGCCACATAAAGGGACTCATACAGTAGGTGACCTTTGAGGCCGGGTCCTCTCTCTGGGTTCAGTGATTTTTGTGTGTGTGTGTGTGTGTGTGTGTGTGGCTATTTTGCTTTTATATGAAAAAAAAACTGAGGCTCAGAGGGGGAAAGAGAGGAGTGGAGGAGCAAAGCTGAGAGCACAGGTTCCGCTGCCACCAAGCACCTGAGCCCCACTGGCCACACCTTTTCAACCAAAAGCCATTTTGTTAACCTTCTGAAATCTTCACGCCCCCGTTTGAGAAGGCACAGGATCACAGGACCTGCAGCCCGCAGAGAAACACATGCTTTATTCTTCTAATAGAAGCTTCTGGCTTGGAAACAGGGAGTAGCAATGCACCAGAGAGTGCAGGGTGCCGTAAGGGAGCCCGGGAGGAGGTTAGTGGGACATGTTTCCCAGTGGTGAGTTATTCTTCCTTAATCTTTAGCAGTGGTACTGTGTGAGAGTAGGCACAGGTTCGTCTCTGAGAGGGAAACTGTTTACCAACAGGCAGAGCTTGGTCGACTCTGGGTGGGCGGACCCTTACCAAGAGTTTTGCAGCTCCCTCCACCTTCTCCAAACAGATGGACACAGAATACCAGGGGATGACAGCGGGCTGGTCATGACGTGCTGGCACTGAGCCCACAGACGAGGCAACCAGGTAAAGTTGTAAGACCATAAGAACCAGTCCAAGCCTGGAGGACAACTGGTGGTCTCTCACTGATCACAGAACCCAGAGCTTCCAGATAATAGGGTTTTTTTTTTTTCTGCAGCATTGTGAACTCACAAATTTAACTATATTTCATACACTGAGACCCATTACAGTTATTAGCCTTTATTGATGTCTATAATGCTACATGTTGAACCAATTGTGCCCTTTAGACATGATCTTGGTACTCTCTGAGGTATTTGTGGGCATGGGCATACCAAAATAACCTAGAATCCTCATCATATATAATCACACATAGGGCAGAATCCATGTTGGTCAATACCTCAGAGGTGAAGGCTGATACCCAATATACACAGCACTATGGCTCTCATCTGCCTGCAAACCATCCCCCCTATAAATGGAGATAGAACTTTTCTTTTGACCCAACCACCTGGTCCCAAATAACCACACAAAAGCTTACATTAATTACAGAATGTCCGGCCTATACCTCAGGCTTATTACTAACTAGCTCTTACAACTTAAATTAATCCATTTTTAGTCATCTATAGTTTGCCACATGGCTCATGGCTTTACCTGTCCTCTAGCATCTTGCTTCCCCAGCAGCTAGCTAGTCTCTCTCTTGACTCCACCCTTCTTCGTCTATGTATTTTCAGTTTGGCTCTCCCACCTAGCCTTATTTGGCCTTGTTATAGGCCAAATGGGCTTTATTATTAATAACCAGTGATGTGGGAAGGTCATTGGTTAATTAATAAAGAAACTGCTTGGCCTCATAGGTTAGAACATAGGTGGGTGGAGTAAACAGAACAGAATGCTGGGAGGAAGAGGAAGTGAGGAAAGATGCCATAGCTCTGCTCTCTGGGGCAGACACGATGAAGCTCCAACCCAGGATGGACATAGGCTAGAATCTTCCCGGTAAGCGCACCTTGGGTTGCTACACACATTAATAGAAATGGGTAATCAAGATGTAAGAATTAGCCAGTAAGAAGCTAGAGCAAATGGGCCAGGCAGTGTTTAAATGGATACAATTTGTGTGTTGTTATTTCGGGGCATAAGCTAGCCAGGTGGCCGGGAGCTGGGTGGCAGGAATGCAGCCTGCAGTTCCCACAACAAACCAGGAAGCACAATACGTATTCACAGCATACAAAAGCACACCCCACATATTCACACACATACAAACAAGCATTTGCGCACAGATACTAAGTCACAGGGCGGGTGGGGGTGTCCCATGGTAGAATTGGCCTAAACAAATTGAAACTTCCTTGCCTCCAGAATTATTAGAATCAAAGATCCCTTTCACGGCCAACTAGCTCAGAGCCTGCACTCTACGGAAAGGAAAAGAGACCAAATTGCTTACACGAGGTTCCATTGGGCAAGGTATAAAAATGGCATTCCCTGATCCCCCCATCTGTAATGTCTCCTGGGGTCCTTGGCTCCTGTTGTCGGGCTTTCCTCTCCAGCCACATTCCAGCCTCACTTAGAGCGCATGCTTCCAGCCGTACACAGGAAATAGAAAGACATGGATTTCAAAACTTAAGAATTTGATACAAGTTCTCAAGACAGTGTAATGCTGATGTGAGGACATATCTAAGAAAGAGAGTGAGGGTTGAGCAATGAACCCACATGTGCACAGGCCGTCCACCTTTGTCAGTGCCTGAAACAGCTCAATGGGAGAAGCAATGGCCTTTCCAGCAAATGGTGCCACACAATCAGATGAAACAGAAGCTGAAGAGTGACCCTGTGTCCCTATCTTACACCACAATCAGAAATAAGCTGACACAGATCAAAAGGCTCGGCTGTGGGACTCTTAGAACAATGGAGTAGACCTCCATGACCTGTGAGTTAGCCAGTGATGTCTTAGCTATGGCCCACAGACTATAAATAAAGAAAAAAAAAACCCACACAAACAAAAAAAAAATGGACTTCATCACAATTGCAAGCTGTTTCTCTTCAAAGGACACCATCAATGAAATGAAAAGACACCCCCAGATCGGGCTATTTGACAATCATGTAGCTGACAGATACATCTAAGCTAGAAAGAGAATTCTTGAACACCAGTAATCTAAGATATAGGGTACAGTTAAAAGATGGGCAGAGGTGCTCTGAGGATTTCCCCAAACAAATGGACAGGGACCGTAGAAAAGATCCCCAACACTGTGAGTCACGAGGAGAAATGCAAATAGAAACCAGAATGAAATGCGGTTTCACACCCACTAGGCTAGCAATATCAAAGAAGACAGATAATAACAGATGTCTGCAGAGAAATTGAAACTCTCCTACAATACAAAGATGAGCCACGGTGGGAATAGTATATAAAGGGCTGAATCATCTTTGGAAAATGTATGGCAGCTTCTTAAAAGTCTAAGCCTAGAATTAATACATGACTCAGTCCCCCTGCCCCTAGTTATTATACTCAGGAGAAATGAAAGCATACAGAAATGTAAAACACTCCTGCTCATAGCAGCGTGACTCCCAATAACCCCAAACTGCAAGTAAGCCCTGTCTGACAACTGGAAAATAGGAAAACAAAATGTGTTGCGTCCATAAGATGAAATGTTATTTGACAGTAAAGATATAATGAAGTACTAGTATGTAACATGTTTCAGTCCTGGAAACAATGTTAAGTGAAAGAAGCTGGACATAGAAGTTTATACCATATGGTTCCATGCATATAGAGTGTCCAGAAGAGGCAAATCTGTAGGGACAAAACACAGATCAAGTGTTGTCCAGGAATATGTTGGTTGAGACTGGTGAGGGGCTGAAAACGATCATTGCTAACGGATATAGAGTTTCTTTGGGGGCCTGTTGAAAGTGTTCTAAAGTTGATTCTAGAGATATCTGCACAGCTCTGTAGATAGACTTGAGAGCACTGGTATGTGTTTTTATGAGATTTGATTATATGGTGGCTCATATGCCTGAAAAGCTATTAGAAAAAGAAGAGAGAGTAAAAGAAAGAATGAAGAGAGGGAGGAGAGAGGGAGAGAGAGGGAGAGAGAGGGAGAGGGAGGGAGAGGGAGGGGGAGAGAGAGAGAGAGAGAGAGAGAGAGAGAGAGAGAGAGAGAGAGAGCGCACACAATAAACCAGGAAGAAATCAAATCCTATTATTCTGAGTCAGTAACAGGGCTGGTCAGCAGGGAGAGTGGGCCTAGGTATCCACAGACGACTTTGAATCCTACACAGTGCCAAAGACTGGGTCAGAAGGTACCAGGTCATCCCAGAGTAAGTGATCCACTTCTGCTGACTTGACCTGCTCTGGAAATTAAAGCCCCTGCACCCTCTTGGTAGGAACTAATGCAATTAGATGATGAACTCGTGGTCTTCAGCTAAAGATGCTTTCAACACTCTCTTGCATCCAGCAGAAGCCATGCTTCCCAAAGCGGTAAGCTCCAGGACTCTGGGGCTGTGAGCAGGGACTATCTGGATGGAGGGTCAGAAGACTTCGTCCTAACCTTGAACCAGCACTATTATTAGTCTTGTATCCTTAGGCAGCTGAAGAAGTAGCTCCTGTGGGTAATGTTACCACAGCAAACCAGAAGGTTTGCGGGGGGGGGGGGGGTGTAGGGGCAGCTCAAGAAACCCACCTCTTTGGTAAGCAAGCGTTCATCAGTGACAGATGCCTAGGAAGGTAGGAGGCACTAGATTCAAGAAGGGTAAGAAGCCCAGGGCTATGCCTCTTTTCCACCTCCTTCCCAACCTACCTAGAACAAAGAAAAAAGCTTGAGCTGTGGTCTGACTGCATCCAGAATCTCTTTAAACAAGCGTGTAGCCCTCTCCCCATTCCAACTGGCTCTTTCTGCCAAAGCCTTTACAAAAGCAAGAACTGTACAAACCAATCCTGTGCTCCCCTCCTGGGAGGAAATCCCTCATTTAAGGGTTAAAGCAGCGGCATGCAAATATACACATGCACGTGTGCACACGCACACACACACTCACACTCAGGACTATGAGCTATGTGCTTATCTGTTAAGTAAATGTTTCTATTCATGCAAGACTTTGCCAAGGTGAACTCACTGAGCCCTCAGATAAACGCATCAACTCAGAAACAAAGGAGGAACACTGGGATCAACCCAAGAGATAAATTGCAAATCGGATTAGTGGATCTTTCTCTTGCTCTGCCGTGGAAGCATGCTATTAGCTATCTAGACATGCCCACTGGCTTGCAACGCCCACACACGAACACACATGGCATCCACAACGCCTCTCTTTGGTCAGACACAAAGCAGTCAGAGGTGACCTTCACACATCTCCCTCCTAAGTCTTCAGCACTGAGACCACTGGCTGCCCTCCTGCTTCTCAGCTTTGGGCAGAAAAACATGAGCTTTCCCTCTGGCTCTTCCCCATCATGCCAGCTGGTGAGCCCACAGAACTGCTGCCAGTTCACACAGTGTTCTGTGACATTCTCTGGTCCCTGCTGCCTCCCACTACCACCACCACAGGACCAGGAATGGCCACCAGGCAATCGGTACTACACGGAGAAAGGATGGACTGGCAGGGGGCTTCGAAAGAGTCTTTTCCAAGGAAAACCTTATGGGGGAGATGAGGTCAGGCTTTGACGCTTCTCTGATGAAGACCCAGGGGGTCCATCTAATGGAAGGCAGGTACTGGGAAGTTTATGAATGGAACATATGGGCTAGGAAGATTGCTTAGTCAGGATCTGAGTTCGATCCCCAGAGCCTGTAGGGGGAAAAAAGTCAGGAAAGATAGTGTAAACTTGCAATCCCAGCACTGGAGAGGCAGAGGCAGATGGATTGTTGGAGCTCTCCAGTCAACCAACTAGACCATTTGGCAAACAAACTTCAGGCCAATGAGACACCCTGCCACCAAAATCAAGGCAGATGGTGGCTGAGAAATGATACCCAAGGCTATCTTCTGAGCCTGTATACACACACACAACTCCCTCATTCTCTCTGTGTGTGTGTGTGTGTGTGTGAGAGAGAGAGAGAGAGAGAGAGAGAGAGAGAGAGAGAGAGAGAGAGAGAGAGAGAGAATGAGAATATGCAACGTTCATCAAGATTAGCCATGGGGCAGGAGTTGTGCTAACAGAGTTGAATAAAATTGGCTCTTGTCCTCAAAGACCACATCTTCTAGTAGAAGGCATCAACATGTAGCCAACCTATCATGACACAAGCCAGAGACATGTATACACATAAAAGGCACATTGGACAGAAGATCTGAAGAACTGGCCACATGAAAATGCCTGGCCACTAGAGAACAGTAGAAGGACCTCGTGATGGAAGAACAAACTATGCAGGACTGGAGTGGACTCTGAGTTGAAAGGTCAGAGCCTGGGACCAGAGAGAGACACTGCCGTGACTTGATTAAGAAAAGGTCTTGGCAGTGAGGGCTCAGAGAGGAGCAGGTTTGTAAAAGGCTGCGGTAGAACATGAAGTCATGTGGTAAGTCTGGTTCAAAGGGGAGCATGGGAGCTGAAGCTATCAGAGGAATCAGATCAGGGGAGGTGTTGCATAGAGGTAATATTCTAGGAGCTATCCTAAGCCCTAAGGATGGGACTTGAGGACGAGGGGCAATAGATCTGTGAGAACGGGCAGAGCAGGGAGTAACAGGAGGAGATGTTCAGAAAGCACTTTCTGAGTTCATTTTCTCAGGGGTCAGCAATTTTGAAGGATCCAGGTGTGGCCAGGAGGATGGCTGTACTTGACAGGAACAGCAGGTGGAAGGGAGGATATCCAGGAAGGGATGGTTTGGATGCCAGAGATTGTCCTTGGGGGCATACTGGGATCTCTTGGACTGACAATGGTGGGAATGGAGGAAGGCAGTGGGGTTCAGACATGACAGAGGAATATAGAGAAATGATGTGGGGCCCAGAGGTGAGGGCATTGAAGATGAAGATGAGGATGGAGACAGAACAGCCCCAGACAGAGTCTACAGACTGGTGTCTGAAAGCAAGAATGACATAGGGAGGGTGTGTGCTTCCAGCATCGCCAGATTTCCTTCCCTCACAGCCATCTCTGTATTGAACCTCTCTCAGCCACCACAAACGCCAGGAAATAAAGGCTCAGCCCATTTGGATGCAGGTGCTATGTGCTCGGTAAAGACCAGTAGCCTGGATGGACTGACTTCTGCCTCTCACTTCTGTATCTGGCATCCCACACGTCCGTCCCACTCCTCCCTGGGAACAGCTAAGACATGTGGAGGCTGTCATCCGGCTTCAAGGGCCTCCCATAGAACCGCCTCATTAGTGGACTGATATGGGGATTGCGAGCCTTTGATTTGCAACCACTCAGCTCCTCCATGGAGTTCAAGGTGAACCACTTTGCACTACAGTTCAGTCGCCAGGAACACAATCAAGGAGAAGCTCTTCTTACTTTCCTTTCCCTCAAAGGGAGCGCAAACTTGGCTATCTGTGTTCCCTATTTGGGACACATCCTCCAGGTCTTAGAAGACCAACTTACATATGTCTGCTAGCCCACACGAGTATGGTCCACATAGGCGTACTACTGGGAATGCCCCCACCCCCAGCCATACACACCTACAGGGTTCCCAAGAATAAACAAGATTCTACTGCTCCCCCCACCCATGCGGTGTGTGTAGAGTTTTCACTCAATAACATTGCCCTTTAGTCTGTAATGATAACAAACACTGACAGTTTAGAGCAAAGGGACCCAGGTCTCCAACACAATAATGCCGTTCCTTTAATGCACTATTGGCAGCGGGCAGATTCGACTCAGCTGTAATCTCATAAAATGCGTCCGACTCCAGGAGCCATCAGCCCTTTACTTCTATTTTGCTGTTTGGAACAGAACTATTTTTTTGAGGGGGGCAACAAAATGAGAATCTGTTACAATATTGTTTGAGGCATAGAGATGAGAGACATATCTTTCTATGCCATAGTTCCATGGTACAGACTGAATTAAGGTCTGTCTGTCCCTCCTCCTTACCATCTGTCAGGACAGTATTGAATCCACCTAATCTATCTTGGTCCCTCAGAGCCTCTAACCTGCTGCCCTTCACAATCTGAGAAGAAGGGACCTGATGTGTTAGTGATCTTGATGTTAGTGATGAAGTGGCTGTTAATAGTGATTTGCTCTAACTCCTCAATCTGGGTCCTGGCTTGAATGACAGAGGCTCTAGGATGCCTTCTGCTTTCCAGGTAGAAGGGAACAGGTAGGTGCTATGACAACATTTACCTCTGTTCCCAGAATGCCTCCCTTTTATTTAGGGAATCATTCATGTCATCTAAGTAGTGAGGATGTGAAAGAATCTCTGGCACAGGAGGCTGTGCCCCCACTTCGTCCACTCCAGTCATTTTCAGAAATGTCTGCACTAAGGTCCCCAGGAAGGACTGTTCCAAACGTTGTTTGGCAGTAGCGATGGCACCAAACCACCTCTATCATGTCAAACTTTTGTGGGGGATACAATCTTATCAATAATTTTCTTTTGCTCAGAATTCTATGTTCACAGTCAAGTGAAATTTATAAATGAGGAAGAATTATCTCAAGGTTTGGAAAGGTGGCTCAGTGGTTAAGAGTACTTGCTACTCTTGCAGAGGACCTGAGTTCAATTCCCAGCACCTACCTAAATGGTGGCTCACAACAGCCTGTAACTCCCCTTCCAGAGGGTCAGATGCCCTCTTCTGGCCGCTGTATGTACTGCACATACATATATACATGTACGCCAACAGTCATCACATAAAATAAAAATTTTTAAATACTTTAAAAAGAAAATTATACATAGTGGTGCATGCCTTGAATCCCAGCACTTGGGAAGCAGAGGCAGGAAGATGGTGAGTTTGAGGCCAGTCAGGTCTACACAGTGAATCCCAGGACAACCAGGGCTACATAGGAAAACTCTCTCTCTCTCAAAAAAAAATTATTTTGAAGAAAATTATCTGAGCAAACAAACTGAAATCTTGACATATGAAGTGCTTAGGGTAGCCTGGCTAAAATCTAAACAGAACAAAACCTTACAAAGAAGAAATGGTTCTCTGTGTTTAAATATGGCCAGAATTCTAGAGTCTGTATCTTTGACAACTTCCTAGAGCTTATTTTTGGCCTTCATCCTTCACCCTCCCACTTCTATCATTGTCCTTGTCCACTTCTTACCCTGCCTCTAAAAACCCTCACCTTTAGTACAGCGCCAGATGTCACTAGAAAACATAAGAAGAGGCCAATCTGAAAGAAGCCAGATTGGCTTATCTATATAACATTACCAAAAGGCACAGAGAGGAACGAGTTCACTGTACCTGTTGGAACCAGGACACCGAAAGTCCTGCCTGCTTGGTTGCTCAAGACCATCTGATGGGACATACAGAGAAATGACGTGGGGTCCAGAGGTGATGTCATTGAGGATGAGAATGGACTCTCTAGCCAGTGTTCCCCTAAGATCACCCACATTTCTCTCAGAGGTACCTCCGGATCAAAACTTTCTGCACTGTTTGCATTCTCCCCATGTCTGGAAGAAGTCCAGCAGAGCAACCATCCAAGGAAGCCATTTCTCACATTCTTAGGCAGCTGCTTTCCAACCTGAGAGGCCAGATAGGCAGAGCTCTAACCTGGGCCGTGGGTCCCACCGACATAGGGGCTCCCTGCTCTTAGCAACCACGTTTTTCACCACACCCATCAGAGGGCAGACTCCAGGGAAGACAAAGCGCAGAAGCTGCAGGAATGGCCTGAGGTTAGTTCAGAACAGCAGCCTCTGCCCTCCCTTTGGGGAACAGAGGCCTTGGCCACTGAAATGCTCCCTTCCTTGCAGTAGAAAACTGACAATAACTGACCTTCCCTCTGCCTTGGCTCATCTGCTTCTCTCTCCAAGCAAGAACACAAACAACCAATCTACCTGCTCTGGTCATTAGAGATCCACTTCCCGCATCGGAAAGATCCTTGTTTTACTCATCGGAGAAAGGAAATGCTCATGGTATCTCCCCTGGCTTCAGAGAACTTTTACCATCTCCCTTCTTGTAAGATGTTTCCCTTAGTGATTCCTAGCACGAAGGCCTGAGAGTCAGTTCCTAAAGCCCCTCCTTCGGTCTCCAGGCTCAAACCTTTCCTGCCCCACCCTTTCCTACTTCACCTGCCTTAGCTGAGGTTCAGACATTGACTTATCCACCACAGCATCTGTCTCTAGGCAAAAATCCTTCAGCACCAGTAAAGTCGACTCGGTTCCTGCTCAAAACAGCTCAGTGGCTGCTTCAGCTTCTGTTCAATTCTGAAAGCATCTGTTCAGGACCCACAGAGTGCTGGGTACAGGGCTACTGTTTAAAGTGCAGAGGTGAACGAAGCCCTCCAGGAGTTCACAGAGAGGCAGACGCACAAAGGAATCAGGTTTAATAGGGAAAGGATGAGAGTAAAAGGAGCTGCAAATCATTTGAAATCCTGGGGTCCTGGGGTTGAGAATTCCAGGCTGGTAGCATTGGAACTGAGGCTCAGTGGCTAAGTAATCATTTTTCAAGTGAACAGTGATGAAAGAGAAATGGCTTGGGGCTGGAGAGATGGCTCAGCGGTTAAGAGCACTGCCTGCTCTTCCAAAGGTTCTGAGTTCAATTCCCAGCAACCACATGGTGGCTCACAACCATCTGTAATGAGGTCTGGTGCCCTCTTCTGGACTTCAGGCAGACACGCAGAAAGAATATTGTATACATAATAAATAAATATTTAAAAAAAAAAAAGAAAGAAAAATGGCTTGACTTAGGCAAAGCCATAGAATTGGGATCATTGTGACATTTGGGGCATAAGTTAAAAGCGTGGTGCAGGAGCTTGAAGAAGACCAAGCTAGACTCCTTAAGGAAAAATCCAAGCTATGTGTGCTTACCTGCTTCCGTCTGTGTTCCTGCCACTCCTCCATCAACCCCTTCCATCTCTTCATCTCTTCCCAGGTTCAAAGCACCTCCCATGCTCTTCCTAACTAGGCTCTTGATCACCGAGCTCAGGGTGATCACCCAAGGAATAACTGGAAGCTCCCTGATAACTATACAGAGATCCCTGAACAAGGGCCTCTAAACTGGTCATCGCTGCCCCTCTTCATTGTTCTCAGTGTCCCCTATGGGCCACTATCACAAAATACCATCAAAATGAGGCCAGAATCCAGCACTCGGTCCTGTCTACCGGGCCAGATAGGAAGCCAGGCATCTATATAATGAACCTGACTCAGACTGCATCCTTCTTCTTCTGCTCTCTCTGAGGAGTGCAGGAAGAGAAAGGGGGAGGAAACCTCCAGCCTGGTTTGCCCAGAGGCCCTAAAGGGGACTTGGGCATGACATTTTTGTTTTTCTTGTTGTGGATGTGTCTGTGGGGATGGTGTGTGAGCATGTGTGTATTCATGTTTGTACGTGTACATGTGTGGGTGGGAAGGCTAATGTCAGGAGTTTTCCTGGTAGCTCTCTACCTTGTTCATTGAAGCGGGCAAGAGCTTCCACCAAACCCAGAGGCTGCCAACTGTGCTAGTCTGGCTACCCCTAGGGACCCCTTGTCTCCACCTCTGCATCTGAGGTTTCAGGCATGCTACCATGCTAACCCAGCATTTACATGGGCACTGGTGATCTAAATGTCCATCCTCATGCTTGTGTGGAGAGCACTTTATGTATTGAGCCATCTTTTCAGGCCCTGAGCAGTTATCTGTAATGGACCAGGCTTTAGTGACATCTCTCCCAGGATGAGACAGTCCCATAGCCATAGGATCAATCTCTCTGAATGCCATGGAGATTTGTCTCTTCGGATGCTGGCTTCTGGGCACTAAACCAAATGACTAGGAAACTAGTAATGGACATGAAAGCTCTTTGGAGGAATAGGATTTGGATTCTGTAAGTCACAAACAGAAGCAGAGCTCTTCAGACATTAGATGCCACATAAATATGGTCTGGAGCCACCAGGGAAGGTTCATGAAGGAGATTGGGGCCTGAGCTGAACCACAAAGACTGGGTGGGATCTAGACAAGAAAGGGAAGGGAGCACATACAGGGGACCGTTGTCAACCACGTCATGAATTAGGACAGTGCGCCCCTTGGAGTTGGAAGATGTTTTCCTACTCATCACTGCAAAAAATCCTCCCGCGGCATCTAACCACCCAGCTTAACTAGAAGCTGCCAAGGCACATGGCAGAGCTGAACAAAGGGACAGCGAGACAAATGCTTCCCTGTACTGCTTCTCCTGATGGCGACGGGATCCTAAATCTCAAAATGGCCTTTCTCATGGCTCAGAAGACCACCCTTCATTCTGACCTTCAAAATATCATGCCCACTCAGGGTGGTAGCTTTGCCCTGCAGACCGAAAGCAATCAGCCACCATCCTCGGCATCCATATTCATAAGAACTGTTTATGCTCTGACCTGTAGCCCTGAGTGGGATGTCAGCCTGGGAGCTGGGGCTGATGGTCCCCAGAAGGGCACTTCAGGAATGAGCCCACAGCCATCTGCCTCTCCTCGCAGTAGCTCAGGCCCGGGAGGAATGCACAGCTGTTGTCGTTGCCTTCCTGGGGAAGCATGAAATAGGACAAGGAGGAAGGGAGGCAGTGGCTTTCAGAGCCAAGGCTGCTCCTGAGAGTGTTTGAAGGTTATTAGCGTGGCTGTAATCAGGCTATTAGCCAAATGCAGGTGGAGAATGAAGAGGCTTTGAAATTGCTTTTCAGAGAAAGTAGAGCCCGTGTTGGTATAATCTATGCATATGATCTCTTTCAAGTAGCTCTTCAGCTTCCTACCTGGCCGGGATGGGGCCCAAATACCCAGAGAACACAGTCAGGCCATCCACTACTCCTTCCCTAAAGAGAATAAGGCTTGCTGGGCAAAGTCAGACCCTCAGTACATTCCTCCTGCCTGGTATAAGTAGGAGTGGGCCATTGAGTCCCCTTCTCAGAGTCTACAAAAGTAGCACAGTAACACGTGTCTACTTCCTTGCAGGCAGGTGACTTCAGTCTGCCCTAAGTGGACAGTGCCCAAGGTCCAGTGCATGCCTGGAAGGGCATCTTGTTCCCTTCAGGTTTCCCTAGGTAGTTCAAAAGGAGTCTTATTTCTTTGGACAGGCTTTTAAGGAGAGATGGGGTGGCACTTGGCGAACCCAAACCTTCTTCACAAATTACAGAAAGATACAGGCACATTCTCACCGACTTCTTTACGGGGGCCTCTATCTCAGTTCTTGATACCACATCGATTTCCCATGATGTTCAATCCTTTTTATATCAGGTCAGCTGACAATTCTTTTTATATGTCTTTACTCTCAACTTCTTTCTCCTTCCTCCCCACAACTGGCATTTGTCTGACTTCTACCAATAAGACAACAAGGCCATCTACAGTCTTCCTCTCTTTAACCCACTGGTCACTCACTCTGCAGCCACTGCCATCTTTTCCAAAATTTCAAGTCTTCTCCTACAAGGACTCTGGTCAGTTCTTCCCAGCTCTTTCTGTCCTCAGGCTAGTTCCAAATGTACCCTCTGATGCACTGTATCCCCGGAGTCCTTTCACTGGTCGCCTTTGCCAGGGGCACTTGCCATGCTTCTATCAGATAAAATCCTGCTCTTCTGCCAGAACTTGGCTCAGAAGCCTCAGTCTTCAAGAATATTTTCTAATTCCTCTCTTCCCTATGCTTGGAATAAAAGTCCCCTTCAGTGAGCTCTTACAGTAGGTCATCTGTGCATTTGTATCTCCCTTCCTCTCTGTGGACCCTGACACCTCAGGGATATTGTGGTCATGTTCATCCACTGTTCTTACTACGGCAGAACAGTGACCACTGCAAAAGTATCAAGCAGTTGAATTCATAAAAGACCAAATAAAATAATGGAGGCAGTAAATGGCCTCATGGCCCAATAGCTTGGGATGAGCCTAATTGAAGACTACATAGAAAAGACCATGCATGTGACATTGATGGCAGAACCATGTAAACAGAACCGAGAAATCTCTTCAAATGGAATACCTTTAGCCTAGAGTTCCACCTACAGTTTTGGCTGATGAATTCCACCTAGAGCCATCCAATCAGATATGCTGACTCTTGGGTCTAGAAGTCTCAGCACTTATCCAAAGAACACGACTGGGTACAGCATGTAAAACAACCAAACTAGATAGTGAACGATTTCTCAGATCTACTACAATAATAAACACTATAATCACAGTCCCCACCCGTGCCCTTCCTTTCTGCCTTATGATGACTAATTTTAGGTGTCAACTTGACTACATTAGATAGATGCCCAGTTAGCTGGGAAAGCATTATCCCAGACAAGTCTGTGAGATTGCTTCCTAAAGAGGCTGGCATTTGTATCAATGGACTCATTTAAGAAAAGTCCATCTGCATCTAATGTGAGCGGACTATGGCCAATCAGCTGAAGGCCCAGATAGGTGCAAAGGGCAAAGGAAAAGCAAACCCATCCTCTCTCTCCTTGAGCTGGCATGCCCTTCTCCTGTCCTTGAATATCAGAGCTCTATGTTCTCATGCCTTTGCACTCTGGGACTTAGATCAGCAGCTCCCAGCATCCTTGGGCTTTCAGCTTTCGACTGAGACTCACACCATCAACTCCATTTGTTCTTGAGCAACCAGGCTTGGCCCTGCCATACTACCATAGCTTCCATGGTTCTTCAGCATTTGGTGGCATATCAAGGACTAAGCTTTCATAGTGTACCAATAAGCTAATATCCCCTCTCGTCTATCTATCCATTCATCTACCCATCCATCCAACTATCCAACCATCCAGCAACTAATCATCCTATTGGTTCTGTGTCTCTCTGAAGAACTCTAGCTGATCATTGTGGTACCAGTATGAGGTTTGTTTGTTTGTTTTATTACTGGATAGAGGTCAACTAGCCTTTGATGTATTTGTCCATGTTCTCCACAGTGGATCAATGGGGATGATAAAAGAGCTGATAGTTGAAGATTGCATGAAAAAGTGGAGAGAGGCCATTTAAATTGCAACCCAACTCATAAAACGAAAAGTACATCCCCCTGGCTTAGCTTTCTTCTTGGGCCAATTTTTCTGCCAATCCTACTGGACACTCTCAGGCCTCCCCTGGTCTCTTTCACAAGTTGGCATGTGTGTTTGATGCAGTGCTGGCAAAATGACACACAGGTGGCCACCCATATGGTGCCAGTTTGGAACTGACTCCTGGAGAAAATTTGAAAAGCCCACTCAGCCATGAAGGATACCTTCAAGCTTCCTGTACAGAGTCCAGCGAGGACGACTCATGAAGGCCACGGGTGGGAAGCAGGTGTTTCACATGTGTGGATTGCCCTCTGCTAATCACTGCCAATTAAGCCAATGGGCAGATGAAAACAAAATGCGAAAGAATCACCATCCAAAAGGTGAAATGAACTGGGAGCCAAGGTGGTAGGCAATGGGCCTGGGTTCTCATCACACACACTATCATATTTCAGGCAGGTTTTGCTGCAGAACATACAGGAAACTCAGAGAGAGAGAATACAAGGACTCCAGGCTTACTTCCAGTTGCTGCAGTAGCTAAAGGTGTTTAATATAATAAATTCAATATGATAAAAATGCACAGAAGCCAAACAGCAGATTCCCTTAGTTTTTGGGGGGTTCACTGAACTCCTAACATGTACGAGGCACCATACTGGGTGCTAGAGACCAACGGGTGAACAATGTCCACAAAATCCTCCTTTTGGGTCGTACTATTCCAGTTGAAGGAAGACGGAGAGACAATACGAGCTATCAGAGAGACAAATTATGCAGTGAAGGTGAAACGGATGGTGTTATCAAGACGCACCAGAGGACTACTCTGGCCAGATCAAAGGAGTTCTCTCTGAAAAGCTGAAATTTGAAACGCAGTGATAAACTAAACCGGAACAACAAACCCGCCATCGGTGGAGGACCGGGAGGAAAGCGGCTGTCAAGGACCACAGGGCACAGACAGGTTGGTGCACAAAGATGGCCGGAAGAGCAGTCATAGCCAGCAGGACAGGACTCTGAAACCATGGGAAGACATCGCCACTTGTGCCTAAGAGAGCCTAGGGAAGGTGGGGACCTAACAGTGACAGTATTTACCAGTGGGGCGCGCGAGCGATTTGCACTAGGGCTAGGCTTCTCACTGAACCCCAGAGATGGTGGGGTCTATCCAAGGTTGGAAACGAAGCAGGCAGGGGAGAGACTGAAGTATACCTGGATTGCAGGGTGGAAACATGACCAGGTTAGGAGTGTAGGGAAGGAGGGATAGAGGCTCAGGCAATCCAGTGTATCCAGGAGACAGTCAGGAGCTACAGGGGAAGTCAGACTTCCAAAACTCAAACCCAAGAATCGTGGCTCCTTTCATTTTCAAGAAACATGGACTAATCCTCCTACTGGAACTGGGACAATTCATGATTCCCAACCAACCCTAGAACACTAATGACTTAATCTACTCTTTTATAATATTTGTATTTATTCTTTCACCTTCACATATGTATACAATATATCTGGATCAAATCCATCCCTTACCCCACTCCCAAATTCTCCTGGATCCCGCCTCAATACATCCTCTTCCCATCTGCCTGTCATATTAAAAAAAAAAAAAAAAAACTCAGTGAATTCACTTGGTGCTGCCTCCATATGCATGGGTAGAGAGTCAACCACCTTAGCATGGGCAGCCTACCAGCAGCCACATCTCCCAAGGAAAAACAAAACATCCCATCCCATCCTGAGCCATCATCGACTGCCACTATTTCCTCCTCTAGGAGCAGGGCCTCATGAACCCTTCACCCATCCATGCAGAATGTTGACTGGCTGGATTGTTTACGGATGCTGTGCAGGAAGCCATAGCCGCTATGAGCTCATGAGCACAGCGGCCCGAAGGCAGCATTTCATGTCCTCATTCTTCCACACATTTCTTTTGAACTTTAGTCTCAATTCTCTAAAGTCTCAAGATGCTCAACCTCAGTATTTCCGGTTACGATCTCCCTCCCTACCCCTCCATCTGTGTTTCATATGTGAAGGTGTGGCACAATCACTTGTGCTGCTCACAGGCCTGGATACTGCCAATTGTAGGCCTGAGTTCTCTGGGGGACACTCTGGGATGAGGGGGCCATGGGAGAGGTTCCCTTGAAGACCCACTTAACACACCTGAGCAAGGGAAGAGAAAGGGAAGTTTGGATTAAAGAGGAAACTGAGCCATGACTAGACCTCAGTCAGCCACACCTTGAGCTCCAGAGCAGGCTAGCCCTTCAGAGTTACTCTGAATTGGAGTGGGGGACCTAATAGATGGCTGTCATACCCAGATATTGACCAGTTATTGGATGCAGCCTGTCTAGGGCAGCCAGATGAACTTGGACAAGATAGCTATCTCTAGGCAAGGGTAATTCTCCAAGAAACTGGGGAGTGAGTCCCTTCAGTATTGAGGGGTGGCAGAACACATCCATTCAAACATTCTCCCCTCCCTTTGTCTTGAGTTCCGCACCCCATGAAGGCCGAGTCCTAAGCATCCAGCCATTGTATCTCTCTTCCACTGGTCCTTTCACCACATGTTCAGGACTCAGCCCTGCTGCTCTAGAGTGATGAAGCCAACTCTTATATGAATGATTTGAATGAACATTGCTTCCCTAGACACAGAGCTGTTTTAACAATTTTTTTCCTATATACTTTCCTTTTTTGTATGTTAGGGGCTGTAAAATTATTTTATCATAATTCTTTGTTTTGGTGACTCTAGGACAAATTAAGACTCCTAAGCTCAGGTGCCAGAGTTATATCAGAGGGGTAAGGTGGAGGTTTGTGTGCATCCGAACAAGATTTTTAACATACAGGCCTTGGCCTCCTCCACAATCCATAAAAGAATTTTTTTTCTGATGCCCAACATAAACCCATGGTTGTTTAAGAGTCTTCAGTGGCTGTGTGTAGAAGACAATTATAATCCACCTTCTGATGAAATCTAAATTTCAGATCACAGTGTCCAGATCCTTCGCGACTGGCCCATTATGACGCCTGTGTCCCAACGGCCACCTCTAGACTCTACTTAACTCTTTTTCATGACCAATTCTTTGGATATGTGACTCTTTCATCAAAAGGCCCCCTTCTTCTCCATCCAGTTTGAGCTTTAGGGCTCAATGCAGTATGACCAGTCATGTCTGATGGGTTTATCTGGGAAACCTTAGACTTTAGTTCCTTCATAATGGCCTAGTGCCTCCTCCGCCCTCTACGACACAGAAAGATCCTTGAGCACAAAAACTGTGTAACGTTCCAGACACTGCAAAAGGGAATTGAGAACTATGTGTGATAAGGACTAAGATACAAGGAAGGGGGAAATCTTTGACCAACCAGAGATGGCAATTCCCAGTCAGGTGTCCTAGCGCATGCCTCCAGGACATCTAGTTGGGAGAGCACCCAACTAGAGCTCTGTCTGTGACCTCGGGTCTGTCTTTGGGGACCACCAGGAATACTGATCACAGGAGGGTATCTGGATGCTAATGTTAAGATGCTACCTGGGACCCCATAAGTTGGTCAGAATTCCCACCTGTGAACCCCCATGAGGCGCCCTGCTAGAAGTTTCAATGCCAAATACTTCCAAACCTGCCACAACTACAACGCCTCTGCTGAGCTTGTGGACATATAGCAGAAACCCATTTGAGACAAAAGACATCAATAAACAATTCGAAGAAAAAGAAAAGAGGGAAAACACTTGGGAGGATGTCCAAGTGCAGGTAATAATTTATGAAATGCAGTTTAAAAGCAACCACCATCCCCGCCCATTAAAGAAACATTAAAAAAATACTAACACTGTCCAAAGCTGGCAATAGTATAACAAAGAAGAGGTTTTGCCTGTTGATAGTGGCATTTAAAAATAGTACAAACTTACCGGGAAGCAGGTGGGTGGCAGTATCCAAAGCCAGCGATGTCTGTATCTTTTGATCTTATATTTTGCTTCTAGAAACGTATCCAAAGGAAAAAAAAAATCAGATTTTTGTGAGAAGGCAAGCGCTAAGCTGTTGATTTTTTTTTGAAACAGAACTACAGGCTGCAAAGATGACTCAGTGGTTTAGAAAATGTGCTGCTCTTTCAAAGGACCAGAGTTTTTTTGGTCCCCGGGCACTCACACAAGTCTGCTTACAACCACCAAATGATCTGACGCTCTCTTCTGGCCTCAGTGGGCATCCATGTATGCATACACAGACACACATACACAAAAATAAAAATAGGAAGAAGAGTCCATTCTCATAGTTCCTCTATGATATGAAATTATCAGAGATAATACATGAAAAATTTCCATGAACCAGCAAAAAACCCCTATAAGTGACTAGGGGTGGGGTGGTCAGGGCAAACCTGGATCTGTGCTTAGCATCTTATTGTAGAATTTCAGAATACTATATATAAAGGATAAAATTCTAGACATTTCCAGTGGGTCTAAAATAAGCTCTCTGCTAATGAAGGAAAAGCAGATTGATCACTAGTTTCTCATAAGTAATGTTGGTGATTACGACATCAATGCTGAGAGTAAATTCCCTAAACTGAGAATTCCATAAGCAACGAGAGAACTGATCAAGTGGTGGAATATGCCAGCACTCAAGGCGTTTATCCTTCCACAGCAGGCTGTTGGAAAGTACTTGATGTGCTGCAACCAACGGAAATCAAAACTGGACACAGTAGAATCCCGGAAGAAGGGGAACCAAACCCTTCAGACTGGGAAGGCCCTGGAAGAAAGGGAGGTCTTTGGGGAACCAAACCCTTCAGACTGGGAAGGCCCTGGAAGAAAGGGGAGGTCTTTGGGGAACCAAACCCTTCAGACTGGGAAGGCCCTGGAAGAAAGGGGAGGTCTTTGGGAAATGCTTTTTTAAACTTCTCATGTGTGATTGGATGGAAAAGGTAGAGAGAAACAGAAATTTTGGTAAAGCAAAAGAAGAATTTGGAAACTCAAAACAGAGAGCAATTGAGGTGGCACCGGTGTCCTTGGGAGACCAGCAGAGCCAAGGACACAGGTGCCGTCCACTCTTTGTTAACCTTCCAGATGAACCCATGTGAGCGTGGAGAACTCAGCTGTTACAGAGTGTCACGTGAATGTTGACACGGAGAACTTAAAGTGATGCTGGCCGAAGTTGGTGGGGGGAGGGGCGCGGAGAGGATGAGAAAGATGTGCGGGTGTGGATATCCTCTGTATAGAGTCAAAATGACTGTAGAAAGTGGCTGAAACAAGTCTAAAGTGTGGTGCTTACACCAAAGCAGCTAAGGGGTGAATCGGAACCATGGAGAAGGAGGGATGGGGGAGCCTCCCCATCAAAGCAGGAAACATGGCAGATAATGTCAAATACCAACAAGCGGGAAATGGTCGCGAACCCATCTGGAGATACAGACTTCCCTAGCCTTACTGGAGGAAAACATCAGAAGTGCTAAAAGTGGCTGTCCCTGAGAACTGGGACTGGAGACAGACAGGGGTGGGCAGGGGACAGTCATCATCATCATGGGCCCTTCTGTGCTTGGCATTGTTATCAACCATTTGAACAAACAGAATATTATGTCACTAAAAGTAAAATCACATTTAAGACATTTGTTGGGAGCTGGAAATGTCGCTCTGTGGTTAAGAGTACTTGGTGCTCTTGCAGAACCTAAGCCAAGTGCCCAGCATCTACATCAGGTGGCTCACAACCACTCCAGCTCCAAGGGATCCGATGCCCTATTTTGATCTTCTAGGACACCTGTACTCATATCACACATACACAAATAAGTAAATCTTTAAAAATAATTGTAGTTGGTTGTTTTACTCTTTTGCTCTGGGCAGAGGCTCACCACCCAGCCCCCAAATAAATCACACATGGAGTCTTATTCTTATAAACACCTGGCCTTAGCTTACCATGCTTCTAGCCAGCTTTTCTTCTTTCGCCTCTAGGCCTTTATCTTTCTCTATTTCTGTATATTTTTCTTTACTTCTTTCTCTACAACTTACTGTGTAGCTGGGTGACTGGCTTCCGGCATCCCTCTCTCCTTGTTCTCTCTTGCTCCTCCTTCCAGAGTTCTCCTTCTATTTATCCTCTCTGCCTGCCAGCCCCGCCTATCCTTTCTCCTGCCTCGCTATTGGCCATTCAGCTTTCTTAGATCATCAGGTGTTTTAGACAGGCACAGTAACACAGCTTCACAGAGTTAAATAAATGCAGCGTGAGCAAAAGCAACACAGATTTACATCATTAAACAAGTGTTCTACAGCGTAAACAAAAGTAACACACATTAAAATAATAATAATATTCAAATAATCTCTGCATAGCACATGGTTGTCAGTATTGTAAACCTCATACAAATTCACAGAAAAAAGACTTGAAGGAAATGAAGTTAGCAACTGAATCTTGGAAGAAGTTTTATGAAGTCATTTAGCTACTTATTTACACTCTTCTATTTTCATATTTCCTACAATGAGTATATATTATATTTATGAAGATGGGAAATGTTATATAAAGAATCAAAACAATATTGTAGATCAAATTTTAAATATGGGAAATGAAATGAATGAAACAAAATTACTCAGTTGTATATTCAATTATAGATGTGCTTGGAAGAGATTTAAGAAAATATGGACAATAGGACTGTAGGTGCTTTTGTGTTTTTTCCATCTTATCTTTACCCTTTTCCAATAATTTCCCCCATAATAACCCTGCATTAAAGCAGGTTTGGCTGAAGAATTAATTTTGAGCTCTCCCATTGGCTTCAGATCAAAATAATTAGGTAATGGCTCTGTGTGGTGCCAGACACCTAGAAAGCCCTTGGTGAACACTTGTGGCTTTAACAGAACTGAATGTAATGAGGTTTGTTAGCAATTGCTTCTAATTGAGCTCACTCAGCTTCGGCCACTCAATCAGTATTAACCAAGCCCCTACTGTGGCCAGTGACCTGCATGAGACTCGGTGTGGGTGGTAGAAGTGGAGGATGCAGGTAGACTTTGACCTTGCGGAGTAGCAGCCAAGTTCAGAGGAGAGACTCAACACCCACACATAAAAACAGCTGGACAACACGCCCAGAGCCACATCAAATGGACTCATCCGTTTTGAAGAAGTTGGACAGCCTTCCCAGCCAGCTCTACCCTGCCTGGTCAGATGCTGGTGGCTAACCTCCCCTCTCTACGCCTGCTTTTCCTTCTAGCTCCTCAAAGCCTACTCCCCTTCAGTCATACTGACATCAAGGGAGACTCTGTAAGCTTGTTCCTCTCCCCAGTGCCAGGATGAGAGACCTCAAAAATATCCAAGCTGAGAATGAACATCAACCAACACCTGAGATTCCTTGTCATTCAACTACATTTAACTCTAGGAGTGTCAGCCTTACGACAAGCAAGGACAGCAAGGGAAGAAAGAAGCGTCCTGAGCTCTCTGAAAATATTCTCCCACGAAGGCTAAGAACTCACCACTTTGTTCTCTAACTTAGGCAATCCATCTCTCCATCATCAGCTGGCAAGCCAAGGGAGAAGCCACAGGAATTTCTGATTGTCCCAAGCCAGATTTGCTGGTTCCCACAGGACCATCTACCACAAGGAATGAACGGTCCAGACGCAGGTGGTCTGGTCCCTGTCAAGCATAGAATTTGGCTTCATGGACCTTCTCGCCATCCACAGTCACATCAGGATCAATGTGAATGCTATAATGAGATGAGCCACCATGACACAGTAGATAGGACATTCCAGAATTACCTATAAACTTTCAAGGAAAAAAAAAACCACGAGAATTTCTTTCTGAACTCAAGTTCTCACCCAGATCCTTCTCATGAGAATAAAGCAATCCGATCCTTAGAAATCAAACATTTAGGAAGATATGTTTAGAAAAGAAATACGAATGCATCATGAGCCTTGCTGCTTTCTGGGGTCAGGGAGATGGATTGGAGGAGCCTGTTTTTCCTCTCAAATCAGCAAAAGGGATTTCGGGAATACTGCTCAAAACTTGGCATATGTCCCCAGTGATGAAGGACACATAGTGCCTGGATTCCAGCCTGGAAATATAAAATGGAGAGAGAAAGAGAGAGAGAGAGAGGGAGAGAGAGAGAGATAGGCTGGCTGGCTGCTCCTACCAAGGAAAGAGGGAGATGTCTCTTCAACCTTGGAACTGATCTACAAATTCTCACCAAGCTGGTTTGCGAGGGAGAGGAGGCAGCCATCGTGGCTTCTGATGGAAAGGTTCACCTCAGGGGTGAGCAATCCTCAGCAGAAGAGCTGAAGTGGTTCCCATGAGCTGGGGAAGCAGTATGAATGTGTGACTGTGACCAAGGAGTGGTGGCCTGGGCAAGAGAGCCACAGGGCAAGGCAGAGGAGGGGCTGGGGGCTAATTTCCACTGTCAACCTGACTGGTTATAGAAGCACCTAGGCTACCTGCCTCTGGGTGCGCTTGTGAGGATATGATGAGGGAGGACCCACCCTGAATGTGGCTGACGATGTCATCCCATAGGCCAGGAAGCCAGACAGAATTCCAAAGAAGATAGCAAGCTGAACATCAGTGCTCATCTCTCCCTGCTTCTGGATTGTGGATATGATGGGACCAGCCACCTCATGTGCCAACAACCCTGCCTTCTCCACCATGATGGATTGTGCCTTCAAACCATGAGCCAAAAGAATATCTTTCTTCCTTGAGTTGATCTTATGCAGCAATGAGGAAAATGAGACCTTTACCATGCCCAGGAGAATGCACCGTGGCCCAGAGGCCATATTTGTCTATTGTAGTTTATTACACATTTCTCCATTCCGTGAGCTCTCATCCCCTCCCTGCTTGCTACAACTCCAAATGGCGAAAATGACCAAGAGCTACAGGAGGACAACTGATCAAGAAAGAAGAAACTGAGCCAAGAGTGCTTGCTGGCAGGGTTTCAATCCCTGAAACCCACATGCTAGAACTGAAGTTGTCCACCAACCTCCTCAGGAGCACCATGCCCTGCACGTACAAACACATACGCACGCACGCACACGCACAGGCACACAAATAAGTTTAATTAAATTCAAAAGGGAAGATGAATCCTATTGACCCAGCCCCTCACTCTCATAGGCTATCTATCTACAGTGGCTCTAGATGTTATATTGGGTGATTGTTGCAATTGTATGGACACAAACATTCTAGTATCTGGATCTGAAACAGTATGGGTGCCTTAAATTCACTGCAGAAGTTTTAATGACCTAAGAATGAGCAAAAAGTCATGGAACTGCATGGACTTATTGCAATCCAGGAGGACTTTTCTGCTTAAATACAGAAGTACATGGAGGCGAAAATGACATTGCATTATAATCATAACTCAGGAGTCTTCATTGTTCAAAGTTCATATCATCCCCTCTGTTATGAAATCCACTGCACTTTGAAAATTCCGGAGCACTCCATCCCCGTAGCTGTACCAATTCTACCCATTTTGTGAGGTGATAGCTTGGCCAATGAAAGTGTTCAAAGGCACAGGCCACGAGACTACAGAGATAGAAGCCTCAAGAACACAGAAGAGCAGACTTTGAAAGAATAGTACTCAACTTCATATGAAAAAGCAAAAATCCCAGGATAGCCAAAACAATCCTGTACAATAAAGAACTTCTGGAGGCATCACAATCCCTGACTTCAAACTCTACTACAAAGCTACAGGAGGGCAAATGGAACTGAATAGAAGACCTGGATATCAATCCACACACCTTCGAACACCTGATCTTTGACAAGGAAGCAAAAAATATCAAATGAAAAAGAGAAAATATATTTAACAAGTGGTGCTGGCATAACTGGATATCAACATGTAGAAGAATGAAAATAGACCCATATCTATCACCATGCACAAAACTCAAATTCAAATAGATCAACGACCTCAACATAAAGCCAGCCACACTGAACCTCATAGAAGACAAAGTGGGAAGTACACTTTGGCACAGGGAACCAATTCCTAAATATAACCCCAGCAGCACAGAAACTGGGAGAAACAATTAATAAATGGGACCTTCTGAAACTGAAAAGCTTCTATAAACCAAAGGACATGGTCAACAAGACAAAACGACGGCCTACAGAATGGGAAAAGATCTTCACCAACCCCACATCAGACAGAGGTCTGATCTCCAAAATATACAAAGAACTCAAGAAATTGAACACCAAAAGAACACATAATCCAATAAAAAATGGAGTACAGACCTAAACAGAGAACTCTCAACAGAGGATTCTAAAATGGCTGAAAGACACTTAAGAAAATGTTTGGCATCCTTAGTCATCAGAGAAATGCAAATCAAAACAACTCTGAGATTCCATCTTATACCTAAAAGAATGGCCAAGATCAAAATCACTGATGACAACTTATGCTGGAGAGGTTGTGGGGTAAAGGGAACACTTCTGCATTGCTGGTGGGAGTGCAAGCTGGTACAGCCCCTTTGGATGTCAGTGTGGCGATTTTTCAGAAAATTAGGAAACAACCTTCCTCAAGACCCAATAATACCACTTTTGGTTATATATCCAAAGGATGCTCAATTGTGCCACAAGGACATGTGCTCAACTATGTTCATAGCTGCATTGTTTGTCATAGCCAGAACCTGAAAACAACCTAAATGCCCCTCTACCGAAGAATGGATAAGGAAAATGTGGTACATTTACACAATGGAGTACTACACAACAGAAAAAAAACAACATTTTGAATTTTGCAGGAAAACAGATGGAGCTAGAAAACATTATTTTGAGTGAGGTAACCCAGAAACGGAAAGATAATTATCACATGTACTCACTCATAGGGGGTTTTTAACCATAAAGCAAAGAAAGCCAGCCCACAAACCACAATCCCAGAGAACTTAGACAACAATGAGGACCCTAAGAGAGACTTACATAGATCTAAACTACATGGGAAGTAGAAAGTAGAAAAAGACAAAATCTCCTTAGTAAATTGGGAGCATGGGGACCGTGGGGGAGAATTGATGGGGAAGAGAAGAGTCAGGGAGGGGAGCAGGGGAAAATGTAGAGCTCAATAAATATAAGAAAAAACAACTCAGAAGAGCAAACAAAAGAAGGCATAAGATCAGATGAACAACCAATATCATAGGGCCTGGATATTCTGCAGTACTAAAACAAGTATTCCAGAAGGTTCTACCAGCTCCCCAAAGAAATGCCAAAAGAATGCATTAAAGGCAGAATTGTGGTCTTAGGAAGGAGAGAAGGAAAGAAGGAAATTAATGTGTGGCTGCCCTTCTGTGTGCCAATAACTTCTGCAGATTTCCTCTCCCTTGGCTGTTGCCACTGCTGTGTGAAGGAATACGTTTAACCTCATTTACAGAGGGTACAGGTCACAGTCGAGAGGTTTTGGTCAGTATGGTTTGGAGAGACCATCCTCCTGTCTGAGAAGGCCGCCTCTCCAGATTATTGAAGATTTTGATAGCAAGTCTAATGGTCACGGTACCGTGTGCATGTGTGTGGTGGTTGGGGTGTGGTGGCTAATGGTTCTGCCAAGGGTAGCCAGCTAAAGCCAGTAGAGCAGGATGGCATGCTAGGAAGCCAAGTCCTAACCAGCTCTCACGCAAAAGAGTCCTGCTCCCAGCCTCTTGCTGAAGAAAAGCAGGTCCTGGACTCGGGATCCTCATCCTCAACCACAATGCTGTTTCACTCAGTGGCCTCCAACCTGTGAAGTCCAGCACCATAGTTAACACATAGCTTCCCCTCAAGCCTTCCAGACCATCTTAATGAGTTAATTTAGAATTGGCCTAGAATGTTCTAATTTCATCATTTGAGGGTCTTCCAAGGCCCCTATGTTTTGACTGTCCTGGCTCTGATACTCTGGGTGTGGGCAGAGAGAGGATTTAAAGCCTTCTTGTTGGTGCCCCCCAAGCCCCGATCCCATCACACCACCTTTCACCGACAGCGCCGAGAGAAAACCCCTTCTTCCTGCTCCTAGCTGCTCCCAATCCTAAACGCCAATTGCCAAACTTCAGGCTGAATGAATTGCCTCTCTGGTCAATCCCTCCTCCTCTGATCATGGAAGGAATGTGAGTGTGGAGCCAGAATAATCCTGTGTAGAAAGCAGGCTCTCTTGTTGGGCCAGGTACCCCACAGAACAGGTACCATCCCATGGCTTTTTCCGAAGGCTACCTTGGTGGACTCTGCCCACTTGTGCCTTTCAGTGTGTTCCAGCCCCTTCCTGCCGTCAATGGTCATGCTTGAGACTCACAGAAACAGCATCTGCGTTGCCCTTGACAGCCATATTTTCAGAGGCTTTGCCCAGCATGGTACCTTCCATAAATGATTCATGGGAGACTTCCAAGTGCATTTTATTTTCTAATAACCATCTCTCTCTGCCAGTCCATTATAGATGAACCAAGATATGGAAGAATGGTGAACCCATATGAAAGATTATCTCCTCTGTGCCCAAAATGACCACCTTGACCTTAGCAATATTAATCCCTGGCCCGATTCTGCTGAATATGTCATAGACGTCCTGAGGTTACAGGAACTAAATACACCATGTTATTTTTTTTTTCCTATCTGTATTAAACAACCTGGACGCACAGTTTAATCATGAGTGAGAACCTACAGGCATAAATTATAACCTCTGTATCCTGGCTGATCACCTGTCCAAAGGTCATCTAATCCATCCCCCTGCATCTCTAAAGGAGGAGTCTAAATCATCTCCAAGCAGACACAAATGCAACTGCTTGGTAGAAAAAAAGAGTGACTCTTATTTTTCCTCAGAGGGATGCCACGCCTATTTCTGCAGGCTGGGTTGATATTTGGCGAGTCCTGCACAGGCCTTAACACCACCATGATGGATCTTTCTCCTTTCTCCTCACAGTGGATGGGAAACAGCCCGCCAAGAGAATAAAGCCAATTTACCAGCACTGCGTTATGAGACTGTGCCCGTGTTTACATTCTTCTTCTTCCTCTTCTCCATCAAGGGATCTGTTTATTTAATTGATGGGCTCTGCCTTCGTTAAAGGTTACTCTGGTATTTAGCAGGGTGTCGAGAGAGCTTGAGATGTGACAAATTATACCTGGTTTTACTCAGCTCTGTGCCGCCGCCATCTCCCAGGTACAAACACTGACAGTCCAGACTCCATCCATTCCGGACTCCTAAATTACCCACTCCCATGGAAATTCACCAGTGAACTGATAATTGACAGGCTTAATGATCTCATCTTAGTTCTGCTATGGCTTGAACTTGCCAAAACATTCCTGTGATGAGTCCCCGAAGAAACCAGGGTTGCACAACATGGAGAAAAAGACACTTAAGGAATAGAGATCTCACTGGGTAACCCTGGGTAGCCAGGAACTCCCTCTGTAGACCAGTCTGGCTTTGAACTCCCAGAGATCCACCTGCCTTTGCCTCTCAGAGGCTGGCATTAAAGTGACTGGGGCATTGGAACACCTGATTTGCTTATATTCTTTTTGATTGTTTCCATCATAAGCAAAGAGGTTTAAAACAACACACAGTTGCCGGGCGGTGGTAGCGCACGCCTTTAATCCCAGCACTCGGGAGGCAGAGGCAGGCAGATCTCTGGGAGTTCGAGGCCAGCCTGGTCTACAAGAGCTAGTTCCAGAACAGGCACCAAAGCTACAGAGAAACCCTGTCTCGAAAAACCAAAAAAAAAAAAAAAAAAAAACAAAAAAAAACCACACAGTTATTATCCTTCCGTTCTAAGGGTCAGAGGTCATCAAAGCACCTCCCTGTCAGAGGGTAGAATGATTTTTCTCGACTCTCAATTTCGTGAGATAGAGAATCACGTGGGAGACAGGTCTCTGGGCTTGCTTGTACGTCGTAATTAGGTAAATCCAGGCAGAAGAAACCTGCCCGCTGTGGGCAGCATCATTTCATGAGCTGAGATTCTGGGCTATTCCACAACCTGCATGGTTGCGGGATTGATCTGATTAAGAAAATGGGTAATAAAGTGATAGATGGGTGTCCAGAAAAGCTGGGATGGGGTGGGCTGTGAACTCTGTGCAAGATGTAGCAGCAACCTAGGAGCTCAGAACACTTACTACATACAGATGAAGGGGAAGGCAGGTAAATTAATCTCAGGAGCGGGTCTCTGTCGGGCAGCAGTCTCAGGCTGCTGTCCTCTGGAAGGAGGAAACTGGTTGACACTTTCTGCACACGTTGTCAATATCCCCACTTGAGCCAGGGGAAGGCCTTGCCACTCCCACACATCTGAAGCACTGGGGTCTTGAAAAAATGAGAGAGAGTGTCTTAGGTAGGGTTTCTGTTCCTGTGATGAAACACTATGGCCAAAAAGCAAACTGGGGAGGGAAGGGTTTATTTGACTTACACTTCCATTTTGCTTTTTAGCACTGAAGGAAATCACGACAGGAACTCAAGCAGGGCAGGAACCTGGAGGCAGGAGCTGATGCAGAGGCCATGGAGGGGTGCCACTTACTGGCTTGCTTCCCATGACTTGCTCAGCCTACTCCCTTATAGCACCCTTGATCACCAGCCCAGGGATGGTACCACCCACAATGGGCTGGGACCTCCCCTAGTGATCACTAAATGAGAAAATGCCTTACAACTGGATCTCATTTCCTTAACTGAGGCTCCTGTCTGTTTAATAACTCTAGCTTGTGTTAAGTGGACACACAAAACCAGGCAGTCCATCCACACTCCTGTGTGAGTTAGTAGTGACTTCCCTGTTGTCTTAGGGTTTTTATCACTGTGAAGAGACATCACAACCACAGCGACTCTTACCAAGAGAACACTTCATTGAAGTGGTGGTGCAATCCATTATCATCACGACAGGGAGCAAGGCAGACATGGAGCTGGCTGCATCTTGACCAGAAGGCAGTAGGAAGTTGACTGTCACATTGGGTAACACTTGAGACCACAAAGCCCACTGCCACAGTGACACACTTCCTCCAAACAAGATCACACCTCCTAATAGTGCCACTCCCTTTAGGGACCATTTTCTTTTAAACCACCACAGCCACTATGAGGAGCTATAACTTGGAGCTGTGAGCTGAAGCCACCCATCTCCCCTGAAGTTGTTTTGGTCAAGGATTTCGTCACCGCAGCAGAGTAACTACGACCGAGTGTTTCAAGCATGGCTAGTCCCAAGAGCTCCTTCACCATACGAGAGGCTCCCACAAGCACATTAAGGATGAAAGTGATTTCTTACATCCTAGTTCTTCATAAGATTCCTGTGAAGCACAAGTTATTATGTTAGAGAAGATGAACATGGTATGAGAAAGACTCGGGTAGAAGCCGCCTCTATCTAACATTCATTGTATAACCTATGACCTTAGATAGTTTAGTTAGCTTCTCCGGTGCTCAGGGTCCCCATCTGCAAAATGGGTAGAACAATGAACCCCATCTCTGACAGTTCTGAGGATTCATTATGCTCCTAATGGCACTAATGCCTTGGTTAGATGAGCACAGAACAGAGCATGCTCAGGCTGGAGGCTGGCTCAATGTCAAGTTCTGTACCTTTCTTTTACTACAGAATGACATGGGCTCCTCGGCTACCTGCCCACTGCTGACACCATCTCTAGGAACCAGAATTCTGGATGTCAGGCAGCCATGTTTCTACCCCCTTGTCCCTGACCTCTCAGCTATGACTACGTAGACCAGAAATGGCCACCTGACTCTAGTTGAATGAATTAAGATGTTCTCTCCCAGTAATTTGGAATGGGGCCCCTGACAGACATTGAGTTCAGTCTGTGCAGACATTTTTCCTGGACTTTGGTACAATGGGTCTTCATTTTTCACCACTTGCACTGCCGAGAAAAACCAGTTCTGAGAGAGGATTAAGCAGTGGTCCTGAAAGTAGCCCTAGGGAGAGAAAATGAAGGGACCAAGCAGCCCTCCAAGTCCTCCTTCCCCTCCTCTCCTCAAACTGCCCCATTCCTACTAAAAAGGTGCCCCTGAGCCACTCAGTGTCCTCCTAGCGTGCCCTTCCATTTCAGTTAAGTGGCCCTGGAGGTGTCTATGATTCATGACCAAAAAGCCCCCAATGGGGGGCATTGCAATTCAAAGAGGTCAGGGGCCTCAGAGCCGGGACTAGCGCCTAGATTCTCCAACTGCTTTAGTAAACTCTACCCACCACCTCTGATCATCTCCAAATCTGTTTGTTCTGTTGCCTTGCCGCCACCACCACCCCCGCCCCAAACCCAACTCCAATTCCAATAGGCTGAGAGTTAAGATAACTACTAAGAGGGTCAAACTGGGGGCTGGGAAGAGTCCAGGAGTCTCCGAAGAAGTGAAGAGGAATTTCACACTGGGAGACTGAAACACCCATTCAAGAGGCTAATTTGAGCGCAGGGTCTGGAACACTTCCAACAGCACCTGGATCTGCCTGGATGATACTGGGAAAGAGATGAGCCAGGCACCATTTGCATATATGCAAATGAGTCCTTCCGCAGCTGTCCAGAATCCACCGTGGCTTAGAGCAGCCAGCTCAGCAGGCCTGGGTTGGGATGGGATGGGGGGTGGTGGCTGCTTTTATACATCAACTCGACCTCAGAAGACAGAGAGAGGCAGGCTTGCCACAGCTTCCCTCCCTTCTGACAAGGACATTCCAAGTCACAGGGCTGGAGCTAAGCAGAGTGTCAACAAAGACAGTAAGAAATGGAACCTCCCTCTCTCCTCAGCCTTCAGGCAGCTTTTCAGCTGGGCTAGAACAGGAGGCTACACCAGTGTCCAGGATTCTATCTCCAGAAGGACTGCCACTATTTCTTTCCCCGACCCAGAAAATGGCTTTCAATGCTCTCACCCCTCCCCTGGCAGGGGGCAGGGTGGGCAGGACAAACTAGACTATTAGTCTAGGTGGTGAAAAGCCTAAACTGAGACCTGACCTGTCTCCGCAACAGGAGTCCCAAGTCTCAACCTGTTTTCTATTTATAATTTTCTGAGCAAGGAGACAGGGGAATTAGAACCCATCATGTTTCAGTCAAGGGAGTCCCCAGAAAAACCTTAGCTGGGTCACCCATCAGTACAAGTGCTGGCTCTCAGTTGATTCAAATGCTGCAATGCTACCAACATTCCTCCACCTCATTATTCTGTAGCAGCCCTCCGGCCATCAGAGCAGTTCCAAAAAAGATATCTGAGTGGCTGATCTGTAAATTTCAAAGTCAGACATTGCCTTCTAACTACTGAGCGCCGAGAGAAAGATTTTACTTATTTGTTTGTTTGTTTGTTTGGTCAGTTGCTTGGTTTGTTGGTTGTTTGATTGGTTGGTTGGTTTTGACGCAATGTCTGGCTGCATGCTCAGCCTGGCCAGGACTCACTGTGTAGTCAAGCTGGCCTCAAACTGACAAGCCTTCTGCTTGAGTCTCCCAGATACTGGGTTTAATACATGTGCACAGCTGTACCTGGTGTTAGTACTACTTTGAACAGCAAGCCCCTGAGAGTCTATGAGTTCTGTGGGTCAAGACACACTCAGCCCTCAAGTCCACAGACCTGGGATCACCTGTTGGTTCCACCCACACCTGTCCTGGCCATAAGGTCTTAAGAAAACTTACTTAGCCTAGAGAATTCCCTCCTGAGGACTAGCCCCACCTCTGTGCCATAGGCCTCCCTTTCTGCCCATCTACCAACCCCTGCCCCCACCACACACACACAGAGTTAACTTGTTACCACCTTCACTCCCCCTCTCCACCCCCTAACCAGTACAGCCCACTGGACCCTGGGAAAATATGTGAACAATACCCAGAGAAAGATCAGGTATCCTAGTGGGGACAGGCCCCTGCAAAACACACAGATGGTTAATCCCCAGGCACTTCTGGGCTTTCTGTTCTGCCCTCCTCCTCCCTCTCTGTTCCCAGCCCTGGGCCAGTTCCCAGTACCCCTGCTCTCCTAACAGCAGATATCCATCCTTCTCCTCTGTTTTATCCTCAACGGCAGGGACCCAGCCAACCCCCACCCCCCTGCCCTCTCGACTCAGTTTACTCACACAGCAAATGAAGGGTTGCACTGGCAACGGTTTTGTTGTTGTTTAAGATTTCTAAGCTGTCACAGAACCCTTTTGATGAAAGCCAGGTAAACACACACATCACACGCAATTTTACAGACAAGTTCGTGGGTTCCTGAAACCAATCTATGAATGATGGACTGCAGGATGGCTGTGCAGAGATCCTGCCCAATTGCTCTAGAATCAATCCTCAATATTACAAGTGAGAAGGGGAGAGCAGTGGAAGGGAGGAGAACAAAGGACAGCTGAGGAAGAAGCAGTGTGAGGTCCTGTGTAGACGGGATGCAGAGCAAAATGTCTACAGCCTCTAGTCCCTCCACACTCACCCCAATGGGGGTCCTTGGAGGGCATGGGGGGCGACACCTCTGCCCACACACCCTGGACAAGTCCAGCTTCCCCACGGCATCATCTGGCATCAGGACCCAAGCGACAGGGCTCTGGCCTGAGAGTCAGGAGCTTCCCTGCAAACCCCTCTCAAACCCAGTTCACTCAGTCCTATTCCCAACCTTCCCAGGCTCTCTCTTGCTTCTGGTTGGAGTCACTAGCTCCTTGCTATAGCTCTCTAGGTCAGAGAAGGCTTCCCTGCTTCCGTTATCTAAAGCTTTCCTACCCATGGGCCAGCCTGGACCATCACGATCTTTTGTTTCCACGCAGATGCTACAATAGTCTCCCTTCCTCCTCCCATCACTATTCTCTAAGTGGGTCCTCCACACCCCTTCTGCTCTGTGGTCTTTCTCCACCTTTCCAGCTCGATCCCACTCCTCACCAAACTCTGGTGGGGCACACGTCAGCTCCCGTAGCCTTTTCCACATTATACTCGATGCCTATGGGTAGATTTGATAATAAGAGTCAATGTCCGGCTAACAAGACGGCTCAGTGATTAAAGGTGCTTGCCTGATGGTGGGAGGAGAAAACCAATTCCACAAGGTTGACTTCTGGCTTCTTCACCTAAACCCTTGGTATATACACCTTGGGATATACACAAGATAGATAGATAGATAGATAGATAGATAGATAGATAGATAGATAGATAGATAGATGTAATTTTAAAAGATTGAGGCAACGTTACTATTTAGTTGGAATCTGTTGCTTGCTCAATTGTCCCACCAGCTCTCCCCACAAATACAAGTTAAAAATAGTGATTGTCACATTCCCTGTGACGACTTAACAAACACAATAAAACTGCATCTCTTTTTCTCCACGCCCACATGCTTCCCTTCTTCTGTACCCTAAGTTTTGGTGGGGGAGGACTTAAGAGTTGAGGGCAGAATCTGATTCACCTTTATTCTGAGAATCAAGCTGTGTCGGAAAAGGGTCGAGAGAGGAAAACAGCACAGCCTATGAGGAGATGTTCCAGGTGAGGAGACTGAGCCTCACAGGGTGATGTCATAGGCCTGCCACCAGCCAATGAGCCAATGAGTTAGTGTCCCTTGGCTTGCCTCCAAGTGTTCTCAAGCATGAACTCACCTTCCCCATCAGCGGTCTCACTGAGGACACTAGGTCGGGAGTGAGGCCCTTTCAACGGCCTCCCTTCAGAAGCAAATAGATTCCCAAATGTTAGAGTCCAATATTTTTTTTCTAATTGAAAGTATTTTCTTACTGGCTTCCATTATGTAATTGGAAACATGGTCCCTGGAGCAATAATTTTGGCCTCAAGATATAATTAAAAGCATACAGGAGTGCAGCGTATATTTTTAAATGGCACAACAAAAGGAAAGCTAACGATTTTAGGACACAATAGGAACACAACGGGAAGATCACTCCAGAAGCCACCCGAAAACCCACCCACCCTGGACGGAGCTAGAGAAAATCAAGACTGACCCGTGCTCAACCCTTTCAAATCAAAGGGTGCTTGTAAACCAGCTGCTTTAAACCCTGTACTATTAGGTACTTTCTAGAAATAGATTTAGCCCATGGATGCCTGTTTAGAGACTGAGCTAATAATGGATTTTCAAGGTGCTTTATTTATCATTAGTTAGTTAGTTTTTAGAGACAAGGTTTCTCTGTGTAGCCCTGGCTGTCCTGGAACTCACTCTGTAGACCAGGCTGGCCTTGAACTCACAGAGATCCTAAAGGTCTGGGCCACCACCACCTGTCGGGGTCCTTTCTTTGTCAGCTCTTTAAGAGGAAAACTGGCCTTTCTGTCTCTGAGAAGCATGTAGATTATTTCCATTATTTATTATGTCTTGAAGTGTGGAGTGGATTTTCTTCCACAGGAAAACAGGGTGGACCAGTGAAAGTAGGTCCTGTTTAATAATTCAGAAGGACTTCAAGTGTTACCCAGCAGAGAAAGAGAGAGATTGGTACAGGCCCCTACCCCATGTGTTCCCGCCAACATGGCCGCCACCCCTGTTCCCCCTCCTCCAAGCACACACAAGCCTGAGAGAGGAGCTCTGCTAATGACTGGGTTAAGGTCACCATGTAGAAAGACCGATGTCTGGGGCCAACTGTGCTTCTGTCCCTCCCCTTGCTAGTTCCATTGACTATTCGCCTTCATCCACTCATTGCTCAAGCATTTGTTCAAGTATTCATATATCCAACCATCTTTCCACATGTGGATCATGTACCAGGGCAATGGGATTCAACAGTGAGCCAGATGCAGTTCACCCCCTCAGAAAACACAGTCAGATGATGGGAGGCTGGCAAAATAAATAAAGAAATGCAGACAAATTGTTCAGGGAACACCACGTGATATAAGAGAGGTCCACTAAGCATGGCAGGGCTGTTCCCTGGGCAAGTCAGAAGAGGCTCTGCAGGAGGCAGGCTGAGGGGAGCCTTTAGGATGCTTTCAGGTGGAAAGAGTGTGTGAGAGAGATAACAGGAGCGTGGGGGCTTGGTGGCATCCTAGATAAGAGAAAACAATGCAAACACACAGACAAAAGGCCGAATGGAAGGTTGCCGGTGATTTGCTTTTGGGAAATGAGGGTTTTAAGGCACCTCATCAAAGGGATTAAGAGGAAGGGTTAAGGAGCTGGGGGTGTAGAAGGAATTATCTTTCCAGAGAATGCATAGAGGTGGGGAAGGGAGAGCTCCATCTGGACAGAATCCAAGCCCACACATCAAACAAAATGGCAGGCAAGTCGCTGGAAGATCTCAGGCCTATTTTTCACAGGTTGAAGACTCTGAGATGCCCTGACAGACATCTGCAGTCATGGGACAGCCAGTGTGCCATGGGAGACTTTTCTGCAGACTTGGAATGTAGCCTGAGTCTCTCAGTGTCTAGGATACAGGTCTGGGTCAGCCCAGCCCTTCATTACCAGAATATAGAAGGGTCTTTGCTTACACCATCCTTTCTTCTTAGAAAGCCAAATCCCCGGTGCCAAAGCCTGCACACCCCTTCTTGTCTCTGTTTTAGGGCAGCTGCCCATGAGGCCCTTTTGTATACAAACTCTTTTCCTTCGTCTCTTTGGAGTCCTGGTATGACCATCTATCCCAAATTAAAGTCACTCATGAGCATGCTATTCCTCTCATCTGGTCCATGGCCCCCACCAAAGGGTTTTAACCTTGATACTGAGCTCCTCTTAAATCTGCAGCCATCTAAATCTGCCAAGGAAGCATGGAAGACCCCTCCCAACATCCCCTTGGACACAAAGGACCTGAGAATTTAAGAAAAGCAGGAAAGGGAGTCAGCAAAGGGTCTGGACTGAGGGCAGCCCCTTCTATGTGCTCCAGACCCCAGAGACCCCCTGCATTGTCTTTTCCATCTCTGTTTTGGGTTGTGCCTATGTTTAGTCCCTAGAGTGCCAGGCATTATTTTCCTCCAGGTTTCAAGGGGCTTGAAGAACATATCATATTTCTCTGTTTGGCAAACAGTCAGTCTCCTGCCTCCCACCCCAGGAATCATGAATCCCGAAATTAAAACCAGTGGGAATCGGGTTTCTTCTTAGGGAGGGCCACTAAGCAGATGTCAGTCAAGGCCAGGAAATCCAGCCAGGACTTGGGTGTGTAGGACCCTGGAGTTTTCTGACAGGGAAGCAAGGTCAAAAGCCCTGGAAACCTCTTGACACCACAGAAGACAGACTCACACTCCTTTCTGAAGCAGAGAATCCTCTCTTTTCTCTGTGTGTTAGAGCCAGCAAGGAGCAGAGGCAGCAGCCATGACAATCTCCACTGTGGGCACACTTCTCTTTGAAGGGAGGGACAAAGGTGACAGAATGTTCTCCAGTAGAGAAAGGGTGGGAAGGAAGGAGTCCCAACAGACGGAAGCAAAGCCCCAGCCCAGATGCCAGCAGACAGGAGACAGGAGCTATAGGGGACCTGGGAAGGAGCTAGGTTTCCAAACAGAGGCTTGGGGTGGCAGGCTATGCTTACAGCAAGAGCCGGGCTGACACCTGAATCCTGCTGACTTCCCCCTGGAGAACTCTTTAATGAGGCTCACAGCTGTAATATCACAGAACGAGCATTAACAATGCTAATTACCTAAAGTTTAGCCAGAGAACATTCTCAACCCACCCACCTTAGGGACACACTTTCATTCTGGCTCTGCTGGGGCCAAGCGCTACCAGGAATCTGTGACAACTAAGCCTTAGAGTAAGCCAGGATGGGGGTGGGAAGGGCGGTGAGCACTATAAGAGAGGACCAAGTCACCTCCCCTGGTGACTACTTGACCTGTCCTGTGTCCTGCTGCTCTGCTCAAGAGAAACCCAGAGAAAGAGGCCTGGTGGAGATTGAATCCCCTTGGAGAGAGCTGGAAATGGATTTAATCTATGTGCACCTGGCGGATATCAGGGGCCCCTCTCATTATCACGCTGCTTTCTGCAACCTCAGAGGACACCCCCGTGCCTCTCCAACTATCTAGCCCAAAGATGGTTTCAAACTGTTGCATCGCCCTTTTCCCCCCTCAGCAACATAGCCACCAATCCCCTCAGAGCTGTGCCAGCTGAAAGTATGAGTCGAAGCATGAGGCTGGGGTGTGTTCTTTCCACCCCTCTCCCCAGAGCATCTGGGAATCATCCGAACCCATCCTGGACTCCCAGGCCTCTGAAGAATGGCTTTAGGCCAGCTTAGGCCTCAGGCATTCCATCTCAAGGGATCCGTGGAAGATAAGTCTGTCCTCTGCTCCCTGAGGGCCTTTGACTCAGATAGCTCTGGAGACCGGAAGGCAGGCGTGGTTAGCATGTGTTTATGCACCTTGATCTGCTCAGCTCTTTACCCAAACCTGCCTGACCCTAGGGTTGGATTTACTGAACTCTGTACCTGTGTCTGTAGAAGTCAAAAGCCAACTAGAGCAGGATGCGGGATCGCCTACGTCTCTCCATTGTACTTTCTGCTGGCCCAAGGGGGGGGGGGGGATGAATGTACAACTCTACCCCTTAGACGGTCCCACACCAATATCTTACTCACGGTTCCCTCTTTGTAGACCTCTCCCCAGCAACCACCATCTCCATGCCATGCCTTTTCTTCTTCTGATTGACAAAGCAGAGGGGATCCAGTGAGCTTTAATACCATTTGGAGGCCTCCATTTTCCCTCCCCTTCATCTATTTAACTTCTGAGAGCAGTGGTTCTCAACCTTCCCAATGCTCCGACCCTTTAATCCAGTGCCTCATGTCATGGTGACCCACCCCTCCCACATCATAAAATTATTTTTGTTGCTACTTCATAACTGTAATCTTTCTACTGTTATAAATTATAATATAAATACATGTTCTCCAATGGTCTTAGGCGGCCACTATGAAGGGGTCTTGGACCCGCAGGTTGAGAACCACCATTCTAGATCCTACATTCTTTGCTTTCCACATTTCTTTTGTTTCTTTGCTTTATTTATTCATGATTCTTAGTACACCTTGTTTTGTAAAGCTTTTCCATGCCCTTCATTTTCTGCTTGCTTTGAGTTCTGACTTCTGGAGTCCAAATTCTTCAAACTAGGGCTCCCCTGTAGAAGGGTTGTTTGACCCCAAAGGGGTTGCGACCCACAGGTTGAGAAACACTGAACCAGACAACACAGATTTCTAGTGCGGGTTGTTACTTTCCTAGATCTATCAGACCACAGCACATGTGTTACCTCCTCCAAAGCCCTGTCTCAACAGTCAGTGAAACAGACGGTCTCAGTCCAGACAGGTTGTTGTAACAAAGAAGACTGGGGGTTGCTATAAGCAATGGAGTTTGCCCTAGAGTCTGGGGAGTTCAAAAGCAGCATGTCTTGCTAGGACCCCACTCCTCTTAGATAGCCATCTCTGTCCCCTAACCTCACGCAGAGTCTCTCTTGAGCGTCCTTTAGAAGGGCACTCATCCCATCCTGAGAGCTTTGTGTCTGTTACCTAGTCACCTCCCACTTCCTAGTACCACCACGGAGTAGGGAAATTAGTATTTTAGGGAGCATTCAAAGCACAGCAACCTGGGGTGAGAACGGAAGCATGTGTAGCCCTCCACGTAGACCAAAGCCAGCACGTGGGTATCTGTGTGATCTTTCCCTGCCTGGACTTTGCTTTGCGCCCAAGTCCCCCACACTGCTGGGATCAGCATTTTAACATAGCAAGCTCAGCTATCACCTGAGGTGCTTTGGGCCTGGCCTTTCTCCTCTTGCCCCTGGATGTGGACCCCGTCCCTCTATAGGGAATGCTTACTAACCTGCTCAGTGGCCTGTATCTGCAGCAACAATCAATGGCTCCTCTGCTGAACCAGCAGGCCCCCGCTGTACTGAGAAACTCAGAGGCTGAAGGCATGGGAGTATCTCCCACTGGTGCACCAAGTCGTGCATGGCGTGCCCCACTGCAGTGTACCTAATTCTTCCGGGAGCATGCGTGTAGATCCCTGCTAACAACACGCCGCCTGAGACCTGTTCTGGTAGCTTCCTCACTGTCCCTCGGAACTGGCTCCAGACCCTCTGTATTCTGCCTGGTGCCAGACTTGGAGACAAGATTGCCAACCTCACAAGGGGCCTGGTTTTGTCTCAGCTTTATCCCAAGTGCCTAGCTCATAGATTTAATTTAGTTTTGGCAGGCTAGCTCTTCACTTGTTGTCTTGGGAAACTACCTCCTGTGTGAACCAGGAGTCCTGCAGCAGGAGATAAGCGGATTCTGGATCTTCTCTGGGCAGGTGTTTCTTGTGCAAGACCTCTGGCTCCCTGCCCAACACAGCCATCAGTGTCTCTTCTGGAAGGCAGTTTCCGACGCTAGCAGGGAGGAACAATGGCTCAGCTGGCTTCAGCAGGGTCCTGACCTGGGGCCTCTCTCTCCCTCACCACGTTTCCAACATCTTCAGTGAATCGCCTCTGAGTCATTGACCTCCCTCTCCCCAAAATTCCAGTGGGCTCCCTTCAGAACGCCCTGTGACCTCTCCGAGAAGCCTCCTGAACGCAAGCAAGTGCAGCAGCTGCTGCAAATGAAACTATCGGCTGTGCCCTGAAATTACAGCGCCTGCTGCGCTCCTGAAAACTGCCTTGACCTTGGCTTGTATACGATGGGGTCAGAATTCCATCACCCACTGGGAGCAACTGAGACCTGGAATTCATTGTACCTCTCTGGAACCTGGTGTGTGTGCACATGCACGCGGAGTGCACACACACACACACACACACACACACACAATGAAGTCCCAGTACATCTTAATGTAAGTTATGTTTTGTGATAGACCTGTTAAAGATGAAAAAAATAACCCAGAGTTTCTGAGAGTTCTAAAGCTTTTATTTGTTTTCACATTCTCTAAATCGCAGACAAAAGGTTTACTACATGGATAGTCAACACTGCTAATCAGTCACAAAACAAGATACTAACCACAGCAGGGAGAAACAGGGGGCTGTGGCTCAGTCTTTATCAACGTGCCGGGAGGGGAGGGGGTCCCTCTGAGGGGCTAGGGTATCCAATGGTTCTGAGGTAAAGGCTGCTAGATACTCATATGCCTCATCATTTGCTCAGGTTCTGATGTCTCCAGGGCCTCCCTCCTGGAATAGAAACTGAGTCAGGTCAGGAGGAATGGCAGGGAGTGAGAGGGCCCTGGCACATAGGCAGTCCTTCCAGACAGCCGACTTTCCAGGCAAGCCCCAGTCAGAGAGGTGAAATCCAGATATGGGCTATTGCTAACCTTCAGATTCTCTTGGAGATCCTTGCAATGTGCCAACTCTCTAGGGAGTCAGAACCAGTGTGTCCCCTTGGGGTAAGGGAAGATATGCATGGCCTCCTTTTCAATCCTGAAATACCAAAAAATCCCATATGTCCCTTAGACGGGGTGGGGACAGAACAGCACCTTTCACAGTGGGGGTCGCAAGACCAGGACTTGACACGTGGGAGGAAAAAGCATCCCCAGAAGATGGAAGGACAGCGGCACACACAACTATACATATGCAATCCCAGCCCACCTGAAAGCGGAGGGAGGCAGCAGAGCTGGGGCTGGCTGGACTTGTTTGTTGCTGTGCTTGCTTCTCAGAGCAGCAAAGCAAGGCGGATGGAGATTCATCTTCGGCCCATTACACACAGCTTCCCGAATCTGCAGCCCTTTTCTGTAACCTCGCGAAAGCTGTGTCAGCCTACATCCTGTGTACTGTAGCTAAGCAGCTCAAGGCAAAAACTCTAGGATGCTCAGTCAGCAAGAGGCAGCTTGGTGCTGGGTTCTAAGATCCGATGGGGGGAAATGTTCAAAGGCATAATGTTCAAATGGAAGATCTTCATTTGCAGAGATGTCCAGTGATGGAGGCCGAAGCTCTTGACCATCCTTGTCTGATGAAGATCCTCAAGGTGCTGAGGGAGTGGCGGGCAGGAGACAAGCAAGCTTGTGACATCACTGAGGATAACATGCTGGGATGGCGTCTGGACCAAGTTTGCATCACACCTCCCTGGGCCAATAGGTATCAATGGAAACGCCATGATCGCTGAGGTCATTAGAACATCACCAGGGACCAGGGACCCTTTACCAAATTCAACCCATAGCAGTCCAGGGTAGTAATCCCCAAGACTGCAAGACATCTGGAGTCAGCTCAGATACTAACAGAGCCATGAAGACTAATCCAGCTCCTTCCCTAATGCCTCACGTTCCTGACTTAGCCCAAGACCTCCGTGCCCCTCTGTAAACCAATGCCATCATGAGATTTCTCACAGGACGTCTTTCTCTCAAAGTCTTCCCACCCCAGGGACCTCCTACCCAAGCTTACTCAGGAAAACCCCAGGTTTAATAAGCAGTGGTAGCTCTACCAATGCCACCAAGCCAGTCTCTCCCTGATGGGAGTCACAGCAGAGATTAGCCAACTAGAAGAAGAAAACCAATTTCCTGTATCTTCCTGTGGAGATCTTCCACATCTTGGCTACCAGGGATAAAGAGCTATTTGAAAGTGGCTTCAAAGTTTAAGGTTGTTCTCAGTCTAAACACATGTAGGGCAGGGAGGGGACACTAGTCAGGACTGAGTTCTGGCCCCTTCTCAGATGGGCTGTGACATGCACAGGACAGTCACCCCTCAGATCTGCATTTGCTAACTGCCCAGCCAGTCAGTCTGAGGATAGGAAGGAGTTTGAGAACACTGGCATAGAAGTGAGGAGAGGGGCTCCTCTCAGAGCCTGGCCCACTGGCTCTGGGGTTCCCAGATCCATTTTGAATTCAGAGACAGGAAGCTCATAGTCTAATACCAGCTGCCTGAGGGGCAGTGCCACCAGTCTGCCTTGGACAGGATCCAGGTGGGTGGCCTCCCCTTCTTCTTCCATACTATACTGCCACTAATACGGGGTGGGGGGACAGATAACTATTCAAAGGGGATTTGGGCCCCCCCCAAAATAAACCCTGCCTGACAGCTTTCAAACGGCTCCAACTCCAGGATGTGTTTCTTGTTCTCTAGCACTTTAAAACCAGATTCGTAGCCACGTTTCATTCTGGCTGTCCCTAGAGACCCCACAATCCCACCTTCCAAAAACTGTGTGTTCCAGGGGTCCAGAAGAGCCTTCTCTAAGACCATCAGTGGATGAACCTAAGGTTGCTTGTGAACAGACCTCCCCCAAGGTGAGCATTTAGTTGGCAAACAAGCCTGGTACGACTTCTTTGGGGGACATCGAAAAGCTAAAGCCTGCTTGTGGCCTGGGCGGAGAGAAGAGGAGATAAAATAAATTGTTTGTCCCTATCACCGTCAATATCGACAAGCTGGAGTCAATGAAGCCTTGGCTAGAATGTGAAGAGCCTCTCTCCGGCCAGGGGAGGTTGCTGAAAGAGCCTGCTGCTGGGCGCATCCACCTATGCAGGCGAGACCATTACAGAAGCTGTCTCCTAGAGGCTGAGCTCAAGCCTGCAGGGTTTCAGCAGTGTTCACTCAGTGCAGGCATGAGACTCCCACTTTCTTGGGCCTGATCATACCCTGCCAATTACACCTCCCTGACCTCCACTCCAGAAAGCATTTTGGAGAGATAACCTCAAATTACCTTGCTGCCTGACACTCTTCAGTCAGGGACCCCCGTTCCTCATCTCCCTGACTCTGATGCTAAAGATGAACACCTTCCACGGCATCTCCGAGCTGAGGATACAGATCTTCTAGGGCAGTTAGTGCTCCGGATAACAAATCAGAGCAAGGAAGCTGGGATCATAATCTCCCCAACTTCTAGAAAGAGGAAATAACTAAATGTTTCTACCTGCTCATCATATGAATACATCTACAAAACAGAAATGAACATGCAGATAACCAACCCTTTCCTGGTGGCAGGATAGTTAACAGGAGTCCCGGGAATATTTTTACAGCGGATAATGCAACCCAAAGGCTGGGCCAGGATGAGGTTGGTTTTCCAGTCCCTGCAGACCAAGTCCATTGCTTTGCACATATTCAGTCCCCTGCCAAGTGCTTCAGCCAGTACCAGCTTGCCCAGCACTCGCTCTTGGCAGGCAAGAGATATGTTCATCTGCCTCCGGTGGGGGGGGGGGGTAAAAGTAACTAGGGTGGACAAGCATGGTTGGATACACAGTGGCAGTTAGGCTGGCCATCCTTCCCCTGCCTGGGAGAAGCACAAATGCTCCTGAGCCCTTGACCATTTATTGCAAAAGCACGATTTGTCTGCTTCCCCAAACGCCACATGGACCTGACACACTGGCAAGCTGGGGCCCCCTGCCTACCCAGCCCACCTGCTCCACGTCATCTCTGCCCCCCCAAGATTCTGTTTCCATGTTTCACTCAGATATTACCTGGCCACGTTTCTTCTGCTTCCCTCCGTGCTCCCCACCCCCTCTGCCAGTCCTTAATTTAGCCTTCTTCAACTGCGTGTTGAAAATGCACAGGGGTATATTTTTCTTTTATGTCACAGTTTCTTCCAGCCACCACTGCACTCTTTAGCCTTTGCAACGGCAGGGGGAAGGCAGGGCAAAGTGCAAAGAAGGGAGGAGGTGGGAGAGGGAGAGAATGAAGGACATCCTGGGGAGTAACCGCGAAAGAGCACACCAAGTCAACCAAAGACCCAAGGCCTAATTCCAGCCAGAAAGTCTTTGCACCATGTTGATTACATAGTGGAGGCTTTTACTTTTTCTCAAATCCTCAGTACTTCTCCCAGATGGGCAAAGGTGAGAGTTGGGAAAGATGGGAAGGGCCAGGAGAGTTCCACCGTGGGAACATGGTGGTGGTCTAGACCGTGCACTGGAGTCTCTGGCTGTAGCAAACTTCAGGGACAGTTAAGATACATCTTGCTTGGTTGCTCCTGCCTCCCCTACTGCTCTTGGATCAATACCAATGGCTTTCTTCAGACCAGCACACACACACACACACATGCACACACACACACTCACATGCATCTGCTCTCGTTATCAATATTAATAATCGTAACACAACAATAGAGATGAAGAAAGGGAAGCTAAGATGAACTGAGTGGAAATATAGGCTGGGGATTCTCAGAGTTGTCTGCTGAGGGAATACGAAGGCCCCAGGGCCTCACGGGCTCGATTTCCTACAATGTCCCTTCCCAGCCCCAGGTCTGTAGATTTGCCAGACCCAGTTGGTGCCAACCTGAATGGCCATCTTATTTGCCTCCAGGCTAGAGGTCATTATTAGTAATTGTATCTCTATGGAAGAGGCTTCTGGCTGCCTGCCAGCCCAAGGCCGCCTTTTCCTTTGCACTGCCCTGGGAAATGCCACCATCAGCACAAATGCTCCTGTTCCTGGGGAGGCCAGATATGGGGATGCTATGGAGTGTTCCTTGTTTAAGGCTGCTGGCCCCTCCACCTGAGGCTCCAACAGTCCATCCCTGCACCCCCTGGCTCTAAGACAGCCCTCACAGCTTCACAGACCTTGAGGATCACTTTCAGTCAGGAGGGCATAGCCGGGGCTCACTAAGAACCCAGAGGAATCTAAGACACCTCACTCTGGACTTCCAGTTTTTCTCCTCACAGGGGAGAGTTTCTGTCTCTTCTGAGAGATGGGTTTGATGTAGAAATGGCAAAACAGGAGCCTCCCTCCCTCACTTCAGGGCTTCCTGAAGTTGCTTCCTTTGGGCCTCTCTCTCACAGCCCGGTTTGAACAGGCCAACAGCTGAACCTTCCCAGGAGCAACTGTTGTGATGCTGGAAGAGCCCATGCCTTTCTTCTTCCCACATCCTCCTCTCTCCCTTCCCTCTGACCCACTGCAAATTTCCCAGTCTCCCTACCCCACCGTCCCTCCGAAAACCAGAGGGTCTCCAGCCTCATTAGAAAGACGTTTCCAGCTCTCAAAGACCCTGAGCCAACCCATCCATCCTGCTGTTACCACACTCAAGCCCGAAAACTGTGACCTCGGAAAGGATCAAAAAGACCCCAAGTCCTGAGGATGCTGGGGAAAGGAAGCCAATTCACAGACGGTCTCCAAGGCCCTTCTGACTACTCATAAATTAGATTCGGTGCAGTTGGGGTGCCAGTGGGGAGACTTGTGGACTTGGGACAAATAAAAACTATGAGATCCTCCCCTTCCTCAGCTGCGACAGATAAAGTTGAGCTCCTGGAACGGTCCAAGTGGGCAGCAAACAGCGAGGGACAGGGAGCCTTGTCTGTGCAGCCAGGTGGTGGGGAAAAGGCTGACCAGGCCCCTCTGCCTCTCTTTCCAGCTGCTAGAGTCAGGGCCAATGGGTCTAAGCACTGCAGCATCAATGCCCGAAACTGCCCCCACGCCAAAGGCTGCAGTTCAGGATCAAGCTCACTCTGCTGCCATCTGTCACCTGCCCCTAGACAATCTATACCACAGGGGCCTCAGTAACTTATGCCCAGATATTACAAGAACACTTCTCTGTGGGAGTGGGAAAATCCATGCGAACTCAGTTCAGAGCCTGGGGGGGGGGGTCCTTCCTACTTCCACTGGGAGAGGGGCACCAGTCTCATTCTCCCTCAGAGAGTCCTCGTTACCAACACTAATCCAGAGTCCAGGAGCCCAGCATCCTCCTTGTCCTCAGGTAGTCCTCTTTACCAACACTGATCCAGAGCCCAGGAGCCCAGAGGAAGGAAAGCCAGTCCAATGTCCACAGACAGGTAAAGGTTCAGCTTTTGTTTCTTTTTTCAGACAGTTTTGCTTTCCAGGACTGAGGAAAAAGCCTGTTGAGGTAACTGTTCACTCCCCCTGGCCCTCTGCTTACAACCCCAACCGCTCCCTTTGGGGGCTCTCACCCTCACTCAGGGATCCTTCCCCTCTCTTTGTTAGGTTTTGCCTGATTTTCTCACTAACCCCTGACTCCCCCCATCCCCCACCCCAGCTCAGGAATTCTGCCCTTCTAAAGGGACACCAGTCACCAGTAGCCAGGCCAGGGACTCAAACACTTGCAGTGGCCATGTGGGCGTGGCTATGGCCTAGGAGCCATAGCCTTAGACCCTTGGACCCTTGGACCCTTGGACCCTTGGACCATGACTTTGGAATTCCCTAAGGGGAACTAAGGATAGACATTAGTGAGGAGGAGCGGAGAGATTTCTCACCTCAGCACTTCCAAACCCAGAGGCAGAAGGCATGCAAGCGTCTTCAGGACCCTGTCTGGACCACTGCCAAGCATGGCTGCATTGCACCTGTGGGCTGGGAGAGGAAACTACCACCCTCTTCCAAGCCCGCTGCAGCCTAGCTGCAGGTGATCTTTCTTCCACCCACGGCAACTGCATAGGATTCCTAAACTTGAAACGTAATAACGATCGTTTTTCTTCTTTGAAGCACCTGAACTTTTAAATAGGTGGGCTGGAAGGAACTGTTCTTGAAGACTAAATATACCCAGAGTGGTACCCAGACCCTCCTTCCCCAGACACTGTTAAGCCTCCTTTCATTCTCTCTCTCTCTCTCTCTCTCTCTCTCTCTCTCTCTCTCTCTCTCTCTCTCTCTCTCTCTCTCTCTCTCTCTCTCTCTCCCCTACTCAGTTATCCACAGGACAGCCTCTGCTTCCTATCTGGCCTGGAGGCAAAGCCATATAGCAGCGTCTTGGGATCTGCTGGCTTCTGCCTCAGGAGGCCTGAGAAGGGTGACAGGAATGTCAGTTCCCTGTCAGGAACATCATTCCCGTTTCCTTACCGGGTTACCTGTCCTGTATTTGCTGCAGGCCCCAAATGCAGGGTCTCCAAAGAGTCGAAGAGGAAACGAGAGTTGATTTTTCAGCAGGGCTACTTCAGTCACCATATGAGGCTCGAAGGCTGTATTAGAACACAGTAACCCTGCTGGGGGATTTGAGGGGTGTTCAACCGCATCATTCCTTTCTCTTAGTGACCACTGCACAAAATGACAGTGGATACCACAGGCAGGAGGCCCCCTTTTTAGCAAGACCCACCCCAAGATCAGCATTACTCTAATATTCCCGGCTAGATTTCTAAACAGGCCACATTTCTCTACCTCACACATGTGGGCAGCAAGGCTCAGAGGGGCAAAGTCACTTGACCAGAGTTAACCAGCTTGAAAGTGATGCTACATTTGAACAAGAACACAGCGCCCTCCACAGAAGTCAACTCCCATTCCAAGGGGTTACTCATGCTGGTGTGTGTGTGTGTGTGTGTGTGTGTGTGTGTGTGTGTGTGTGTGTGTGCTTCTGTCTGTCTGCATGCACATGCACTTATGGTATCTTCATCCTCAAGTTCCCAGCCCCTGAACTCCTCCCATTACCACTCATGCCCAACCATGGTCTCCATGGCCACAGCCCTGGCTTAGGAGCCCTGACCACAGACAACCTGGCCCTTGATGTGGAAGCCTCTTCCATCAAGAGGGAGTTTCCAAGAGGGCGTCTAGCTTTGGCTAGCATTCACAAGAAGGTGGAGTCAGAAAGCATTGGGAGTTCCCACAAGGCAAGCTGGGCCCTGGTGATGGTTGTTTATACAACACTATTCTTTGGGCCCTCCCCATTGTCGCTGTGGAAAAGAAAAGGCAAGTGTCAGCAGTTCCATTTTACAGATGGGCAAATTGAGATTTGAGGATGCTAAGTGATTTGTCCAAGGCCACACACTGCTAGGGTAGAAGGGACATTAGAACCATGAACCAGTGCCCACCGCTCACTCCCGCACTTGGAGAAAGTGGGTCCCAATTTTACTTTAGTAGTGCCTTCTTTTTCTGACACAGGAGGTGGCTCTGGAGACCTGGTCTGTTGCACCCTGACAGGGCACCTCACATTGATCTGCTTTCCCCACTTCCTCCATGGGGAACCAAACCAAAGCCTCCAAAGCAGAATGGCTGAGCCCATTCTGCAGAACCCCAGGAGCCTTCCTTATGCAACCCAGAGCTCAGCCAGCCCAGCACTGTGGGCAGGCTCCCCCAGCTCCCACTGGCGCCATGGCTTGGCTAGGGAGGCCTGTTCCCCCTTAGCTTGGATGGGCAGAGCAAGCATGACTGGATATAGAACAGAAAGCCTCCCCCATTCGCCTTTCTGTAGAGAACAGACTCATGCACACTCCAGAAGGGGACCTGTCAAGTCTCAGAACCACAGTTTGGGGTTTTAGACTTGGTTTTTTTTCCACCTTTAAGCCAGTGTAGCATTCCAGAACATTTGGGCCTTTTTTCCTCCCTAAAATTAATTTAAAATGAATCCTCAACCAAGTAATTAGCCTTTGAGGATACCCTGCTTTAGGTTTTGTGGGAAGAGAGAGCGAGCCTGCAGAGTCCGAAGAGGGGATGTGCTACTCTGTGGAGATGACTCCCCCGCTCCAACCCTTCCCTGGGCCTTTAGAATCCACGCAGGCTCAGCAACCAGCAGGAGGAAGAAGAGAGCCTGTGAGGAAGGCAGAAATGCAGTCTGGACAAGGGCCCTTTAAGTGAGATCATTATATATGCATGTAACCAGCTCAGAGGCCACAGGGCCTGCAGGAGACCCCCACTCTCTTGCCACAGGTCACTCGGCAAAGGAGTTGGGGGCAGGGGAGCACACCGCTTGGATCCATGCCAGGCTGCCCCGGGTCCATGTGCCAAGAGCAATTAGCCAGGGGGAGGACGAGTCCTGTGGAGCGGCAGAGGCAATGCCGCATCTGGGCAGAGTGGCCCAACTAGCCCAGGTCTCCAGGGGCTTCTTCAGGAGCTGAAGACTAAAAATAACCCAGGCCTTTGTTACAAAGCTGCTGGACCACAGCGATGGAACTGATTTCAGGGAAGCCGAGCATGCGCGAGGGTCCTGCTCACTGAGACCTGCCCTTTGGGCAAATGATTTTTCCAGAAATGTGTCAGTTACCAAGCTGTTGCCGTGATCTGAAGACAGCCCACCCCACTGCAGCCCACAAGGCTGTCTCCCGGTACACAGAGTTCTCGGAATCGAGGCCTCCCCACCTCTTTCTCTAGAAACTTTCTTATTTCAAATAGGAGTCCGGCTCACACAGGGGAGCTTCCGCTACAAGAGCAGACGAGGGTTCTGAATCACCGCTACCAGGTCACAAGCAATCACCATGCTCAATGATCTAGTTAAGCAATGATCATCTCTCCGCCATTCTAAAATTCTCAGTCACATCTCAGTAGTCACTGGCAAACATATACTACACAGAAGGAGGAAATTGCCCCAGAAAGGAATTCACAGTGTAGCATTAACACTGAAGGGTTTCTCAAAGCTACACTCTCTCTAATCCAACATTGGACCATTGAACGGGCAGCCTTTGCCCGCTTCGCTGATGCTTGACTCCCACCAGCGGAAACTGAACCGGGCCTTGACACTCAACTCAGTCGGGAGGCACTGGAAATCTTCAGCACTTCCCTGTATTTGTAGGCTGTGGTTTGTCTCATCTCAAGGACACCACAGTTGTGAAGGTCAAGGAACCCCTGGGTCTGCTGCAAAGCTTCTCTTGTTGAACAGCAAATACGAACTGGTTATGCTTGGGTCCCGGTTTTTCCTCCCATCTCTCGGGCCCTCTCAACCCCTCATCAAGTGGTGGTGCAGTGGATCAAGACCATCCCAGCTGTGGAGGCCACTGCTGAGGTTCGAAAAACTACTTCTTTACCGAGAGGTTTCCAAGTTCCGTCTTCAAGATGGCCTCCAAACGCAGACATTTCTGGTGATGCTTGTAATAAAGTAACAACTTTTTCACAGCGTTTTGTTCCTCTGTGAGAGTTTAGGATGACGAGCCTAAGCTGAAGGTGAAGAGGCTGTGTGAAGGGATCTGAAAACACAAGAGACTTAAAAAAGAAAGAACACCATCAATACACAAGTGCTTGTGAGCAGTCACAAAATGGCTTCCTCTAAAATGGGAAGCCATGAGAGGGATACACTGTGAGGGCGAGCGTGAGGAAGGTTCCACAGGGCTGGGGCTGAACTGTTCTTCAGAAGTGCAAGCTCCCTCTGGTAGAAATGAGGAAGGACTGGCTGGATACCACGTGTGGGACTGGAGGGCGGGCGTAGGCAGGGCAGTAGGCGAGTCGAGACCTTGCCCTCTTGGTTCCGCGTCCATGTCCTTCTGTAACTACTCGTTTTCCTTACAGTTGTTCTGTGTGGATGTGCAGGAGGAGAGCTCCATCCGGATAGAACAGGGCTCCAGGTCAGCCTCTGACGGCACGTCACATTCTGTGACCTGAGGCCCTAGGCCTGGCAGCCAAAGGCTGAGGCTTTCTCTTTGAGCAGCTCCCAGCATAAATGGCAGCTCCAGCTTCCTATGAGAGACAACACAGCTTTAATAGCAGCCCTTCTCCTAACTCTTAGGCCCTAGTAATGGCTTTAATAGCTGCTAACTCCTATTTGTCTATGACTTCCATAATTCAGAGTCTCTGTTCTGAAGGCGCGTGAAGATGTGAAGGCGCTCAGAGGTAACAGAGGAACTATGTAAAGAGCCCCACCCCTCTGTCACGCCTCTTAGCCAGCCTTGGCACACCTGTACCAGTTCCCTTGGAAACTCACACCTCCCCACTGTTGCAGCCACACACCTGAGAAGCATCTCTTGACCCGTCAGCCGAAACACCATCCGGCTGCACTAGGCCTCAGTTTCCTCATGTGTCATCTGTGAGTGGTCCTACCTAACCTCATAGGGCCATGATGGTTAACTGAGACAAAGCCTGAACATCCCTTAGCACAAGGCCTGCACCACAGTGAGGGGACAATGAGAGCTGGGCGTGGCAGCTGCTGTGGTTGCTACTGTGGAGTTCATCATCGTTACCTTCTGGGGGCTCAGCCACGGGGGGATTTAAACAGTACATGTGATAGCCACGGTCACAGTCGTCGCAGAAGAGTAGCTGGTCCTGGCAGATACAAAAGAGGTTAAGTGAGGAGGAGAGAGATGCAGTTACTTGAGGGCAGTGGCTCCTCCCTCCCACTTATTCTTCTACTCTCATTTCTCTAACTCCCACCCGATGGCAATGACCTAATCCGTATTACACATAGATTGGAATCCCACTCTTCCCATCTGTGCAATGGGCAACAGTTGTACTGGATAGTAACATCCATTGTATCACACAACTCCTTCAGGATTTAAATGTAGATGTTAAGAAAAGTCTCTTCCCTGGCTTGAGCCTAGAGCCTGTGGCAGGGGGCAGGGGAAATTGGTTGGTTCTAGAAGCAGAAGATGGTAATACAGGCAAAGGGTTATAACAGCCTGAATTAAGGCTACAGCAGTGCCATGAGGAACAGTCACTGACTGGTGCGGTTGCCTGGGCTGTGGCATAGTCAGTCACTGAGCATGGGCAGGAAAGTGGCCATGGGGGGAGGAGAGAGAAAGGACAGCCTCAACTACAGATCCAAGGTCACCAGGGAGATGTCCTGGAGGATGGAGATCAGGACAGAGGTCTGGGCCCAAGATAAGGATTTGGAACTTGCTGGTGACTGGATGGCAAGTGAAGGTCGCAGAAGAGGAAGTCCAGGGTGTATGACAGCAGGTGCCTCTGAAAGGGTGTTCGTGGAGGGCTGTCCGTGAAATCATCCGCACAATTTTGCATATAGGTAGAAATGTGTATTTTGAGAAATGTGTATTTCTAAAAACAGAGTGAATTCGTGGCTTTCATAGAAGTCTCTGAAGTCTTTCCCCAAGGAAAGCCAAGAACACACTTTAACTCATGGGCATTAAGGGACAGCAGAGACCACAGAAACCAAAAGAAGCCCAGGCAGGGAAGAGGGCGAAAACCAAAACACCAGCTTGACTCCCACAAGGCACACCATGGCATCAGAGCCGAAGAAAGCTGTGGGACCAAACGATTTGGTTGTGTTACAAAGAGAAGTAACATGAGTGACGTCCTAAAGACATCAATAATCCCTACCATAGCACAGACACGAGGCTACAAAAAGGAGGGATACTGTAGACTGGGCCCCTCCTCCCCAAAATTCAAGCGTATGAGGGTCCAGCCACATTTGTCTTAAGTAGTTGTCTAGAATCACTGTCCCTTCTTTCTTGTCTACTTTTCAGGGCAATATTCGCTCATGCTAACACCCATGAAAAATGCAATTTCAAAGGAGTTCTAACCCCTAGATCTAAGAAACTGGATCCATTGATGGCTACAGAGCCAGTGAGATGAAAATCTCATTCTAGGCTCTGCAGGAGACCTTGTGAGAAAATCCCCAAGGTCCCAGAAACCACCCTGTTCATTTGTGGCCCTCTACTAAGGCTCTGTGTTAACACTCCCAGCAAGATTAAAGTCTAGAATCAACCCAAATGCCAGTCAGTAAGAGATGAGACTGACAGAGAACCATGAAGGCGTAAGGATGAAGACTATGGCTATAGGTTGCCATGAAGGAACTTCTAGGATATTCCGTGGGGGAAAAAAAAGAAGTGGAGAAAGCCTCCCTATCTCTTACAGCTTACTTCTGGATTGAATATGCAGCACACATGCTTACATTTAAACATAATGTAAAGACAAGCTTTATAATTTTTAAGAAGTCCTATGTAAGCAAAGGAGGAACTTAAGTTTGGAATTAGAAAATAGAAGCTAGGTTTTCTTAAATACATCATTCTTCCTAGATTTGTTTGTGGAACTATTTTGTAGAGTCAAAAACCAAAATTAAAATCTTACTATATCCTTAAAAGTGAATTGCTCATAAGTGAATATACTTGTCTATCTACCTAGAGACACAACTACATACAGAAACCATTTTGGGTAGTGACGTATCTTTTTTTATTTGGATTTTCCTTTTTTTTTTTTTTTTTTTTTTTTTTGGTTTTTCGAGACAGGGTTTCTCTGTGGTTTTGGAGCCTGTCCTGGAACTAGCTCTTGTAGACCAGGCTGGCCTCGAACTCACAGAGATCCGCCTGTTTCTGCCTCCCGAGTGCTGGGATTAAAGGCGTGCACCACCACCGCCCGGCTTGGATTTTCTTTTGAATCAGGGCCTTTCCGTGTAGTCTTGTCTAGCTTCAACCTTGTGATCCTTCTGCCTCTGCCACCAGAGTACCCAACTAATGATCTTAACAACCAAGCTAGATGTAAATGTGTGTGTATATTTTTAAGCAATTGTATTATTGATGATAATATTGGAACTGGTTAACTATCTATATTAGTTGGATGTTTATCAAATGTGTGATTGTGATAATACCATTGAGTAGCAAAACGTTTCACATGTTGAAGGAAAGTGTAGACATGAGATCAATGAATTAACAGCAAAACCACATAAATAGTCCTAAGCACAATCTAGAATTATTTGAATAAATAAATAGTGTATTACCTTCTAAATAACAAAAATATGTTCTAGATCTGCCACTGAAAATGTTCTAAAGCTGCAGGGAAATGGGGTGGTGGCACATGCCTTTAATCTCAGCACTTGGAAAGCAGAGGCCTGGGGTAGGATATCTCTTTGAGTTCAAGGCCAGCCTGGTCTTCATAAAGAGTTCCAGGCCAGCCAGGGTTACACAGATAAACACTGTCTCAAAAAAAAAAAAAGAAAAGAAAAGAAAGAAAGAAAGAAAGAAAGAAAGAAAGAAAAGGAAAGAAAGAAAGAAAGAAAAGAAAAGAAAAGAAAAGAAAAGAAAAGAAAAGAAAAGAAAAGAAAAGAAAAGAGAATGATCTGAATCAATGACAGACTAAAAATTAATCCCTCCGGACCAGCCAGAAGTCTTTGGGAAGTGGCTGGTTTCAAGACTGGCCCATGAAGTGCATAGAGATCTTTGTCCAAAAGCAAGAAAGCTATTGAAAGCTCTCAGGGAACTCAAGAACAATGGCAATGGGTTTTTGATCCTACTACACATACTGGCTTTGTGGAAGCCTAGGCAATTTGGATGCTCACCTCACTAGACCTGGATGGAGGTGGGGGGTCCTTGGACTTCCCACAGGGCAGGGAACCCTGATTGCTCTTTGGGCTGACGAGGGAGGGGGACTTGATCGAGGGAGGGGGAGGGAAATGGGAGGCGGTGGCGGGGAGGAGGCAGAAATCTTTAATAAATAAATAAATAAATAAATAAATAAAAAAGAAAACTCTCAGGATAGTGTCAAAAGAGCTTAATCTCCATGCTGAATGTTCCTGTGGTCCAAAGAGAATTTTAACTGCAATGGTTGGAAACAAAATATATTTAAGTTCTTCAGCACATAAAAATAGCATTTTTAAAACTTAGTCCCTTTGGAAGATATTAGGGAAATTGGACATTTTTGTTTATTTTGATACCATTTTAGACTTAGAGAAAAGTTGCAGAAATGATAGTTTCTCTATTCTGTCTTCTGCTCTCCTGAATAGTAACATCTTACAGTGTGTGGTAAAATTACAGAGTGGAGACTGCTGGTTTATAGGAAGAGCTTTAATGTCTCCATTTTCCCGCTTTTTTTCCCTAATAGCATTTGTGGGGGTCAGGTTTTCAGGGTTTTTGTTTGGTTGGTTTTTCTTTTACTTATTTATTGGCCGGGAATTGGGGTACATACTATAGCACCCTCATGGAAGTCAGAAGACAACTTAAAGGAGTCAGTTTACTCTTTCTACCATGTGGGTCCCGTGGATCAAAGTCCAGTCCTCAGGCTTGGAGGCAAGTACCCACTGAGCCATCTCACAGGCCTTCTTTGTTTGTATTTGGGGAGATAGAGTGTCATGTAGCCCAGGCTGGCCTCAAAATCCCTATGTAGCCGAGGACAACCTTAGACTCCTGGTCCTCCTCCACCTCCAAGTGCTAGGACCACAGGTGTGAGCTCCTACACCAGTTTACACAGAACTAGAGACAGAGCTTAAGGCTATGTGTATTAGAAGAACTCGACCAAGAAGAGCTACGACCCTAGGTTTCCTTTGTGGCCCTCAGTCTGTGACAGTTCCCCAGTTTATCTTCCTTCACCTCCCTCCTTTGCCTAGTTCCTTCCTCCTTTCCTTCCTCCCTCCTTTGCCGCCTTCCTCCATCCATTATTTCAACTTCATATATAAAAAGGGATATCTGTTATTCTTTATGTTACAAGCCAACAGTGTCATTATTTTCTTTCTCAGTTGTTCCTAGATTTGACAATTAAACATTCTTTCAGGTTGTTGGCTCTTGTGTCCTTTAGACACACACTGTCATTTTTTTTTTTAGCATAGCCCTGCTTTCTGACATCACAAGATATTCTAGGCATGTCCTGTGTAGCTGGTACCCCATCCCTGGCACTAGTCACTTCTATAAGAATCTTTGGCTCTTTTCACTAGGGAATACTGTGTGGAACCAATCTCTGGATGTTGGGTGTTCTCACTGCTTCTAGGTCCTTGCTAGGTTTGAAGATGGATAATGTTCCCTAAGGTTTACATAAGCTTTGTACCCAGGGCAATGGTGTATTGGAGAAGTGCTTGAGACCTCTAGGAGGTGGGGTCTCATCACAGGGCTTTAAATCACTGAAGATATACTTTGAAAGAGACTGTGGGACACTGGTCTTTATTTCTCTCTCTCTCTCTCTCTCTCTCTCTCTCTCTCTCTCTCTCTCTCTCTCTCTCTCTCTCTCTTTTGTTATATGAGCACTTTATTATTACATGCTTTCCCTGTTAAGTATCCTCACCAAAATCCCAAAGTAACTGGGCCACTTGATCTTGGACTGAAACTTTCATAACCTCCAAAGTTATGAGTTAAGTAATTCCTTCCTCTTTACAGATTAACTGGCACTTTACTGAAGCTGACTAACATAGTCTTCTTTGCCAACAGATCTGGGAAATATATATGTATATGTATAATACATATATATCATTCATATATGCTTATATGACCATATAAGCTCACTGAACATGAGTTTATACATGCACACACACACATGCACACACACTCCAATATAAAACCACAGGATTCAGGCTCTTCCCCTCCTCTTTTATGGTTATTCTTGCTCTGGGGTGTAGAACTATGACTCTCCATCATAATATTCAGCTATTCATTTAGACATATAAAGTCGCTTTCAGAATTACTAATCCATACACCCACAAAAATAAATTTCTTATCTGGGGCACAGCATTTGTGATGCAGCTGTGTCTGTCTTTAGTCTTGCAGCACACAGTCAAAACACCATTTTCCAAAACTACTTAGGCTGGTTCTTCTCCAGCTCCTCAGTCTGGTTCTGCTATCTGCTTGTTGTATAGATAGATTCATTGCTTTCTGTTTGCTCCATTTTAGCATCACTAGCCTCATGGTTAGCATTGAGTACGTATCTGTCTCTGAAACTTACTCTTGATTCAAGCTTTTCAAGTATCCCCAAGGTCATGCTGGTCATCCCTTATCCCCACCACTACCACATCATTGTATTTCTCCTCCCCATTTCCATCCACTCCTGAAGATATCCACTCCCGTTACCTCTTTGTTTATTCGTTTGTATAAGTACACAGATACATGTGTAGTTCCTCATATAGCCCTTTCCTTCCAATAAACACAGCCTACCATCAATAGATAGCAAAATCAACTTTGGTTTTGTCCATGTATCATGGAAATTATTACACATCCATGCACAGATATCCTTCCCATCCTCTACACGGCTTCCCGGCACAGCTGTGCCAATATCTATCTGATTATTTGTCTATGCATGTACATTGAGGTTATTTCTGATATTTTAATTAATAAACCATCTCACAGACATATACTTCTGTAGTAGTAGGATGTATCCTTCAGTGTAGACTCCCACAGATGGCTCAGTCAAAAGTTAAGTGTGTCATAGTTTTGTTAGAGATCACCAAATCCCCCTCCCCAGAAGGACCATGCCACTTTGCATTCCCTCTAATACTAGATGCAGGAACTAATTTTTCTACAGTTTTTCTATATTTTTTTCATATATTGTTATAGTTGAAAAAATTTTGCCCATCAGATAGGCGAGAAACGGGATCTTGGTTTTGCTTTGAGTTTCTTTCATTGTGGGTGTGTTTGAGTATTTATTTCAATGTTCAAAGGTCATTTTTATATTGTTTATGAATCATCATTCATGTCTGCTTCTCCTTGTCTACCAAGTTCCTGGTTTTATATTTCTCATTTATCAGAGTTCTTTACATCCTGAGTTCATTGGAACTTCACCTGCACCTGCTACAGGTACGTTCTCCAGGCTTGTCAGTCATCCTTCGACTGACTCGTGGTTTTTGACTATGCAAATTTCCAGAGTCTAATTTTTCAATATTTCATTCTATTGTTTCTCTATTTTGAATCAACTGGAAAACTTTTCCTGGAGTTGAAGAAAAAGAGGAATCTGGTGTTGGTCTGGTCTTAGTTTTGACATTTAAAATCCCAGTCTATTCAGAGATTGTTCTTATGTCTGGGTGTGAGATACGAAACTAATTTTGTCTTCTCCCAAACGACTCCCCTATTGTCCCAGCATCATTCATTAAAAAGTCTATCTTTTACACCGTAATTTAAGATGCAACCTTTATCCTATACTCTATCTCGTATGTGGGTGGGGCTATTCATAGGCTTTCTATTCTCTTCCAGCTGGTCTATTTGTCTGCTCACACATCCCTACCACACCATTCCACTCTGGGGACTCCCCGAAAGATCTAATGTCTGCTAGTTCCCGTTTCCAGCACAGTTTATCAGAATTTCCTTGGCCATTTTCTTTTTTGAGCCCAGGTTTTATGTAGCCCAGATTGGCCCAAAGTTCAGTAAGTAGGCAGGGATGATCTTGAATGTCTGATCCTCCTGCTTCTAGCCACCCCATCCCCCAAATGTTGGGATCACAGGCATACACTACTCTGCCTGGTTTCTACTGTGCTGAGGATTGAACCCAGGGATTTGGGCAAACTAGAAAGTGCTCTACAGCAGAGATACCACCCCAGTCCTTCCTCTGCTATCCAAACCCACTTCTTCTGCAGAAACATAAGTATCAGCCTGTCTAACTCCACAAAGGAAGCTTGTTGATGCTGTTATTGCTCCTGGTGTCCATCTGCAAATTAACATGAGCTGAACTGACGTCTCTGCAGTGTTTTAAGTCTTTTTCTCCAATAGCAGAGGACATCGTTCCACCAGATCTTTATGTTTTCAAATGCATTACAAATTTTTTTGTTCATATAGACTTTGCGTACCTTCTGTTAAGCATATTTCTAAATATGGCTTCTTGGTGTACTGTAAATACAGCAATGTTTACTAATTGGTTAGTTTTTACTTTTGTAAGATTTATTTTTAATCGTGTGTCTATCTGTCTACATGTGGGTATGTACACATGAGTGCAGCTACTGGCAGAGGCCAGAGGTGTCTGATCCTTTGGAGCTGGAGTCCAAAGACAGTGGCGAGGCCCCTGTAAATTGATGCTCAGAACAGAACTCAGATCCTCTGTGAGAGCAGTGTAAATGCTTAACCACTGAGCCAATCTCCAGCTCCTTGTTTTCACTTTGCATACTCAAGTTAGCCCTATCACTGGTTCTCTACGGTTTCCCAGACATCCTGTCACATCTCGTGAAAATAGTGTCATAACACAGGTTAAATATCCTGTACTCAAAGTACTTGAAACTAGAAGTGTCTCTAATTCGTGTGTATATAATGAGGCATCTTTGAGTTGAAATCCAAGAAGAAAGGCAAAATCCATGTGTTTCATATAGGCTTCATACACATATCCAAAAGGAGGTCTTATGTGATACCTTTTAATGATTTTATGAATGAGATAAAGTTTTGGTGCAATAGAATTTTCCAGCCGTGGCATCATAGTGGATTTCATAAAGCTCTGGATTGTGCAGGCCTCTGTGGATCAACAAGCTCAGTCGGTGTTGTCATCTGTCCTTGTGCCTCTAATCTATTTCTCTTGCCAAACGGTACTAACTAGTATCTCTACAAAAATACTGAATGTTAGCAGCATTTGGAGCATCCTTCCCACACCAAGTTCCTAATGTTGGTGGAAATATATCAACTATTCTCTCATTAAACATGATATGGGCTCAATTAGAAAATACAAACATTTTCTTATGTTTAGAAGCAATCTTATAATTCATGCTTTCTTGAGTGTCTTTTATTTTCATGACTAGATGATATTCTGTTAAGATTTGTTTTATTTTTAATAAAACAGGGACCAGGTGTGTGTTTGTCAATGGAGGTCCCCCATAGGCCAGAAGAAAGTGTTACCATGGAGCTGGCCTTATAGGCAGTGGTGAGTCATCTGACATGGGTGCTGGGAACTGAACTCGAGTTCTTTGAAATAGCAGTCCCTGCTCTTACCCATGGAGCCAGGCCCATGAATAGATAGCTTAACTATCATATTATCTTAAACACTGATAAGGGAAACAAGCGAGCACATATGCTGCCTTTTGTATATGGTACCAAAGGGCAGCATGGGTAAGTGTCTTACTATGGAATTACCCCAGTTAATAAACAAAAGAAATCCAAATGCAAATAAGAAAATGCCTAGTTTTTAGCCTCTAATGAAATGAGCTTACTGAATGCCATCAATAGAGGTACCATCCCAAAAAGAGACACCAAAGACAACAGACTCCATCAAAAGTGTGTAGCAATGTCTGTTAGGTAGCCTTCCAGAAAAGAGACAGTCGGACACAGAGAACTGAAGAAGATGGTAAAGAAAGAGACAGAGAGACTCGGGATCAAGCCTCGAAATGCACAAGGCAGAGGTACTGTCAACCCCTTGAGGGTGTGTTCAGGCAAAGGAAAGCCTGGAAGCTCTGTTGAACAGCTGATCCGTAAGGTGGGGGGGGCATCTATGTCTTATTTGCAGATGGTAAAAGGAACTTCAAGCTGAGTTCACTAGCTGTAATGCGTTAACTAGCTGCGTTAACTAGCTGCAATGCACAGACCTCATTTGGATCTCAACTGCAGCCGATGCATTTAAGGGACAGCTGAGTGAGTAGAAATGTTTATTACTTGAAGCTACAGGAAAATGCTGGTTATTTTCACTTAAAAGGCAGCTATTGTCCTTTTAAAGGTGCAGGTGAAATATTTACCAGTGAAATTATATGATGATTAGGATTGAAAAGTAGGGGCTAGGAAGATGGCTCTGCACAAACATGAGGACCTAATTCCAGGACCCTAGCACTGTGTAAAAGTCATACCCCAGCTTTGGGTAAGGGAGCAGTGTCTGGAGATAAAAGGGGTCCATTGGCTACCCAAGCTAGCCAAACTGATGAGTTTTTGGATCAGTGAGTTATCAGTCTTAAAAATTAAGATAGGGAGTGATGGAGGAAGACAGCTGATATGGAACTCCAAACTCCACATGTACAAACACATGTACACACACCTACATGAACAGGTACATACAACGCATATATAAAGGATAAGATAATAGTACTCATGAAATAAGATTGGACACAATGGCCATTGTTGGAGCTGGGACAGAGCATATGAGATCATTATTCTCTCAGCCTTTGTACATGTTTGAGTTGGCCCATAACAACAAAAAAAAATAGTTGTTGAGTATTCTGCATTTCTTGTGTCTACTATGTCGTCCAGATGAGATCGTGCACTAGACTGTGGTGGAAAACAGCCACATGCATCCCACCCGAAGCACTGGCCACCGCCACAGTCGCTGGACTCTGGAGAGCAGAGGCTCTAAGCAGCCAGGCTGCTAAGGACAACGACCAAGAAGACATCCCCTGATGGCCACCTCTGGCATCTTTCCCTGAAGGCATGAGGAACCCAAGGCAAAAGGACAAGGGTCCCAAAAGTTATAGAGGCTAAAAAGGCCATTTTCCCCATGAACCCAGGGCCCAGAGTTCTGTCTCCTTTCCACCTCTCAGAGGGCTCCCAGCCCCTTCTGCCTCTTCTTGCCACAGAATCGCCCAAACTTACATCGTTCTCCGAAGTCCCGCACAGGATGCAGGATTTGCATTCTATGCACTGCCACTTGTAGGTCTTGACCGCCTCGGTCATATTCAGCGTGAACTGCAGGCAAGTTGGGTGACCTGGAAGAAGCCAGAGGCAACAGTATTAAGCCAAAAGAGTGTGACCTGTACCCCCAACGCTACTAATTCAAGACACATTTCAGAGGGAGCATGGAGGAAGTCAGAGGAAGCACAGGCTGGGAAACAGACCAGGAGTCTGAATGGAGCTCTATCCACAGCCTTACACCACCGCCTCCAGTCACGCCGGGTGGAGGCCGAACGGAGAAGTGGGCATTCACCTCCATACTAATTATCATCCAGTTCCTCTTACCCCAAGAGCCAGGTCCCCCAGAAGTGTAACAAGTAAAGTAGAAAGCTGTGACTAGAGAGGACTAAACAGCCCAAGGCAGCCCAGGGGGGACATCAGCATCACCCCACGCCCAGATGAAGCTGGGACAGGAAAACTCCTCAGAGCTACTTGGAGCTGAGACCTCCTATTGACACTGCCTGAGGGGGTCAGGAATCTCATAAGGTTTTCGGGGTGATGGATGGTATTTTTGCGGTTCCTTCAAAAACCCAAATGCTTAGCAGTCACAGGAACACAAGAAGAAAGGGGTCTGGCAGGTAAGGCCAGAGAGTGGCAGCCCAGCAAAGGACCAGGCCTATCCTACAAGTGTCTTGTTAGCTAGACCTATAGCCGGGTCGGGAGAGGGACTTTTAAGCTGTGACCATAGATCGCACAGCCCTGAAGAAATCCCTGAAGCTTGACCTGCCAAGCAGGACTGCATGAGCCCCCACTGAGTCTACAGAGCAAGGCCGAGAGTGAACAGCCAACTGGGAGCTACAACTTGCTAGGTTTCCCAGCGCTGTGACCCGGACGAGCGAATCCTGCTGCTGCCTCTGCTGGAAAGAACCAGCAGCTCGGCCCAGCCCAGGCCCCATCCTTCTCCAGAGCTCCCACTGCATAGAACATTTGCCCCTTTATTCTTTAAAGGATACTATAAACAGGGTACATGGATTCGAGTTAGCACCACTCACCAAGTGTGCTCACAGACAGACTTCCAAGTGCTGTCCCTAACCCCCAGCAGAGTCACATCCCAGCAGGAACCCTATGTTTCCCTCTGGAATCTTCAGAGAGCCCATCGGACCCTGCTCGTTTGGGTAAAACACTGGCTGGTCCGTCAGCATCAGGACCCACCAGGTTTGGGGCTCCCCCATATAAACCACTCTGAAGTTTCTGCGAGTGTTAGCATAGGGGTAAATAACCTGGTGGGATGACAGGGGAAAGAGACGAGGCCAGAAAGAAGCCTTAAATTAAAACCCTGCACCAACAGCCCGCTGGTGCTCCGGAAAACATCCCGAAGTGTGATCTGAGGAGGATACTAGCCAAGCTGTTTCCTACGCTAATCTCTTAGAGTGAAAATAGAAAGGGGCATAGTGAGGACATTTGAGCTGTAGACTCAGCAGTGTGGGCTACAAGTGGCCAGGTTCTCTGACAGGACATTGTTGGAAAGGATGGAGCCGAGATCATGGGACGTACACCCACCTAGGCAAGGTGATTTTGTCCAGTTCCCTGGTCTCAGGCCATATCCCAGCTGTCAAAAGCCAGTTTCCACTAAGAAGAGTTCACCAACTCAGCAACTGTTTCACTAGCAGCTGCTAAGCTGGCTGTTATGCTAGACAGAGAAGATATGCCATGATCAAGACATCCTAAGCCCTCCAAAGAGACCTCAAATTACTAAAACCCCCTGCACAATTATTTAATCACTATTATGTAACTAACACCATAGAGCAAAGGCAGAGTTGGCGATGAAAACCAATGAGAGCTCCTAGCCAGAGCGGTCAAGGAAATCCTCCAGGGAAAGGGGCTTAAGTCAGTACTGGGCAGATCAAAAGTTAACTGGGTGGGAAGGAGAGGGGATGCCAGGTAAAGGGACCTGCGTGTGCAGGCTCTGAGCAGCCGGGAGCTTTGCAAACCAGAAGGAAGAGAAAGACCGGTGAACATGAGTGTAGGCTTCTTTGCAAAATGACGGGGCAAGAGGCCACCCTGGAGACAATGAAGCCAGACTAAATAGGCACTCACAGTCCTCATTTAAGCATTTGGGCTATAAAGTCAGTGAAGGCTTTCAAACCGAAGGCAGACGACTGTGTTTTTTAAGAAGCATTCTTAGATGTAGAGAATCCTAAGGCTGGAGACACAGCTTTGGATCCTGGGAGTTACATATGTGATAAGAAGTCAAAGAACTACACAGAGGCATACATCAAACATTCACGAATATGGCTGTGTACATGAGCCCATGAAGCAACAAAACCCACAAAGGGTCTAGGGTTGCAGTAGCTTTGCTATTGTATGTGGGTATCTAAGATGCTCACCCCTGGGGGAAAGACACCTGGGATCACTGTCATCATACAAATCTATAACTACTTCCAAAGAGATGACAAGATCTTTTAAAACAAGAATATACAAATGAAAATGTACATCAGCAGGAAGCAGGGAAGGAAGAGAGGCCTGGTAAGGATTTGCTAGGACTTTGAGGAGATGCAAGAATTTTTGCCAGGATTGGTTCTGAGGCTAGTGCAGCCAATGGAAGAGAGACAGGAGGATTAGGCTCAGGGGGAAACCTGAGAAAGCAATAAACAAGGAAGTGACAGGAACTGACCCATCTGAATACTGCAGTGTGGGAGAGTGAATGAAGAAACTGGGCAGAGTGCGTGAAACTACTGAGGTGAGGACCACCTAGGAAGGATGTGTGGCGACCCTGGAAAAGGGGACCCGCTCTGTTCTGAGCGCTCGGGTTGGGTCAGGTTGTGGAACACAACACTGAGAGTCCAAGAGACAATTATGGACTTGAAGTAGAAACAAGGCCGGGCATAGTGGCACGCCTCTAATCCCAGCACTCAGAAGCCAGTGACAGGAGGATCTCTCTGAGCTCCAGGCAAGCCAAGGCTACACAGAGACGTTGCCTAAAAAGAAAAACAAAAACAAAAACTTAAAATTGATTTTGCAAACTAGGCGGTAATTAAAACTATGAGAATCAATAAAAGTAGAAACAGGAAAACAAGAGAAGAAAGAAGGGCAGAAGGGAGAAGGGATTTTTTTTAAATCTAGGACTAAGTTTTGAGGAATTGTCTGTTTAAAGACAGGATATCTGGGGATGGAATACTTGCCTATAAATCCAAGCCCTGGGAAGCCTAGAGCAAGAGGATGGTGAGTTCAAGGCCACGCTAGAAAACACGAGACCCTGACTGGAAAATAAAACCAATGAAGAAAGAACCAGAAAAGGAAACTAACGCCAGAGAGCCAAGAAGCAAATTGGGCTAGTATGGCGTGACCATCACCAAAAGAAGAGATTTCAAAAACGTGTCAGCTGTGTGACACTGCGGGTTTATCATTGTTCCATAAAGACCCTGAATGAGGGGTATTGTCCGTGGTCATACCATCCTGAATGTGCCCAATCTTAGTCTGAATGAGGGAGTGTTGACAGATCAGCACAAATGTTCTCCTGCTAATAATAACATTCCTCATGGTGCCATCTTCCCGAGGAAGGAAGGTCAGCACATTCCATGGCCTGCAACTCAGCTGGCAGCTGCCCTGGAGCATCTGCCTGGGCGAGGCTGGGGCGGCCTGTGTGGTTCACATATCCACAACACTGCAGATACTAATCATCAGTCTATCCTGTGTCTGAGTTCGCCTACAGTAGGCAGCTCCAGTCTTTAACATGATATTGTGGTCTACAAGATCCACTCTGGAGTTGCTGGAGGAACCTTACAGAAGAGGGGAAGGATTGTGGGAGCCAGAGGGGTCAATGACGCCAGGAGAACATGGTCCCACAGAATCAACTGCAGGGTTCACAGGGGCTCAAAGAGACTGAACAGCAACCATGGAGCCGGCATGGGTCTACACTAGGTCCTCTCTATATATATGTTGTGGCTGTTTGTGTTGGGCCTGGGGCACATGTGTCCTGTGGGCCATACACTGAACACATCTACAAACTCCACACAAACCCTGTGCTGAGTTCTAGAGACATTTCTGGGTAGTTGCTTTAGTTAGACAAATGAATGGCGGCCAATGGGTGTTAGAATCGTCTATTAGAAACCTCTAGGGGAGGGATCGCAAGGCTTTCTCTATGTTCTTATTTTGAGAAGGTCATCAGCTTTCAAAATTTTCTGACATGAAGAAAGAGACATGAGCCCCTACACCTCCAGCCTCCAGACTAAAACTAGCCTCACCCCCAGCTCAGAACTCAAGATGCTATTCAAGCAAGAGAGGAAAATGGGAGACAGGAATGTTCCTACTGCTTCTCTACTATGGAGAAAGAGGTGCAACATGTTTTAGTAGCTCTATAGATGGGTCCTGAAACTAAGTCCAGAATTAAGTTATGTGCCTGTGCCGTTATACCAAGTTGGCCACCAAACTTTGTACTTTCTCCCCAAAACTAGAAAAAACAGTGGGCATGTAAAACTCCAAACTGACTTCTTATCTAGTACAGAAAGGACGAAAGAGTGCACACTGTTGGACAGAAGGGGAAGTTTCCCAGGAAAGCCGTAGATACTTGTTTCTACAGCCTCACTCTGGGACTGTGTGTTTGATCAGAATTAATGCTCCAAGTTCATGGAAGTGGGAGAGGAGCAGGCACAGTCTCTCCGATCCAAGGGCTGAAGAGAGGCTCATCCCTGTTACACAGTTTACTGAACCCCACACACCACTGTTTGCTCTTTGTAAAGTCAACCACCATCTTTAAACATACATGCTTGGAAATTTGGGCTTTTCTCCCTTATCTCCAGCTTTCTAAATTTTTAAAAATTTTCTTCTTATTTTATACATATGAGTGTTTTGATGCATATATGTATGTGTATATGCACATCATATCATGTGTGTATGATGCCCTTGGAGGCCATAAGAGGGCATCTAAATCCTGAAGTTACAGGAGGTTGTGAGCCAGCCTGTGGGTGCTGGGAACTGAACCCAAGTCCTCTGCAAGAGCAGTACGTTCTCTTAACCACTGAGCCCTCTCTCCAGCCCTCCATCTTTCTTACAACAAAGAATACTTACATTGCCATTCATCTCAACATATTGAAAGTTAGACAGCTGGGCAGTGGTGGTGCATGTCTGCCACTCGGGAGGCAGAGGCAGGAGGATTTCTGTGAGTTTGAGGTCAGCCTGGTCTACAGAGTGAGTTCCAAGACAAACCAGCATTGTTACACAGACAGAAGAAGAAGAGGAGGAGGAGGAGGAGGAGAAGGAGGAGGAGAAGGAGAAGAAAGGAAGAAAAGAAGGAAGGAAGAGAGAGGGAGGGAGGGTAGGAAGGAAGGGTCCCCTTGGTACAAGTGGTCAAAGGAACATTTGTAAGATTCCAATTGCCGAAAAATTTAGAAAGTGTTGATTGGGTATTTAGCTCAATGATAGGATGCACACCAGGCAATTACAAGAGTCTGTATTGTCTCCAGCACAGAAAATGGAGCAGGGGACACAAGCTGCAGTATGTATGATTCATTCCAACAGCGTCATTCAAAATCAAGTCCTTGCTGAAAGTTGAGATCCGAAAGTGAACTTGGTATAAAGATGTGTTCCTTGTTCACAGCAATTGTTCCCAAATTAATCCCAAGCCTTCCTCAAAGCTCAAACAGGAAATGTCACCCACAACCACCTACTCAGGAGACCTGACCCCTGAACTAGGCTTTCCGATGATAGGGGTTGACTTCGAGGGGCTATTTCAGCAGATGGGAAGGGAAAGGAAACCAACACAGAATAGGAAACTTCTCAGACAAGGGAAGACAGACCGTGGAGATGAAGGCACGGGGTGTTCAGGACACCACAGTCTACTGAGCTCAATAGGAAAGCAAAGGTGGACCTCAGAAAGCAGTGACCAGTGCCTTGCCCCTCCAAGGACACATCTCCTGTCTGCACAGAACACATCCTGAGTGACGAGTGCTGAGTGATGAGCATAGTCAATACACAGCAATGGGTCAGAAGTCACACATATAAAACTCAAAGCAAAAATCAGAATTTGTTTCATATCTCCACACCCTGCTTATATTCTTATACACAGTTGTCTCCACACCTGAACACGTCTAACCTTTGAGGGAAAATGACACCTAAATACACCTCATTGGTTAAGCCCACGTTCGTTCTGATTGTGGCTTAGAAACTAACATATATCTCTAAGCAGTCTGTTTTATGCAGCAGACATCCGATGCAGTGAAATTCAGTTCATTTTCAACCAGCCCTGGGCAAAAATACACAAGATACTATGATGTTTTTCTTGTGCTGTGATCCCTATTAAAAGACTTTTTATTTTATTGTTGCCAATATTTAATTTGGGCTTGGCTAAGTCACATCACCAATTAAATTAAAGGTCTCGAGTAAGGGGAGGATTATCTTGTGAGGTTTGTGCCGAAAACAAAATAAAAAAGATGCAAAGAAGTGTGAAGCTAGCGAGTTCTATTATGTATTCGTTGTGAAGTTATAAAGATGTAATTGCATTTTATTACTTTATTTGTCAATGTTGAGTTTTTAAAAAACTAATTTCTCAGAAAAAGGGGAACCTGGATATCCAAGGTTCTCATAAAATGACATGTAAAACTCAAACCATGTTCCTCGGTTTGCTGTTTGGCACACAGAAACTATATGAAATGCATAGATAGCATCACTTCTAAACTGAAACAGTACCAAAAGCAAGACTCCATGTGCACTCATGAGAAAATAATCTGGAGGCTAGGGAGATGGCCTGGCAGGTAAAGCGCTTGCTGAGCAAGTATGAGGACCCGAGTTCAATCCCCTGCACCCCTCTAGAATAAGTACAAATCCAGGTAAGGTGGAATACAGCTGTAACCTCAAGGTCAGGCAGATGTTAACTGGATGATTAGCCTGGAGCTCACTGGTTTGTCTAGCCAAAATGGTGGAAAATAACCAAAGACGACAACCAGTGTTGGCATATGGCCTCTATATGTTGTGCTCAGACACCCAAATACACCTGAACATACAAACGCACTCACACACACACACACACACACACACACCTGAAGATACACACCCAAAATAATTTGGCTCAAATTTTTTAAAGTGCATATTTTCATATACACAAAAACTATAATATTTACATATTGAAGATATATACAGTCTCTTTTTTGTTTTAAACATTTTTATTGATTCTTTGTGGATTTCGCATCATGTATTCCAATCCATTTCATTTCCCCATCCCGTCATATCTGCCCTCTGCCCTTGCAACCTCCCCCTGACAAAAAAATAAAATTTTAAAGAAAAACAAAAATAAACAAAGTCTCAGTGTGGAAGCTGTAGTGTGGCCCAGTGAGTCAGACCTGTTGTCTATTCATCTTGTAAGTGTTCATTGCAATGAGCCATCGGTCTGGTTCGAGGTCTCTGGCTTCTGCTACACTATCAATACTAGGCTCTTGCTGGGTCTCCTCTTGGATATCCTGTTGTTGCCTAGTGTAATGAAGATCCTGCCGCTTTGGATCTGCAGGTCCAGCCCCTTCACATGCTCCAGCAGTTTGTAGATGATGTGGATGTTGGGGTGGGCCAGCTCATAGCCCTGGTTCTGGGCCTGGGTGGTAGCTGGGTGGGTCAGCCTTCCAGCTTTCCTTCATCCTCACCACCAGGCAAGCTCTCCAGCACTGCCCCTCACCCAATGCAGCATGCAGCAAGATGGTAGGGCCACTTCTGCTCTCATGCCCTTAAGGCAGCTCACCTGCAACCATACCTCCAGGGACAGTTCTACTGGTTTGCCCAGGCAAGGTGCAGGGCCTGCTCTCCTGAGTACTGCAGTTGGCGGGGTACAGGGTCTGCTCTCTTGAGTACTGCAGTTGGTGAGATGCGGGGCCTGCTCTCCTGAGTACTGCAGTTGGCAGGGTGCAGGGCCTGCTCTCCCAAGTACTGCAGTTGGTGAGGTGCAGGGCCTGCTCTCCTGAGTTCTGCAGTTGGTGAGGTGCAGGGCCAGGTCTCCTGGTCTTGTACCCTCAGGCCAACTATCCTACCTGCCGCAAGGGGCAAGGGGACAGGGAGAATCTTTCTGTCACCCTTGCACTACATGGCAGAGATTGGGGGCAGAGAAAGGGTCAGCTCTTCTGCTCACCTGTGTCCCCCAAAGTATATACAAATTTTTAATGAAAAAAAATATTTAAATAATAATCAAATCTGAATAATAAAAAGTAAACTAAGTCAACTGAAAAAAAATTAGGCCAGGTGGTAACGGTGCACACCTTTAATCCCAGCACTTGTGAAGCAGAGGCAGGAGGATCTCTGTGAGTTCAAGGCCAGCCTATTCTACAAGGCTAGTTCCAGAACAGGCACCAAAGCTACAGAGAAACCCTGTCTTGAAAAAACAAACAAACAAAAGTAAAAATGTAATTTGATTGCCTTGGGAACAGAACTCATTCAATCAGATCCATTCATTCTCATATTCTCTCTTCCTGCCTCAATCCCTCCTAGCCTCCCTTTGTTTCTCCACTTTGACACCCAGTCTACCAGATGGAGGGAGGGGGCTCTGAGTCTCTTTTTAATCTGTAAAGAGGTGAAACCACTTCCATGCAATCAAGACTCCAAACTCTCGTAGAATTGGGACATTGCTCAGAGATAAAGGTGCTTACCTAACATATGTTAGGGCTTGGCTTCAATCCCCCAGCACCACACATACACACCAGCCCGTGTGTGTGTGTGTGTGCATGTGTGGTGCCAGGAGATGGGGAGTCATTTTTCTTCAGGGTTTGGCCACCGGTAGGTTGAGCAGGCACGTATAGATAGCACATGTGGGATTATTTTTTAAAAAGAAAATGAAAACATAAAGATGGGAGAGGCACACGCTGGGGGCCTAGCAAACTGGAAGAAGAGAGTTGGGAGCAGATATGATCAAAACACGGTGTAGGAAATTGTCAAAGAATAAATATTTTTAAAAACAGTTTAAAGAGCCCAACATTTTTGCACATCTATTACCACAGGTGTATCCTCAGATACTTCCTGCTTATGGATTATTTCGCAAGGCCTGCTCAGTTGATCTTTTGTAGTGGTCCACAGGCTCACCTCTGCATGCCCAGATGTTACGTCTACTGCTTGAGACACCTGTGAATTGATGACGGCTGCGGAACTGCACTCTAGAGGCACCTGAATGGCTCCTTTTCTCCTTACCATTTTTCATGTACTTCAAAGAAGACAAAGAAGAGAAAGAGAGTGGAAAGGACAGAGACCAAACAAACAAAAGTGCATTAAAAATAAATGACGGTGTGAGCTGGGGCTGCCTTTTGCTCAGGCAAAACACCTCACTGTGCGGCTACTTCACCTCATCTTGGAGGTCAGCTAATCCTCGCCCTCAAGCTGGCAAGCTGTACAGCACCCAGGCATCATGTGTCACAGAAGCCAGAGGGTTTGTTACACCAATTGTTACTATAAATACCACACCTAGCATGTTCGTGCAACAGCATCGAGGTGCCTCTGATGGGCTCAGCAGCTAATAGCTTATGAAGTCATTAGCAAATGGCCTGAGAAACTCCCTGTTTTCATGGTCACATATGGTTCAAGATAGAGTCGCCTAGAAATGGCTTTATATCCATCTATAAACCCAAGGGCACTATGGTTGGTCCCCTTAGAGTGGAATGATGGGATGGGAAAGCCTTGACCTACATCTATGTGACTTACTTGACTGGTCCAATCTGGGGCCAAGGCACAGCACTTGAAAAGTGCCCAGGTGCAGGAAGGACCCCACTACTCCTAATTAGTCCTGCATGATAGCTGAGGGTCAAAGACACCTGTTTGTTTATTCTTTTGATAGCTTTTGTCTGATAAATATTTGTGACAGCACTCTTTTGGGTACTAAGGGACATAGCAGTGAGATAAAACAAGATCCTGGCTCATGTAACAACTGTCACAGTTTCAGATATGTAGCAGCAGCCACGCCTTCTAGACAAGTCACTTTGCTTCTTTGGGCATTATCTTTCTGCTATATTAACTTATAAGACTGGATTACGTAGACCATGATTCCATGGCTCCTTCTGTGTTACCCATGCACGATAACTATTGATCCCAAATTCCCTGCTTGGGAAAGAAGAAAGAGAAACAGAACAAGCCTTCTAGAATTTCCTGGATAAAACTCAAAGTGACAAGAAGAAATTGAAACAGCCAATCAGTGCTACTAGAATTCATGTTGACAAAGCCCAGTCTTCGCCCAATACCAAATACAACCATGACAAAAAGTCCTAAAAATTAAAAAGCCCTAGAATGTTGTGGGTATTTGTACACTGTGTGAAATATATATTACTGTAATTAGTGTAAGAAAAAGCTGAACAGCCAATAGCTAGGCAGGAGGTATAGGCGGGACTTCCTGGCAGAGAGAGAGGAAGGAGTAGGAGATGAACCTAGGCACGCGAGAGATGCCAGGAGACACGGAAGAAGCAGGGTGAGTGGCACGTGACAGAACACAGATTAATAGGAATGGGTTAAGTTACGTTATAAGAGCTAGTTAAAAAAAGCCTAAGACCAAGCTTTCATAATTAGTAATAAGTCTTTATTTGTGAGCTGGTGGTTCAAAGGAAAGTCCAACTACACTAAATCTAAAGCATTTCCCAGTAATCACTCCACTCAGCCCATGAGCTAAGATGGGCCTGCAATTTGAGCTCTCTGGGTTCTGTAGGGAGACAAGTCTTGAGCAAGGCTCCCTCTATAGAGAGTTTTAGATCTGGGTTGAGGTAGTTGTGTATGAGAACAGGAAGACATTGCCAGCCAGGGAGAGAGAGAGTGGTAGTGTCAATAGAAGTTGACTCAGCTGATTCTTTAAAATTTGTTACCAGAATTGTAAGCTTGGGGCCAGGATGATGTGTGAACCCAACGGTGTGTGGAAGCCACCCTGAATCGTCATCCTGAGCCTACCGTCAATCTCAGATGCAAGTCTTTGATATTGGTTACACATTTTAGGCCCCTCTAGATAGCAGGGGCTGCATCCAGCCATAGGCCTGGCTGAAGACTCTGGGATTTCCTAGGAATGTGAGCCCAAAGAAGAAATTAATTGCTATGCTTCCCGCTGCCCTGAGTCAACCCAGGAGGGCTGATATCTGTAATTAATGGGTCACTGATGGGAGAGAATGATTAGTCAATTCTTGATTGCCCGTGATCCTTTAATCAGGACTGTCCAGGAAGTAGAAGATGAATTCATGAGTGGTTTAAGTTCTTGAGCCATCCGAGGACTCTGGATAGTATTTCTGCTTTTTTCTCAAAGATATTTCATAGAATTGTACCAGGTCAAAAGGGAAATGGATGTTCGCTTGCTTTGCATCTTGTGGAAAGACTGAGAGAGGATCACAGAAAGGGCCTAGGAATAGAGGATGGTTAGTATTAGTTTCAATACTTCATTCTACATTTTTAAGTAACCATGACCTAATTTTAGGGTTCTTACTTTGTAATTTATTTCATTGTGATCAGAGTCTCAGAGGGGGGAAAATAACTCCAGTTTCATTTGACCAAATCCAATGAGCATCTTCTCTGGGACAGGAACTGCACTTGGGGTTCAAGTTTTAAATGAGACATAAATCCTGTCGTGGAAAGCTCGATTTAGCAGGTGTGGAAGGTAGCCTCAAGTATTCTCCCAGGCAGTCTTACCCCTGTGTCCACAGTCTGGTGTCAGTCTCTCTCTCTTTTCATGTGGACTGGACTTTGTAACACACATCTACCAAGTAGACTATGACACTGGCGGTTGTTATTACTTCTAACATCAGCTGATAAAACACAGGTTTCCCCCATCTCCTGTGCTTTCTTACTCTAAGGAAGATAACTTCTACGTAGAGAGGTGCCCTGGGGTGAGCTCTACATGGCAATGAATGAAAACTTATAGGCTTCATACAACAGCATCTTGAGAGGAGCTGAAGGGTCTGAGAGCCAAAGGTGGGTAGGTGGGCTTAGACGAGATCCTCTCACAACCGAGCCTTCAGATAAGATCACAGCCCTGCCTGACAACTTGACTGTGACCTCAGGATGGAACTCAGACCTGAGATACCCAGCTGAACCACACCTAGGTTCTTGACCACAGAAACTGTAAGATCATAAGACTTTATTTTAAGCTGCTCTGTTTTAGAATAACTTGTTATGTAGTGACATGTAACTAACTATTCTAGAGAGAGACACACTTTTTAAAATGACTACAGTACAAGTTAGGCGTTGTAATACAGAAAGGAATCAAACTCCTGAGGCGGGGAAGTGGTAAATCATGTTGTGGAGACTTGGGGAGAGCCAGGAAGAGTATTATTTGAGCTGGGTCTGGATGGATAAGTAGGAGTTGCCTAAGTGAAATAAAAAAGAAGGAACGAACCGTACAAGGAAAATGAAATAGCAGAAAACGTTAGGAACAAGGTCCATTCAGCCAAAGCTGATAGCCAAGGAAAGAAACAGGGAGGGAAAATGGCAACAGAAGATAGACGGAAAGCCACACAAAGATGAGGGAAGGGTTCTACCGCGGGCATCAGGACCACAACATGACTCTATGAGCAATAGACTAATGTGCCTGTCACCCTGCTTTCAAGGGGGTGACCCTAGTGGAAAAGCAGAGAGAAAAAACAATGGAGGTGACTGAGGAAGGTGGCTGCGTGCAGGACCCAAACGATCGATGAATGTTGAGCACACACAATGTTCTGGGCACAATAACAGACAAAAAATATATATTTTTATGATACGCTATTCTAGCAGTGTCCTAAGTGAAAGAAAGACTTATCAATACTTGGAATAAAGGTAAAGCTGAAAGAATCTGAAAGGCAGAATTGGTCAGCAGAACATGAAGCCCACCTGGACACATGAGTAAGAAAAAAATGGAGAAGTCGAAAATGTCACTAAGATTTCTTAGTTGGGCCACAGAGTAGAAAACAGCCCTTTAGCTGAGCTAGAGATGAAAGGCATGCAGAATGTAGCTGTGTGCTACCCCATGGCATTTCGGTCAAAGATGGATCCATGCTGGTCTTGCTAGAGTGCACGGCCCAGAGACATTACAGTCATCTCAGTTAGTTTGGCACCAGTACATTTTCATAACCATGAAATCACCCAGTGATGCACTTTTCAGAACAACCCCCTCTGCTGTGAACTGACACACGGGTGCATAATAACGGGCTTGATTTCTACACATTGCATTCACGGGGCATTCAGTGGAAACGTCTTAGGATCCGTGAGAGAATATGGTTCTGCAAGAAGACCAGAATGGACATGTAAATTTAGAAATCTTGAAATCTGGGTGACAGAGGAGGCTTTGAAACATGGTGAGATGATCAGAGGGCAACCATAGTGCAAAAATTTGAAAAAAAACTAATCGGAGTGGGAAGTGGGAAACAGTTGGAGGTTAAGTCATTAAAAAGTGCCAAGAGCAGAATCCACTGAGAAAAAAAAATGGATCTAGTGTGGTGAGAAATGAGAACCTAAAGAAAGATACATGATGGGCTTCCAAGGAAGGGAAGATAGAGTACCACAATCAAGTGGGCAACGAGGTAAGACAATACCTGAAGGGGACAGGGAGTCTAGGAGAAGCAACATCCTATGGTGGTGGCATGCTCTCATGCCTCCTGGGATGTATATACAACTTCAACACTGTCAGGGGAAGAATTCACATGCCCACAATCTCTCACATCTGTCATGGGCTTGGCCCATCACACTTACACTTGTGTCATGTGACACAGTCTTTAGAAATATCATCCAACTCAACCTTTGAGTAACAAGGTCATTTTTGGATGTAAGTCCCAGAACCAAGGCTGTGGTCCCCTGCCAGCCTCAGTTTCTGTTCTTCCCAGAGGATGAGTTGAGTCCCAGTGGATACACTCCTTTCCTTCTGATCTTGGACGAGGTCCTTCAGGGTTAGGTGTCCGAGCTTCGCTAGCAAATCTGAAGCTCGTACGAGTAATAACTTCTCACATAGTTCCAGAGTATCTCTAATGAAAGCCACGCAAGTTCTCTAGGAGGATCAAAGCCAGGAGGCAAAGATGAATGATGATCAAGCAGCAGTGTTGGTGCTACAGGGAGCTTTAAAAACACCCATGAATCTTTCATCTACCTCCATTCATTGTCAAGAGGTGGTTGTGAGTCCTCTCCTTAATTGCAGACTGGACTTAAAGGCTAGCTTTTAACAGATATAGAATTGAAGAAGTCATGCAATCTTAGAAACTAAATGTTCTCTCTGTCTCTTTCTCTGTGTCTGTCTCTCTCTCTCACACACACACACACAAACACACACACATACACACACACACACCACTGGTCCTAGAGGAAGTCAGTTACTGTACTTCCTGAGGGAAGCTTCTGCTCCACAGCCAATGAAGATCCCAGGTTCAGTCTAGCACCCATAAGGAACTATGGGCAACCAACACACCAGGGTTGTCTTATAAGTGGCTCCTCAATCACCAGCAGCACTGGAATGGCTGCAGCCCAGGAGACACCCTATGACAGAACAGCTACACAGTGAAGCCATCCCGCACCCCTGCCCTCAAACACTGAGATGAATGAGGTTTGAAGTTGCTGGGTCAGGAGTACTTTGTTTTGCAGCAAGAGTTAACTAATACAGAGCAAACCAATACAAGAGGTCTTGCTGGAAGGTTAGAAAACAAGATCTTTGGAGGCTGAGGAGATGACTCAGTGCCTAAGAGTGCGCTCTCATGAAGAGAGCACAGGTTCATAGCTGAGCACCCAACTTCTGCTCCAGGAAATCCAGCACCTCTGATCCCCACAGACTGTCTCTCTCTCTCTCTCTCTCTCTCTCTCTCTCTCTCTCTCTCTCTCACACACACACACACACACACACACAGAGAGAGAGAGAGAGAGAGAGAGAGAGAGAGAGAGATTCAAAAATAAATAAACCTTTAAAAAAGAAAAGAAAATCAGACATTTAACACAACTTCCATATAGGCAATGTGCCCCTTTCCCCCACCACAGTGAAGCCTAGCACTGTGCTGGACATAGGGAAGAAGAAAGACTTGGGGGTTTATATTATTCTCTCCCCTCTATGAGGGGCTTTTTTCTTTTTAAATAGAGCATCTTATAAAAGCCAATGGTGGTGGCTGGACAGATGGCTCAGGGCTGAAGAGTTTTCTGTTTTTGAAAAGGACCTGGGTTCATTCCCTGCACCCTACATGGTGGCTTACGATCACTTGTAACTCCAGTTCCAGGGGATTTAATGACCTCTTCTGACCTCAGTGGACACCAGGCCCATGCATGGTACACATACATACATGCAAGCAAAACCCCATACACATAAAATAAAATCTTTAAAAAAAAAAGAGTAATAGTGGGAACCTAGCTGATCTAAGTGACCACACAAAGATGAGTAAAAGAAATGAGTGGGTAGGACCCCTCACAATCTCCAACAAGCTGACTGTATCTGCCATTGATTTCCTGGACTCAACCATGGCATGACTCCATAGAAACCCACTCCACCACCATCATTAGCCTTTGGTGCTATCCTTGATTCTGGTCTTCCTCTGGATGTGGGATGTCCTTCACAGTCTCACCTGTTCAACACTCCGTGTACCTGTCTGAGCCTCTCACCTCCAAGAAGTTTCTTGTTTCTGGAAACAAGTCCTCAGTGTTAGGAAGCCACAGGCTTCCTGGAAGCCTGGTTGAACTGGTATATACCCAGGAAGCATCCACTGCCTATGGGATTTCAAGCACCTGTGGATAGGCTTGTGGGTAACTTCTTTCGCTTGAAGATGAGGTCTTGTTGTGTAGACCAGGCTGGCCTTAAATTCACAGAACTCTGCCTACTGCTACATCCTGAGTGCTGGGATTAAAAGCATACACTGCCACACCTGCTTTGGGTCACTATCTTAATGATCTTTCCCCCACCATTTCCAGCAATATTCACTGGGGTCATTTCATTTCCCACAGTCATCCTGGAAGGTAAGCAAGACAGAGGTCCTGATTTACAAAAGAAGAAATCGAGGTTCAGAGTGGCTGAGGCAGCCAGGAAATGGAGCGGAAATAATCTGACTCCTCACATTCAAGTCTCTGGTCATCCATGGCTGCTTGTTTTAGAATGGCCAACCCACATAGAGTGGCCCCTCTTCCTACTGCTCCTTATTTGAAGCTGTTAAATATAGTAACATTCTCCCCTTTTTTCATACAGTAGGTCTGGAAAACCTGTCTGCCTCAATTCTTCTATTTGTACTGCATTGGAGTGTATTGTCCCCAAAGGCTCCGTGCCTCTGATGAAGTCCCCAGGAAACAGGGTTTAAAGTCCTCACCACCTGGCAGTGACTAATCTTGGAGAGCCCTAGGGAACAGTTGCCCACACAGAGGCCCTGGGGGCTGCAGGAAACAGGTCAGCAGCCTGTGGTGGCATTACTGGGCTTCGGCTCCTGGGAACTGAAGTACTCTGCCCTCACTGATTACAACCCTTCAGACAGCCATGGCCATGGGAGGCATGGGGCCTCCCCTCTACCTCACAGCCCCACCAGATCTTGCTGGGCTAGTGATTTCCATGTAGAGCCGGTTGTCCAGGCCCTCCCTAAGATCCCCCCGAGTGACTGCCCATCACCAGTTCAGCCGTAAAGGCACTGAAAGGAGCACAAAAGGACGCTTGGCATCCCAGGCTGATTTCACATCAGACACTTCCACTGCACTGTCAGCTGAGAAAGGACAAGAATATTCTTCACTCACCTCAGCAAAGAACAAAAGCGCAGACAAGAAAGAGCCCTCTCCTTCCTCCCCAACCCCTGAAGGCGCCTTTGCAGCCATCAGACTGCACCTTGGTCAAGGCATACAACCTCACCCTCCACTACCCACACTCCAAGACCCTGACAAGGATCCAAAGGCTCAGTGTCTCCTATCAAGCCTTTCCTCCTTCTCTTTCTCCTCCCAGTTTCTCCAGATCATGAATTCTCTTCTTCCGATTGTAATGGCAGAAAAATGGAAAAGGTGACAACGAGTCTCCCCTGGAATCTGTCACTAAGACTTCTTGAGACCCTGAGGTCCCTGATGTCTTTCAATGTCCTCAACATAAAGAAAACAAAAACACACCAAGGTAACATTGCTTGAAGGAGAAACATCCTTGAGGTTACATCAATGCCAGCACCAAACCTAGAACCATCTGGCTTTACATTAGCCCAGTGCTTGCATCCAGCCCTCATTCACTCTCTATCTTTGGTCACTATGTCCAACAAACGGATCACTTTCTACCAATCAAATTTCACCTGCGATGGATGTGAATTTTCCTGACAGTCTAACAAATATTTATCCAACAAATTCATGAATGAGAATTGATCTTGCTGTTTACGCTGAAAGCTGAAGAAGTTGACTCTTACATGGCTTTATTTTTTTCCCCCTCTGGAGAAATTAGAGTTAGGATAGCATGGGAGAAAGCAAATCAATGGCTATTTCCAGTTCCCAGCATCTGTCTTTAGATTTAATAGAAATGATGCCCTGAGCCACGCTGTCTACTCAGGCTGCTCACTGTAGAAACACCCATCGATATTAGAGGAATGCATGAGGAATGCCTTCCCCGGTTCTCTGGAAATGAAGGTAAGAGCCTCGCCACTGCTGCACGATGCACAAAGTCCTTCTGGATAAGAAGTGATCAATTCTATCCCATAATCAGAGAAATGGAAGCAGCAACCCTCTCTGAAATGGCTCTGGTCCACCTGAGGCATAGCTGTGAGAGGATTTGGAAAGTATCATCTGACTTGCCTTCAGGGAGGGCTAGACAGCGGGTGCGGGTGCCACCCTTTCTATCCAATATTCATGGCAGACATCACTAATCAATCTGGCATGTTCTTCCAATCCACATGGATAAGACCTTAGGATTCTTCTTAAAACAATATTCCAAGCATCTATCCCCTGTGGAATTATACACAAGAAAAAAACCCCACTGGCTACCTCTGAGCTAGAGGCTAGTGGGCTTGACAGGTTAAAACTTCTGGTATGAGAATTAAGGAGTCAAACCTTAAGCAGGTCGCAGGTCAAATATACAACTCCTGCTTTCTGGTCTGTGAGTCAGTGTCCCCAACCAAAGCCACAAACCGAATGGTTTTGTTTTTTAGTCAGCCTCTCACCGACACTCTTCCTATAATTGCATAGTTCTGTATCTACAGGAAATCTCCAACACCCTTTTAAAAGGGAGATTTTTCAAATATTCGTTAATTTTCACCATGCCACCAGCCAAGAGGTCTCTCTCTACCAATCCCCCTAAGTAAGCCCTCTGTCTCTCGTTGCCTAAAGTGTGTTCTTCAAGCCTCCTTGCTAGGGGCTAACGCTGCCCTTTATAGATCCGTGTCTTTCCTATTACCGATCCCCAATGGCCCTAACCAATGGGAACACAGAAAAACATTCATTACTTGTCCCCCTCAAAAACCAAGTGCACAAATCCCACTCCTTTTGCACTTTCCCTTCTGCACGCGAAGACGCTATCCTCTCCACACCCTGCTTCACAGCCGAAGCTGTCAACCAGTTGTCTATACTCAGCTATGCGAAGTATTGTTCCACGTGTCATCAGCATGCGTGTCACTTAGGAACATGTTCCTAATGCACACCAGAGCTACTAGATCATGCCTGCAGTGCCACAGGCTAGCAAGAGCTCCGAAGGCAGAGCATGTGTTGAAATGGGCGGCCCACACTCGCTCTCTCCCTCCTGGGTTACCCCCTCAGTCTCCTCTGACTCATTAACCACAGAAGATTTTGCATCAGATGAGTGGACCTATCGATACACATATGAATAGCAGAACAAACAAAATGTCACTTGCACTGTCTTTGAGGTTCAGGGATTTCTATCCATCCTACAAGCCCAGTGTCAGTGACCCCGTGTCTGGAAGCCTTCTCTGCTCTCCAGTGAGGACAAGGAAAGCCAGTGCAGGGAGGACGGAGATGATGCTAACGGAAGAGCCTGTCTCTAAACAGCATGGAAGCACCCAAAACCTGAAGCATGCTGCCTTAAAGAATGGCGTCAGGAGACTGTGTGACTTCTATAGAAGGCCCTGGCCACTATCAAAGGCAGGAACTCCCACCTGGAATCTGGAAGAGAAGATGAACATTGCTTTGAAGATAAGGCCCAGTGTGAGCTGACTGCAGTGTGGATCTCCTGTCTGGGCTCTGAACCAGGATGCTCACACCCCACTGCCTCTCTCAATCTGTTTAAGAGCCTTCTCCGAGCTCAGCCTTTGCACACACGTCCCCGATACTTCTCTTTCCCTCTCTTTGTCTCGGGGGTTTCTCATTTGGAGAACAAGAATCTCAGAGTAGAAATGTCAGTCATTTGTCTTCTCATTTCCACAACCCCCAGAAAGCTTTCTTGGAACCTCAGCGCCTCCCAGATGCCAGAGCGCACAGCAGTCACCAGCAGGGGTAGTTTAAATCATCAGTGACCATGCTTCGAGTCTACCAGCTCCAGCTCTGCATTATCAGTTAGTGTCCTGTGGAAATGCATGCAGTGGCCTTCCGATCACACTTGGAGCTGATCAGCAGACTGTGCTGTCATGGTCACCACTCTAACCCTGAGTCCTCCTTGGGTTCTAAGTGTTTCCTGCCCACATGTTCCCTTGATTGTGAGGAGCAAGGCAAAAGGTGTACGCCGCTGCCTTGTTAAACTGGAAAACACTTTCAAAACAGACAAGGTTCATTGCTCCTCTGCTTTGTGTCAGCACCATCAAACTTCTAGTCCCATTCACAGAAAGTCTGTGTTTCTCTCCACCTCACAACCCACTCTCGACACACTCCTAAGGATTTCAGGCAAGGCTGGGATTGATGCAAAATCACGCCAACACACACTGGCCACCATTCAGGCACAGGTTGTCTTCCGGAAAGCCAGAGACCTGATGCTTGCACACAAACAGAAAACCTGGGTTTCCTAGGAGCAGCTTCAGGCTAGCACCATCCATCCACGCCCTGTCCCCAAGAGAAGGCCTCTTAGATGACAAGACACTCAGAATCAGCAGAGACACATTCAAATGCTCAACCTAGCATTTGTGGAGCCAACGAGACAGGAGTAGGAAAGGTGAATCACAGATTTAATATGTGGTTCCCTGTGTGTCATTAAGGAGCATGGACTGTCCTGGCAACCTAATGAAACAATGGCTGAATTAAACAGACCCAGAATAAGCATTGCTTCTTGACATTTTCTCTTTTTTCATTTATTGTTATTTTATGTACATTGATATTTTGCCTGCCCATATGTCTCTGTGAGGGAGTTGGATCCCCCAGAGCTGGAGTTACAGAGGTGTGAGCTGCCATGTGGGTGCTGGGAATTGAACCTGGGTCCTGCGGAAGAGCAGCCGTTTCTCCAGCCCTGTCATTTTCTATTTGAGTGTTTACTCAGCTCTTTTAGGAGGAATATACCTAAGTCAAAATCAGAAGGGACAAAATGGGGAGATGGCTCAGCAGTTAAGAGCAGTGGCTCCTCTTCCAGAGAACGTGAGTTTGATTCCCAGCACCCACATGGTACCTCATAACCATCTCTAACTCCAGCTCCAATAGATCTGACACCCTCTTCTGACCTTCACAGACACCAAGTGCACAGACACACATGCAGGCAAAACAACCATATGCATAAAATGAAAAATATAAAAACCAAAAGGGGACAGCATAACAGTCAGTGTGGTCCTGGCCTTCTGAGAGCAGTGAGATGGGCGAAATTAACCGTCGGTCCTTCCAGGACCCATACTCCACTGTTCGAACAGCTCTCACCACATACTAACCCTTGCTGCACAGCTGTCGCCTGGCCATCTTACATTCCATGTTCATCCCCAAAGGCACGCCCTTGCACACATCAGCCCACCTTCCTTTCTTACCCCTGCTATGGTTAAAGCCGGCATTCCACCTACCCTGCACTTGTACCAAGCAAATTCACCAGCCAGCTGCCTGCCAGTCTCTGTTCACATCGTGACTGCATCTCAGCTCTGCCCCTTGTTTCCCTGGTCAGACGATCCCTTTGTGCCTCTCTGTTTTCTCATGCCCATTCACTTGGAAACTCTATAGGCAAATAGACCACCCCTCGTTTCTGTGCTACATCTGCCCAGCTCCCTGCCCCTGCACTCGTCTATTGCCCCCGCATTGTCAGGAATGCTACCCAAAGCCCCTCCCTCCCAGCAGTGGATCCCAACTTCTCCCCCAGAACTTTCTCACTACTATGATTCCCTCTGTAATCTCTCTCTCTTCTAGCAGCATACAAATAAATCGTCAATGCTCCCATCTTCTAAAGAGACCCTTCGCCACTGACTCCTGAACTCCTTTGCTTGTCCAGAATCTGGTTTTCCTTCCACCGCCCCAGGTCCCCAGCAGCGCCTTCTCTGTCTCCCTCACTGAGCCCTTCTCTGCCACCATACCCCTAACTCTTTTGACATGGTTAGGATCATTTCCCCGAGACCTCAGCCACACACCTTGATTTCTGCGCTTCTTCCTTCATCATAAACCACACTGGGTAATTCTAGACTCACTGATCCATTTGCCATGGAATTTAGAAGCCCAAAAGAATGGAAAGTAGAGAAAATCTAAGGTGGGAAGGGACTGTGGGGAATTCTCATCTTGAGGACCCTGCCAGACAGAAGGGGAACCCTTGATTGGGGAATTTGGACTCATGAAGGAAGAACTCACAGCAAGCAGAAAATGAGGGGCATGGAACAAGATCTACAAAACAAATTGTACTTTAAATCACGAACAAGTAAAGCAAAGAGTCGTAGTAGGTTCTAGAATTGTGGTTTTCAACCTGTGGGTTGTGACCCTTTTGGGAGTCAAATGACCCTTTCACAGAGGTCACATATCAGAAAACCCACATCAGATATTTATATTACAATTCATAATAGTAGCAAAATTGCAGTTATAAAGTAGCAATGAAAATAATTTTATGGTTAGGGTTCACCACAACGCAAAGAACTGTATTAAAGGGTCACAGCGTTGGGAAGGCTGAGAACCACTGCTCTAGAATAACAAAAGTGGAGAGGAAGAATGAGAAGAACAATGAGACAAGGTAGAGCTAGAAAGCAAAAGAGCCAGGGAAAGAGATGTTGGTATGTGCTTACTCGGCAAACACAAGAATTCTTAGCATTTTCTTCTGATTTTTATTTTCTTTTGAGACAGGATCTCATATAGCCCAAGTTGGCCTCAAACTCACTGTATGCAGCTGAGGATGACTTTGAGCTTCTGGTCCTCTAGAGTGCTGGGATTACAGTGTACACACCACACCTCGTTTTTGCAATGCTAGGGATTAAACTTGGGGCTTCATGCATGTCGGGCAAAGACTCTACCAACTGAGCTACATTGCCAACTTCACTTCTTTTCTTTATCAATATTTAGTTTGTTAAGACTGAGTCTTGTTAATCAAATTCTTTAAAAGATACGGAAACTCAATTCTCTAACACATCCCTGGAGGGGAATTAGCATTATTAATGCTAACTTAATGAGAAGCTCCCTATGTGCTAAACACTCTTTCAACACACTTCCTCATTTCATCTTTAAACAATCTATGACTAAAGCTTTATTGATGAAGAGGCTGAAGACCAGGGCAGTTTAAAAAAAAAAAAAAAACAAATTAAAGATGATCTAAACAGGGACTGGTGGAGGCTAAGTAAAAGACATCTTATTCCAACATCCATGTGGGGAGTCAACACAGCCCTCAGCCGCAGGACAGGGGCAATGGCAATGGCCTCTTCTTTGAGATGATCAGCCACGTTCAGAGGACCTGGGCTTCTAACCATTCTGGTGACCTCCTCAACTGGAAAGATTCTGCACTAAAATTCTGGTTCCCCACTCTATTCCACCATCCCTGTCCATGCTCCAGGCTGTCCTTGAGCGACCTGTGAGGCTACAGGGTACAACGGAGGTTAAGGGAGAACTGCTCCTGGCTGTCTTGTGGCTAATCTAGCTGGCAGATAAAAGGCCCACCCATACTTACCCAGGCAGAACAGGTCAAGGATACGGTCACGTTCCACCAGCATGAAATTAAAGGTGAGGAACTGCATCCAGAAACATGGGCCTGCCCAGCCCCCACGAAGCTGCCAGGAGATTCTGAGATCTGACAGTGGCTCTCCTGTGTCCCTATATCCTCCTCGGATGGTTCAGCACTAGGGCCTCTGGTCTGCACTCAGGAGTCAAGGACAAGGCAGCCCTTGCAGCCAATGCAGCCTTGTCTGGAATGGATCCATTCTCAGATGATGAGGCGTGACTTCTCTAAAGCCAGTGGTGGGCAAGACCGATGAGTTCCTGCAGGTGTGCGGCCCCCAGTCTATTCCCCCTGCACACGGAGACCTTGACTCTAGACAGACTGGCTTACCACCTGCCTCTTCAGGACAAAACAGAGATAGAGCTGGAAATGGTCAGGTTAGAGAGGGTTAGAAATGGAGGCAGACAAAGGACAGAGGAGCCTTCTCCCTGGAAGACATCAGTAGTGTTGGCAGGAAAGGGATATAAAATGTCAACATACCTCCCAGACCCCTACCACAATGCCAGAGATATCCAGCAAATCCTTAAGGTTCTTAAACAAAGCATCCTCTACTTAAAATGTGAACAAGATTTGCAGCAGGCGTGCACAGTAACAACGCCCATCTAACCAACACACACTGTCAAGAGCAAAGGAGAACTCTGAAGACCACTGAGTCTAATCCCTTCTTTAGACACAGGAGAAAAGTAGCCCCCAAAGGTTAAGCAACTCGCCCAGGGTTGTGGGTCATGGTGAAAGCAGGGCTAGAGCTCTAACCAGGTTTCTAAGTCTGTAGAATGTCGTCCTGAGCCCCAAGAGAGTGTGGCTGAGGATGGAGTGAGCAGGGATCTGGAATCCTGGCACTCTGCCTCAAGGACTACACCTTCTGCCTGCTACCATGGCAAATAAGAGCCCTTGGGACCTTAGCCAAATGACTCTCCTTCCTGGCTCTGCCTTCCAGGAGGATGAAAACATAGAGAAGAGTCAGGCCCAATCGGTCCTGGGTTCTGTCTGCTCTGCAACCATTTCTCCAGTTCCCTGCCTCCTAAGAGGAAGAGCTCTTCACAAAAAATAGATCAAAAGTACCTTACTCTTCTTTTGGGCACCAGAAGCAAGGTAGGAAGATGAGGGTATTAAAGATCATAATTTTTTAACATCACATTCTTGACAAAATGGCACCTCTCAAAATCAGCTAATACCACATTGGATCCATTAATTACAAGGATGGAGACAGAACTACATTTTGAGGAGCTGGCCAAATGATGGCTGTGACACAAAATGAGGTAATGAGAGGCAACAAAGCTGGGGACAATCAAAGCATCCGGTCTGGGAGTGAGAGGCTCAAGGGCCTGAATCATTGCCCAGCTTGGGGAGCCTGGTCCAGGGTAGCTGACTCTTTGCAGCTAAGCAATTTGCTCTTCACTAAATAACCAAGGTTCACTTAAACACTGACTTAAGCCCCAGGGCACATCAGCCAATGGTCAACAAGATGGAGGATTCTCCCAGAGGTCAGCAGGAGTCCTGTTACTATAGGAAGAGTAATACTCCCCAGAGCAAGGAGGGCGAAAGGACCAGAGCATCAACAGATGCCCAGAGGCCCTGGTTCAGGAGGAGGAGAAGGTTCATGAAGATACTTGTCTCAGAAGAGTAGCAAAAAGGCCAGAAGAAATACAATCAATATTCATCTTGGGTGAGTTACTTTCCCCAGGCTCAGTTCCCTTGCTGTAAACTCGGGCCACCTCTCACCTCAGTGGCCCTTTAAGAAGGCTGTGAGTATAGAAATTGAAATGACGTGTGTGTGGTTGGCCCACAGTGAGCCTGGTTCCTTTCTTTTCCTTAGATGAAGGGCAGACAGCACCAGAGGCAAGCCGAGGGTTGAGTCATTTTCCAGTGGTCCCTACAGGAGGGTGAAGTACAGTCTAAAAAGGCTTTCAGGAGACACAGAGAGGATAGGAGTCCTGGGGCTCACAGGCAGGGGTAGGCTCATTCATTGATCATACCTCTTTAATGTGCCTCTTTCTATTTGGTGAGCCTTGGATTGTTCTCCCCCTAAATTAGGCGTGCAGTGGAAAAGAGCTACAATTATCACAGCAGATAGAGCAGAAGGGCCAGGGGAACAGGCAAAGCCTGAATCTTCTGGACTTCATGGGAGAAAGGGCTCTTGCTCCCTCTGCCAATCAATAAGTGGAGACTTTCTTCTTTCAAGTCAACCTCTGAACCTCAGCGGAGTGCAGACCCCTCTTAGGCTTCTTGCACTATACACAGTACAGCCATCAGAGGTAGGCAGGAGCTGAGGTGGCTTCGGCAGTACACACTGTCATTTCCAGGCAGTGCATGGGTAATACAGCTGAGTGCATGGGACAGACCCAGAACGCTGCCCGCCATCGTGAATGCACAGTTAGCAGCGGGCCCTGGAGTGCAGGCTGTAACACATCGACGTGAACATCACAGTCTGAAGGCAGGCGAGGGAAAGAGGGGATATGTGAGGGTTTAGTGAGGTCTATTCTGAGTCCACATGCTATAGTGAGCCTGTCCACGGAGCTGGATTACACGTGGTTGTGAGATATCCTGCATAGGTACTGGGAACCAAACTTAGGTCCTTTGCAAGGACAGAAAAGCAAGACAGGAGAGGGTCCAATCCGGAGGTTTGTATCCAGTTCTTCCTTTCCTTAGAGGGAAGGTGGCTGTTTTTATACTGTAATTTCACGTCACACTTAGTCCAGTGCTCTGCTCCTCTTACCCACGCATAAGCCAAGACAATTGTGGCTGGACATCTAGACAAGCGACACCTAAAGGTGAGAGCACTGAGGCAGGCAACACAGAGGACCCCTGGAGCCTGGACCAGCCCAGCACATCTGCAAGGCTTTGGCTGGGTCCCTTAACCTAAGAGCCCATCTATTTATTCATCCGGTACATGGGACAATGACATCTGACAAGGCTTCCAGGAGGAGTACCTTGAGAGTGCAGCGGTGATGATTTAGCATGACAGACAGTGCCAGTCCTTTCCGGCCACCGTGGAGAAGTGGCCCACGTTCTTTTCACTCACAGTCCATACTTCTGACACATGGCTGCACCTTTTCCAGCTTCGAGGCCTGGTAGAGAAGCCATCAGTGCAGTGAAATAAGGAGAGAAGGGATGAGGGGTGAGAATGAAAAGACTCATGGGTTGGGGCAGTTAGGAGTTTGTGCTTCTCCTGTAAAAGGACCTGACTTTGTTCACATCATCCTCATAGGGCAGCTCACAACCGCCTAGAACTCCAGCTCCGTAGGATCTGACAGCCCCTTCTGGCCTCCATGGCCACCTGAACTCAGGTGCACATACACATACATGCATAATTAAAATGAAACAAATCTTTTAAAAAAGGCTTAGGGGTTACAAGTTCAACTTCTCGTTTCCCCTAAGAGGCAAATCAGCTGGAGCATCTAAACATTGAGACCTGGAGATGCTTTGACACCCAGCAATGACCATGGCCAGTGTCCCAGCATGACTTCTCTTCACTTCACCCTCAGGGACCTGTCAACCTAAAGGATCAAGTACATTTGGTTCCAATTTGACTAGACAATCATAGAGTTCGATCTCAATTTGAAACAGGCTCTCTAGGACCAAGTGGCCAGTGGGCCTCGCAGAATATACCATGCTCCTCCAACCAGCAGGCTGTGAAAGAACAACCCTTGGTAGGAAACACTCACAGAATCAGCAACCTCCAAGTTTCACACTAGGAAAGGTGCCTATTTTTACTACTTGGACATCACACAGAAGATGGAGACACTGAGATTCGGCTCCACGTCTAGAAGGAATATGGTGGCTGCTTTGCTCATACGGACTAGAATTCTTTGCATCTCTCTCAAGAAGACAGAGGCGGGGTGGAGCATAGATGCACCCAAATTTCCTGACTCTCACTGCTCAGCCGCACCCACACAGCCTTGCTAAGCATCACATCTGTCCTGCTTAGGAGCTCATAAGGGGTCCTATTTCCAGCTCTTCCTAATTCTTTTATTATGGATCAAACCACCCCTTGACATCAATACCAGTAGCAATGCCCACAACTTGCTTTCTCTTCCAGTCAGGTTTCTTTCTGCTCTGGCTCCAAAACCCCCAGGCCCACTCACACCTCTGAGCTTCCGCTAGCCACTTCCTGCCGTTGCTTTCGGTGGCCTGCCTCCTCTTTGTCCACACCAACTCCATCCATCCTCTCTGAAGCCTTGCCCCCACATCAGCCAGTACCGGTAACTCTCCTTGATGAGCCTATCTAACATCTGCAGTTTGCAGCAACATGATGCTTAATTATGCATGGGCTTGTCTTGAATAATATGTTAACCACCTGTCTCTCCTCCACAAAAACAAAAGGTGTCTGCCACGCTGGAGAACATTTTAGAGCCATAAAAGACAAAAAAAAGTCCTGAGCTTGCTTCAACAGCACATATTAAAAAAAAAAAAAAAAAAAAAAAAATCTTGACTAATCTTGACTAGAAAACTCAGATGTCACCCACCACTAGCACTTGTCACTTCAGCCCCCTTGAGTCTCAGTTTCCATCTCTATACAATGGAATTAGTAATCTAAACCCCAAGTGCTATTGCAGGGCTTTAACTAGCAACCAGCTATGAAAATCCTAACCCCAGTAACTCACACAAGCACAGAGAAAGCACACCCCCCCCTGCTTTTTTTTGTGTCCTTCAGAACCTCATACAGTATTGTAGCACAGAAGCCATTCAATCAATTATCGGTTGATTGATTTACATCATAACCAGTAATGTGAGGATTATTACAGAAAGTAACGATGGTCTGAACATACTGATTTATTTTTTTCCGTTGTGGACATAGGCTGGTATTTATGAAGATAGGACAGTCTACTTCACCCAAAGAAGTGTTCAAGATTACAAACTGCTTGTGCCTCCAAATCCATACCTCAGCCAAGCAGATACCAGAGCACAACATCGCGGTGGTCCCTCCCTTACTCTCTCGCCCCAGCTGGCAGCAGACGCGGCCTCGTTAGAGTCGCAGCTCCCAGAAAGCTCTCTTCACCCAACACAGCACAACTGTCTCTTCTTTAAAACAAGCACATAGAAAAACATGTACATAGGATTTCTTTCTTAAATGACTTAGGTTCTCTAAGAAGGAATGCTGACCACTTTTTTCCCTCAAGCAGAATTTTGTTTCTAAGACATGGCCTTCTACTGGGGCCTTTCTGCCTAACCAGTTTTGGGAGAAGTTAAGAGACAACTGCGAATGTCAGTGAGATCACTCTATCTGAGCTGAATGCGACAGTGATGTCCGTGTGCTTCATGCACAAGGATGATGTTGGAGCTTGCGAGGTCCAGGGAGCTGAGAACTGGTACCCTGCTCAAAATGGGGCTCTCCGCAGCTCCATTCACCTGGTGGCCTCTAGGTGACTTCCTGTTCTTGTTCAGATCCCTGGCATTTCCCTGCAGGAAGTTGTCTCTTCCCACAGTGTTCACATTCCAGCTGGTGCCTGGTACCACCCAATCTGGACGTGCGAACAGAGCATGCTCAGAAGTAGCGTGTCCCTGACTCTAATATACAAGCATTTCTCCACTTGCTGGTGGTGTGTTAGACACTGACTTCTTTAACTCCACTATTTGTAACCCAATGTGTCTCAGGGTTGGAGCTCAGATGCTCATCTCTCCCATGCTCCTAACTCTACATAAGAAAAGATGTTGGCTACCGGTGAAGTCCATCTTAACCTCCAAAGACTAAAGTTAGTTCTTGGTGTCAAAGAGTTGGCCTATTTGTTCTCAATCCCATGAGGCACTTCTGTCCTCACAGGAAACCACAAAGAACTGGTCACTGTCTTTTTCTCAATACACTGAAGTTATTAAGAGACCACTAATGTTCTTTTCCACATTAGACAACCTCTAATGCTAAACTTTTCCTTAAAGGGCTTCTTTGTTCTTCTGGCATACTGTAAATCTTTCCTGCAATTTTAGATTGTTTTAGTCTTTTTCTTTTCATTTGAACATGGTATTATCACTATTAATACCAATACAAACATAGCCAAAGAATCACTTCTCAGCACTTACATAGCATTCCCAACCTAACCTGCTACCATGCTCAAAGATAAACTGGTACCCCTTGACTCGGAGGCTACTAGAACCATCTAGATCTATCCCGTGTATAATTAGCCTTGCCAGACGATGACTAACAATAACACAGTCAAGCAAGGCATGGTAGTGTACTTGTATATGCCCAATACTTGAGAGAGGGTGTATAACTCAATGACAGTACACTTGCCCTGAGACTTCACTTTTCATCTCCAACATTAAAATAAAAAAGAAAGAAAGAAGCAAACAAAGAAACAAAGAAAGAAAAGTGACATACCGGCACTGAGGAGGCAAAATCAGGAGGGTCAATAAATTGAACCCAGCCTGGACTATACAATGAGACCCAGTCCCTTATCCCACTAAAACATAAGGTAGAATAATAATCATGGCAACACGGTTAACATAATTGACTCAATCAGGCCAGTGCTAAACCACAGATAACCACTGTCAATAACTCCCAGAAAGTATTTCCTATTCTAATGTAGGAAAACTCGCCTAACCAAGAGACGTGTGCTCCTCATGTATATGTAAAATATAAAACTTGGGATTTACTTACTTAAATAATCTCCTTCTAGCCTACCACTTCTCCCTTAACTCAGGAAACCTAACAATAACTCTCAATCAAAGGTTCCCTTGGGATCAGAAAGGTTATCTGGTCCTCTTAAGATATTTAATTGAGCAGTTCCTAGACATGACAAAAAAATCTCTTGAGAAATTTTGACATCAGCATCCCTGGCTCCCTGGCCTCACGGTCCCCTCTTCAGGATAAACCATGTTCAAGGCAGAAGACAATTTCCATTCAGTAGTAAGTCTCAGGTTAGTAAGCTTCTCCACTAGCAAATATGTGGAAATGTTTTCTTATGAATTGTCTTGGGAGATGAAATAAAGCATTGTGGGGTATGTTATGATCCTGAATAAAACCACGAGAATCTGAGATCTTAGGAAGAAATACTATCTTAGTAATGTCAACATCACATAGATAACCATAACCAAGGAGTCATCAAGCCATACCAGCAAGAGCCCATCTCTTTACCTCCAGTGACTCTATACCTTTCCCACTGAACGCCCTTGATCATTTATCTCCTACGGACAAAACTTAAGTATCTACATTCACGTCGATGCAGGAGCTACTCGCCATTTTTCATTCTTAAAAACAAATCAGCTGCCAGGGATGGAGGGTATTCATCACTATGTCCTCAGGGACCCACTGTCAGGGAGGATTTGGCTGTTCTGTTCCTAGACACTTTGGTAAACACTTCTCTGTTCATTCCTGAAATGCTCTGTGCACCCCTGAAATGCTCTGTGCACCCCTGAGATGCTCTGTGCATCCCTGAGATGCTCTGTGCATCCATGAGCTTTAGAAGAACTTGTAGGACATTTTGCCTCTGAAAATCGTTGATAGTGAGGCCTTAAAAGTTTCTGTTACTACGGGGAATATGCCCCCTACCCTTTCTCCTGGGGATGTGAAACTTTTCTCTTTGTCCTAACGCTTAAAAGAAGACCCAATGTTAGCAACACCACCCCCAATTAAATGTGCAATACTCTCTGAATCAAAAATCATCATCGTCCCATGCACCAGCTGCCCATTTCTGCAAAGGCTTTTTTGAAGCACAACCACACACATTTATGTACATATTGCATCCAGCCCCAGAGTGGGGCAGCTCCAACACAGGCCTGGCCTGCACCACCTAAGCTATTTATTATCTAGGCCTTTACAGGAAGAGCTTGTGAGTGTTCATTATAAACAGGAAAATGAAGAGCTGGTCCAAAATCACCTCTTCCCCAGCAAGACCAAATAAGACATCAATGATCCAAGTAAGTAGTATCTGCAAATTCACAAGTAGATCAGCTAGCTCTCTTACAAGCATCTTCTACAATGAGATGCACAGAAGATCTAAAGAGGTAAGAGACAAAGAATTTAAATAACGAAGAAGAAGAAGAAGAAGAAGAAGAAGAAGAAGAAGAAGAAGAAGAAGAGGAAGAGGAAGAGGAAGAGGAAGAGGAAGAGGAAGAGGAAGAGGAAGAGGAAGGAAGAGGAAGAGGAAGGAAGAGGAAGAGGAAGAGGAAGAGGAAGAAGAAGAAGAAGAAGAAGAAGAAGAAGAAGAAGAAGAAGAAGAAGAAGAAGAAGAAGAAGAAGAAGAAGAAGGAGAGCTTGATTTTACTCAAAGTTCTGAATTTGAATTTGCTCATTTGGGGCTAAAACCCCAATTCAGCTCTGGTCACATGGATTATGACATGGAGTTCTTAAAAAAAGTTGTAATATGACATTGTGGATAATTGGTTGGTCAGCAATAATGATGCAACATGAAAACCTCTAAAAACTGTACGACTTCGCCCGGAACTTTACAGAGAGACTCTTCCATGGACATGCAGAGGAAAGGGCCTGAATGATGACATTTGTTCTGCTGGACACACATCCCGAATCTCTGACACACTGAATGATCGATGACGTAGCTCTCCTCAGAGACCACCCAAGAGCAGTTCCCATCACATAAAAACTCTAGGCCAGGATACACTACTTGCATCCTGAGTTAATGTGATGATTTGTTCTTCTCAAGGATTTTGGACAAGGCATTCCGACCTCCAATTTCAACCTTACCCAGACTTCTAAGTCCAAAATCATCAAAATACTTTCAAAGTATGTCTTGTATACAGTCACACGTGGTTTAGCCCACACCAAGTTGATCTTCCGTGTTGTCTCTTTTGTCATTTACAACCAAACTTTTTAAATGGAAAGATCTCACCGAAATGTTTATGATTTACTTCTCTTGCAAACAGAAGACAGCTGAGGAGATGGTGGCTCAGGTGGTAAAGGGCTGCTGTGCGAACATGAGTGTCTAAGCTGGACATAGAGACACACACCTGTGATCCCAGTACTGAAGATGCAGAGACAGGAGGCTCCTGGGACTTTCTGGGCAGCCAGTGAGCTCTAGGTTGAGGGAGAGACCTTGTCACAAAACACAAGGTGGAGAAGCTATTGAGGAAGATACCAAACATTGACCTTTGTCCTACCATCTCTCTCTCTCTCTCTCTCTCTCTCTCTCTCTCTCTCTCTCTCTCCTCTTCTCACCTCTTTCCCTCTCCTCTCTCCCCCTCTTGTCTCTCTGCCTCTCCTCTCTTCCCTCTCTCCCCTACCTCTCCCTCTCTTCTTTCTCTCTCCTCTTCTCTCTCTCCCTCTCTCCTCTCTCTCTTCTCTCTCTCTCTCTCTCTCTCTCTCTCTCTCTCAGAAAACCTGAGAACCCTAAGCATTCCTTCACCCAGTATTCTTTAAGCTATGTAACAACTCTGCCACAAAGACAGAGATGCCCTCCAGCACACAGACTCTCCTTGTCCATGAGGCTGAGCACCGAAAGTTGTTCCCCTCTCCCTAGCACTGCTATTTTCCGCATGTGCACCTGTTCAGCTTACTGAAGATACCTGCTCTGCAGGCATCTAAATGTCAACTTTCTTTTATGGTAAGCAATGAGCTTGGACTTCAACCCAAGTGCTAACCCTTTATGGTAACTGATATGATTTCAAGGGGAAGAGGAAAGTGATTTCCTCTTCTCTTTCTTATTTGCAAGCTTGCATCCTCCTCTCCCCTCTTATCAGGGAACATCTATGGACACAAAGCACCTGCATTCTTGGCCAACAACTCACTATCAGATGCTTGAAATGACACTCACTGCCTTCATGATCTATCACTGAGGACACCTGAATATCCTGAGTAGGTTCCATCCCTTGTTATTTACACTGACACTAAACTCTGTGGCAGCCTCTCCTCCCAATAAGCATTGCGAAAAAACTTTAGTCATAATGAAAGACACCCATTAGGAGAGAATGCCTACCCTTCCGACTCAAGGCACCCTTCTTCTAGAAAGCAAACTAGAGGGGAGATTTCAGCTGTAACCGCTTCTCTCTATAAAAGACATTTAACCCCTCAGGTGACCTAGGACTCAGTTCTAATGTTCCAAATCTTCTAGATAATGGGGGTATATAATAAATTGTGATACCTGCTTTGTGCTCCAAGTGTTGATGGACAGATGAATGGATAAATTTCTTATACTTTATACATACATTCAACTCCCAAAAAGAGGTAAATATCATCCCATGCCCTAGGATAGAGTATCCTTGAAGATATTATGCAAAATAAATTAAGGCAATGGCCAAAGGACAAATACTGCATAAGTCCATTCATTCAGGTATGTGAGGTAGTCAGATTCATGGGGTCAGAGAATAGAAAAATGGGAAGGGGAGAGAGTTGGTGTTTAAAGGGAGGGTTTCAGTTGGAGAAGATGAAAGAGTTCCTCAATGATATGAATGTACTTTTACCATAGAACTATACACTTAGTGGCTAAGTAGTAAGCTTTGTCTTTTGTATATTTTACCACAATATAAAGAGGGTGAGAGGCAAGGTGTGAGGAGGATGGCTCAGTTGGGTAGTGTTTTGCTGTGCAAGAACAAGGACCTGAGTTTAGGACCCAACTTGTACATGAAAAGCTGCGAGTGACGGCAACACCTCTGTAACCCTAGTGATGATGGGGAGGGGGACAGAAACAACCGGGTCCTGGAGCTCACAGGTCTAGATTCAGCAAAGGATCATGCCTCAAAAATAAGGTAAAAATGATAGAGAAAAATATGCATCAACATCAACTTCTGGTACACACACACATAAACACATGCATACATGTAAACATACATACAAAAATAAAATACAAAACTTGAAAAGGGAGATGGAGATGTTAAGATAGATAACATGTTGGGGGGGTGGAGAACAACCTCTGTTTTAATACTTAGAAAACTTAAGAAGTCCAAAGTAGAATTGCATATGACCTTCATTCTAAAAGAAGGTACCATCCAATGGCAACAGCACTGCCATGCCATGCTCTGCTCCACCTGGCCCCAGTGGGGACAGCACCAATGCTCAGAGGGAGACACCTGGCTTGACAGGCTAAGCTAGAGACCATTCAGAGAGCATCCACATTCGACTTCAGAAAACTCTACCTCAGGGTTTCCACTTACAGCTTACACAGCTATCAGCTTGGGGGACCTACCCCAGCAGTACCTTTGAGGCAATAAAATAATGGTAACCACCCATCTTTTTTCCAAGCTTATGCTCAATCTCTCATATTTGTGCAAAGCTTCTTGGCAGTGGTATGCTAGCAACAATGAACCGGTCTGCTATGCTTTTACACATAACCAGGATTTTATCAAGTCTGCTTTGACCATGAAAAGGAGGATGGATGGAGGTGGCGCTGGGTGACAGCAACTCTGAGCTGGGAATAGATGGAAACATCAACACCAGCCTTTGCTCGTGTCTGATGCCCCTACGTGGTATTCAAGCCAGTGGCAACTGCTGTCTCAGCATGCGCTTCTAAACCAAACAAATCTTGTGCATGCGCGGGAGTGGAGTCTCGGAAGGAGTTCTCACACGACATTCTAAGAGTCATTCCTGCAGGACGAGGTTGGTAAGCAGCTCTTACAGATGTTAGAAGACCATTGGAAAAACAGTCTTTATTTAACAGAAACTTACACAGACTTCACACCAACCCTACATTATGCAAAGCTTTATCACAATTCTACACGGATCATAACTTGTGAGTGTGGGTTTGGAGAACAGATCGTGATTATAATTAACATTTTTGACAAGGGACGTTTTCTATCAGAAATTATAGGAACACGCTTGTGATGACATCTTTCTTCTCTTGGGTGGGAAACCTGAAGGGCCTATTGGAAAGTTTGCCCGCCCACCCTTCCTTTCCAATAGCAGGTGAGATTTAGTCTCAGGTTACGGACATCACAGTCATACTGCGGCTCAAGCACCTTTGCTGACAAGAACGCCCAGCCTTAAACTGTGCCATCCATGACTCTGCTCTGGACATGCAAAAGACAAACTAAGTGGAAGCCAAGAGGTAGAACCCAGAGGTGCAGTCAGCTGATTTCCTGGGCTAGGTCATACATACAATGCTGAACTCCATTTCATTGGCCACACCAGCCGTAAAGGACACACACAGACCACTCGCCTTTCTACTTCTCCCCACAAATGACTGAGCATCAAGTCTCTACCCTTCAGTCGGCTCCCTAGTCTTCAGAGAAACTTGAGGCTCTCAGGTACCCTGACGTCCGCTCAGTAGAGCTCCCCTGCCCAACTCCTTCTAGAAGTTGCCAGCTGACTTGAATTAGTGTCACCTCACCCACTGCTTACTTTGTTTTGTTTTTCTTCATTGAACTGTTTTAAGCAAAACCATTTCTGTTTGGCTCTGCTGAACTTCGCAGCCATGCCTTCAGTCAGTAGGTAGGATTCCTTCCTGGAACAGCCTCACGAGACAAGGCGGACAGGCTGCAGGCTTTACATTCAGACCAATGGGGCTCACCTGAGGTGACAGAGAGTAGGAAGTGGGACACGCCGCTGGCCTGGGGCTAATTTATTTTAGTCAAATCCTAACACATAATTACTTACTATCAATAATACTTTCCAGTGGATCTTAGAAGAACTGACCACTCCTCGTTTAGCGCAAATAGCAAAAATAACAGAAATTAACAACAACAAACCTAGAGCACATACACGCAGCTTTCTTAAAAGCCTGAGAGAGCAGAGTTGATCTTTATTTCCTTATTAAAAACGTGGGGTACTTTTCCTTAGAGTCAACATGATGCCTTTATTCTACAGTAAGCGTTCTTTTGATTTCAGGTCTCCACAAAATTGCCTTTTTTTTCAAAACTTTGGAAGTAGAAGGTACTTTAAACAAAAATATTGTGCAAAGTCGGCATTTTTTTCTTTTAAATATTGAAATAAATAAAAGAGTTCCCTTTTTTGTCTTTGTCAGTTTTTGTTGTGATTTCTATTGCAGAGCAAATTCCACTCTGAGCTGGGTACTGTCTCAAAGACATTTCAAGCAAAGGCAATGAAGAATTTCAAAAGGAAAAAAAATAAAATCTTCTTATTGCCATTTCCAACTCCTGGCTGAGCCAAGCTGAGAGATGCGGGAGGCTTTCTCCATCCAATCCCTGCAGGTTCCGTCAGGCATTAGCTGAAATCCATGCTCGGGAAGGGTTGGGCAAGAGAAGAGGAGGAGGAAGAGGAGGGGCTCAGTGTCTGGGTTCTCTTGACCTTCAGGAATGACTTGCTTGAAGGATGCGCAGTTCCTGGGTCACAGAGTGGACTGCAGAGGGAAAGGCAATGAGAGATAAAAACAAAAAACCAACAACAACAACAGCACAAAACAGCTACCTAAGAAAGATTAAACTGAAGGGTGGGGAATGAGGTGTTTGAAATGAATTGAAAAGTAAAAGAAAGAAAATCACTAATTAATGACGGAGCTAAGGAAACCACAGCTATGGACAATGAAAACCAGGCTTGGCTCTCTGGTGCCTCAGACAGCAGCAATGTGGAATCAGCTGGCAACAGGGCGGGGTAACCACTCAATGGCCCAGGAGACAGAATACAGAAGAGGAAAACTGGGCGTGCACAAAGGAAAAGCAAAGATCTCTACTTGGAAACCAAACAAACCAAATCTTTCAAAGTGAACCAGAAAAGACCCTTGTGAAATCATATCTTCCAATCACCTATGAGGAAATGAGTCATTCTGAGGTATAGGAACAGTCACAGACAACCCCAGCCACTGTCCTATCTGGCCCATGACCGAAAAACATGACTTTTTACACACACACACACACATCTTCACCTCTAATCCTGGCCAAGTGATAAAGAGTGTCAGAATTATTCAGAGAAACCAAACCACAGAATGCTCTCCAGTCCACTACTAGCCCAGTGATGCCAGCTGTCAGCTTTGGCATTTCAAAACAGGTGGCAGGGATGCCAACTAGGTATAGAATTTGCTTCCGGTGGAAATGGAGCCCACAAAGTTAGTTTTGGTCTTTATCATGAGGTAGTCAATATGAGGATCAGGCAATGGACAGCAAGTGTGTTGGCATTTCCCCTTAGAAGTTGTTCATGAGAACAGAGATAGGACATCAATGGAGACAGACCATACGGCTCTGAAGAAGCCTGAGTGGTAAATCAATGACCAAGGCATAAGGAATAAGGTTTAAAACCAAACAAACATCTCCACCTCCTCCAAGTTCAAATTCCTCTGCCTGCCATGCTGTTCCTTCTGGTCAATCCAAGACATCATCCCCTGGCCAGGTGTACAGGCCATGAGGAAACACAATTCCAAAACTGAGTCTACCCACTTACTTTTGTTTTCAAAGGAAGCCTGAGAAACTCCACATTTCCAAGCCCACCAAATCTTCCATCCATGTCTGCTCCTGTTCCTCGCCGTCTACTTGATTCCACTCCATGTCCATACATCTCTGATTTGGTGCCCCCTGGCTAGCTACTGTCTTCCTTCCTTTGCTTCAGCTCAGCTAGTGCCACCTGACTCCAGCCCTTTCACTTGGAATATAAGCCACAGTGACCTTTTGTTTGACTTTCCCCAGGTTGCCTGCCATTTGTCTGCTCCTTGGATACTGGTCACGACTGTATCCTCTAAAGGAGTATTTTTGTCCCTCCGACAATGCTTCTAACTCCTGTGGTCGGATGTCTCCTGTCACTTTGCCATAGTTCATATCATAACCAGACCCTTTGAGTGTCTACAAATTTTCACCTTTCATCCATCCCCCAACAAAACATATGCACACACACACACACACACACACACATTCACACACACACACGCACACACACACACACGCATATAACCACATACACACATAACTTCTTTTTCTTTATTTAATCCACCTAGAAAATCACTAGTTAGTTTTTGAAGTTTGCACCCTTGACATATTTTTTCCTCCCGTTTATTTTGGCTAAGTCAACTACATGGAAAACGCTATTCTTGGTCTCCCACCCTCAAGCCTTCTAAAGAAGCTGAGTTTTCCCCTCGCTGACAGCTCTCCATCACTTTCATCTCTCACATCCTCATTTTCTCTCCTTATCCCTCTTTACCACGTCACTACCCTTCGGCTCTCATCTTCCCTCTCTGCCTTGCCCAATGGGTGTTGCTTCTAAAACAGCTTCTCCACTGTTGCCTCGGAAATATTAAACTTCCAAAGTATATGGAATGAAATTTTAGGATATTTCCACTAATTATCTCAGAAGCATTGCTAAGAGCTCACTTAATTCTAATAAATAATTATGTTATCATGGTATTGGGTATTATCAACAGACATGAATGACATCAGCCTTGACCTCAGGAATGCACCATCTTTGGAGGAGAAAAACTACTGCTAAGAAGAACATATTACACAGCACAACACTCAAACATTCTTTCTTGTTACTTTTGCCATTTTGCATGGATCAAGTTGTGATTCCCAGCTTTTCTTTTGACTCAGCTCTATCTCCATTCTCTCCGACAGCAAGCCTATGGCTTAAAGAACAGCAGTCCATCTGAAGCTTGTCAGTTTGGAAGGCTCCTTCTAAGAAAAAGTCTCTCTGAGCACTGTGAGCCACAGCAAAAAACCATCCCATACCACCCAACGACAGCCCCTACATATTGTGTATCTGTGAATATCTGGCCAATGAATCTGTTAGTCCCGTGTTTAACTGCATCTTAGTTTTCCAGGCTGAGCAGTCAAGTGTGTACTGCATTCCATGTTACTCAGTTCCTAGTCACCAAATGAGGAAAGGCAAGGCTGAGTAAAAGCTTTACCACCCAAGATCTAGGAACTTACTAGCCGGAAACCTCAGCTGGTGTGATAGGTCAAATGTCTTTCTCATCAGAAAAGGGCTAAGTCAATCAAGGGCCTCCTTGACAACAATACACTGGGAAGGATACAACCTCCTTTTTATAGCATCCTCGCTGAAAATGCAAAGCCTTGTTTATATCATTAGAAAACCTCCCAGGAACCTAGAGGGAATAGCTATAAAATGATTGGCCAACACTTAACAAAAACATCAAGAAACTGAAAACCCAAGGCAGACACTGGAATCATTAATCCAGGTTAAATAACTTTGGAAGGAGAGGCTAACTAGATGTGCCGTGTGATCCTGGATCAGGAAAAAATGGCTTTACCAAGACAACAGGCAGAATCTGGATGAGGTCAGCTTGTAGTGCTGTAACAAAATGAATTTCTGATTGTGATCATTATACTGTGATTATTTGGAGAATCTGGGTGAACGGTATATGGGATTTTAAAAATTAGTATCTTAGAAGTTTCAATAAATGTGAAATTATTAGGACTTGTTGTTGTTTTTAATTTTAGTCGTTGGTTGAAAGCAAGACTTGAGGTTTTTTTTTTTTAACTCACTGTAGTTTTGAACCTACTGGGGTTTTTGGTGTTGTTTTGCTTTGCTTTGCTTTGCTTTTAGCTAAGGACTTCTTTTGTGTGAATGTGGGGTGGGGAGTGCAGGTGTATGCATTGCTGGGCAAATCAGAGGACAACATCCACCACACCACCCAAACCCTGACCACACCGGGAGTCCAGGCTTAGCCCTTTCCAAAGGTTTGTGGGACCTTGGAGCGTGCTGCTTCTCAGCACTGTTCACTGTCTAATGGGTGGGTTTTGTTGTTTTACACTGAAAGCTCTTCTCAACCCGAAGAAGGTGCAAACCCTTTTACTAATTCTATTCAAGATACCTTAAAAAAATACAGCCTGTGAAGAAGTCAGTAAAGATTGTGTTTTAAAAGATGAAAACAGGTGGACCCAGATGACCAGAACTTATTGACCTTGGAATTTTAGACCGGTCATCTAAACTGACCAAACCTCAGTTTCCTCACTAGCAAAATGGAGCTAGATACCATCTCTCTCACCTCGCGAGATTGTTTTCAGAGTTATAATCAACAATGTTGGTCAGGTATTACGACTAAAGAAGAAAGAAATGTCCACATCCGGGACACAGAGAAAGCTAAGACAGGGCTCGCAGTAATCAACTCACACAGGGAGCTGAGTCCAGAAACCCGAAGCCTTTCATGTCTGCTCTAGGCTTCCACTCACTAGATCAAATATGTCTCACTCGGAAAACTCACGACATAAGCAACTTCTCTTCCCAAGGCTAAACAAAATCCCTGTGGAAAAATTCCTAATGCGTGAGTCTGCTCAAACTCTAAGTACATGTTCAAGATCATATTCATCAGCTGTAACAGGAGGCATATTGGAATAAAATTAATTAATTTTATTCCACCATGAAGTAAGCACCTCCAAACAGCCTTTAGTTCTCTCCCCAAGTAATGATCTCACGTTCCCTCAAGTGCTATAGAAAGGCAGTATCAGGCTTCAGCCCATTAGGTGCGTAGACAGACACAAAGCAAGCAGGAAGGCTTAAAAGGACGCTGCTGATATGAGCATCCTATTCTTTTTTAAATCCCTGTCTCTAAAATACCAGCAGTAAATCGGACTACTGACTTTAAAATACCTTTAAAAAATTAAATGCATGTTCCTCATTCCCGGGGCTGTAGGGATCTTCCTCTCTGATCTCCTCGCCGTCTTTGGAACAGAAAATGATGCCTTAGACTGAGGTTGGAACAAACACCAGATAGTCACCTATTTCAACAGCAGTTCCCTTTACAGCAACGGTTCCCTGGAGGATTCGAATGCGGCAGAGTTCTGTGCCTTTGCTTCCCCCATGCTGGGGCTGGCACTGAGAAAAATTTAGGTGACATTTCTGAAGCATTCTGATTATGTCATTTCATAGATGATTATGATTTCCTTTTTGATCCAAAATGTTCATAGTGACACTTAACCAAAACCTTCTAGTAGCTCATACAACTCCCGCGATCCATGAGGTCACGAGAAAGGGCTTTTGGTAAGTCTTGTCTAAAAGTTACAGTTTGTGTAGAAGGTGAGTTACCTACAACATTCTGTACAAACCTGGATCAGAATTAGAATTCTCTTCAATGAGATCTAAATGCTTATTCTTGGTGGTTGAAATAGCTTCTTAGAAGGTACATTGACTATAGGCATCCATTGCTTCAGCTGGAGCTGAATGAGGCGTGCAATGTTTGATGTGTATTTCTAAACTAAGACCCATTTAAGAGACCGCACAGGAAGAGGGCCAGCAGACGGGCTTGAGAATCAGGCTGTTGGGGAGTCAAAATCTGGTGCCTTACTATGTATGGGGCCTTAGGTACACTTAACCATGTTATTTGGCCTCCGCTTCTTTACCTATAAGCTGGGGTAATACAAGTGTTTATCTTGGCGTATCATGATGGAAGTCAAGGAACGGCTGTAAGGAAAGCCCCCCAAACAGTTCCCCGCACACACAGGTTCACTCTGTCCTTTGGAGAAAGGGGATCGGACCTCATATCAACACCATCAAGTTTTCCAGGATCTAGGACAGCCAGCTGTCGCCTCTTCCCCCTTCTCTCTAAGGCACCACCATCCCTCTGCTTGAAGACACTCCCTTCTGAGTGACAGCTGTCCCACTCACTCACACTGAACTCAGTTAACCTGTCCAGGTTGACTTTCCCTTAACAGAAAGGTGAAAGATGGAAATCTAATCATCTTCTGGGCTCCTTCCAGTTCCTCTTCAAGTTTTCATTAAAGAATATGAATTCTGAGTCTGTTTATAGACGCTGGCACTCTATGGAAAATGAGACGTGATGCCCTACAGTGTGAGGTGCGACCCTGCTCACGTTGGCTACACCAACGGAGAAGGACAACAGCTACTGTGCCTACCAGGAGAAACTGAAAAGCAAACTAAACCAGTGAAGTAACTCAGACAAGCAAAAGTCACTCAGTCGCTGTCCTGAGGGTTCGCCTTGGTAGACAGTTCTAAACTATCCATTTCTTATTAGACGCACAGGCTAGACTCCTAACTCAAGTAGCTTTTTAAAAATAATTTCTTTTAAATATCCCATACTCAAAGACAAATTATCACTGGTAATTCCAGGACCATGACCAACTAGACAAGAGTTCAAATGATTGTGTAGACTGAATATACTTTTTATTGTCTTGGAAGTTCATATTTCATATTTGGTTCCAACATCCAGAGGTAGAAAGTGGCAGTACGAGCAGAAACTACTGGAAACGACGCCTGTGAGCGTGCAGGAGTATTACCACACGGAGGTCTATTTCCATTCCCTAGGATGAAGATTAGGCAAAATATCCCAAAGTGGGTGGCAGTATCTCTCAAATCTGAGAAGAAACATCCAGATGAGCTTATATCCGCCTGAAACATCAGAATCCCTCTACCTCAGGCTCTTAGGAAAACTCAAAGGGGTCGTTTGTAGTTTTGTCTGCGTGTCCTTACTTACTGAGTTAGCTTGTTATTTTATGAGTGATCTAATTCAAATCTGGACTGTTAAAGCAGATCTCCTCTGATACTTGCAAGTAGCCAGTTGACTAGGCAACCAGAAGGACCTCTGGAAACCCAATACCCTGGCCATACTTTGTGGGGATTCAGAATCTTCCAAAAGCCCAGGTGAGTGTTGTGCTTGATCAGAGGTCCTTGTTTGTTTGGTAGGCTGGTTGGTTTGTTCTGTGTGTGTATGTGTCACATGCTCATGCATGTTCCTATGTGTTTTTGTATGTTCACACATACCAGGGTGTGCATGTGGATGTCAGAAGACAGCTTCCAAGAGTCAGTTCTCGCCTTCCACCATGTGAACTCCACAGACCAAACTCAGGTTGTCAGGCTTAGCTACAAGCACCCTTGCCCAGAAAGCCATCTCGCCAGCCCAGAAAGCCTGAATTTAGACTCAGTCCCTTGGCTGTGAAACAGATCACCAGAGCCCAAAGTACCACCCTAGACATGCAGGACCCTGTTCTCTGCCTCTTTATTCCTACCCAAGCCAACAGACTTCACTTCCACACTTAACCAAGGGAAAAGTCAGCCAAGCATTTCCCCAGCCACTTTCTCTTGCAGCTGAAGCCAAAGCCAAAGCCAGAAGCCAAAAGCTTGCCGTTCTCTATATCGAGCCCCTCCCCTATTCCCAAGCCAGCATCAGCCCAGCTCCTAGGCCCAGCATGCACACGCAGGCCAGACTCTCCATTCACCACCCCACACCGCAAAGGGGGAACCCAGAAACACAAAAGAGCAAGCTTAGAGGAACCAAAGGAAAGAAATAAAAAGGGGGGGAAACGAAGAGGAAAAAAAGAAACTATGATGGGTTCGCACTCATTGTGAAACAACTCAGCCAGAACCTACCTGTTTAAGCAGGGCCTCCCAGCTGCTCTCAGGGACTGCCAATGAGGGGACAGTCTTCCTTATCCCTGAGGCCTCGGACCAAGTGTTGCTTTGGTTAATTTCAGGAAATGCTATTGGAAAGATAAAACAAAGTGCCTGGCAGGCACTATAAAAAGTGGAAGAAATACAGAAGGCGTCATCATCCAGTGGGCGGCTACATGTTTTTTATGCAGGGGCAAAGGGAGGGGAGACACACTGTGCGGCATCGCTCTTCCTCAGTCGCTCTGCCAGGGCCGAGCCTGTGACTTGCTGACATTCCATTCCTGTGTTCAGACGGACGCTGATCTTTGCCAGGACGAAAGGAACGGCCACCGGGAAAGAAGAGAGGAGCCAAGGGAAGCAGCCACTGCTGGTCAGGGCCAGAGCTGGAAGGAGGCCAGATGAAAGTGGCCCCAGGCTTCTCTGGGATGGCTGCCATTTTCTCACAAGCAGAGAGAAAGATGGGAAGGGGTCTGCTCTGTGGAGCCACCCACTCCCATTGAGGAAAATTTCCACACACACACCCAGTGGCTGGCCTCTAAACAGGATGTTACTTCCATTTCTTTGATTTTTCTCTCTCTCCCTCCCTCTCTCTCTCTCTTCCCTCCTTTGAATCTAATAGTAGCTAACATGTATAAATAATAATTGTTTGTTATTCTTTGTTTCCAAACCTTATGTTCCTCTTCTCTTGAAAACCAGGGAAATCAACTCTGTTCACACGAAAAAGATGCTCTCGCCCAACAGAAAGAAAGCCCACCTAACTTCCTATTTCTAGGGAAAATAAATAGCCCGCCATGGTGCCATCTCTCCGCAGAGGGCTCTTATTCTGTTCTTTTGTGGTTGTGTTGTTTTCAGTAGTTTGTGCTTCTGTTGTACCCAAAATAAAAGGATGCAAGGAGGGGAAGGGGACACGTGGAAGGTAGGAGAAAAAAGCAAGGAGAACGGGAAAAGCCCAAGTCGTCTTTCATTTAAAAATATATATCACAACTAGAACAATGACCAGAGTCAGAGGGAGTGGCTAATCAGCCAGACAGTCTGTCCCATGGGCTCAGCAGCCGCCCTTTTTATCTGCTGTGGGTGAACCCCGGCCACTGCGGCGTCCTCGACAGGAGCGAGGCTCTTCCAAATCGTCCTCATCAAAGCCGTAGAAAGTTGAGGTGTCACTTTCTGACGTGGAACCGAATAAGTCCTCCGTGGTACGTGCTGCGGCCGCTGCCTCCTTCTCCTTCCTGCCTTCTCCTCCCAAATGAGCTGACATGTATGATGAATATATCAGCACATGGGTTAAGCAACAGACAGCATCATTAATATTCTCATTACATCATTACAGTGTTATTTCTAACCGCAAGATAATCAGCCACTGTTACACCAAAAGGAACTAACCGGGTATATCACCTGGTAACAGGGATTCGGGACAAAGCACACATTTCCAGGAAGGTTCCACTTCCCTGAATAGGTCCCATCACTACCATGACACATGTGTCCACCGCTTCTGACAGCAAGAGATACACGCACGCTATCTCCTCTGGTCCGCTCGCGCAGAGGCACACTCTCCCCCAGCCTTGTCCACACAATGCTCTTGCCTGGCGGTTTTAAAGCCTTGTTGGTATTTCTTTGTAGTTTCAGTTAACGTTTCTTTGAACAATGTTCGTCCGTCACTTTGACAGTCAGCTTTGCCAAGGTATTACTCTCAGATAACCCATTCAAGGTGGTTAAGCCTCCGTCCGTTTTATTTTTATTTTTACCCACCTCTAATCCCACTCTTTGACAGCTCTTTCAATTCCACCCTTACGCCATGTAGTTCATTTGTTCATTTGTGCCAAAAGCAAAGAGCAGTGGAAAGTCGAAGTGTTAGTTCGGAAGAACTTCTCACTTTTTTTTTTTTTTTTTTTTTTTGAGACAGGGTTTCTCTGTAGCTTTGAAGCCTGTCCTGGAACTAGCTCTGTAGACCAGAGACCAGGCTGGCCTCGAACTCACTGAGATCCACCTGCCTCTGCCTCCCAAGTGCTAGGATTAAAGGCGTGCGCCACCACCGCCCAGCAACTTCTCACTTTCTTAAACCCTGAAGGAAATGCTTGCAGTCTCACACACTACCACTACTAAACATACCAGGGTCTTAGCTACTCCAGAAAGTTCATCCTGTCAACTCAAACTCAAGACACACTGAAAGGTGAAAATGGGGCTTTAAAATGCCTAATGAATACAGCATCCTAAAATCTGTAAAACTCGGGCTTAGATTGTTTCATACTCCATTGGAACCCTTCCATGCCAGGGTTGGACAAGGCACTTTCTTCCAGGAATCAGAGGTAGTGGGTACGTGAGCAGTGAATAGGTGCTATTCCAACTCACGTTCTCCTCTGGAAGGGCCCTAGAGAGGCCCCAGAGATGTATTCACCCATCTGACTTAGCGATCCCATTCAGGGGCTAACGCTACCTGTCTCTTAACAGTTTCAGAAGCATTAGAGTCAGGTGGTAATAAGTGACCCACCAGATTCATTCCCGGCAATCGCAGTGAGAATACCTACGTCACTGTAACATGACGCATAAGGCACACATATTAGGCAGAACCAAGGAAAGAAACGGTGAGCAAAAGTTGTACAAAGACAGGTTTCATGTAGGAGAGGAAAAAAAACAAAACTGACATCCTGTTTACGATGCCCATGGATCAGTTGAAGCACCTCATCCTTTTGTTGGGAAGGAAAAGGTGAAATGACAGCATTTCACAGTGAGAAGTCTCTAACTGCCTCCTCTAAACCACCCAAAGCCTACAGCGGTCCACGACACCCTGCTTAGCACGCCACTCCACCAAATGGCCTTGCTTCTGATAGGAGAGATGTTGCTTGAGTGCCTGACCTTAAAACAAATGAAAAGCACTGGGTTGAAGTTCATTTGTTTTAAGTTTCTTTTTAAAAATCTAAAAACCAGCGCCATCTATCATAAGGGTCATATCTTCTAAGTAAAAAGTTCAATGTTACGTACCACGCTATGGACCATGAACCAAACTGACAGAATTGCATGAAAGGAATTCCCTGGCAGGGTCCTTGAGAATTAAATAAAGGGTCTTATGTAATGGACACTAAGTCGTGTTTCCAATTGCTGCTTTACCGCTCAAGGCTGTCTAGAGTCCTAAACAACTTTAGCTTCAAAACACATTGTGCTAAAGGTAAAGTTGGGGGGGGCATACGAGGGAGAACTGAGTCATTGCAGAAAACCAAGATGAGGTGACCTCGGTCTTTCTCTCGGGACTGGGGTTAAAATGTATCAGATGAAATGACCTCTCATGCTATGCCACCACCCAACCAAAGTGTCTCGCCTCTAGCCAGCAGCTCATGAAACTGAAGACGCCATCTGAAATCGTGTCTCTTTCCTGCCTGTGTTTTGGTCATATTATGACATAGAAAAACTGGGGAGGGGTAGCACCAACCCACCATGATCAGGCAAAAAGAATGATTTATCTACAATTAAAAAACAATCGGCAGCCAAGACTCTTAATTCGTTTTAAGAATGAAGGAACAAGAACGAAACCAAAAGTCTCTTTTTGATACTTGAGCCTTTGGATAGACAAGATGAGAAGAGTATGCAAAAGGTCAGCTGCAGGTCGGTCTCAAGGACGCTTGCCCTAATGCCTCCTGGGTAGGCAGCTCTGTGCTGTCACACACGGAAATACGGGATGAGCAGCCAATGGTGGTGGGAGGGTTATGCTGCTGGAAAGGAGCCCAGGTCTCTCCAAGCCCCACAGTTCAGGCTTCCCTAATGCTTCTGTTTCCGTACTCTGGGGTTGTGTCAGGTATTTCCACAGTACAAACACAATTTTTGCTACGTTCATCTTGTGGTACAGGCTAGCGTGTTGCCTGAAACCTCCAGGTATCTCCACTCTACTTTAGTTTTGACCACAACTACACATACAAAACAATGTACACCCCATGGAAGGGCCATACCTCCTCCTCATCCTTTCACCTGGGACCCAGAGAATGGGTTTTTTGTTGTTGTTGTTCTTCAAGACCCAAAGAAGAAAAACATAGAAGTGACCTGAAACCCCCTTTTCCCTCAAAACCACCACCACCATCACTTCTCCGTGCTCCTCTCCCTCCCCAGCCATGGTAAGATGGCAGAGCAATTCAAACAGAAGAGGCCTATGGTACACAGTGCAGGAAGGGGCCACACTCACCAGAGCGTCCACAGTCTGCACAGGACACAAGCTCTTCCGGCCTCCCACTCTTCTTGTTCATGTTTGAGCCCCCCAAGCAGAAGTCACAGTAGTTATTGGGAATGACTGTCCCATCTGGTCCTTTCTGGGCTGTGGAAACATTGAGAAAGAATTTTAATTTTAGACTTAGATGCTGTCCATTCTTCCACTGGAGCATAGCAGAGTCTCTTCCAGAAAGAACAGAGTCTCTTCCAGAAAGCTTAGGATGGAAGAGTTTGCTATAGCCTAGCGGTGATATTGGGCTAGGATTTGTTTGCTTTTGCTTTTTTTCCCTCTTTGGTCCACTGGTATACATCTTGCAAGTCATTCAGAATTTCATCTTTGCAAATTTTTCCAGTTCTATGTTTTTTTTTATAGAAATCTCATTGCCCCTCTGATTCCATCTCTAAATTAATAAACGACTCAAAATAGTATGAGTTATTAGTCAAGCAAGCTGTGGTTAATCCTGCACAGACTCCAAATCATCAGATGGAAATTGCAAACAGTGATACCCCGAGGGAGAGAGCAGCCAATGCTTTGGCCTAGCCTTTGAGAGCGAGATGCTTATTCAGTATCTGTGGCTAGTCACTTCTAGACAACGTGCTGGAGAGGTTCCTGAGAACTCTTGGTAAACACCTTGGAGTGTGCACAAGTGTCTGTTCTTAGCGTCAGCTCTCAGGTTGTAGACTCGTTGATCATGGAAAGCAAGTAGGATAAGTTCATCTGAAGAACCCCAAATGCCTAGAATTAGAAGTGGACACAGGGTGACTGTGTCCCATGTCAGAGATGGATGGAATGGTGGGGGAATGAGCACACGTGCAGGCTGAAGATCTTCCTAAGCAACTGGACACAACAACTCCATTTCCAAAGGTGTTAATAACTCCTTAGATGTGACCTTGAAAGCAGAGCCCAGTGGAAATGCCCATGGCTTTGAGGCCCAAAGTCATTCCCAATGACTAGGGGCTGGTTGGAAAGCCCCGACCAGATTCCTCACATGGGAGAATGCTTCCAATTTCTTATTTCTCTCATCCTGTATTCACACTCCCTGATTGCCACTAACAAGAAAAGTCTCTCTGTTTGTGGAGTCAGTCTAAACCACTAGGGTATGTTCCTCCTTAGCATCCTCTGAGTCTGCTGCTATCTTTCATTATTCACTGGCTAACATTAATCAGGGTCCCGTAGGGTACGAATCTGTGAGGAGGAGGCAGATATGTGAACAGAAATACCAGTCAGACCGTAACTGATAAACGGATTCGCCCCCTTTAATATGATTCCCTCTGGCCTTGGCTTCCTCCATGCCTCTGCTTTGCCTCCAGGAATAGAAAACTTACCTGGGGAAGGCGGAAGACAAAAGCTAGCAGAATTACATTACAGAGGGTTAATCCATTTATCAGTTGCTATTTGAATTGTTTAATCAGTTTCTAAGTCATTGATTTCCATCTTCAAGCAGGCAGACAATCCTCTGCAAGAAAAGTGTTGGCTGTTTGGGGAGAGGCAGAGGAACAGGCCACCCTCTGTGGTCTTTTGAGGATGGGCTTCTCTTCCGCAGCCACTGGATCAGAGTGACTTTCCAAATACTCTCCCAAGGCCTGCGCATCTGCCGAAATTTGACAGTGCCTCTGAAATGTGCTTTGCCCGAGCCAGAAGTACCAGTCTCTGCCCTTTCTGCCTTTTTCAATTGCCCTCTCCCTCACTGCCAGTACTTCCTAGAGAAAATCTAAGCGTGTTTAAGAAGCAAATAAACGTAAGGCTTCCTACTCAAAAGAAACACTGAAGGCTAGTAGGTGGTGAATATAAACTAGTGGTGGGAAAATATTAAATTTAGAAGCCAAGTTTCACAATTGGGTGAACTAGATATTAAGCGGGCCATGCTCCTCACATCTGAGTAGCTTCCCACATACAGGAAAAGAGGCCCATATACACCGTGCCAGGAAGGCCGCGGGCTCCCAGCCTGACTTTCTCCTCCATGCACACAGGCTTCCTGTAATATCAGACATCTTCCCCATTCTCAAAATCCTTCTGCCACCCAAAACCCTGTAAGCCTTCAATTGACTGTATTCCCTGATGGTTTATAATGATGAAGAGGGAAAATAGAGAAAACAGTAACTTCCAGACTGTTCTGCACATTCTTCACCAAAGAGGTAGACTACTCCATTGAATCAAGAGCTCCAGGTCAGGCCTGGTGGTACAGGCCTGTATTCCCAGGTGCTTAGGAGGCTGGGGCTGGAGAATCCTAAGTTCAAGGCTTGCCAAAGAAAGTTAAAGGCCAACCCTGGCAACTCATGGAACCCTGTCTCAAAATGTAAAATAAAATAGCCAAGAGAGAGCAGGGGACATGTCTCATTAGTGGAGCACTCATCTGGCAGGCATGGGACCTGAGTTTTAAAGAAGTTTCCAAGGACAGGGTGTCAGAGCAGTGTCCCTGTGTACACAGAAAGACAGAATGTCTGTGTAAGGAAGTGAGGAGGGTAGACTTAGGAATGTACAAGAAGAGGTGAGGGGTATGTTGTGGTTTAGCAATGGTCCAGTTTAGACAGTGACGGTGAGAGAGGGGTTTGGTTCGGTGATGGAGTACCACGAGACGGGGAAGGAGGGGGCAGGGGGACAGTACCAGCCACTCAAGGTGGGGAAGGAGGGGGCAGGGGGACAGTACCAGCCACGCTTTAGCTTCAGCTGAGGGTCTACTCTTCTTGCAGCAATAGGCTCAAAGCCTCCTTCCATCTCAGTAAAATGACAAGGTATGGCTTAAGAGCGTATACATTGGTTCTCTTATGCTCTTTGATATTCAGGAATGGTTGGAGAGCACAGGTGCTTCCATGAACCCTACCTATCCCAACAATGACTGTGGCTCAGAGAAGGCACTATGTTAGTAGCACTATTGCATCTCTTGATATATGTGCACACCTGCCTCATATATTTACATGCAATGATCTATGTCCTTAGATAAGATTTAACTCTGGGCTACCTGCATGACTTGCATACTGGAAATGGTGACCAATAATTTGTGGAATGAATGGCTTAGAAAAGATGATAAAAATATAAACAGGTATCATACGATGCTCCTGGAACCTTCTTTGTGAATACAGAGCATGATATCAGCTTCCCCTCTAGCAGAGCAATCTATGTCCAAGCAGATGAACTCACAACCACTCCCAGAATATGCAAGAGCAGGTAGCTGAAGGTCCTGAATGGCTAGAAGAATAATACTGTAGATAACTGTTACAGCTTGGTATGAAGTCAGATGTGTTCAAAAGCTCGGTTTCCAAAGCAGCAGTATTTCAAGGTAGAACTTTAAGGGGACTGAGTGTACTGTGCAGGTTATGACCTAATCGACGATCTAAGCCAACGGAATGTTCAAAATCCAAATAGATTATTGGGAGAAAATGGAACTGTAGAAGGAGCCTTGCTGAAGAAAGTGGGTCACTGGGCACATGTCTTTGGAGGGTATATCATGGCCCTGGCCTCTTCATGCTAAGCCACTCTGCTTCCTGACCATCTGAAGTAGGTAGCTCTGCCCCACTCTACCCTGTCTGCCATGGTGCTCTGTCTCATTGTAACCCTGAAAATCCAAACTGAACAGCTGTGGATTGAAACCTATGAAACTATGAACCAATCAATCTTTTCCCCTCTGGGGTATTTATCAGAGCAACAACAGTCTGGCTAACACAGCCACTCCAAAAAAACACAAAACCATAATTCGTTATCACCTAAGAAATGATACAAGTTCATGTCTACCCTCTTAGCCTCCCTATGGCTCAAAGGCTTGTTGAGAAGGATGAGAATCAGGGATCTGCCATACCGCTTACTGCTATGACGGGGCTTCTGCTAGATGCCTGGCGTATATTGGTTCCTATAGAAGCTGTGCAAAGCAGGAGTTGTTTGAAAGGAGAGGTACCTAAAATCCAAAAATCAAGGTCTCAGTTGCAAAAAAGGAGATGGGTTTCATTCCCAGTTGTCTACATCCCCATAGGTTCACACTGCTCAGCCTCCCAGGAGGTCTGAGAGCAAACACCTTCTGGGAAGTACCTTGCACAGTAAGCATTTCATAAACCTCTTTGGAGTCTATTTGATTCATCCAATATATTAATTATAAAGCTTGAGGCAATAAAAATTATTTTGATTGGCCTGATAAAAGCAGATTCCTTTCGAACTTCAATTTACTGTCCCTGCCACAGTAATCCACCCAGGTTGACTCTGTGATAACACTTCTCTGGGTGAACTCCAGAGAGTCTGAAAGAGCCCTAAGTCATAGCTCATCCTATGGCCACACTGGCCTAAGGTCTGACCTAGCCATGAGCAATTCCAGGTACCATACATGAATCATTATAAAAGGGATTTTACTATAAATAGGGGCTTGTCCAGACCTTTAAAGTGGACTTTAAATAGAGACTCTGCTTCCGCTCATGGGAAATCAAGCTCCCCTTTAGCCTCACTTGGAAGCCAAAGACAACAGGGAGGACCCCAGTGGTGTCCTGATGGCAGTGTCCACAGTGACGGATCTGCTCCACCGGTGACTGGTGTTCCTGACAGAGATCATAGAAGGGATACGGGTAAACTGCCAAGAAAAGAAAGTGAGGTTTGAGAGCTTGGGGATTTACCTGGGGCAGATGACTCAAGAAAACCTCAAATTTGGATAAATAGAGGTCAGAAACAAAGGTCATGAAGAAATGCAGGGGAAAATAACAGAGAAGTTAGAGGGGATATTCAAATAACTCAGAGCAAGAGAAAGGAAAAGAAACGTGTATGTTAACTTACACGTCCAACATAGGCTATTTCACTGGCTCAGAGTCTCGCCACCATGCTCAGAGAAGCGAGAGCAGGCATGCCGGGGAACATCAGTATGCTAAAGGACTTAGTGATTAAATTATGTCTTGTGGCCATAGAAAATAAAGTCCCAAATCCATGACAGGTTTGCCTTGCTCTCCTGTGAATGCCATCCCTGCTGCAATATACCTGTCACTCATGGCCAGTCTGGACACCATCAATAACCTCTCTTCTGAGCTCTGGAGAGATTAGAACCATATCCCAGGTGTCCTGGGGAAGGAGGAAGCAGGCCAGCAGTTGATGCTTCTTCCTGGCATATGCACAAAGGCACGGCCCCTCATTCTGAGCAGATGCTCAGGCTGCCTGCCAGGACCTGGTGTGCACAAGCACGAGGCCATGTTCAGTGTCCACTAGCTAGCGGGAGCTCCAGCCCCCATTCTGCAGTTGTTTGTCCAGAGCCTGCTTGCTTGGGGTGTATAACACCTGAAAAAAAATTGGGAGCTATAAGCAGAGCCCTCCAGGAAGAGATGTGCCTCTCCTAACCCCTCTCACTTGTTCCCCCGCCACCCTCCATAGCTGACAGTTCCTGTGTCCCTCTACCGGGCTGACATGTTTCCATGGCAACTGGAATCCTGGGCTCCAGCAGCCTCTGCTCTTGCCACCTGTTATTACTTCATCTCTCAAGTGTAAAGCATCTTAGCCTGGTACCACTTGGCTGTGCAGGCGCATCTTTAGAAGACAGAGTAAAGAAAGGGGAGTGGGAAAGGGGCCGTACAGAAAGGCTGCCCCAGGCTGGCCATAGAAGACACAGTGGACAGGCTAGGCTGGAGGAAGCAGCCTCGGGGACAGGGAGGGCGAGGAGGGAGAGCATCAACCAATGTGCCTTCCCTTCAGAATCAGTGAGCAGGCCTCAGCTGGAGGCCACCGCCATATCCACTACCTTCTCCCAGCCTTTAATGAGGGCTTTGGGAGGGGCAGGGAAGCAGGCAGCAAACAGGGAAGGGAAGGCAGCTGAGCAGAGATGGAAGCAGCCAGACGTGGAACAGAGTCAGGAGAGGGTTAAAAGTGGTGTGATCGAGACTGTGGGGAAGGCTGGACCAGAGGGCAAGCAGAGCATCAAAGCCTCGATAAATGGCCTTAATTCTCATGCTCGCGCTCACCCGACTCCTTACGTGTTTACTCATATAAATTATCCTCACGGCCTGCCACCTTCTTCACTGCTTCCCTAGAATTGATGAAAAAATAAATCCCACGGATCCAAGGAATAAAAAGTGTTGGGATTCCATTCAGGCTGGTGTGTGGCCACCTCCCTCCCAGCAATCAGGCCCTGCTTCCAGGCTACAGGAGAAAGGCAAACAATGCCTTTCGCCCTGGACACATAAAGCCAGAAGATCCAGGGACCCTCCTGGGGAAATGGACACCGAGGTCTGCTCACTGCATGACCTTTAAGCCATCAAGAGTCCTCTTCCCTTGCCATTTGGCCACCAACCACTGAGAACAACAGTATGAATGGAGGGTTGAGGCTGGAGAGGGGACAGCTGTTTTAGGACAATCATAGCCCTGAGATTAGTCTGTCTGGAGAAGGGAAGACCCAGGGCTGATTTAATAAGTCTTCAAGTTTATGGACAAGCCTGATAAATGGCCACACTCTGTATCGTCAAGGACAACATGAGACAAAGTGAGCTGGAAGGCAGCACATGCCACAGGGAAGCGAGACACAAGGTGGCAAGGAGTTAAAGGCAGGATTGGAGGGCTGGCATCTCTGAGGAGGCCTCAGCACACAGTGGGGTGCGGGTGGGGGGAGTTTCTTGCATACACCTGTCTCGAGCAGGCAATGTGTTAGAGGACTATTTAATGCCCTTTTGTGTCTGTTACTTGAGGACTAGACTAGTGTAGAAGAAAAGACAGGAGGGGGAGTTTATCCCAACCCAAAGGGAGGCTGGTTTTTATTGTTTTAGGTTTGTGTCTCTCTCCCAATTAGCCAGGAGCTCCCTGAGGGCAGGAGCACTGTCTTTCTTCTCTGTGTTCCTAGCACCTGGCACATAAGATTGTCACCAAGCTGATAATAAACAATGAAAGGATAGACACATGGTCACATGTGGAGGGATAATGTGCCAGGCCAGGGTGATCTCTGCATCAGCACCACCTATGAACTCCATCTGCAAAAGAACTCACAGTTTCTGTGCCCAACAGACTAAAAATAGAGTATTTAAAGAAAAAGAAAAGGCTGGGGGCCTTGGGCTTCAGACCTAAGGATTAGGAAAAGACCAAGAGACTAGGAGACCAGAAGGCAGCCAAACCCAGGCATGATGGCCCAAGCAGAAAGACACGCCCACCGGGTAGGCAGGAGGCAGGTGATGGGAGCCAGAAGGGTTTGCTGTATTGGACAGAGAGAGTATTAAGGAAAATTGAAATAGGGGAACAGTTCAGTCAATGAGCATGAGGACCTGTCAGACTTCTGATTCCAAGAACCCACGTGAAACATCCAGGTATGGACGCACAGCAATGGAGAGAGAAACAAAGGGAGATCCATGGAGCTCACTGGCCAGCTGGCTTAACCTAACCTAACCTAACCTAACTAACCTAAGAGTTCCAGGCTAGTGGGAGACCCTGTCTCAAAGCACAAAGCGGAGGACTAGAGAGATGGAGTGGTGGGTAAAGTGGTTGCTGCTCTAGTTTGGGGAGCCCAGAACTCAAGGAAAATGTTGGATATGTCAGTGTGGACCCGTAATCCTGGTGCTGAGAGGCAGAGACACGGGGATCCCTGGTCTCACTGGTCTCACTGGTCAGTCGTGTTAGGCCTATAGTAGCACAGTTTGTCACGAGTAGGGCAGATATGACAGGAAAACTATTCAACCCACGGCTATCAGGAAGCAAAGTGAGAAAGACAGGACACAGCAAGGGTCATAATATCCCCTTTAAAGTCACATCCCACACACACAGTGACCTACCTACCTCTCACTATGTCCACCCCCATCTAAGATTTGACCATTCCTCAGTAGTCCTGTGGGCTGAGGACTAGGGATTCAACACTCAAGACTTGGAGGAACATTGCAGATTGAGACCAGCTCACACAACTCCTGTGGGATATGTGGCAGCTCTGTCACCGGATGCCACACACATTATCTGCTGACATTGTGCTTTTTAGTGATTTGACTTGCTGAATCTTCATTGCAGCCATAAGCTAGCATCATCCATGTTATGCTTTTACATTGATGATACTTGAGGCCCAAAAAGGCAAAGCAGCTTGTCCAAGGCAAAAGTTAACGATTATCGTGGCAATGAACCCAGACAGCGTGTCCTTGACCAGCCCACAAAATACACCTTACCTTACCACACAACATATAACTATGCCTTCAGGAAACTCAAGTTCAAAAGTCTGGCAGTATACATAGGCTAGATAGATAGATAGATAGATAGATAGATAGATAGATAGATAGATAGATAGATAGATAGATAATAGATAGATAGATATTTCTCTTTTATAAGGCCAGGCTTCCCAAACTTTGCTATGAAAATCATTTGGGGAGGCTGGCAAAAGGACTCAGTAGGTAAAGGTATCTGCCACCAAACCTGAAATCTGAATTTGAACCCTAGGACCTACATGGTGGAAAAAGAGAACTCGCTCCCACAAATTACCCTCCATGCATGTGCTATGACATAGACCACACCCCTATGCACAAAATAAAAATAAAATAAAATGAAAACCATGTTGAGAGTCCATTAAAATTCAAATTGGAATTCCTAGATCTAGGGAAGGATCTCAAAACTCATCTCTCACAAGATCTCTAGTAAGATGGCCAACCTACAAGACTTGGCTCTGACCAAGGGTTTCCTGGGGCCCTGATGACTGGTCACCATGGTCCCAGGTGGTGCTGATTCTGCTGACCACACTGTAAGAAGCCAACATGAGGGCCTTTTGTGAGAAGCACAAGTTGTGCACGTGTGAGAGAAAAGTGTGCTATGCTCTACTCTGTCCCTTTGAAAGACCACTCTGGCTGCTCTACAGAGAAGAGATTATATGAGGCAGGGAAACAGAGGAATAAAGCATTGCCATGATGCGTGCAGAAGCCAGTGTTGGCCAGAATGAGACTGTCATGAATGTATTTTTTAGGAACATCTGATATGGGAGTTGAAAGAAAGTAACAGATGCAAGTCAAAGATGCCTTCTAAATTTTTTACTGGGGGCATAAATCATTATTTTTAAATGAAAAGAGTATGTTTTTTTTAAGCTAAGGAAATGGTGAGATACAAAGTAAAAAGGGAAAGGTTCAGGAGAATCACGAAATAGTGTGATGTTTGACCTTTTTGAAACTATACTAAAACTTGCCTAGAGATTACAGACTCATTGAGACTCTGTAACGTGAAGGGTGAGGTCCATAAAACCATCATGAATAGCAAAAGTCACCAAAGCCCTTTAAGAAATAAATGTGTCTGGTATGGATCTAAGTGTAACCCCATATCCCCCAGATCTTAGGTTGAAGGCCTATGCCCTATGTGATGATGTCATTTGGAGATGGAGCCTTTGGAAAGTAAAAAGATTTGGTGAAGTTGTGAGGATGGGGCCATCACAACGGGAGCAGGGAGAAGCAATGAGAGCGTTCTCTTTCTCTCTGCCTGCACACATAGAAGAAAGGTTGTGTCAGAACAGAGCACAAGGGTGGCTGGTATATGCCAAGGATAATGTCCTAACAGGACACCAACTCTACTCTCATATTGATCTTAGACCTTTATCTCTAGCATTGTGAGAAGTCTGTTTCTGTGGTTTAGGCCTAGAATTCTGTGATGGCCGTCTGGGATGGCTAATCTTGGCTATCAACTTGACACATCTGAAAAGCAGGATCCTTAAGTGAGGAGTTACCTCCATGAGACTGACCTGTGGGCATATCTGTAAGGCGTTTTCTCGATTGGTAATTGAGATGATAGGAGAGCCCAGTCCATTGTGGGAAGTGCTAGCCCTGGGCAGGGATGCATGAATTGTCTAAGAAAGGTAGCTGAGCAGGTCAGAAGGTGCAAGTCAGTTTTTCTCCATAGTCTCCAATTTCTGCTTCAAGAGTTTCTGTGAGTTCCTGTCTTGGCCTCGTTCTCCATGATGGTCTCTAACCTGCAAGCTAAACTAAACCCTTTGTGCTCCAAGTTGGTTTCAGTCAGTGTTTTATCACAGCAACAGAAAGCAAACTGTGCTGCTGGCTGGTTTTTATGTCACCTTGACACAAGCTGGAGTCATTTTGGAAGAAGAAGTCAAAGTCATTTTTGGAAGAAGTCAATTGAAAAAAAATGCCTTCACTGGATTGGCCTGTGCGCAAGACTTTGGAGCACTTTCTTAATTGATGATTGATGTGGGAGGGCCTAGGTCACCGTGGGCAGTGCTACACCTGGGCTGGTGGTCCTGGGCATCATAAAAAGAGAAGACTGAGCAAGCCATGAGGACCAAGCCACCCCTCCATGACCTCTGCTTCAGTTCCTGCCTCCAAGGTCCTGCCCTGCCTGAATTCCTGCCCTGATTTTCCTCAGCAATAGAATGTTAACTAAAAACCTAAGACAAAAACCATCTCCTCCCCCAAGTTCTTTTTGGAATGGTGTTTTATCACAGCAATAGAAACCTAACTAAGACACAAGCTATTAGGCAGCATAATCTAACAAAGACATGGCCTGTTGATGCACGCATCACTTCCGAAATCCCACTGTGTAATAAGATGCATTTGACAGCTGGCTAACAGGTGAAAAAGGACATCACAAGTAGGTCCATGAGAAAGTTCCAGGAGGCTGGGCCTGGAACCCATCACTTGGGATTCCAGTGTCCTGACAGAGCTGAATGGTGTCCAAGCCATGCACACCTCAGCTTTCCAACATGCTGTCTGGATTGAAACGAGTTACTCCAACCTCTCTGTGACCCTCCATTTTCTCCTCTGTAAAATGAGAATTCTAGCACATGCCACCCGGACTTGTGAGCATTACTGGAGATGCTGTGTGAGAACTGCCAGGGACCTAATAGATTGTCCATCATTTCTTTCCCCGTTTCCTCTCCTACATGCAAAATCATTTCATTTCTGATTAAACAGGAAGAGAATCAAAGGCCTAAATAAGTAAGCTTTCTCAAGACATAGAGATAAGCCATGAATCTCCATTCATGCCACATCCACAGGAGAGTCACTTGGTCTTCATGTGCTTCTGGGTCATTGTAACGAGTGAATGAGCCAAGAATGTCTGAGACACTCAAGATATGCTAGCAAGTGTTATTGTTGTCACGGAGACTTCTCAGTCTGTAGAATTCCTCGATCCTGAACATTCTATATAATTATGACAGAGTGAGAGAAACCGTAGAGACTCAGACACAGTCAGCATGTGGAGAGTCAGCTCCAGGAAAATGGCCTGGTGAAGACAGGAGGGCACCCTTCACTGGGTCCCATGTCAGTTCCTTCTCTGACCAGGTTTCATGCATCCATCTTATTTCTCTATTACCCTAGAAGTTCTCCAGGGATGATGACTGTGGTGGTTTAAATAGATATGGCCCCAGAGACTCACGTCTTTGAATGCTTTGCCCATAGGGAGTGGCACTATTAGGAAGCGTTGGAGTAGGTGTGGCCTTGTTGGAGGAAGTGTGGGGGCAGGTTCTGAGGTCTCATGTGCTCAAGCTGTCTAGTACGAGACACAGTGTCTCCTGCTGTTGTCTGCAGATCAGGATGTGGAACTCTGCTCCTTCTGCAGCACCATGTCTGTCTGCTAGGGTCAGGTCAGGCTCTGATCATTTCCACGGATGCCAACGAGTCCTCAGGGGCAGTTAGCATCAGAATGTCAGAAAAGTCCCTTCATGTTGCCTCAGATAGAGCTCCTGACTCAGATTAACCATCTGTGATCACAGACATGCTCTGCCGGTCCAAATAGGGATGGGATATGGCTACTCACAATGAACAGATTTAGTGCCAATACCATACCCCTTCACTTCATTGAAGATACACAGCAAGCCTGTGAGGCTAGGGTGGTTATCTCTGGGCTATAGATAAGGCAGCTAAGGGGAGGGAGGTGTCAGTAGCTCGCCCACATTCCCAGAGCAGTGGGTAGCAGACTGACAAGGTCATGGTTCACCCTCTGGACCCATCCAATTCCAACACCACCACTATCTTCTCAGACACAGGATGAGAAATTACCTCCAGGTACTTATACCTCCAAGGACCCTTTGGGTTTGCTTTGTAGTCTGAAAACCACGTAAATCATCACTCAGCAAAAGTCCATCTGTTGCTAGTTCTAAGATTTGCTCTTCAGGAAAATAAAAGGAGAGAAGAGGATGACTTCCTCAAAAAGAGCCACACGTCTGGTTTTGCCTCATCCTCTATAACCAGGGCTGACATACCAGTACGAGCTCACTAAGGAGTAGGCTAAACGAGTTTTTATAGCTTTTCAGATACCATTCAGAGATGCCCAAGATTTCCAAGCACATCTCCAAGCCATCCTTAGTCTCCTGAAGCCAGTGCTAGCTGCCCCTGGGCCTATGGCAGACAACATCATGGCAGAAGACAAACATCTGCTAGACTTTTCCCAGCAGTGTGGCAATGACATCATGCACCGCTCTTAGATAATTTGCACATTATCAGACTAATTTCCAGATTATCTAATCAGCCGACATTACCCTTAATCAATTTGGCTCTCCCTTTACAGTTCCACAAAGTACACCCTGCCCTCAACAACAGACTAGCTCTGGGCATTTTCCTCTCAAGAGTGACAGAAAGGGGAAGCTTAATTCTGACCCAATGCGTGACTCCCGCATAGGAGTCTGACCTCCAGGGACCTAGGACATCCCGACTTCAATTACATGGACCTGAAAACTTGAGATCAATTTTATAGAACAGTATCTTAAAATACTTCCTCCTAACAACTCCAAGTTTTATTTGAAAGCATATATTTAGTTGTGTTTTAAATAAAAGTTATTAAATAAAATGAGGCTTCTTTTTAAATTCTCACTTTCCTTTTAGGGATGGCTCTGATGGTTCCCACAGAATAAAGACTCTGCCACATGATACAGAAGATACCTCCAATTGTGGACTCCTGTCTCATTCAGTCCTGACTTCAACACTACCATGAGATCCTACTGCTATCAACTATATGAAGGTGGCCATTCTGTCTTAGACCTCACAACCTGTATCCATTCTAAAACCTGGCATCTTCTCCATCCTGAATATTCTTCCTTGCTTTTCAAGGGTCAACCTGATCATCCCCTCCTTAGTGAACTCTTTCAAAACCTTACAGTGCAGTGGTCCTTAAACTTTCACATAAACCGGAATACCTTTCGTGTTGGTTACTACCCTGGGACTCTTTGCTGGTAAAGTCTGAGACTCTCCATGTCCAATGAGTCAGCAAGTATAAGGCTAGTGCCCCATCAAGAGCACCCCTGCCTCATGACGCATAACACATAGGACTATGAACCTTAGACACATTCATCCTTTGCACATGATCCATTATGCATGCCCACTCAAGACTGTGGGCTTCTCAAAGACGAGGACAAATCTTATTCTCAGCCTCAGTACTTAGGCAGCATTCAGTGTATAGGCACCAAACTTGGGGATAGATAGATGAGTGAATGGCTGGATAGATGGATGTATGCATGCATGGATATATGGATAGATGGATGTGTGGATAGATGGATGTATGCATGCATGCATGGATGTATGGGTAGATGGATGTATGCATGCATGGATAGATGGATGCATGCATGCATGGATGTATGGATAGATGGATGTATGCATGCATGGATAGATGGATGCATGCATGCATGGATAGATGGATGCATGCATGCATGGATGTATGGATAGATGGATGTATGCATGCATGGATAGATGGATGCATGCATGCATGGATGTATGGATAGATGGATGTATGCATGCATGTATAGATGGATGCATGCATGCATAGATGTATGGGTGGACAGATGGGTGTATGGGTTAGTGGATTGGGGGTGGATGGGTAGGTGTATGGGTGGATGCATGGATGCATGGCTCCACGGATAGGTAGATAGGTAGATGAATGGGTGGATGGATGGATAGGTGGGTAGGTAGATGGATGGTAGGTGGGTGGGTGGGTGGGGAAATAGATGCATGGATGGATGGTTGGTTGAATGACTAGATGCGCTGATGGGTGGATTCAATAAATGGATGAATATATACATATGAATATGGTAAGAGAAACTAATGGGGAAAAATATCCTAGCCTCATCCAGGGGCAGGGGGAGGGTAGCAACCCAGAGGAGAAAGACCCCATCAGAAAGGTCATTTCTCCCAGAGGGAGGTCTAAGCTCCAAGCCTCCCTAGCTACTCATCTGTCACTGAGGTAGAGAGCCTCAAGCACAGAGCAAAGGAGGCAAACCTATAGGGAAGAAACACAGAAATGAACACTCAGGAGAAAAGGAGAGAGATTAGAAGAGGAACAAAGGTGGGGATGTGTCCTCTGGAAGGGGCAGGAGGACAGCAAGGGATGAGTCCTCTGGGAGGAGCAGGAGGACAGCAGGGGATGAGTCCTCTAGGAGGAGCAGGAGGACAGCAGGGGATGAGTCCTCTAGGAGGAGCAGGAGGACAGCAGGGGATGAGTCCTCTAGGAGGAGCAGGAGGACAGCAAGGGATGAGTCCTCTGGGAGGAGCAGGAGGACAGCAGGGGATGAGTCCTCTAGGAGGAGCAGGAGGACAGCAGGGGATGAGTCCTCTAGGAGGAGCAGGAGGACAGCAGGGGATTAGTCCTCTAGGAGGAGCAGGAGGACAGCAGGGGATGAGCCCTGTGGGAGGAGCAGGAGGACAGCAGAGGTGGCAGGTGACTTGACGGCTGAGTTGGCAGCTCAGGGCAGCAAGGGCTGGGAAGGGAAGGTCACTGCTGACTCCAGCTGGCCACTTTATCCTTGCAGTTAAGAAGGTGCAGGTATGGGGATGAGCTTGGGCTCTGCTGAGGACACAGCTGAAGGGGATGGAGCAAAGGACAGGAGCAGTACCAAAGTCAAAAGGCCCCAATGGCTGCAGGTGGTTTGAGCCAGTTCACCACACAGCCCTGGTGGCATTGAGGGGCAGTGTGGATGGGAGCCCACTCCAAGCCCCAAACAGTGAGAGCAGCTATTGAGTAGGTATTAATGATGCCAGCAATTAGTGCTCACAGGAAAATGGCGGGGGCCTGCTCACCAGGGGCATGTGGGAGGACATAGAACGCACATTCAGAGCAGCAAGCAAATCGATACAGTAGTGTGTGTGGCCCACAGAAGCCAGGGCAAGCAGCTACCGCTAGGTTTATCCGGAGCGACTAGGGCTAGGGGCTTGTCTGCTGTGCCCACTTCCCTTTAGGTAAAGTTAGGGCTGGGCACAGAGTTTTCAGAGACAAAGTTGTGAGAAGACACCTCAAAGAGAAAATTAATTAAAACCAGGGGTGTTTCTGGGGTTTCTGGAACTGTCTTTGTCTGAAGAGGGCCTAGATCAGCCCACATATGGCAGGTCCTCTCTGGGAGGTCAAATGATGCTTTGTGAGAAAGGAAAAAAGATGAAGGGGGAACTGGAGCACATTGCTCACCCACGAGCCCACAGACGATGAAGGGAAGCATGAGGCATGGCCCTGTATAGAAGAAGGAAAGGCAGAGTTTCTTTACTAAGCAAGTCCACGTGATCTCCCTGGGACAATACCTAAGGAGGACGCAGAGGCCACTGATAATTTCACATTTGAACTCTTGGCAGAAAGAGCAAAGAATGTCAGTGCTGATCACAGAAGTCTACTTGGAGGGGACCTCAGGAACAGCTGGGGAGGAGCGTCTTCTTCCAGTTACTGTTGTTGCCAAAACTTTGCACATGTACGCACATATATACACGAGTGTGCGAAACCACCACTCACTGTGGACACTAAAGAAGTGGGGGAAACATAACACAAAGGAAGCCATCCAAACACTATAAAGTAGGATGCCTGTACACAGAAGCAAACGGGCAGACATTGAGGAAACGCAGGAGCTAGGCTAGCACTGGAGGGGTGAGAAAAAAGCTAACAGGCACGCTGGAGAGAGAACAAATCGCTAATCTGTGCTTTCCAGAAAGCACCTAAAGCCAAAGATCATTTCCAGCCTCTTCTTGGTAGGATGCGACAGCTCCCTGTGACTTCCTAGACACTTAGACCAGAGAAGGTAAAGAGGGGAGAAAAGGGAATGGCACTGTCGGCTGCCTCAATAGACAGGTCTTCTTCCCTGACAGAAAAGGAGAGCTCTCCCAAAGGGCAGGCAGAGAGCCGGCTGTCATAGAGACTCAGGATCTGGTGCGGAAAGAGAGAAGTCACCCTCCTCCTCCAGCCCTGCTTCCCAGAGTCTGCCCAGATGGCAACAGGAGGTGAGAAAGCAAGGGTCTGTCACATTAAAAGATCGAACCCTCAAAGTTGAAAACAAATTCATGTCACAGGATACATTTTTCCCAATTCCAAGTTCCTATACTGAGGCTTAACCTCTAGTACTTTGGCATTTGGCTCTTCTGAAGATAGAGATAGACAAAGAAGTAATCAAAGTGCTGGAGAGATGGCTCAGTGGTTAAGGGAGTGCACTGTTCCTGTTCGCTTTCCAGAGCTTAATAGGGTGGCTCGCAACTACCTGTAACTCCAGCTTAAGGGACCTGATGCCCTCTTCTGGCCTCCACAGGCACTGCACTCATGTGCACATACCCACATACAGATACATGTGATTTAAAGTGAAAATAAATCTTTTGAAGAAGGAGGAGGAGGAGGAGGAGAAGTAGTAAATGAAGAAGTGAAGTTTGTTAAATGAGACTATTGGAGAAGCTGGGGAGACAGCTCAACTGGTAAGTGGTTGTCATGAAGACACAGGAACCTGAGTTTAGACTGCGCCCCCAGCACCCATACAAAAAGATGGAAATAGCTGCAGCACCTATAATCCCAGAGCTGGGGAGGCAGAGACAGGAGACCCTGGAGGTCTCCACAGCCAGTCTTGACAAATCAGTGAATTTCATGTTCAGTGAAAGACTTGGTCTCAAAAGGCAAAGTGAAAGCCAGCTGAGAGTATATGTAAGTGTGAAAGGCAGACAGACACACAGATGCACAGACAGACAGACAGACAGACTCGCATGCATGCGTATGCATGCACCTACACACCACACAATGCAGCTATTAGGGCAGGCAGGTCCTAATCCAGTCTGCCTGATGACCTTATAAGAAGAACCCATGTGCATGGAGAGAAAAGGGCAGAGCTGCCAGAGGACAGCCATTTGCAAACCAAGGAGAGGAATATCTAGAAGCCAACATTGACAATGCCTTGACCTTGGCTTCTCAAGACCCCAGAACTGTGAGGAACTAATTGCTGTAGTTTAAGACTTCTGGTCTGAGGTATTTTGTTGTGCCAGCCACAGTACACTGATAGAGAAGGCAGCATGACCAGTGAACATGGGACACTGGCCTGGAAGAACCACACACAAACCTAAACAAAGGTCTTGGCCAGGGAATGCCCATGGTTTCAGACGTGTGGTGAAAGTGTCCATGCGGCATCGGTCCCATAAGCCGAGATACTCAACTACATGGGAGTCATCTTTAAATTTAGAATCTGGCTGCTTTTAAAAGGCAGAGTCTTTGTTCACTTTAAGAACGCATACCAGGGCTGGAGCATTAGCACTAACAGCACTCGCTGCCCTTCCAGGGGATCCAGGGTCGATACCTCATGCTCACACAGAGGCTCACAACCCCCTGTCACTTCAGCCGCAGGGGACCTGACGCAGTCTTCTGACCTCAGCAGGCACTGCATGTATGTGCATGTGTTACACATGCAGGTAAAATGCTCATATACATGAAATAATAAACCAAATCTAAATGAAAAAAAGTTTTTAAAGTATCTACCAACAAATTGTATAAACGAAGCAAAAGCCCACATCATACGTCCACAAATACCTCTCCCTCCAGTGATCTCAGTATGACCCAGATCTTGAAGCAAGCTCAACAGATTCCATGACCACCTCCTGTTTGGGGGCTTTTGTCATCCCAGAAACCATAAAGGACGGGAGAGAGCCAGTCTAAAAGTGAACGCCCAGTCCACCTTTCATTCCTAATTCATAACCGCGAGTTGAGGAAGGAGAGAAAGAATAAAAACAAATCTGCAGGATCGCTTTGAGTCTTCAGAGCCAACTGTCATCCCAAGTGACATATCCATCCAGATGGCAGGAGAGCTCCATAGTAGTGACCCATACAGGAAAACCATAGCAGTCAACCAGCAACCGTCAGTCGCTCGCAACAGCTGTGAGCGGCCCCTTCTGAAGCTGAGGGAAATGATGGACAGGTCTGGCCTGCGACAGTGGCCAGGTGAGGTCACTCCCCTTCTGCTGGACACTTACATCCTACCTCTGTCTGGAGACAAGGCTGATCACATTCAAACCTGCATGTGTTTCCTGGGTGCCCAGCTCAGCCATAGAAGTGGTGGCTGGCTGAGCTGAGGGGTTCGTTTACTGCAGAACACCAAGACCCATCAGCTGTTGCTGCCGTGAGATACCAGAGTGGAAAGAAAAGAACTGCTCCCCACAACACCTGCCCCATCCCCTACTCCCCAACCTTACAAGCGGGGACTCACGTCTGTGGTTCTCGTTTCTGTGGTTGGGTGGGGACCGCGTGTCCTGGTCTTGGGCTTCATCGCCCTCCTCGCTGGCCAGGTGAGTGTGTGCGTAGTGATAGCTGAGTCCCGGCCGGTTCTTGTAACGCTTGCCACAGACTAGAGAGGAAGAGAGAAGACACGACGGACAATGTCAGCAACTTCTGTGATCACTCTCTCACACTTCGGGGTAACAGTCCCCAGATGTCCACACCGGAGCCAGGCTTCCCCTTAAAAGTACCTCCCACCCTCAGACCCACACCACTGTAACCATGCGGCTCGTGTATGCAAAAGAGGTATACGAACACAGATACTGCGCTCTCTACCATTCTGCCTGTGAGACCCTGGGTAAGTGAATGAACTGCTCTGTGTCTCCGTTGCTTGGGAGACAAAATGGGAATGATAGCTGTATGAGCTCATTAACCCCACACCGCACAGAGCCCTTAGGCGAGCACTGTTTGACTGTGTGTTTGTTACAGCGTTAGGTACGCTAGGCGAGTGGTCCAGCACTGAGCCCTACTCCCGGCCTTAACACGGTACTTCAAATGGTACTGAGTACACGGAAAGGAAGATTATCATCAGAACTTTGCAACTTCACTGGAAGCCTATGCAGTCCAACGTCTTAGGTCACCAATGAGGTCAGTGAGGCCCAGCAGCACTAAGTGACGTACATGGAACACATTGGTGGAAGAGCCACCAGAACCCAGGTCTGCTAGATTCCTCTGCAGAGCCTCATCTGCTGCTCTGCGGTTAATTCTACATGAAGTAACACACTTTCCATGGATCACCCTCTGATTTATGCCAAGAGAATGTGCTCTACTCGCACCGCAAACACAATGGGACTGAGGCATCCCAGTGGCTGTAGTAGCCAAGAGCTTGTGACCTCAGTGCTCCAATTAGCCTCTGGCACCCCAGAGACAGCTTGAGACAAAAGGCAACTAGTAACATTAACATGGCATCTTAGAGGCAAGAATAAGGGCAATGACTCAGTACCCTGGATGCTTGGGATTTAGACAGCAAAAGGCAGGCAAAGTGACCGTGGGCCAGACCACCAGCCGTGTCTCCCCATACTCAGCCCAGACCTCAGCCTTAGAGGGATGGGATTGCCAAGAACAGAGGCTTCAGGGTCTTCGCAGTGAAACTGTGACCCCAAATGACCATCTTCCTCTTCCTCTCAAATGCTCATCTTTCTTCCCCCAAATGCTTGTCTTCCTCCTCCCAAATTCCCATCTTCCTCTCTCCCCAAATATCCTCCTCTCCCTCTAAATGCCCATTCTCCTCCCCAAAATGCCCACTTCCTCTCCCCTCCATGCCCATCCTCTTCTCCCCACCAAATGCCCATCTTCCTCTCCCCCCTAATGCCCATCTTCCCCTCCCCTGCTAAATGCCCATCCTCCTCTCCCCACAAATGCCCACGCTTTCCCCCTCCCAGAAGGCCAAGCCTGGCAGACTCTGCTGGAGCAGTGGGGGATAGGTTGGTTCTGAGGGACTCTCCCTTCCCCCAGATCACTGGCACCAGAAAGCATAAATTCTTTATAGAGAGGAAGAGCAGAACTTCAGCATCAGACCTGAGTTCCAATCCCAGTTTCAGGTGTCCCAATTCAGTCGCTGTGACCTTCTCTCTAAGGAGAAGATACGGCCACAAGGTCTTCTCACAACTTATCTCTTCCTATCAGATTCTCCCAGGCTTGGAAAAAATAAAATAGAAAGCAGCGTCTATTCTCTCTCTTAAGTAAACTACTTCTAAGGAGCGTAATTCATTTTGAGTAATAGCCAGGACAATAGCTTTAAATGGAAGAATCGGGCATCTCTTATTTTTATGAAGTTGGATCTAGGATTTCACTGTTTTGAATGACGTTATAGCTGATTTTTAGCTTTTATTAAATTAAAGCAGTTCCTATTATTCCTGTCTTAGAGTCTGATTATAGGAGCATTTTATTGACTGCCCCTTAAGTATCTCTAATACATGGCTTTGCTTTGGTTTGTGGATATGGTGAATTAGGTTGGCTTCCTAGCATTTCCTACTATTGAACCATTCTCGCACTCCTAGAACATGCTCCATTTGGCCAGAGTGTATTATTTGTTTGATATAGTTGTGGATTCAACTTGATAATACTGCATCTGAACTCAGACTCACAGAGCTATAATTTTTTAACTAGGGTTCAGTTTTATAGTTATGTCAACTTCCAAAAATGAATGGACAGGTTTTGCTCTGTGAAACTGGACAAAGACTCGTAATCTCTCTGTGCCTGTTCTCTGGAAAGGAAGATAGTGATACTTTGGAAGTTAATTGAAAGATTATAAATAGTATTTGCAAAGAATCTCACCCAGCTAACATAATAGATGTTCAGTAAATGGTAGCTATTGGACAAGAGACACCAGTCTTGTCTATCATATCTTAAGGGTTAGACCTCCCCAAGAAAAACTTTGATCTCTCCTACCACACTGTGGAATATGGCAATTGGTTGGATTTTCTTGATGAGTGTTTGAAATTCAAGCTGGTGACCTTATCACTATAAATTCAAGCTCTCTGTGTCTATATACATATATATGTATGTATGTATGTATGTATGTATGTATATATATATATATATATTTCTCTCTATCTCTGTCTCTCTCTCTCACGCGCACACACACAAAACAGACTAAAATGGTGCCTTGCATCTCAATTCCATGTGACCTAGGAAGCAGGACATAAAGAGGCCCCTGAGGTACACTCTCTGCCTGCTTGTGGCTTTTCCATTTAACCTTTTAAATGATCTGAGGTCAATAAGCAACAAATTACAGGGTCATTGAATATGAATCCACTTAGACACCAGACACACTGCTGTTGAGGATGCATGTCTGTTCAAAGGAAGAGCTGCTTTCAGTATTTGCACAGGCGGCCTAGTACCTCTGCAGATCCAGCCATGATCCCAAGTGAGCCGTTTATGCAATGCAGGGTCAGCCATTGCTTTTCTTCTTAATCATAAAATTCCAAGATCTTAACAGTTACTTACACTAACTGCCCACTAATATCATTCCCACTAATGCTCTAGAGGCCTGTTCAGGCTCCAGGGATGAGAACTCACTGTGCTTCAAAGCAGTTACCCCTTCCTGGTCTTCTTGAATTACGATCCTGTCTACACCTGCCACCTTCCCTTCAGGGTGGCTTCCAGTCGACTTGTCTGATATCCCCTGCTCCACCTCATCGGCTGCCATGCACTTTCTACAAAACATATTTGTTGAGTCACTGGTGTGGACATAGGAGCACTTGTGGGAGAGACAAGAGCCAGGAGTGGAGGCAAGCCTGCATCTATCCACACTAATCTCATACTAATGACGCTTAAAACCTACAAAGCTAAACCCAAGCAAGACCATCCATTTCCTCCCCTAGCACATAAAGAGTGATCCTTTGAGGAACAAATTCTTTTGCTAGAACACAGATTCTCAGCGTGTGGTTCCCGGAGCAGCAGCGTCGCCAGTATCACATGGGAACTTGTTACAGAAGCAAATTCTCTGGTACCACCCCTCCCCTCTGAATCAAGCAATCAGGGGGCACCCAGCCAGGGAACCCAGATTATCCTGGAACCCACTAAAGCTTGAGAAGGCCTAGGCCTGACTCTAACCAACTTGGTCTACCTACCCTCCCAGTGTGTGGGTGTGGAGTGGAGGCCACCTTGATATGTGATTGGCTGCTGGAAGTTCCAGATCCAGGGAGTTCAAAAAGGTGTCCTGGAAGCCAGACTCCTTCCTAAAGTACCTCAGGATGGAGCTTCATCCCGTATGGCTCACTCAAACAGTGTGCTTCCTTCATCACTAGACCCTCACATTCAATAACACATTTATTAAATGTTAATATACGTTAGACGGTGGCACCAAAGAGGATGAAGACAAAGGGGCCCTCAACCCTCTCCAAATAGTTCCTGGTCTAGCAGAAGGTCTGTGCCTATAGCACAGAGACTGGGTGGCTGGCTGTATGAGCAGGCAAGGTAGAGAAGGGTAGCTGAGCCGGGCAGCAGATGGCTTGAGTTGGGGGAGGTTGCTTCCTGGAGTGAGAATCCCTTGGTAGGAGAGTATGAGATGAGCAAGACCTCCCCTGGGGCTCCCCAGTACATCCACCCAGCACCTCAGGGGTACCGTGAGCCATTTGAGAAAGCTGCAGCAAAGAATAGTGGTGGGGGGGTTGAGGGAGCTAATACAAAAGGCCTCTGGGCTTGACTCCATTCTGACAATGAGGGACCAGGGGAGGACTTTGCCCAGAGGGTCATCTTAATAGGACTCTCATGTTAGCACACTGCTTACAAGATGAATTTGAAGAGGGCAGGACACTATTTGCCTGGCTGATGGATGGGTGGAAAAGATATGGCCTTATAGGTAGAAATGAGTTATGGGGAGAGGGGTTTGAGATAGAATCTTGTAGAAGGGGGGTATAAGAACACAACGAAGTGCCAGCCAACATGGCTGTCTTTGACGTGCAGTGCCCAGCCTGGCCTTATTTGACACCAGGTCCTGCCTCATTCTCAGCCTCCCTGCCTATTTCTCCTTACCACAGAGCCTTCAAGCATGTTCATCCCTCTGCCTAGCCTGTCCCCCACCCCCAGTTTGCCTGATGAGCATCTAATCATCCTTCAGCTCTTGGTCCTAATACCCTTCCCCAGGGAGGTCCTGCCAATCATCAGGACCCCAGGGTTCACCTTCCTGGGACTAATCCACATCAATCCTACAGGCAGCCAATGAGACAGACCCTGTCCGTTCACACAGGTTACATCTGCAGTGGCCAGCATGGGGTCTGCCTGACAGGCACTGGGATGTCAGCTTAGAGAGGTAATGAAGACTCCCAGGTTCCTGACGTGGATGAGTTGTTAGAAGGATACAGGAGAAAATCCAAATGAAAGAAAGAAAGAAAGAAAGAAAGAAAGAAAGAAAGAAAGAAAGAAAGAAAGAAAGAAAGAAAGAAAGAAAGAAGAAAGAAGGGAGGGAGGGAAGGAGGGAGGGAGGAAGGAAGGGAGGGAAGGAAGGAAATGAGCATGTGCTACTTTAATTCTCATGGAAAGAGACGTGACTGGCTATAGGTACAGTGACACTGGAAGTTATGGTGTTATGACACATCAAGGGAAACAGTGGTGAGGGAGATTCCCTTTTAAAATTGTTAAGAAAAAGTCACATGAGAGCCACAAGAATATTGCACAGGAGGGGGGTTCAGGACAGAAGCAGCAGCATCAAGGCCCCCAGCCTCGAGAGGCTCCTGCCTTCAGTCCCCGAGTGCCGCTCACAAGCTGGGACGCTGAGTGTAACAAGCAAAGATGTTCATGGCAGCGCACATCCCCACTGTGGTGACTTGAACAAGCAATGTCCCCACCATAGCATTTGAACACTTGGTCCCCAGTGGGTGGCACTATCTGGGAGGCTTAGAAGGTGTGGCCTTGCTGGAGGAAGTATGTCAACTCGGGGTGGGCTTCCAAGTTTAAGAACTTCAAGCCATTTCAAGTTTACTCTCTCTGTTTCCTACTGTGGCTCAAGATATGAGTTCTCACCTGCTCCTACTGCCCTGCCTGCTACCCTGGTTCCCTGCCATGATGGACTCTTACCCCTCTGGAACTGTGAGCCTAAATAAACCCTTGCTATCCTGTCAGTTTCCTTGGCTGTGGTGTTAAATGACAGCAACAGAAAAGTAACTAATTCACTCGTCTTAAAGGTGAGTAGACTCAGGCTTAGAGGCAGGGGAACTAAGTAAGGCCAAAAGGGATGGAGAATGGGGTGGGAGGATCATTGCATATGACCCTCAGGGGGCCACCACAGCATGAAAATAAGCCATGACCGCCTAGAGGATGAGACAATGCTGCAGGTCACTGGCATGCTCCGGGAAATGGGGAATAGCAAAAGGCTAATAGATTACTAATAGATTATTCCTTCCGGCAGGGCTGTAGGAGAAGGCAGGGCAGCTGGTGGAAGAAGACCACACTAGGATGAGGAGGAGGGTGTCCTGATCTATCAGGTAGGTCTCTGAGCAGGCCACAGGCTGCAAGGAGGCAGCAGGAGGCAGGGTAGTTTGAAAGAGAGAATTAGGAGGACCTGGAGTTAATGGAGCTCCAAACAAAGCTGCTAACTAAGACTTAGTCTTTCAGATGACATCATCACGGGGTGAGAGAGGAAGCCCTGACTCCGTGATTTATTCTGATGGAACCGCAATGGAATCAGAGGGCGACGTTTTCGACGGGTAGGAGTGCTTTAGAAACCCTGCTGCGATTGCCCAGACAGGCTGGAGAGGATGCTCTCTGACCTTTAACTCTACTTTCCAGTCATCACTCCAAACACCAGGGGCCAACTTCATAGATCTGGGCAATCAGAAAGAGCTTCATGCTGGGTCTCATGGTCTGTGGCCGCCATCTTGAAACATTTACTATAGACTCCTTCAAGGGTCCCTCATTGTCGTGTCAGTGTGTGCATGCATGTGCACACACGTGCCCTAAATGGCCTGGAGCTTACTATAGGGCAGGCTAGACAACCAGTGAGCCCCAGGAACACCTGTCTCTAGATGCCCAGTGCTGAGGTTGCAAGCACTTCCTACCACACCTAACATTTTAGATGAATTCCATAAATTAAACTCAGGCCCTTACACTTGCAAAACAAGCAGTTTACCAGCTGAGCTCTTTCCGGACCCTCTGATCTTATCTTGCACTGGAAATCTGGGAGGGGAGATGTCGGAATAAGTGACTCTAACTGAAAGCTTTAAACCCACCGGGGTGAACCTAGGCCCCAAGCAGTCGAGAGTGGGTTCCCAGAAGTCTACCTAGGGCACCTCACTGGCCACCATTCCAGTGTGATCAGCTGCTCTGGCCCTAGCCAGCTCTGTCATGGGGTGAGAGGGGCTGCAGTGACGCCCCAATGGTCCATGTCTGAACTGAGTGGGTTCAAACTCCGACCGAAACTGCCGGCTGCCTGATCTAGGGTAAGCTGCTAAGCCTCTCCACACTGGCATGTCCCTCTCTGAAATGGGGCCCACTGCGACAGCACACCTCCTACCTCACCAGAAGGAGAAAGAGGCAAGAGAGTGATTTAAAAGAGGATCCTGCCCGTGGTAAGTCTCAGTCCTTTTCAGCTGCCATCAATCCCCCCCCCCACTGCCATCAAAGGGGCTCAGCAAAGACAATAAACCCCAAAAGGGAGGGAGCTAGCCGCTTCTCCTCTGAAGTCTGGGCTAATGGTGTACAGTGGAAAAGAAGGTGAGGAGAAAAATAACATTCTGAAAAGAAAGTATCGGCACCATCTGCTCCCCTTTTATCAAGTCAGCAATCCCGCTCTGGAAGGAGCTGTCGCACGCAGGGAATCAGACTAAGCCCCAAGACTGCTGAAGCATGCAGAGAGGGCTGAACCCCATCTTCCCACTATAGTCTCCCTCCCCCAGGGTCCACTCCTCTGCGTCATGCACCTCTGCAGCCCTCACCCCTGGGACCAGTCCGCCCCATCTGCGCACAGCCTAAGGTCCTTCTTTTCACCTTGGCAAGCAAGCACCTGGATTTTGTGCTCCTGGCACCGCGCATGTGGAGAGCAATGGCCGTGACAAGGGAAGTCCAGCTTGCCTCCCTCTCTCTCCTTCCCCCTGGGGCGGATCCATCTGTCAAGCTGCAGAAATAGCTTTGCCTACATTCCCGGTCCAGAGCTGGGTTCTCCACATGGGACCTCCAGGCTAGAGTTACAGCATGCCATCAGTGCTGTCCCAGAGCAGGGACAGCACGTCCCCTATCCCCCTTAGTCCTACTCCAATCGCTGGCTGGGGCTGGAGGAGGGGGGGGTGCGGGGAGTGGGGGTTGGCAATTTGTGTGAACAAAGCCGGTTGCAGAAGACAGCAGAATCCTTCCTGCCGGGGAGAAGCGGCTGCCTTCCCTACTGATAACTTAATGACTCTGGCACATTTTCATCAGCCCAACTTGGAGCACGCAGTGGGTATCTGAGCCAGTGGTTCCCAGAGACTGAAAGCAGCGACTGAAAGCAATTACAGAGTGAGTGTCCGAGAGACAAAGCCTAGGCCTTGGGAGCCACAAGCTGCATCACATTCCCAGCGTCTGCCCATGGCACAGACACATAGCCCCTCTCTCTGTCGCTCAACTCCTTCAGCTGGGACACAAATCACAGCACCCAGCGTTTGCTCGAGGGCATCGTCACTACAGACAAGCAGGCCACCCCCAGTCCTTACCCAGAATCTTACCCCAGTCACAAGGCCTGAATCCCATTCTTCAGGTGAGGACCCTGAGTCTGAAGAAAGACACGTGACTCCCAGAACGGCAAGGCCAGGATTCAAACTGTGGTTTATCTGCCTTTGGAGAATACAGCTGGAGGATGCTCCATGTATTTTCTGCTTGTTACTCCTGTCCCCAGCTTCCCCGGCGCCTGAGGCTGACCTCCCTAGCTTGCTTCTCTCAGGGGCCCTCATTCTGCATCTGGCAACTTGCCAGGAAGAAGCAGATGAAGGAGGATGGAGGCTGAGAAGGGTAAGGTAGGGCATGTGCCCTGCTCTGCTCTGCTCTGGTCCCAATGGGCCACACATAATCCTGATGTCATCATATTCTCTCCTGCTCAACCCTTCAGAGTGGAGCCCACACCCTACAGGGCCTCACACATACCATTTGGTCAGAAGGACCGTGGGCTGCCAGGCCGCTCGGTGGACATTTGGAGCTCCACACACCGTGCCAGCATCCCGTTCTCTCTGCAGCACCATCCGGAGGTGGAGGAAAGCCCACATCCAATTCCCCAGGAGGGGCGCATCCACAATAAACCAAGACTGGGGCCAACACCCAGGAGAGATGTTGCTCAGCCCTGTACTCTCAGGGCAGCCTTGCTCAGCCCTAAGGACCTCTTTAAATAGCTAGGTGTTCTTTAAGAACCAACACTGGCCCCCGGGATTCAAAATAAGAGAAGTTCAAGATTATCCCTGCGCTGTGTGCAGCTGTAGCTGTGTAAGGGGCAAGGAGTCCTCTGGCCAGGCCAAGGCTCCCACACTGGGGTGGTCCTCCAAGGCTGGATTCCAGATGAGCCAGTGGCCCCCAGGAGCCCTGGGATCCAGTTCCAACTCTTTTGTACACCCACTACATATCCTTAGACAAACCCCACTGTGAAAATACGGAAGCTAGGCCAGAGTCCCTCTAAGTCCTCACCGTTCTAGCTCCTCGTGGTTCTGTTTGCTCTGGGCCTTGAAAGGTCTAGGTGCCCCCTCAGCCATGATAGAAAAATGATCTATGTCCCTAGCCACAACACCCACCCAGAGCCTGCCGACTCCCGTCTCCCCACCTCCCCGGCGAGGTCAGCAGCTGCATTCCTGTGATATCATCTGTTCTTTCAAACCACCCATGACGCTTATTTTAAACTTAATTCTCTGGATAGGATCACAGAGCTGGGGGAGTGGTAGGTTGTAACATCCTGACATTTTTTTGTGTGGTGATCTTCTGCTTTTTGCTGTTTTGTTTTCTTTTGTGTAGTTGTTTTGTTTTGTTTTTGCAACAAGGTCTCGTGTAACATAGGCTGGCCTTGAACTCACTATGTAGCCAAGGCTAGCCTTGGACTCCATGTTTTCTTGAATTCACCTCTCAAGTACTAGGATCACAGGTACATACACCATCACACCCAGCTAACACCCTGACTTTTTACAGACACCAGTCTCAAGGCCTGGCGCTGCCTTTTATCTTCTGAGTCCAGACCCAGGATCTGCTGCCCAGCAAAGCCCGGTGATAACCCAAGGGCTGCTGTTGGCTTATTCTAGGAATTTATTAGACGTGAATGTGGCCCCAGTTAATAACAGGAAGAAGAGATAGATGCTGCAAGTCTTTCGTTTCCAGAACACTACGTAACTTGCTCCTGAGCACCCGGAAGAGAAGTACAGAAAAACCACAAACCAAACCGTGAAGTTTCCTGTCCTCCTGAGAACCATGGCAACAGAATGCTAGCAATTTGCTACGTGACCTCCCTGGGGCAAGTGACTTCACCCAAGCCTCAGTTTTCTTGTCTGTAAAATGGAGGTGAGAAGTTTGTAGACCACAGAGACAGAGTGAGATCTGTGTTGGCCCAAGATCACAAAGGACAGAGTGTGGGGCCTGGCCCATAGCGAGGGATCTGGAACACGGGTCATTTTTGCCAGTTCATTCCATTTTACAAACTGATTCCATAGACCTGACAACTCCAATACCTAGTGCCCAGAACACAGCCAAGGAGTCCCCTGGGGTGCTAAGTGCCTTTGTCAGTTTGTACAAAGAAAATAAATATTTATTGACAATATCCATGAAGCAGGCAATAGGCTAATGTCTTTACACATTCTCTTATTGAGCCTTCCTAGAAACTCTAGCATGTATATCCGTATTATCACTTGACAAATAAATCAAGGTTCAAAGACGCTTTGGGATGTGCCCAAGGTCATGGCTAGGAAATGACGCGGCAGGGGCTCAGATCCTCTTGATTTTAAGACCATCTTCTCTCAACCATTGTGCCTTATAAGGCGGTGTTTGAAGCTAGTGAGGTTCATGCTAGCATGTTTTTAATTAGCTTAAAAAGTAAAATATAATTCAATTATGGAAAAGTAATTGAAATAATAAATACAATGGTCAACATGTCTGGAGAAAGTAAACAGGGAAAAGTCAAGGATGGGAGCCCGTTACCATGGTGGCAGCTCCTACTCACTTGGAGGCCTGTGGGTGTTTCCCTCCGGAGACCTCTGTCCACCTGCTAGACCTGGACGACAACCTGACAGATTCAGCACCGGGAGCAGAGCAGACTTATTAATGAATCATAAGCCACCTTGTGGGACTACTATCACCTTTAGGGAAACCAAAGTCCACTGCTTTTGTTAAGACTTCCTGCCTGGATAGTGGAGAGGGTGCCTGAACTGGCCATCTCCTGTAATCAAAGTGGTTGCCACCGTAATTGTCATCAGAGAGCCTTCGTCCAGAGACGAATGGAAACAAATGCAGAGACCCACAGTCAGGCACTGGGAAAGACCCAGGAGTCCTGTTGAAGAGAGGGAGGAAGGATTGTAGACTCAGGGTGTCAAGACCATCACAAGGGAACCCACAGAAACAACTAACCTGGCTCATAGGAGTTCAGACTCCGGACCAATGGCTATGGAGCCCACATAGGACCAACCTAGGCCTTCTACATATGGGTAACGGTTCTGTAGCTTGGTCTATTTATGGTTCTCCTGACAATGGGATTGGGGCATGTCCCTAACATTTGAACTGGCTTTCAGGAACCTATTCCTCATGCTGGGTTGCCTCAGCCAGCCTCAATACAAAGGGAGGCGCTTAGTCCTTCCTCAACTTGATATTCCATGCCTTGTTAGCATCCATGGGAGGCCTGCCCCTTTCTGAACAGAAGCAGCAGAGGGGTGAATGGGGAGGGCTGCGGTGGGGGGGGGGCTGTGGAATGGAACAGAAGAAGAGGAGGGAAGGGAAACTGTGGTCAGGATGTGAAATAAATGAAAACATTTAACTAATAAAGAGTGAAAAGGAAGACTTCCTGCCTGGGCCTCCTGACGCTTCCCCAGCTTTCAAGGCCGAGTTTCATCACTCTGCAAATGTCCTTCCTTCCCCTTTCAGAATGTTCCAGTTAAGCCTCCCTTTGGGTCTGATACCGGAACCCAAGATGCCAGGAGTCATCAGTACCTCTCTCTCTACTCTTAAAACCCTTCATGCTCTCTGCCACAGCCAGGTTCTGTGGGGTTTCCTCATTCTCTTCTCCCTTTCCCGTGTGTGTGTGTGTGTGTGTGTGTGTGTGTGTGTATGCGCGCGCGCACGGAAACCTTTATCATCATGACCTCTCTCCACACCGGCACATAAGCTTTTCTATCCCTGGAGACAGGAATCTGTTCATCCTGTGCTTGTTTAAATCTGACTGGCCTCGGGATATGTACTCTGACCACACCCCATCACACAAGTAATACTCCTCTGGCCCCTAGAGCATCTAGTGTCTGCTCAACTAAATCCTCCCTTGTACGACAAGCCTAGTCTCCCCAGGTATACTAAGAAAGAGGGGATTAAGGTGGGAGAAGAAATATTTCTTCAACCATATCGTGTGCAAACCCTTCTCTATATATGTCGTTACAGTCAGATGCCCTTTCCACTGCACACCAAGGACACGACACCCAAAACAAGCCATCTTCTCCAAGTCCTAGACAGCAAGTGGCAGAGCCTCAGCATGGCTTCAAACATCTCATTCCAGTCAGGGTAGTGTCCTTCCCCAGCTCTCTCACGTGGCACAGGCCACACACACACACACACACACACACAGACTAGCACCAGGCCCTTTGACCTCACAGTTCTGCTTTGAGGAAATAATAAAGCATTATACAAAGACTGGGTCCATTATCGTGAATGGAGGAAGAGCACGTAGGAACCCACCCCTCCCTATGGAGCGATACTAAAGGGGAAAGCATTTTCTTTAGCGGTATAGCCCTAGAAGGCGCCCATACTTTTGTAATGACTCCTTACCAGAGGCCAGGTAGGCACCTAATTAAACTTATTGGGTCAGCAAACATAAATAAAAATGAGGAAATGATACAGAAGAAGAAGAGAACTTAGTTGAAAGAAAATGGATTCGTGGCAGTGAGAAGGGGGTCAAGAGAAGGTAACAGGAGATGGGACACCTTCAAAATACATTCTATTCCCTTGTGAAAAGCGCCATAATAAAACCATTATTGTGTATAGCTAGTATCTGCTAAGACAAAACTGTGTGACGGAAAAGCTGCAATGTTGCTAATAGTGAACACATTCCAAACCACGCATTTAACAAGTTGACTACTGACCGCACACACCAGAACCATCATAAGCTGTGGCATGTCCTTATTGTGGAATACTATGTTGCCCTAGGATCGCTGCCACAGAAACCCATCTGTTGACACGGACAGATATCATTCACTTGTACTGGTGAGAGGAAGACTATTGGTAAGGAACAAATCACAAATCACAGCCTTCGGGGACTAAGGTGACAGCGGCTTCCCCTTCCCCTTCCTGATTTCCCTGCACAGATACTATTTCCATAGGAAAAAGGTTACTTGCAGAAGTGAAAAGAACCACTTAGCACCATGGATAAAAAGGTTCCTGCGGCTAAGAAGGCAATTCCAGAGGGCACAGGGGGCTACGGCAGCATGCTCAGAGGAGCAGATGGGAGGACATCTGAGGGCAGGGAGACCAGGGTCAAGCAGCAGGGCAGAAGAAACAGCACAGCGGCAGGCAAGGTGGTGGGTAGGCATCAAAGAGAAACTTCCTCATCCTGCCTCTGGCCAGCCCTGCAGGGACACTGGCACCTATGTCCAGGACACAAGGGTATTTGCATATTTAAACAGGCCCGTCTTTGTGAGGACAAATGCATTCTATCTCCAGTGATCAATCCCTCCCACAGACCCTGCTCCACAAATCAAGTTTCTGGGGCACCGAGCCTCCTCTGCCACCCCCTCACACACACATCCAAGGATCTGCAAGATAACAGCCAGAGACAACTGAGTGATGGCCAGCCATTGCAGAAGGGCAGCAAGCCTGAAGGCCAAGTTATTGGCTTTTTTTTTTCCCACGGTTTAAAGCACATAACACATGAGCCTCAGAGAATGCAGGCCTTCCTGCCCTCTCAAGGAAACTTTAATAAGACAGAAATAGTCGTCTGAATCTCCCTGCTACCCACAGGGTTAAATGAAACCACAGTGATCTGAAGGGAGCTGAGAGAATAGAAGATTTCCCGGGACCCCTATGGTTGCCCCCCCCCCCCAGTCACCCATCCCACAGCTCCCTGATGTCCCACAATACACTCCTCCCTTCTGTTCCTGAGACATCTGGTCTGGGCAGATAGCCTCATTAGGAAGCTACTGTGTGGGAGGAGAGGAGGCCACAGTGCAGGGTGCTGATCAGGGAGGCCCAAAGCTCTGAGAGCCCACAAGGAGGAAATGCGACCGTCACTTACAGAACTGAACGGAGACCCACTTCACCCTAGCCCCTTCTCCCTCTAGAATAAACACAGTGGAAAACAGATGTTCGGAACAGGCAGAGACCCCAGGTCTTACTCTGACATGGTTGCACCCCATTACGGTTTGAATGGGAAAGGCTCCCTCCACCCAGCCCTGACTCACAGAACACTTGGTCCCCAAGCTGGTGACACTGTTTGGGGGTAAATGTGGACCCTTTACAACAAAGTGGGTCACTGAGGCAGCAGATCTAGTAAGTTGCAGCTTGGCACTATGTCCACCCATGGCGCCACCCACAGTGTGTTCCCCGATCTGCTATAACGTGAGCAAGCAGACTCCTGTGCCTGCTGCCACAGCCTTGAAACAACATGAACTCTATCACGCTCTGCCTGCCATGATGAACCGACTATACGCTTCCAAAGCAGGAGCCAAAGAAAATCCTTGTAAGGAGATGGATACCTCTCGCTGGGTCTCTAAGAGAGATCACCCTGTGGCATGGACATTAGAGAGTCGCAGGCCAAATTCACAGGGACCAAGATCTCACTAACAGAATTGGTGCTGAACGGACCTTCTTTCTTGTCAACACCAGGTGGGACCTTCTTTCTTGTCAACACCAGGTGTGACCCAGAGGTGAGTCACACTCAGATGTGTCACTAACATCCACTAATGTTCTAGTGTGGTGTGATTTTAATAGATTTACATTTAAAAGCCTAGGAATCATGTACTCTATTCAATTACAATTATTACCTGACTGATGCATGTTTATTAACTAATTTCTAAAACATTTTCCCCCTCAGCGTTTGAGAGAACTCCCTGATAGGAGGTCGCTCTTAAACAGACCTAGACTAAACCAGACCTAGACTGTGCCGTTTCTAGAGCTTAAGGAAGTAGGGTCCGTGTCTTGGGGTTACTGTTGATCAGTTGTGTGACCTGGGGAAAGTCCCTTCACCTCTCTGAGCCTTCAGTTTCTTCACAGAAAAGTGAAGCCAGCTGTCTCTGTGGCTCAAGCTTACTGGGGGGGAGGGGCGGGGGGGGTTACGGGAGAGTCTTTACAAAACTTCAGGCACACTTCCCTGCAAGCTATAGGCACACACTAACAAGAAACTGAAGAAAGTTCCCTGTGTCCAGCAAGAACACAGGGGACTTTCTTGTTCCTCCCAGACCGCCTCCCATGTGCAGACTGAATGTTCTGTGTCACCACCATCTCCTTCTCTGTCACGTTCCTTGAACAAAGAAACTGTAAAAGTAAGTCTCTCCTTGGGAGTCTGCCCTGATGGACAAGGACGCTACAGAGCGATTCAGAACTGGAAGCCCTTAGGACAAGGCTGAGCAACTCAGAACACATCCCAGGAGCCCGCACCCAAGGACTCTCTTCACATCTGTCCCCACTTAACACCCAGGCGAGAGCATGTGATAATGGCATAGCAGGGCTTTATGTGACCAAGTAAATGAAAATCAGGGGCAGGAGTGCTGTGTGTTAGACTGGATGGCCGAGCTTTGTCATTGCTGAAAGAACGACCAAGGAAAGGGTTGAAAGAAGTCAGCTAAAGCAGCAAGGCAAGCCAGGGTCCAGCTGCCTAGAAAATCAGATGGCCTGGCAGATAGAAGCTATATGAAATAAGGGTCTGAGTCCTGATTCCACCACCCATGTAAAACACTGTGGCAGGATGGGCACCCATAACCCCAGCACTATACAGAGCTGCAATTGGGAGGATGGCTGGGGCCTGCTGGCTACCAGGCTAGCTCCAGGCTCAGTGAGAAACAGACCCGGCTGGGAAGGAGCGAAGCAGAGCATCTGATATCTTCTCTGATAGCCACATGTGCATGCAGCCATGCTCATAAGTGCACATATAACACATACATACACACACACACACACACACGGGGGGGGGGGGGGCGGGGAGATCCAGGCAGCGAACGTTAAAAGGACTGGATGTTCAAAGTCCTCAGGTTGGAATGAGGAGAACCAGCCATCCTCAAACATCAGCATGCTTATGAATCCCCTGAGAAGTGCAGGACCATGTGGGCTCCAGGCTGACTCCTGAGATTCCGGTAGAGCAAGTCTGCCCTGAGAGCCTGGAATCTGCATGTTCATGAAGTGTCTAGGTTAGTTCTGCACAGGTGATCCAGACCCACAAACACCAGCAGACTCTCCTACAAAGCCCATCTCTGTTGCTTTGTTTTGAAAGGGATGAACACCTTTCCCGAAACAAAAGGCAGATAGTGGAGAAGCGGAACTTTAAGCCTTCAACTCGGTAAAATTTCAAAATAATTAATAGAGATTGGTTAGTTGCTAGAACATGAAGGATTCATGAGCGTACCATAGATTGGGTGAAAAAAATAAATTACACTTAGATGATTTAGTATTTCTGAGATGAAATAAATCTAATGGCTGAGTGAAAGGCAAAAAGTAAACCTCTATCATCTGAAGTTATCCGCTATGATAATATCTCAGCCACCCATTATGTGGAGGAATGGCCCACCAACATCAAAAGGCATCGATTACATTCAAGAACACATACTAGGGGGCTAGAGAGATGGCTCAGTGGTTAAGAGCACTGTCTGCTCTTCCAGAGGTCCTGAGTTCAATTCCAAGCAACCACATGGTGGCTCCAAACCATCTGTAATGAGATCTGGCGCCCTCCTCTGGCGTGTGGGTATACATGGAGGCAGAAAGTTGGATACATAATAAATAAATAAATCTTTGGGGAAAAAAAACGAACAAAAAGCTACGGAGAAACCCTGTCTTGAAGAAAAAAAAAAAAAAAAACATACTAGGAAGGGGCACAACCGCATCTGAAAAGAAATGGCTATTACCAACCCACATAAATCCAGAGAGAGGTGTTTGTGGTCCAAGGTGACCTAATATTTTCATAAATAACTCCAAAGATGGAGTGGGAATTATGCAAATCAAACCACAGACGATACAAAAATGGCAGGGACCGCAAAGTCTGTGGAGAATGGAATTTAACTAGTGGGCAATGTCTTTAAATTTGCCTTTATTGAATCTTGTATATTGAAGTCACACGTTATTGTATCTGCTTATTGAGATTCGATGGGGCCAAACGCTGAGTGATTTATGGGAAGAAGGATAATCAAATGCCTCAGGAGAAAGAGTCTACACCTGGAGACCAGACCCAGTGCTGGACAAATAGGAAGTGACGGGAAGTGGTTCGGCGTGCACAGAGCACTTGGGTGTTCTCTGAAAATGGGGGTCATTCCAAGAACTGGTGGATAAATCAAACAAGGAAATATCTATCCTTTGAGCTACTTGGCCTTGTGCCGCTTCCGGCAGAAGTGTTTCCAGACGGGAGTTCAGAGCAGGATGATGGCACTGGGATTATGGAGTAAGACAGACCCAAGTTCATCCAAGAACACAGAGGATGCAAGACCAAAATGCTGAGCATGACGACTTGTTGGGGAAGGAGACACAAAAGACAAGGGGATGTGGCAGACAGAGCAGTTCCAGCTCTCATTAAGGACACACACAGCTGGAATGGTGGAGAAAGGGCGCCTAGTGGGTAGCGCCATCCCATAGGACGCTGAAGGAGGGCGACCAGACACCTCTCTAGTTAGGATGCATTAGAGATGATTAAAAGCGTTTCTTGTCCAACTCAGGGGTGAGGGGGTGGGCTCAGTGACCTCTCCAAAGGTCACTTCTACCCCTAGGGATCACCTGTCTGAAGGGCACCAGATAAAAATAAAGTCCATTAATCACCAAGCTGTCACACAATGTCCTGAGAGAGCCAGAATGAAGAAGGGCAAACGGCAACGGACCTTGCTTTGCAAAGGGGGGCGGGGAGGCAGTACGTATGTGGGCAGAGTCAAGGAAGCAGCTGCGGAGACTTCCGGAAAGCTGGTGCCATCCTGTGATGAGTCCTTCCAAGTCTTTCTTCAGGGGAAACAGGGGGAGGAAGTGACCCTATAGGGAGGGGAGCAGAAAACAGCCAAGGACACCAAGGGGCCCTAAACAAAGCTGGGGGGATTGCAGGAGAGCATCTGCTAACAGCACAGACCAGGAGCCAGGAGGAAGGAGGATGATACAAAGGCTCTGAGCAGAAGAGGAGGGCCAGGAGCCAGGCCAAGAGGAGAGCCAGGAGCTGTCCTTGGAATGCCACAAAAATTCTAGAAAGAGGGCCAGTGAGTCGGCTTAGCTGTTAAGTGTATTTGCCACCATGCCTGGTGACCTAGGTTTAATCCCTGGAACCCACAGGGGGAAGGAGAGAACCAATTCATTGTCCCCTGACCTCCACACAAGCCATTGCATGTGCGCATCCCAGCCACAGACATACAATCTATCACCCATCAATGCAATAAGACCTTTTTCTGAAGTTGCAGAAATAGAGTAAAAAGTTAATCCCACTATCTATAACAGCAGAAAAATCACATAATGGGAAACATAGCTTTTTAAAAGAGAAACGGAGTAGTTATGTCTCAGCTTCAAAGCAGCTGCTGGCACTGTTATTGGGGTGCCGTACACAGCTGGAAATCCTACCCTCTGCCCAGTCCCCCAAGGACCAGCAAGCTTGGGCTGTTCACATATCAGAACCCAAGTAAATGCCATTCGGAAGTGAGGCCCAGACCGAAGCAGGAGCTTCCTGCCAAAAGCCACCAGACCCCAGGCACTGATCCCCTCTCTTCCTGGAACACAGTTGCTTAGGATGGCGACACGACCTGCAGACATCTCGGGAATGCCATCTGCGTGGGGTGATAAGCAGCCAAATGAACGCCATGGAGTTTGAGTTCTGGCAAAATGTTATCCCACCAGACGTCATCTCCACACGGTACAGAATATCTTGAAATCAAGAGGCCAGTGAGGGGATCGGGGGAAGGTACCACCCCATGTGCCCTTTATGTACTATCCCCTGGCTTTCTTTGTCCTCGCAGAGCTGCAGGATCTGACAAGATGGAGAGGCACCCAGAGGGACCACCATGTCAGGCCCTGCCTTGTCTAGCTTCCTGCTGTTCTCAGAGCAGCCTGGTCCCAGTGGCCAAGCTCTGGGTTTCAATAGCAGATGAGAAGGGAAAGGAAGGTCCCCAGGCATGTGCTATTGATGGCTAGTCTTGCCATAGAGTGAGCAGAAATGCCCAATGGAGTGATAGTCAACAGGGCACGGCTGTGGAACCTACCCTGGCATGTGAGGAAAAAGAAAGCTACCGCCTTCTTGGTGACCACAGTCCCTCCTTGTCCCCCTCCCTTGGCCTCTAACCTCAGACTCTAACCCGGAAGCCAGGCAACCACTCTTCCAGTGATATTTCTGAATCAGGAGAGGAAGGGTGGAGACGAATCGAGGGCCATTCAAGCCACCGTCATACAAAGATTCCTAACCAGTGCTGCCTAGGACAGGAGAGAAGGAGAGAGAAATGGAATTAGAGGTAAAACAAATGGAAAGTGACGGGAGCCAGTCACCTTTGCCGGAGAGTTTAGGGAGACATTTCTGTTTGTGATTCTGAACTGGAGAAACATGTGGAGGATGAGTCTTGAAAGAGACAGAGAACGTGGGAGAACGTAGGCGGAAAGCCAGAAAGGAGACCTAGTATCCTGGAGGACAGTCAGAGAGGATGGAGTCCCCTGCCAGACTGTCCACGGTGCCCAGAGCCCCGTCACAGCAGAGACAACAGGAGGGAATGTGGCCACACAGAGCTGGAAGCAGAAAAGCCTGGTGCGGCCCAGAGCTGCCAAGGCAGCATAGGAAGACTGGCTGACGCAGCACACAAGATACTCACTGTCACACACGTAGGGTTTGTCATGGTCTTCCTGAGAAGCAGCATCATGCCTCCTCCTGCCGCCTGCAGAGCCACGAGCCTGAGGAGACATTGAGCATGAGACACTTGTTACCACAGCCACTCAGCTCATGGGCATACACTCTTGAGGGCCCGTGTGAACCACCTGCATCACAGCCCCTGTTCCCATGCCAACCCTGCTTTACAAGCAAGACAACGGAGACCCAGGGGATCGGGTAACTTGTCCCAAATCACTCAGCTACTCACCCGGGTCGTCCTATTATTTACATAATAACTCCAAGAAGGAGGTTTATAATAGTGGTCCTCTTGTATAGGGGAAGGGGCTGAGACAACAGAGAAGTGGAGTAACTTCCCCAGGGCCATTCATCTGCCAAATGCAGAGCCAGAATAGAAACAGGACGTGTGACTGAAAGGAGATGGCCTGGCCCGACTATGAAAATCCTCAGCTAGCGGCATTATTCTGGTGGGGGTGCGGGGGTGGGGAGCAAACTGGACTATGTAGGGAAAACATGGGGTTACATCTTTAAAGGTTTTACTTGTCCTGAGCACCCTTCTTCCCACCCCTCTTGGTTTCTGGGTTACCATGAGGGAAACTATTTTGTGCAGCCATATACTCTTGCCATCGTGAGGGTCTGACTCCCCGCAGACCCACAGCAATGGAGAAAGCCAACCACGGCTGACCCCTCTGAAGCCGTGAGCCAAACTAAAACCCCACTCTCTCCAGGGCTTTCCCACAGCAAGTCTAACTGATGCAGTCCCATATCTGTCAAATACCGGGATTTCTAGTTTTCCACCACACAGCGCCTCTCTACTTCACTGACAGTGTAGAAGACGCCACGCTGCTTGCTGTACACACTGGTCACCTGATGAGCACCCTGGGGGTGGGGGACGGGGAGTAGAACTACGGTGTCCCCCCAGGTTCCTGGGCCCACACTGCCTCCTCCATCGTGTTTGACCTTCACAGTAGAGCTGGGCTGCAGGCAGAGCTCCTGTACAAGGTCGGACTAAGACCTTAACCTTCAAGGTCAATTAGAGCTGGATTCCTGATACCTACCAGAGCCCTGTGTCTCCCTGGGTGGGCCATGTGACCAGGGGGGACTGGGATAAGAAACAAGACTTCAGGGTAACAGAGACGAGCCTGAAAGGCTGCCAACAGCTCTGCATCCCAAACAGCGGCTACCAGAAAACAGCAAGGCTTATTTATAAGCTACCATAAGCCCCATGCCGGCCTTCCTGCCGCACCTTAGCCTCCTCCGGGTCAGGCGTTGCTAATGGGTAGCAGTAAACTCCCAGCCATGGAAAGGGCTAGCTGCAGTCTTCGGGGACAGAGAAGATCAGCAGGAGAGGAACACGACAGGGCAGAGGTCTGGAGGGCCAGCCCAGAATCTGCTCTAGGGAAGTGGGCCCGAGGATTCACAGTGGAAAGGCCTGGGATGGATTCCCCTACACATACACACCCACAAATGTAAGTCTTCACATCTTTCTGGGAACTTCCCTGTAGACAGGCCCACTCTCCAGGCCTGTGGCACTCGTTCTCAAAATACACAGACCTCACAATCAACTCCACCTGCCACACTATCACTTTTGTCTTCTCAGCTTGTCTTTTTGGAAAAGGAAAAAAAAAATGAAATTCCACCTCCCTCCTCCTCGCTACCTCCCTAGCCCAAGCCCTGCTATGGATCGTCAGAAGTAGTTACCCTCCTCCTTTCCCTCCTCCTCCTCTTCCTCCCCATGCCCTCTTTATGCAGAACTAAGCCCCGGAGGAGCTGCAAACTCTGGCCGTCACCCTGAGGCACTGTGTCTAGGATGCTAAAGGTGGTCACCTTAGGGCCCTGGCCCTCCCCGCACCTCCTCAGTGAGGCCAGAGACAGCTTGACATGCACAGCCGGCGGCCCTGTCACAGCCCCCTGGAGCAGGTAAAACTAAGTCAGGCAGAATGACGAGGCCACAGCAAACGCCAGAAGGGGCTCTACAAGACTGGCCCTGTGTCAAGGCAGGAGAGGAAGGGAGAACAGGAGCACCTGGGGCTTCTGAGGGAGGCAGCCGAGGGAAAGAAGGGTGCTGCTGGGAGCCCCATGCTCCCATGCTCCACAGGCACTGGTCTTGCCCAACAGAGATAAGGGCCATAGGGTATCTGAGGCGATGCATGTGGGTTCTCCTAAGGCAATGGAATTCTTCATCTCCTGGAAGACGCAAGCTCATCAATTCAGAATCCTATGGGTCCTGCTCAAATGCCACTTCAAGAAGCCCTCCCCAGCCCACTGGTGCCCACTTGCTTCATTCTTTCTTCACTTCTGTTTTTTGTCTGGTCACAGCATTGTCGTTATCCAGCACTACATGGACATGTGTTAGCTCATTCGTTGATTTTTTTTTTATCTGTCCCACGAGAGGTAGAGTCCTGTGTGGGCCACCACTATTCCTGGAACCAAGTACATTCCTTAAACAGCTGCCAGGTCATTGCAGCAATCCATCAGTCCACTGTTGAGTTGACCATTTTTCTTCTTCTCCCTCATCTGTATCCCAGAGCCCAAAGGACATCAGCTGATCCTGAACTCCCCAGGAAAGCTCCCGGCTGGGGCTCTACCTCCCCACTGCCCAGCCTAACCCATCCTGCATGACCACCTGCCCAAAAGGAATGAGAAGTGGGAGCATGAGGTCTTCCATTGCCAGCTGTGACACATATACATGGCCAATGGCAGCCTACCACCAACCCAACAGTCTCACCCCAGCCTCACGCTGTGTCTACATCTTTGTTTTCATGGTTTCTTTTATGGTCACCTCTACCATGCCATCCACCACCAACCTATATTTCAGCCTGGCCAGCGTCCCACTCCTCCCAAAACCCTCTTGCCGCACTGCAGAGTAAGCCAGCTTTGTCTTGAAGTCTGATGGGCCTAGACTTCAATCCCAGCTGTATTTGTCAGATGTTCGTTACTGTAACAAAAAGCCTGAGGTAAGGACTTTGGTAAGAAAAAGAGGTTTATTTTGGTTCATCGATCTGGAGGTGCAACTTGTTGGGGACTCATCTCGTGATACCCTTCTTGCTACCAAAATCCATAGGTGAAACAGGGAGACCGCATGTGTTTCTCTTTCACCCCTTCTCCCTCTTCTTATTGACCCCCAGGAACCAATCAGGAAGCTTGACCCTGTCCTTACCTAATAATCCTAGTCATTTTCCAAAGGCTTCTTCTAAATGCTACAGCCATCCAATCTCTGGCTTCTCCACATCTCCCGAAGGACTTTAAATGTCAGCACACGAAGTCTCCCGGACACGCAAGCCATATCCAAACAACAGATAGCACCAGCTGTGTGTCATAGAACGAGCTACCCCTCTGAGCCTTAGCTTACTTATAAAATGGGCAACCGCAGGCCAGATGTGTTGGTACATATCTGTTACCTCAGCACTCAGGAGACGAGGCAGAAGGAATACTGCAGGTTTAAACCAACCTGGTCTACACAGAAAGTTCCAAGGCTACTTACAAAGACTCTGTCTCCTCAATCAATACATATATAAGGAAGTGGATAAATAAATGGACAGAGAAACACCCCTACAGCACAGTTGCTGTGACAGCTACGGTTAGGAGTGTCAAGCCACAGGACATAGCATTAAGCCCACAGGAAGTGTTCAGTCAGTTGTTGACCCCTCCATGACTGTGTGGATCCCCTGGGCTTCATGTTTGGTTAGCACGCCATGAGAAGTCTGCAGTACTCTTACTGTATTGTGAGTCTTAGCATCTCCCCAGTTTGAGTCTTGAGTCCTTGAGGGGAAATATGGCATTTTATAGTTTATCATGAACCCTGTCATTCTGCTGTGTGCACAACACAAAGCTCTTCCACATATATTATCTCAGGGGCTTCTGGAAGAGTCCTGTGAGTTGGGACCAGTCATGCCACTGTCACTGTCTTGTCAATTGGTGCCAGTTCTGAATGAGTCCATGACTTGCCCACAGTCCCAGAGCCAGTGGAAAGAGCAGGACAGGTTTCTAGACTCTGATACAGAACCCTTTGAAGCTTACCCTCCAAACGTGACCCATCCTCCCTCCCTGAGGATGTTCATCTTTCCATTCACACACTGGGGGCCCTGTGGTGCAGTCTTACTGACCATAAATGGGAAGGCTCAGGAAGAGTCAAGTAATTGCTAATTTAACTCCAACCTGGGTCACTAGAGTCTACCTTTAAGGAACTTGGAACTTGAAAGCAGTGATCTCTGTTCATCCCTGGATTGTATGGACTCCTAAACTTAAGAGCTAGAGTCCTGTACACAGAGGACCTAGGAAACCCAGGTAACAGAGAGAAGAGAGAGGACACAGAGGCCACAGACAGGATCCTTAATCTCCTCAGTCCTGATTCTGTCACCTCCCTACCCTTCTTGTGATCTGGATCTTCAGAGATCACTCACATTTGGGACAATGACCCTAAGGTTTCAAATCCTTCTCATTTAAGCTTAAAACCATTGAGCTTCCTATAACAGAGACCCAGAATGAAGACAGACTCCAGGCAAGGGTAGTTTTTCTACAAAAGCTGCTCTCGAGGAGTATCCAGGGATGAGCATCAGGCCTCTTCTCCTGTAGGCTGGAGATAATGGCTCCCCAGTTAAGAGCACTTGCTGCTCTTCCAGAGGACCAGGGTTCAGTTCCCAGCACCCACAGTTGGTTTTACAACCAGGAGATCTGACACCGTCTTCTGGCCTCTGAGGACACCTGCACTCATTGCACATGACCACACAGGCATAATTAAAAAATAAATATTTTTGACAAAAGCTATTCTCCTGGTGCCACTAAAAGACCAATTGCCTTTTTCATTCTCATTTTCTCACAAGCGTACAGCGGGGTTTTCCAGAGGCTACATGACATTTGACAGGGCCTTCAGTGTGCTCTTGTATATTCATGAGCTACCTTCATAAGCTGAGTTTTGTCTTAATTTTGAATAGAGCACATCATTATGAGATTAATGCCACCTGCTATACCCAGAACAATAGCTTTGAGGGCTGTCAGTATTTGTTAAGGGTGTAAAGAATTCCTGAGGCAGAGAGAGAAGGGGAGGGGACTGCTCAACTACCTTGCTGTTGAAGGCCTGGTCGTCAGACCAGCAACACCCGGGAGCTTATTATCATCCAGGTAAGGATTTAGCCCCCATACTCCAGAACTAGCACACCAAAATTTGCTCTTTGGCAACACCCCTGGGGTTGGAGGATATTTGATCCCACTGTGAACCCTGAGTTTGCATTTGTGTTCATTAAATAAAATTATCCTGGGGTCAGGAGGCTGTATCAGCAACTAGAAAGTAATTGTAGCACCTCAGAGCGCATCCAGGATGGAGAGACACAGGAAGTGATACAGCGGGGTTTGGGGTGACGCAGGTTTTCCTGGTTTGGCGAAGCGGAAGCACGGGTCTTCCTTGAATGCCAGCAAGGAGAGAGGGTTAGCTAGTTGCTGCTCAGCCTCTATGGGCTCACAGGTGTTCACCCCAGTCTTTGACTCTCCAGTCTCATTTATAACGAGGACGACAGAGGTCTAGTTAAAGCTGCCTTTAGTGGCAGCAGCAGGGTCAGTGCCTGCAGAAGCAGAACTGTCACCAGGCTGCAGCCTGAGAGGCCAGGTTGCTCCCAGAGAAGCAGGCTGGTATAGCTGTGGAGTTGCAGTTGCTGGCTGGGATAGCAGTAGATTAAGGTGCAGTCACTGTGCTGAAATTAAACAACACCCTGGTGTCTTCGCTCACCACGAGTGCACCAACGATTACTAATTTGATTGCTTGATAATACAAGGATTAGTCGCAAGGACTTCATGAATGTCTTAGGTTAAAGTTGACATAGACACAATTATTAGTTGTTGGGTTTGTACTGTCCTTACCCCTCAGAGAACATATAGGATTAAGATTCAGAAAGTTAGCCACTTTGCTTCCAATAGGCTTTCTTGGGCACTCAGTTCTGACTCTGTGCTATTATTCCCAACTCGCTGATGGCCCAGGTCACAGAAGTTACATGATTTATGCAAGGTGCAGTAGGTGGTAGAGCTAAGACTGCCACTTCTGGGGTGGAAATTAAAGAAGGGAAACCCATCCAAGACTCACTACTGAAGGCCTGGCCCCCTCCGCGTGTCCGGAGCAGCTAGGGTCTTGTCAATGGTGTGTGGGAGGTTGGGCTCCTCCTGCGCTCCCAACAAGCTCCCGGGTGAGGATGAAGCTGTAGCCCAGACCACACAGGCGGATGTCAGGCCCCATGTGGTTGCTCCAGTGGCCAGAAAGTTCCAGCGGCAGCTGCACACCCATGTAAAGGCTCAGAGCTGTGGGCAAGGCAGCTTCCCACCCTTGTTCGGCCCAGAGAATTGCTCACAACACCCCCTGCTTCCTCCATGGCTCTCAGCATGGTGACATGTCCGCAATGTCACCGTATAACTGGAGCTATTGGCTGTCACCCAGTCATGAAGTTCAAACATGACTTTTCTCCTTGCCCTCCTCATTCAGCCAAGACCTGCAGGGTCCCGGGCCAGGCAGGACTCAGTAGGAAAAGCATAGACTTGTCTTCAAATTCTTTCTTTCTGACCAGATTGGGCAACACTGAGCAAGCTGCTTAACCTTTCTAGAATACTGAGCCACACTGTGCTGCCACATTTTCTAGTAACTGCTTTTCTGAAAGGGATGAGATGAGCTAGCTGGGAGTGTAGCTCAGTGGTTAGTGACCAGTTAGCACATTTAAACCTGGGCTCAGCCCCCAGCATTCCAAAACCAGCAAAAACAAAAATAATAAAATAAAATAAAAGAGAGGTGTGCTTTAATCTTAGTAAAATTTTAGCCAGGTATAACAAAAGAGTTATTGTTAAAAACATAAAAATTAACAATGAGCTGTTCTGAATTCTTTTCATCACTCTAAGACATCAGAACGTAGTGCGTATTTTGTATTTACAGCTCCTTCCAATCTGGACTAGCATGTGCTAGGCAGCCGTGTGCAGTCAGCGGCTGCTGCAATGCATTCTCGGAAACGGAGAATGCAGAACATAAAACCCCCAGAACAGCCTCATGGTTCTCTGTTGTGGGCTCACTCAGGAGCTCTTGACTCTGTCTGGTTTGAAGTGTATATAAGGGCCAGGCAGTGCTGTCGCTCCTGACACCTCCACGGAAAAGACAGCCAAGCCCTATGCACTAACGGCAATTTCCATCTTCGACACTCATGCCCGGAGAACCAGGACCATGCTCCACAGTGTACTCTTCAAAGTCTGGCAGGGGCAGGAGAGGGGTGGAAGCAGGTTGGGAGGTACACAGCTCTTGGCATTCACAACAGGCACAGCAACTCCACGCCCTATGCCTCCTTCAATGACCGAGTAGATGTTTCTTTTATTACTGCCGCGCACACACCACAGTGAAATAACGTGGCCAAGCAAGTTCATCCGCAGCTGCAGAGAACCATTAGGTGAAACCCTGGTGAGGAACATCGTAGGAGAGAGGCTGGGCCGCGACAGCCGCTCTCATCAGTTCAAACACCGCTAAAGGCAGAACGGCAGCATGCGACCTACACACATGAAGTGATAGGAAGTACGTATCGCGACCCAGGAAGGATGTTAGCCCCTAAGAGTAGACACACGCATACACACAGAGATCCTGGATCTAGTCAAATCTCCAAGCAATCATAGTGCTTCTTGACCCACAGAGAACATGATCCAAGACACCCCGTGGATTCCTGAACCCCAGAGAGTATTATATGAGCCCTATAATGGAATGCCTTGTCCATCTTAAGTATTTATCATGTGCCATGACCCCAATTTCTGTTCTTCTGGGGTGAAAGAGCAAATGTAGCACAAATCCCTTTCTCCTTCACAGTTTCACAAGGATAAGGGTCATTCCTGCTATGGAGTTTGCCACCCTTAGCATGTAACACTTTCCTCAAAACGTAAGAAGAGAACTTATGCTCTTTTACTTCAAGGAAAGTACTGATGGACTCTCTTTGACATATACGAATTGTTGGTATCATAACAATTGCACTTCTAGGCTGGTAAGTATAATAAGGGTTATTCGAACATAAGTACAGCAATACTACCAGCCTATCTGATATGACAACTGTTACATAATTAACATGCAGGCAGCATATATAGAGAAGACATTATATATATATATATATATATATATATATATATATATATAGTTATATGCAAGTGTAGTTAGTAGGCATTAGAACAAGGAATATTTGTGCCTTGTACAAAAATACCTAATAGAAGTACCCACTGGGCTATATAATGAAGTGTACAGGATCTACTTTCAAATACTCTAGAGGGAAACAGGCACATAAATCAACAAACAATAAGTAGGAGAAATGAACGCATCTGAGAAAGTGGTGGAAATGCTGTAACTGATGAAGACGGTAGCAGCCTGATAAAACTGCACCATCCGACAGCCGGCCTGCCCGGACTGAGAACTGAGGCCCTTTCAACAGTGGGAGCATCTTAGCACACAGCGTAGCCAGCACTAGACAACATGGAACAATCACCTGGGAAGGTGTTTATACTAGAGCTCAAGGCCTGATCCCAGACCCAATAACTCAACACGGGCCCTGGGTGCCTAATTTCAATAGATTCTCTCCGTGGCACTACTGTCTACACAGTGCAGGCTTACAGTAACTATCAGTGGGCCCAGACCCACAGGGTCCACAGCACTGACTTCTCACCCATTGGTAGGGATGGTCCTACCTAGTGCTGATAGGAGCTAGACCCTTGGCCCTCAAAAGTGGACTCTCCAGTGAAGAGCCATAGTCCTCCTCTGGAGGTCCCCTTCCACCCAGTTGTCATGATGCCCTTGGAAATCACTGGGGGTGATCCCAGAACACTTTCCTGACCCTAGAGAATCAAATAGAACTTCTGAAGACACGGTCTTAGTCACTCCCTTCCCCTTGGGAACTAGCCAGGATTTTCTTTCTCCCCATCAGGGTTTCTCTGCCATTTCCACCTCTGACCCTTTCCTTGTTCATTTTGGGGCCACATGCCTCTAAAGTTCATGCAAAATCCATTCAGGGGACCACCCATCACAGTCTGCCTCCTTCCCCAACCGGCTTCTGCTCTCTCTGCCCAGGGAAGCATGTCCCAGGGCAGGTGTCCTGATTCTGTCATTCTGGAAAAAACTCTAAAAACAGACCCTCCTTTCATAATGGGGTCTCAGAAAACTCTCCTCACCGTCCGCTCTCCCGAGCCAAAGCCCCTCAGAGAGACCCCTGCTTCCTCTCCTCCCTCTTGCCGGCTCTGAACTTTCCAGTCATGCCCAGCCTGGGCTTCCCTAGCATCTTCCTCGTCTCCGAGTAAGACCATCCGAGTGTGTCTACCCAGGTAGGGAGGGGACTACTGTCAACCCCAGCGGGACTGACAGCTTGCCAGGCCTTGGCGTTCTGAACTCCTCCTTCACGCCCCCTCCCCACTTACCCGTCCTCTGGTCCTGTTCTTCCGCTTGGGAATGTCCTCTTCCAAATCCTCCTCTTCATTCCCGTCTTCTACATTTTCGTCATTTTCCAAAACCCTCTAAAATGACAAGAAAATCAAAGACGAGACTTGAGAGATGAAACGCCACAGCAGAGAGAACCATCAAAGGGTACGTTGGGGTATTCTGGGGTTTTGTTCTTCAGCAAAGCAGGGGTACTGCTGCCGCCGAGGAGTGGGACGTCTCTTTGCAGCTGGTACTCCTTCAAACCCTCAGGTCCCTTCCGACCAAATCTTGCCAGAACACTGGCCTTTCTCAACTCGTTTTTGCCCCCACTCCCTAAAAAGAGGTTTTTGGCAAAAGCCTAAGAATGCTTTCCCACATGGGGCCAAGTTGCCTTATCAAAATGACGTGTTCCTTTATTTCTGAAAGGCCACCTGAGAACATAAAAAAGCCATTTCTCCTTTCTCTACCTTTGTGCAACTCTGCCCTGCTTGATGAAAGCAAGGAACTTCCTGTCTAACTGGCCAAGATACAGCCTGAATATGCTGCCTGGAGTAATCTACTGTGGAATTGTTTTTAAGAAAAATAAATTTTCCTCAGGGTGTTAGTGACACAAGCTGTAATCCCAGCACAGGAGGAACAGAAGTTCAAGACCACCCCCACCCAGTTACATAGAAATCTAAGGCCAGCCACGATCATGTGTGAGGCTCTGTCTGGGTGTGGGGGTAGCGAAGAATAAATAGATTTTCAGCACAGCCTACGACTTACAATAAAGCTTTAAGTTCATACATTCAAATGAGCCCCTCTAACAGCTCTCAGAGCACGGCAGTTTACAAGAGCCAGTTTCCATTCTAAAGGTGCATAAACAGTTTTGATGTTTACAGTCATCCAGCAAGGCCATGACCACAGCAAGGTCATCGTGGCGAGCTTCGCTTCCCACTCCTTCCCCAGCCCTTGCTAGTGAGACTCCTCAGAAGCCTTGCAACAGACACTCAGGCAGAACCTGAGCATTTATTCCCTCCACAGAAGAAAAAGGGAAGGCAGGAAATGCACCTCCAGGTCAAAGGTGAGGTAAAGGATTAGGGAGGATCCAATCTACCGGGGAGCAGGATAGGAAGAAATGGTCTTGGAGCCCAGTCGAGTCCATGTCAGGGACCCACAAGGTGGGAGGAGCTTTTCGTGAACTCACTTATGTGGCTTTGACCAGTACAGTGTTTTAAGCCTCTTCTTATTCAACTAAAACCTAGCAGTTCTTAGACTCTATAAGCATGTGTCCAACACTGACTACATGTAGGCACTATGCCAAGCTAAAAACAAATGGCTACAGTCCTGGCCTCAAGTAGACCTTAAAGCATCTGAAAAGGAAGACATTTAAACAACAACCCCCAATGCTGAAATGATTGCGAGAGAGAAGTTCAAGGTGCTGTGGAAGGGTGCTCCTAGGGAACTTTACCCGACCTGAAGGTCCAGGAGGCTTTGCTGAGATGGGGACAATGAGCAAGGAGATGGGGAAGAGGAGCAAAGAATGCAGGAGAGCAGCTCAGACACACTTCCAACTCGACAGTAAGGCTCTGCGTGTGAATGAGGTTCTGGACCGGCAAGAACGGTGAAGCAGTTAGAGGACGATGGCTTGTCCAGTGGAAGAAAGATCACGGCGTGAGCAGTGCCCAATGGCTTGGGGGAAGATGGCAGAGATGAAGCCAGAGAGCTGGCAGAGTCACATGGCACAGGACTATAGCTTCTGGTGGTGGTGCAGAAATTCCACCAACTATGAAAGGGCTTAGAAAGTGGTATGCGCTGCCTGTGCCAACTGATGTCACCATTACTGCTCAAACGATCTCTGGGAGAACACCTCTATGACTTATCTTCAATACTGGGAGTCCAAGAGAGGTTATCAGAACACCCCACTCTAGCCACATCTAGATTACTGCTGGTCACCCAGTCCTTCCAAAGGATATAAAACATGTCCCCTGACTTCTTCTCAGCAGCTGATAGCATATGGTGGTTTAGTGAGAATGAGCCCACAGGCTCATATATTTGAATGTTTGGTTCCTAGTTGGTTGAACTGTTTAGAGAGGATTAGGAGGCGTGGCCTTGTTGGAGGAAGTGTGTCACTGGGGGCAGGTTTTAAGGTTTCAAAGTCCCATGCTAGCCCTGCCCCCTCTCTCTGCCTGTGGATCAGGATGTGAGCTCTCAGCTACTCCTCCAGAACCGTGCCTGCCTGCCTGCCTGCTGACGATGATCATAGGCTAACCCTCTGAAACTGTAAGCAAGGTCCCAAGTAAATGCTTTCTCTAGAAGCAACCTTGATCACGGTGTTTCATTACAGAAATAGTAACCCCAAACTAAGACACAGCACTCACAGATAACTCGGTCAACCTCAACATCAAAGAGAAATGTCCTTGTCTGCTGGACATGGCCACTGGCCCATAGCTCAGAGATGCTGACTGGGGTCCAGAGCAAGTGTCTTGGCTTCCTGACCTTAAAATGGGATCACTAGTCAAGCCAGGCAAGGCCGGATCAGATGCTCTACCACCTTGGGTAAAAATTGTGGGATGGATGCTAGGTACCACTGTGGGTACTGCTGTTGACTGTATCTTACAAACCTCCCAGGTCTTGAACCCATTAAATCACAGCAAGTTCCAAGTGCTGGTACGTAAAGGCCATTGCTTCTGGCATCTCAGTACATTTCTGATATCCCTGTTATATTTCACAACAAGGGGCTTGTTTCACACAACATGGATTCTGGGATGGAAAGGGAAAAAAAAATAGGTAAAGGCCATTGGGCAGGTTCCTAAGTGTCTTACGATCTCTTAGTTTAGGAACAATCTGATTGTTCCCTGAGGTTCCATCCTACTTGACGCCAGCTTGTAACTCTAGAAGCCTGAGTCTAAAACACCAGCCTCCAAGACACTACCCCCTTGTGCTGTCATTTCCTGCCACACTACCCAACTCATTCCATGGGAGGAGACATGAGTTCCTAGCAAAGGAAACCTCCACTGGGATTCAGGATGGTGAGCAGGAGTCAGGAGGTCGGAGTGAAGGATGGGGGACATCCAACATAACTGACACCTCCCCACCACCCTGTCACCTGCTGGCAGCCTTTGTCCATAGACTTCTGAAAAACAGATACATTGAAAATACCTTTCCCTGTTATTGCTCTAGATAGCCTTGACTGTAATGGTGACAATAATTTGTGCTTGTGTTTTTAACAGTAAAGAGGGAGAAAGAAACAAGGAGGAAGAAAGGAGAGAGGAAGGGAAGGAAGGAGGGATGGAGAGAGGAGGAGGAAGGGGGAGGGAGGGGGAAGAAGGGAGGGAAGGATCTCCTAACTGATCAGTTCCACTACCACCCCTGCATTGTCTCTTCTCCATGCAGGGCAGGAATGGAAGGAATCTTTATAAAATCCAAATTCACTGCCCTGGACAAAATCCTCCAATTGGCCTCCTTCTCGTTTCACATGAAGAAGCCACAACTAGGTCTCCTGAGGCCTGAAGGGGCCGGCTCCTGCCCACCTGTCCTGCCTCCCCACCCCCAACACTGTTCTCTGACCACGGGGCCTTCTATCAATTCACTGGACAAGATGGGCACTGACCTGTCTCAGAGCCGTCACCCTAGGGATCTTACATCCCTGGTTCCCATCATCCCACAGGACTGTGGTTAAACCCATGTCCCTTAGGACACTGCCTACACTCTGCCCCTCCTTCAGTGCCGCTTCCTCCTACTGGTCTTCATTCATCCAAAACTGTAATTCTCTTATTTGTTCGCTTGTTTTCCTAACTGCATGACACGCTCAAATTCAAGTGGCCACCAGCACCCCAGTCTCTGTTCAAAAGAAGCCACTTCTATCAGTCAAGTGCATACGTGAATTGTTGAGTAAACGTGAACGGAAAAGAACACAGATTTATTATCTATGCCATTTTGCAATGCAAAGTCAATAAGAACATAAGTGGTTCGTGGTCTACTTTCAGCTTCATGCAACCTGGACAGCACAGTCTCACGCTGTGCACTGGCAGCCACACTGCCAACACCAGGGCTGATGCCATGATGGTGATACAGTGGCCCTGGACAGCGCAGTCCCACACTGCGCACTGGTGGCCACACTGCCAACACCAGGGCTGATGCCATGATGGTGATACAGAGGCCCTGGACAGCACAGTCGCACGCTGTGCACTGGCAGTCACACTGCCAACACCAGGGATGATGCCATGATGGTGATACAGTGGCCCTGGACAGCGCAGTCCCACACTGCGCACTGGCGGCCACACTGCCAACACCAGGGCTGATGCCATGATGGTGATACAGAGGCCCTGGACAGCACAGTCGCACGCTGTGCACTGGCAGTCACACTGCCAACACCAGGGATGATGCCATGATGGTGATACAGTGGCCCTGGACAGCGCAGTCCCACACTGCGCACTGGCGGCCACACTGCCAACACCAGGGCTGATGCCATGATGGCGAAACAGTAGCAGCATGTCTCCTGGCCCAGAACCACATGAAAGCAGCTCAGATTTGCTCCCAGCTTCACAGTGTGTCACTAGCTATCCGGGCTTCTGGGCACCAGCTCTGTACCAATCACTGATTCTGTCAAAGTATACTAATGGAGCAAAATACTAGCAACGGGGCAGCAGGGCATACAGAGATGACAGGCCTTGCTTCAAACTCTGCACGTCCAAACACGGGGACTAATGCACAACTAGCTAAACACACACACACACAGTGAAGAAAGTGAGAAGTTTCCCAAACACCTAAGTTTAAAAAGTCTGCTCTGGTTATGGGGGACCAAGAAAGGTTGGATGGGGAAGGTGGCGGTGTGGCTAGGCCTAACCACTGAATGGAATTGTAGGTAGAAGAAAACATGGACCAGAGGCTCAGAGAGAGATGGCTGAGGAAGGGGAGACAGAGTCTGAACACCGGCCTAAAGCAGAAAGGGAACACCAAGAAGCCCATGGCTACCGCACTAGGTTTATTTAGTGGAAGCAAAAGATATATTAGGAAGGAGGTGATAGAGGCAGAGCTGTGCTTAAGACTAACGTAGCAAAGCAGGGCAAGTGGGACAGAGGGAGGATCAGAATCAGGGTCCCCAGTCATCCACTCAAGCAGGCGTTTTTGTGCACCTGCATCAAGCTGGGTTTGCGTACTTGAGATGAGTTAGTGAGAAGGTAGTCAGAGGCCGTCCACCTTGGCGGGTTTACATTCCACCAGGAGAATAAACAATCACGAAAAATAAAATCCAAAGAATACTAAATGATGATAAGTGCATTATAAAAAGAAAAAAAGAGAAGCAGAGACAGGAATGAGATGGGTGCAGGGCATTAATCACAGTGGTCAGGGCACCCAAAGGTGAGATGAGAGCCCCCGTATGTCTTAGGAAGGACTTTCCACACAGAGCAAACAACCAGGGCATGTCCCATCCGAGAGAGGCAAGAGGCCTTGTTTTCCCTCAGGTGTAAGCAGCCATAGGAAGTCCTCCATCCTCTCGGAGGACTAGTGCTCAGCACTAGAAGGAAAGGAGCTGTGACATCCTGAAAAGTCGTGGAGAAAGAGTCCATGTGTGTTTGGTGACAGAAGCCAATCTGCAAGGGGTACCCGTGTAGTAAGACAGGGGGGTGGGAGAGAAGGTTCTAGCTGGGGGCTGTGAGCAGAAGGTGGCGGGACACCGTTGGTTTAGGGCAATAAATGTATTCCACCCTACTAGATGGACACGTAGCATTATCCATTTGTCCAAGCACGCTGCGTGTGGCACACCAAAAGTGAGCATTAACATAAACGTGGATTCTGGGGGAGAAAGGCCTCTGGAAGGCAGCTCACCAATGGAAACCAAGGCGGAGGGTGTTGTGATGAGAGATGTTAGGCGTGGGGAGACAGGAGAGGTCAGGAATCCCTTCACCTTTTCTCTCCATTTTGCTCAGGTTTTAAAGAGATCTTTATTTTAAAGACTTTCTAGGGCATGAGTGGAGCAACCATTGAGAAAGCAATTAGACACTCAGCTCAGGGAAAAGTACGGACGGGGTGATCAGGACAGCAAGAGGGATATGGGACAGTGGGCTACACCGATTCCTCCTAAAGACACTGCAGACAGGATTGCTGACGCCTAGGGTGCTGGGTGTAAGGTAGACAGGAGCATCAAAGATGACACCAGGGTGGCTATGTCTAAACTAGTAAAGATCTCCTTGAAGGCTACAACTGAGGAAAGAGAGGTGGGGGTAAATAGATCAGGTGGTGGTAACTAAGTGCAGATTTGATCATTCATCTTCCCACTGGAAGGACAGAGGAAGGCAGATTCAGATTCGCCCAGCATCTTCATAGAAAGCCAACTCCATGCTGGCACATGCAAGGTCTGAGTGCATCATAGTGAACACACCACAGTCCCTGATGCAAAAGTATTTACAAAGCAACAAAATGATATTTGTTATTATTACTATTATTAATGAAGATTTTAGTAAATTAGTGAAGCAATCAAATTATATATCAAATTTAACATAAAATGAATGAATATGAGATGTACGACATAAAATATAAAAATTAATATATAATACAAATTAATCTGAATATAATTTAATTATATTTCATTGTCAATAATATGTCTGGATTAATTGATATTATAATGCTCTGTACTCCACAGAGTATTAGATAACAGGGATCTGGGCTACATTGAGAATGAGAAATGGTAGGCGCCATCACAGTGATGCCTAAAAGCTTTACAGGTGGTGTCCATAGAGGGTAGTGGGCACACGAGGACCGAAGCAACTGTCCCTGTCTGAGGGGGTAACTAGGCTGGCTTCAGAGGATGGCTAGGTGGTGCTGGGAGGGGCTGAGAGATCTGGTGATCTGGAGTTCAGATTAGGGTGTAAGGAAAGGGGCAGAGGTGAGGCAGGGACCCCATCTCTTGAGTCTAGATGATGGGCTGCTTATTCCACAAAGGTAAGGACTCAGTCTATCTTGTTCCCGCTATGTCTTTGGGACTCAGCACAGTAGCTGGTGCTCAGAAAGCTCAGCAGATACCTTTTGAGGACAGAAACAAGGAAACCAGGGAATAGATTGGAGGGAACAATGATTTTATTTCCCCTGGGGTGGAGGGATGCTTTCAATTTAAAAGAAGCTCTAAGCTTCCTGGTAGTAGTTTTCAAGAACCTTGGGACACAGATGCAGCCCTGCCCTAGAGGGCAGCGAGGTGCCAGGTGAGGATGTTCAGGGGCTCCCGTGGCAGAGGCAGGGTACCTGTATTTCCTGGATGCTCTCCTCTTCTCTGGCATCCACCTTCTTCTCCACTCCCTCGCCACGAAGCAAGGCCTCCAGTGTGGTACTCTCAGAAGTGAAGCCATCTTTCTTCAGGGGCAGCTCTACTTCTGGAAAAACCAACACAGACAGACTGGTCAGGCACCCAGAAGCCGGCGGGACGAGAAGGGTGATCTTTGGGAACACGCAGAGTTCTTGGGGAGGACTCAAACGGCCAGTGCCATCGCCTCTTGACAAGCAGACCAGGGAACACTCGGGTCAGGTTCGACTTCTCCACCACTGCAGAGTCCCAGAGAAGGTCTCAGTCCTGCCCACTCCAGGGAGCAAGCTGAGGTAGAGCAGAGAGGGTGCCCTCTAGAGGTAAGATCAGACTGCCTGAGTCTCAGCCCTGCCTTTGCCACTCTGAGGGTGTGGTTTAGGGCAAGATGATCAAGGAGCCTGGAGCCCACTTCTCCACCAATAAAGAGGATAACAGGGCCCAGGACCACAAGGCTTTTAAAAACGTCCAAGCACACTAACAATGTCTGATTACGATTGTCTCCAAGGTCTCCCCTCGGCCATGCTGGCTGCTCAGCTCTGCTTTGTTCCATAAAAAGCTATCAGCATCAGAGAGGCTGTTCTCATCAACTCAAGGGGAAGCAAAGGCCCCAGACCAATGGAAAAAGAATGACAGGAATGTCCAACAGACCCCGGAGCAGCAGGGTAGGAGGCCATTGCCATGCCATAGGAAAACTATGGCAAGAGGTCCAGTGCTCGCAAACCTGAAGCAATCAGCAAAGAGGGGCATTTTCTACCGTTATTAGCAGCTATCCTGCTGGGCCTGCGAGTCAGTGGGTGCTGTAGTTGGACACAGAAAGTCCCATTCCCCTCAGTGCTCATGTGTTAAAGGCTTGGTTCCCCGGTGGCACCATTGAGAGATGGAGGGACCTTTCGGAGAGGGGTCCTGGTAGAAAATGCCGTGGTCTCTTCTTCCCTTCTCCCTTTCCGGCCACAAGACAAGCAGTTTGCTCTCTATCATTGACATCTGGGGAAGCCCCAAAACTGGGTCTGCCTGGCCAAGAATTAGAATCTTGAAAACTGTCAGCCAAAATAAGCCATTCTCTTTTTAAGTTACTATCTCTTATAGTCACAGAAGGCCAGTAAAGCAAAGATAGGGCTGGAAGCAGCCTGCTTCTGAGAGAGATCAAAGAGAGCTTCTGACTCTTCCCCCAGGTGCTTCCCAAACCCTAGGTGCCCCCAAACCTGAAATACTCCCCAAAACTCTTGACAGAGAATTCTAAATTAAAAAAAAAACAGAAAACTATTTTAAAAGTATTAAGTGATATTTTGCTTTACTACATAATTTTCCTCCAATCTCTCCTTGATCCCAGACCTCACCTACACACATACACATGCACATGCATGCGCGCGCGCGCGCACACACACACACACACACAAGAGGGTACATGGAGGGGTGGAATTAGATGTGTGGTCCCTGACAACTAAGGTAGTCACAAGAACAACCAAGTGAAAGCAATCTCTCGTTCGCGTGGGAGAATCGAAGATCTAAAGTAGTGCTCCTTGACAGAAGTGTGGAAGGACAAAGGGAGTCAATGCAGAATAGTGGTCGAGCCAGGGGACCATCCCACTGCTGTTCTAGAGAGACGAGGTGGGAGGGTTGAGGGGTCCTTGCCAAAGTCCCACACAGGGCCTGGGGCTTGGAGCATAGGCACTCAAGGCCTGGTAAACCCAGGAACCAGTGCGCGGCACTGTCTCCTCTCATCTTCCATCTCCGCTCATATTGGCCAACTTCAGAGCCAGTGGACAGTGGGCTCAGCTGAAATGGCCCCCCGAGGTCAGCTTTCTCCAGAGCCAGTGGACAGTGGGCTCAGCTGAGACGGTCCCCCGAGGTCAGCTTTCTCCAAGGCACAGAGCACTATAAAGACAAGGGGGAATCTAGAAGTGGAAACGGTGACACCATCACAGCCTGCGCCCCCAGGCTCTCTCCAGGCTCCATGGGAATGCCACCTGCTGCTTCCATCCATCGCCTCCACCAAAACTCGTAGGCTGACAGAAGGCCACTGCAGCATCCTTAACTGAAGACACATGCTGGGAGGGGCTCACCACCAGGGAAGGTTGGAAGAGGTATCTGAGGTCTCTTTTGAGAACTCTCTTACAGAGAGAGAGAGAGAGAGAGAGAGAAAGGGGGGTGTACACCCATCGAGAACCATTATCTGGGTCAGCAAGATGGCTCTATACACACACACGCACACACAATTTTAAAAAACACAACCACTGGATCAATAAAACTTTACCATCATCTATTTGATCAGTAAATATCTACTGAGCACCTGTCATGTGACTAGAGACACGCAAGGTGACCAAATAATAGCAGAACTGTCTTTGGATATAGCTATAAAATGTCAAGTGTGGAATAAAGATGCAGTCATGACGTATCTCAGGCGCTACAGAAGGAAACGGTAAGGGACAGCTACTTTACTTCAGAGTCGGGGAAGACATGTGGGATGAAGTTGCAACTAAGCTGAGTGTCAGCATCAACAGTGCTGTCATGAACCCGCTGGGATGGTGTGTTATTACTCTCGAATCAGAAATGTCCTCCAAATGCCTAATCCCAAATAATTAAGGTGTGTCACCTCGTGCCCTGTCCTCAGCCAAACAGCTGCTCACAATCCCTAAAACTTACAATAACTGTATGTGTACACACACACATATATATATGTACATATATGTATATATGAATTTATCCTTGAGCCTTCCTGACAATAAATATGTCCAATTTCCAGAACGGCACCATGTTTTTGAGGAGGAAAAGTCCGGTCATCTAATCCAATTCAATCTCCTTTTATAAGTGAGCCACTCTAGCTCAGAGAAGTTAACCTCACCAAGAGCAGGCAAGAAAGCCAACAGATGATCTTTCAAAACGTGGTAAATCACAACAAGAACCTGACTTGTTATACCCTCATAAGTAAATAACAAGTCCAGGCGACGCCAGGGTGGTACTTCGGTGCCCCGGTGCACATGCAGACGACACGGTGAAGCAGAAGCACCCAACATGCAGAAGTTATTATTGCCAGATTCCACTTAATCCCCATCACCCTGCAGAGTATAGCTGTATCCCATTTTACAGATGAGGCAGCTCAGCATAGGGAGGTTAGCGCCTGCTAACTGTCTGTCACGGGACTGGAGAGAGGCGAAAGTCCAGACCTGAGCTCCGCATGCTCCTGCCTAACCATGCTAACAGGGCCCTTCCAGCAGCCCCTTCTCTCTCCCTAAGAAGGAGGGTTTCTTTCCAAAGCTCTGAGCATTCCCACTGCATTCCTAGACCCTCCCTGTGGTTTTCGGATTTCAGGATGAGAGGCACATCTCCACTGAGGCTGCAGGCAGTTTTGCAGCATGGTGCCGAGCTCTGCGAGAAAATCTCAAGAGCACTCCACCCTCCCGAAACCAAACCCCCACCCATGCAGAATTTCCCATGGGCTGTGAACTCCCTCCTCCTGCTGCTCTTTCTTCCTCCCCTGCTAAACATGCCTCCATCTTGCCCCCATCCCTCACCCGGAACTTGGTCCTCCTTAACTGGGCAGGCTGGCATGCACAGGGTATTAAGAATCAAGAGAGCAAATGGAACCAAAGTGAAGATGCAATGGGTTCCCAGCATGCGAAGGGCTCCAAGGGCTAGCCAGTGACACCCGGGGTCCAGGCCCTCAGGAGGAAAGCAAAGCACAGAGAGACGGAGAGGCTTTACATCACATCGACCTGGTGCCATCACTCTCTCCTAATTGCCAAAGTATTTTATTTGCTGGTATAGTTTCATTTTCAAACAGCCCTAAAGTCAGACCTTAGTCTCGCCTGGGGCAGTTTCTTAACTTACATGGAGCGATACAGGTATGTACCTCATAATGTTGGTACAAGCATCAAACAAGGTAGGGGCTGGAGAAATGGCTCAGTGGTTAAGAGCACTGACTGCTCTTGCAGAGGACCTGAGTTCCATTCCCAGCACCCACATAGCAGCTCCCGACTGTCTGTAATCCAGCTCCAAATATAATCCACCCCCACAGAGACATACATGTAGGTAGAACTAATAATAATAACTAACAGTAATAATAATAAGAAAGCATTAAAAAAGAACAACATGGGGAAGAAAGAATCAAGCAAGGTAGCATGTATAAAACTCCAGAAAGATCCACCCCAAAACCTAGTGTGTGAAACATCATGGCAATGAGGCATTTTTTTTTTTTATGTTTGATTCTGTTTAAAACAAGTTCAAAGTTGAATGATACATGGGAAGAACGGGACAGTCTGAGTGTCCCACAAATGCTGTCAGTTATTACTGTTAAAATTTATCACTGATGTTAATGTTCCGATAGAAATCCAATAAAAACTATTTGTATCATCCTAAATTTCCTAGTTGCCATGTTTTTAAAAGCCAAGAAATGGGTGCAATTAAGTTTCATATTTTCTCTATCCAAAAATACTACCATTTCTATATGAAATTAATATTTGAAAACTGATGGGACATTTTACACTGTTTTAGACCTCCCTGGCATATATATTCCCTTTATAACACATCTAAATTCAGACGAGGACTCCAAAGCTGCATGGGGCTAGTGGCTACCCGACTGGACTGAGCAGCACTACAGCATTAAAGGAAATGCTTAGGAAGAGTTTTGCTTTCAGAAAGTGGATGGAATTTAAACGTGGTTTTAATGTTGCCGGCTTAATGCCCGGTGGAGTACCATTCCATGAGCGGCATTCAGGCTGACCTCTGGCAAACCCTGTTCACAAAGCATTGTGGGTAAGGCTTGGTTAGTCAGAATGAAAGGCTAACCTCACCCCCCTCCCCCAGACAACCCTGCAGAGGGTACATTCTCTGCCTCTGAACCACAGGGGGGTCCCAGAGCACATCAATGAGAAAGGTGACAGGTCCAAGCTCTCCCACAATGTCTATACTACCCACACTCTGAGAGCCCTTAGGGATGTCACTGATTCAATTTCATTCTAACATGGCTCATCTGGTTATAGGACCCAGTGACCCTTTAAAAGGCTGCTCTTGTTCAACCTCACACAAAGTTGGGAGACCACATAATCCGACAGAAACCATCAAACATTTAACATCAAAAGAAAATGGACCAAAACACACACACACATAATTCATCTTTAAGCCAGTCTGATTTTATACACACGAATACAAACCTATGGATCGTTACTCTCTCCAGGGTGGCGACAGCTGTCACCCAAGCCAGCCACCTCCCTGGGACCTGGAGGCAGCTCAGCCTCCACTTCTAATTGGGAACAGAGATACTCCTTGGGTGACTTCCAGCACGATCCATCACACCAGAGACAGCTTCTGTGCAAACCGAAGCAAATCGGTTTCCAAATAAAAAAAAAAAAAAAAAAAACACTCTTAGACAAACAGGGATTGAAGCATAGGAAGTCAAAAAAGAAAAAAGAAAAAAATGCCACAAATAAAAGCAGAAGAGGGGTAAGAGAATGCCAGGGAAGCACCATGGCTTCTCCCCAGGTTCCGGACAGGGCAGCCTTCCTCGCGGGTGCAGTTCAAACCGTAAGTCTCTGACACAGGTGCCATCTGCCTGCCACCCAACGCACCAAAAGAAAAGCTTCCACTGGGCTGGTGGAGCCGCTGAGCTCATTAACCGGATGCGGGTGAGATGAGTCTGAAAGTACGGCATGGGAGCAGAGTGAGTAATTAAATCCCAGGTCATTTAAAAATGCAAACGCCTTGGATGTCACGGGCTCCCCGAGCCTCTGCCTTCTCCTTCATTATTAGGCTAAGGATGGAGGGCTGGGAACCAGCAAGTCATATATGGATTATAATAAAATATGCTGTATATAAAAAAAAACAGATTAAGACAGGTTTTCTTTGGGGAAATATACAAAGAGAGAAGCTGTCTGTTGGCTGTCGAGTTTGCAAGAGATACCATCTTTTGGGAGGCTGGGCTCTGCCAACAGACAGGCTGCCCCTAGGGAAATTGTGGTGAAACACCCCGACAAGGCGCATCCATCCGTCTATCCATCATGGGCTCCTTCTGACACAGGGGCCTGGAGATAGAGTCATGGTACAGAAGGGGGCGGGGGAGCCCACAGACAGCAGGAAAAAAATCTCCTGCTATCGTGAGAGTGCTCAGAGGTTTTTTTGTTGTCATGGTTTGTTTTTTTAGAATGCCTGTCTCTAGTTTTCTTTACAAATACAAATGTGCCATTTTCTCTTCTGGGTGCTTATTATTTTGAGGCGTTAAGCTCATCACATGGCCTTGAATTTATACTTCAACTTACACCAAGGAGCAAGGCACTTAAAAAGCAGGATTTCGTTTATCCCCAGCAGACCATTCGCAGGCTCATGGAGCAAGAGCGGGAAGGATAGAAATAGGGACCAGAGACCTCATTTCCTACAAGAGTAGTGGCAGGTCTTGGGATCCATCTGTTCGTTCCCAGGAAGACCTTTCTTTGGCTGTACTTGACTTCCTGGTTTATGACTCATAAAGCTCAAAATAAATGAGGTTCTCACTGAGGACCTGCCGCCCAGGCTGCAGCCTTCAGGCCCTGTTACAGCTTGTGTTAGAATCCCAGGATACCCACACAACAGAACCATCGTGTCCCCACTCCCCGACTCACCCATGGCCTCTGCTAAACCTGCCCACACTCCTCTAAGTAGACACCTTTGGGTAAGTAAGTTCTAGAATTTGAGATTAGTGTTACAGAGAAGCAATTTCCCGGACCTGAGGCACAAAGAAACATCCATGATATCAAAGGAAGCACTACGAGACCAGCCCACGGGAGTAAGTACCACGTCACAGGAAGGACAAAGAGACACATTACGGTGGGAATAAGCTGAGTGGACGAGACGTTCCCAAGGTGTGTGGCACCCATTGGAGAAGGTTACAAGGTGTCAGGTAGGTCGGATGAATGCATTCTGGAGATGGATGCAATGGGACGGAGGCATGCTGACTGGCTATTAATAACGTATTGTACTTAAAATTGATGAAGGAGATCTGAGTGTTCTCACCACAAAAAAGTCAACTATATGAGGTGATAGACATGTTCATTAGTCTTATCTAATCATTTTACAGTGTCTACATATATCAAACATCAGACTGGGTGGGAATGTGGCTCACTGTTAGAGCACTTGCCTACCATACACAGGTCCAAGGTTCAATCTCCAGGTTCATACACACACACACACACACACACACACATTCATGCATGCACACACACACAGAGACACAATCCCATAGTATCACACACACGCACTTATTCATGCATGCACACACACGCACACAGAGACACAATCCCATAGTATCATACACACACATATATATGGTACATACACACATATACGCAGATATATCTATATGTATCTGTTTCTGTGTTTGAGTACACACACACACACACACACACACCACTTCAAGCATACCTTTATAAAGCTTGGAAAAGTTCAAACTAAATAGTTCAGGACTGGAGTCATAGCTCAGTTGATAGAGTACTTGCCTAGCATGCATGAAGCCCTGGGCTCTACACCCAGTATTATATAAAATGGATGTGGTTACACATACTTATAAAGATCTAGAGTTCAAGACCATTCTTGGCTATGCAGCAAGTTCAAGGCCAGCTTTGCACTACATGAGATCCTTCCTGCAAATAAGTAAAGAGCAGTTCAAAGAAGTTGAAAGACCTGGTCATTTTGGGGATGAAATCTCAGTTCTGCTACCCTAAACCACAGTTGACTTCGAATGCCTCATCTGCAAAACTGAGAAGACAAAGTCCTCCTCCCAGTGTTGCTAAGGACCAAATGAGATTGCAGCTACAAAAGGTCGGAGGCCTGGAACTGGTCTCTGCTGTTGGGCTCTCTGCTTTCCTCCTCCTCCATCCTCCCTCTTGTTGTGCTCCTCGGCCCTAACTCCTTACCTTCCAACACTCCCAGGCCACCAGACATGGTGAGACCCAGCTTTCCCCAGAATGGGGGTGGCCCGGGGAGGAGGGAAGCAACCAGGCCGAATCTGGAGCAGTTAAAGAGAAAGAAGACGTGGAGCATCAACAGAGCTCCAAGCGGAGACCCCAATGCCAGGACGGGAAAAGCCTGCAGCTTTGGAGGAGACCCAGCAACAGCACAGTAAAAGGTAGCCTGCTTCGTTCGTTTATTGACAGGTACGGCTGAGTACTTACTATGTACCAGGCTGTCCCAGGCGCTTGGGACATATGGATGAAGCAAAAATCCCCGCCTTCGTGGAAATTACATTCTACTTCATAAGAGACAATGCGGGTGGGGAAGAATATAGGAACTGAGTAACGTCTACAGTCTGACATTTGGTAATTGGTGCTTTGGAGAAAAGAAAGAGCAGGGCAGGGAAAGTGGCAGGTGGGGGTGAGAGGAAGGCGGAGATACTTTTAAACAGGGCCAGGAAATCGTGGACCTGAAAGAGGAGTGAGAAGGAGCCTGTTCTGATGTCCACGCAAAGATATCCCAGGCAGAGAGCCATTTGTACGTGTGCCCTGAAGCTGCCATTGCCTGGAGCACACACAGTGGGTCAGGGACTCACAGACTTACAGGGGCTTTGAAGGGCCGCATAGGTGGCAGCAAGAACACCGGCTTCCACACTAAGTGTGATGGGAAGTCACAGAGGGTTTTGAGCAGAGTGCCAGGACGGTGCCTATGTAGTAACAGAGTCACCCTGAAAAGGGGTAGGTACAGAAATGGGGAGAGACCAGTTAGGAGGTTCTATACTACACAGAGAGCCCCGGGTTAAGTCTGTGCTAGAAGGGAGCTGGCAGAACACGGACAAAGCTCTGTCCTCAGGGACCTTAGATTCTCCTTGTCAGACCCATCCGGATTACACTGGGCAGGAGTCCTCTGGTGCCCAAGCAAGAGGGCTTCCCTACATAGCAAACCTGTCCCAAGGCCAGAAGATGTCCAATGCTAAGGGGACCAAGGTGTGGATCCTTATCTGGGCAAGCCCACAGAGCAGTGGCTCTCCAGGAGAAAGGAGACCAGCCTCCCCAGAGCAGAAGACAGACCTGGGCAAACAGGCTTGCCCTAGCAGATGGCATTGCAGTTCTCCGCCCTAGCAGACCGCAAGACAACAACGATAGTAAAAGTAGACAATGGGTCCCGCAGCCAGGTTCCTAGAGCCCTCCTCAAAGTAGAAGATGCTAGAATGAGGCTTTGGGGAGAAACTCAGAAGGATAATGTGTTCCTGATCCAGAGCAGACAGAGCACGACTTCCCTGCCGTGCAGTAATCTGTCTGCAGCAATCTCATCCCTGACACTAAGGAGTATTGCAGGGTTAGTGGAGGTCTCTGGGCTCTCTCCACGGCGTCTGGAGAGGCTACATCTCTGTCTCCTCATGCTGCCTCCCTACCACGTGGCCCTTCGACTGCTCCTAAGAAGCTACCATTATCCACATTTCACACATGAAAAATCAAGATCCGATCATCCAGGTAACTTGCCCACACTCCTAAAGCCACTGGTTGGGGGAGACTGAACTTGAACACAGGCCTTGGGGTATCTAGTCAGTGATTTTTCTCCAATAGATTATGAGGACAGGAAAGAGCACTGGAAAGGGGTCTCTGATCTGTGACTAAATAGAGGCCCAGGACAATGATGGAGCCGGACAGGAAGTTCAGCTCTGGGCCAACGCTTCTCCTCCTCCTCTCAGCTTCTCTCTCTGAGAAATGACCTATGAGAGCTCAGTATCCTCTCCCGGCATCATTAAACAAATCTTTAGCATCCTTCTGCCGTGCCCCAGGCCTGGTGCTGGCTGCTAGCGATGCAGGTGAAGAAGAGGATGGGCCCCGGCCCTGTACCTGTCCGTGAGAAGAGGTGTAGGAGGTGGGTGGGGGTAATTGCAGACTTAAGTGATTCTCAGGCTTATGCCCCCTTCTCTAAACGTGGCCCTCTAGCCCATCTATAAATGAAGCTTTGGAAGCTACAGCAGCCATGTGGCTACCCTGCCCACTGCCAGCTGTAGGCCTGCATTCCTTCTCAGGAACACAAGTAGTGCCAAGGCTGCCTAAATTCTACCAACCCCAGTTCTGCCCCTGGTGTCTCAGGGGAGCCCAGGAGCAGGTCCCAGGGACACAGACAGTTGCAACATGAAGTGGGCTGGCGGCCTGCCCACCTCTCCCCAGCTCTCTCACTCCTGGGAGTAAGCGCCACTGGGAGCAGAAGAGGCAGCCAATGCAGGCATCTGGGATGGCTGCAGGCTCTGACATCGCAGGGAAGAGATAAACGACAGGTCATTTCCCCTGATGCACTTGAAGGCATCCATTCTCCTGGCCACTCCATGCCCAGACACCCCCACATAGAGGCTGATAAACACTGACAGATGGGGGTGGGAGCCCATGTCCTTCTCCCCTGGAAGGACACAGCAGCATCTGTGGCAGACCCAGCAGAAGGTCACACTGGCCACTACTGGCTCACACCTAGCTCCGGGCTTTCCTTGTCTCTTCTTCACTGCCCTCCCTTGTGCCCACCCCCTCCCATACAACCCCCCTGCTCATCCATCTAAGGAGTGCCTGGCAGAGGGGGAGGGCTGGGGGGCACTGGAGCCCGCCGACAGCCCCATCAATCTCAACCTACATGCTTGGCACATCAGCATGCCTTAAGCTGTTCCTGGACGGGAGGGTGTCGGAGGAGCCGGGGGAACTGTCTTGGGGAGAAGAGAAATCACATCAAGCATCAGAGAGCAAATGGTGGAAGAAGCCCAGAGACTATTAAAATGTGGGCCATGTACAGAGACAGTAGGGAACTAATTAAGATGCAGGATTTGCGAACGCTGGGGAAGTTGGCCACGGCCTGCTCCCATCTGTAGAGTTCTGGCAGTTCCGCGCAGAGGGGCCAGCACCCTAGGCAGGCTCGGGCCTCCTCCTGGACCTTTCCATTGAGGACACCCCTCTAAGGGTCTTTGTAACCGGCTTGTTGGCTGGCTTATGGCTTTCTCTGTTTGGGGGCATCCTGAGCTAGCCTCCTTTGGGGTTCCCGCCCTCCTGTCAGATTCCCCCTGCAGCCCAAGGAGGGAAGTAAGTATATCCTGCTCATTCATCCCCAGTCATTGAAAAGCTACCCAAAACAAGAAAGCAAGGAGAAAGAACCAGAGCCCGTTCCTGGCCGCCTTCCCTCCTGTTACCCTTGGAATTCAGCAAGGGAGGCAAAGAGCATGCTGGTACCCCGGCATTGCAGGCCAGAGGCACTGACAGGGGCTCAGGCTGTCAAGGAGCAGGAGAGAATCAGACCCCCTGAGTCTGGGAGCACCAGATGAATGCATGCGTCGGGTCCTGGAGAGTATGACGCCAGTCCTGACCTGCTCCCTCAGTGCCTCTTCTCAGCTTCACTATAGACCCTTGAGAAATTAACTTCCTCATCTGCACCACAGTTTCCCAGCCTCTAAAAGGAAGATAATATCTTCCAGAGAACACAGGGACCACAGGTCTAGAGTTGAAAGATGCTAAACTAGCTGAGCATTTAATCCAGAGGGATATTAAGGAAAAGTTTGTTATCAACCCTTTTCTTTCCTTCATACACACACACACACACACAAAAAAAAAAAAAAAAAGTTAAAGGCTCCTTTATGAATGGGCTTGTTTTCCCACTATCTGCCCTTCTCCTTCTCAAGGACAGAGCTCAGTTCTTGGGGGTGTGACTTCAGGAGGCTTCTCACTAGCCCTAAATTTCCTGTTGTGACATCTCTACATGGCAAAACGCCTTGGGCTGCCTCTGTGACTACGTGCAAGCTACAGTGAATACTGCACTCGGTTGTAAGGCAGCTGAGAGAAATCGTGCTGTGTGTGCTGTCCTTCAGACACAAGGCGTGGGGGAGCCTGTGGGCCTTTTACTCAAGATAGATTGGAGCGGGGAATGGGAAAAGCCCAGAGGTCCAGGACAATATGGATGCCCTGAGACTCCAAAGAGCTCTTCCCAGCTTGCAGCCCCTTCCCACCCCACACCACACATTTGTCTTCCCAACAAGAAATAAACGTAGGAGGCATGACATATTCACAGTTGCCAGACTGAGGAGCCCCTCCATCCGGTTATAACTCTGGCCAGGAACGAATGACTTAATGGCAGCCAGTTGGGGCTCCCTTTGTCCCCACTCAGAGAGCCTCCTCACTGGAGAAGAGCTGTTTCCTTCAGGGAGTGTGGGGGAGCCAAGCCAGAACCTTCTCTAGACAGTCAAACGCAGCCTCCCTCCCTGTGTCCAGACCTGGCTTTCTGACAACCCACCAAGCTTGGTCCAGACACAGGGACAGCCATCTCGCACCTAGCCCGTGAGGCTCTACAGGGACCTCAGAGAGGACAGGAAGACAAACAGGAGGTTAGCATGATGCTCACTGTAGCCTGCCTTCCTCCTCTTCCATGTCAGATCTGACGAGGAGGATCCTCATGACATGGGGCACACAAGTTCGAGGCAGCAACCCTCAGTCCACCCAGCCCAGGGTCCTCATCCCACAAGCAAACAAAGCACTTCAGGATGGCAGCAACAGGGAACCCAGGAGTCTTGAACACTGCCAGATTCCTAGGGCATGTCCAGGAGTGCCCACCCAGGAGTGTGAGAAGGTGGGTTGGCTGCCTTCCAACAGAAAGTCACTCCTCTAATATCTGTATATTTAAAGAGATTCAGGTCAAGATTAATAAATCATTGATTTTTAGCAAATTTTGTCCAAAAATTATTATGTGATGTCATAGGATTTGTTTCTCCCCATTATCCATATATCTTAGACATCTTTGATTTTCTTGAGTCATTTTTTTAAAAATTTGTGTGCATTCATGTGTATATGATGGGGGACACACATGCCATGGCACACATGTGGAAGTCAGAGGACAGCTTTGTGGGATTGGTTCTCTCCCTTCCACCTTTCCATGGGTTCTGAGCATCGAACTCAGGGCACCTGGATTGTGCAGCGAGCACCAGTTCAGCCATCTCATTGACCTTTGAGTCACACTTTTAAGAGGAAAAATAATATTCCATTTTATGAATGCAATATGTAACTAGTGAGGCTGCATCAAAGGGTTCTATAATACTCTTTAAACTTTGCTTACTGTGATTATGAGCAATACCACAATAATTATATTTATATTTAAGCAAAATGTTTGTAGTTTAGATAATATGTATCTTAAATTAAATGTCACCTACTATGTGTGGTAGTTGGGATAAGAATGGCTCTCATAGTCTCTTTTATCTGAATTCTTGGTTCCCAGTTAGTAGAGCTTTTCGGAAAGGTTGAGTAGGTATGTCCTCATTGGAGGTGTACCTCTGGACCCACGCCAGGCCAGTCTCTCTCTTTCTTTCTCTCTCTCTGCCTGTTACCTATAGACAGGATGTAAAGCTCTCAGCTACTGCTCTAATGCCATGCATGCCTGTTTCACACCATGATGATCGTGAACTAACCTGCTAAAAGTGTAAGCAAGTCCTCAATTAAATGCCTTCCTTTGTAAGAGTTCCTGTGCCATGGTGTCTCTTCATAGCAATAGAATAGTAACTAAGACTATGCATGATAGATCACCAGCAACAGAATGTCTAATCCAATGGGCCTGTGCTTTGTGGGTGCATGTACATATATGTTCACGTTCATGTGTGTATTTATGCACATTTGTGTATATATTTGCACAGGTATGTCAATGCACATTGCATATGTGTGCACATGGGTGTGGAGGCCAGAGGTCAATGTTGGTTTCTTCCTCAGTCACTCTCCATCTTATTTTTTCTCTGTTTTCTTATGTGGATTTGTGTGTCTGTGTAGGTAGGTGTGTGTCTGGGCGGATGGGTGTGTGGGTGTGGGTGAGCACACGTGTACATGAAAATGTCCTAGGACAACCTGTGGGAGTATGTTCTCTCCCTTCACTATGTGGGTCTGGGAAGCAAACTCAGGTCATCAGACTTAAAATAGCAAACACCCTCTCCTGCTAAGCCATCTTGCCACCTCCACTTCACTCCACCTTTTTGAGACAGGATCTCACTTTCCGTGGGGCAGGAAGGCCCATGAAGCCTCCTGCCTCTGCCTCCCTAGCACCGAGGTTAGAGGTGCTTGCATGGCAAGCTCTTCACTGAGTCATCTTCCAGCTCTGAGCCAGTACTTTTTAAATGCTGAAGGTGCTGTTAAGATTTCCCTCTAGCCCAGCACTCAGGAGGCAGAGGCAGGCGGATCTCTGTGAGTTTGAGGCCAGCCTGGTCTACAAGAGCTAGTACCAGGACAGGCTCTAAAATTACAGAGAAGCCCTGTCTCAAAAAACAAAACAAAACAAAAAAAGACTTCCCTCCACTGCCACAGGCAAAGAGGACCATATTCCTCCTTCTCCCTCTCTGTTTCGCTCACTGCCACAAGTATACATATGTGCATATGTGCACACACATATACAGAGACTCACATACATACATGTACACACACTTAAACATACACATATATACACACAGACACATACTCATACACATACACTTATTCACACACACACATACACACACACACACATACTCACATACACACTTACATACTCATACATATATAGAATAGACACATGTACACACACACACAATCAAATGCCAGCCTGAGTCATCTCCAGGAAGATCGTGGCATGCTGCTTTGATGGTATCTCATCTGGGCCATTTCCAGGTGCCAGGCTAAGACCATTGCTGGGCATCTTTTCTCACCACTTAAAGGGGCTTGGGTGTCTGGTTTCACATGGGCTTCACAGGAGATGTGATTTCACAGAGCAGGAACAAACATCTCTGAGAAGCACGTATGTATGGTTTTAAAGTTTCTGATTCCCGACCTGGGCTGTTTACTATCTCTCAACACCTGAGCCCTGACTAGAACAGGCCTCACAAGACAGAACAGCTGTACCCATGGGGGATAAGGACACCCCTAAAGGCCAGCACTCACAGAGCCATGGCTCCTCTCTCCAGAGCAGGCCCTGCTCTCGATTACTAAGCATCTTTGGTCTGGGTCTTTCTCCCTGGACAGTCATTTCCACCTCATGCCTGGAGCAGAGACCCTCTAAGTCTTTCCAAGAGGCACAGATACAGTCACTGTGCGCTGGAGGGAACCCAGCTGCTACCAAAACCCGCCAAGCCTGCCTTCTCCCTCAGCCGTCAAGGCAGGCCAAGGATGGAGGCAGGTCTCCAGCACCTATAAACACTGCGGCTCCCACCCGACCATGGACAGGAAGCAGATGCTGGGAGGCCAGGATGCCCAATGCGAATCTCTGCAGACATACCAATCAAACCCTCAAAATCACTTTTTGCCTCAGTCCATGGCTCCTTAGACACATCATTCACACGGTAAACAGCCTTGGCTCTGTCCACAGGTTGGCTGCTCTCGCCTATGAAATAAGCTTAAAACACTGCTCCCCTTCATCTCTCCCTAAGCCCCCATGTGAGGTAGGAGCTGGTATCTGCTGAACGGGAAAGCTTCAAGCTTCGGAAAGGGCTTTGCCAAGCACTATGCAAATCAGAAGCCACCGCTGAGGTGGTGACTCAGGCCCCTGGACGACAAGAATTTGTGGAGCAGACAAAAACCCAGCCAGCTCTTCAGGCCTCCCTAGGGCTTCTCTGCCCCAGCTGGGGAAGGGGTCTGTCCTGCTAGGTGCTGAGTCTGGTACTCCCTACGAGAAGAAGGGCATGCTGTATACACCACAAGGCATACAGCCCTCACAGCAGTTTTGGGAACTCAGATTTACTGTTCTGTGTATCGGTTTTTCATTTTGGCTTAGGCTAGCCAGGTATGGGCTTCTAACACTTATGACTTGTGTGTTTGAATATTCAATAGATATATTAATTTTATAATCATAAAGTAAATGTCTAAAGAGACCTCTCTGCCGCGTGAGACAACAGAAAAGCCCTGAACAGAGACTCAAGCAATTTGGATTCCCTGCTGGGCCCATAGGAAATTCCTGTGTGACTTTGAATGAGTTTCTTAACCTGGCTGGATTGAAATAAAGTAAGACACTGGGGTTAATGATGCCTTTTATTCCTTTGCACTAGATGTATTTGATTTTATGACATCCTGTGACAAGTAATCTTTTTCTTTTCTTTCATTTCTTTCTTACTTCTTAGTTGGGTCTCATTGTGTATTCTTGGCTGTCCTGGAACTCGCTCTGTAGATCAGGTTAGTTTCAGACTCATAGAGATCCACCTGCTTCTGCCTCTGGAGTGTTGAGATTAAAAGTGTGTGTCACCATGGCCAGTGTATTCTTTCATTTTTGTTGTTGGTTTTTTTTTTTGGGGGGGGGGGGTAGTTTGTTTTATTAAGACAGGGTCCCATGTAGTCCAGGACCCAGAACTCACAAAAAAAAAAAAAAAAGAAAGAAAGAGAGAAAGAGAGAGAGAAAGAGAGAGAGAAAGAAAGAAAGAAAGAAAGAAAGAAAGAAAGAAAGAAAGAAAGACCTACTCAAACATTGATTCCAGATACTACCACTGCCACTGCCACTGCCGCTTGGGGTCACACTCTCCGTGTGGTCCTAGAACCACACTGACCGACACAGCTCCATTGGCTACATGTGTCTATTAGGTACTTGAAGTGTGGCTAGATTAATATGAGACACGGCAGAGTGCCAAACACACACTGCCATTCAAAAAGAAAATACGAACATAGAACAAAACGCCAAAGAACTTCCATCATCCCTAGACTGATGCATGCTGGGAGGGCAGTACTCGTGCTGACCTCGAGGTCCTGATCACACTGAGGAAGGTGGCTAGAAGTCCAGCCACTCATATGTCGTTTTCACCTGTCACCTTGACCCATTCACTGGGTAGAGTCCGAAGCAGAAGCCACCATCCCAGCATTGAGGGGTTCCATTAGAAGTAAGGACGCCACACACTGAGTGGAGGTTGGGGGTCAGGTGACATTTGCCTTGACTCCGTCATGTTGCATCCCAGACACAGATGTGGAGAGAGCCGTGTGTCTGAAGTGTCACAGCTGGGTCAAAGCAGAGACGCCTGCACCCCCGGGATGAACTGGACAACCTGACTCTCGCACCCCCAAAGCAAGTTCCAGTTTTAACAAACTAGCCTTTCATCCCAGAAAGTCACACAGGGGGGTATGGGACGTGTTCCCCAGGACACCCTTTCTTTTTGGGGAAAACACACCTGGGTCAAGGTATCTTTGTGGAGGCTGCAAGGAAGAGAGGAAGCTGAACCAAAGCATTTTTGTTTCTTGGGAGGGAACTCGCTGAGGGCTGGCCCCTATGGCTGCTGGCTTTGTTTTTCAAGGGTGACAAGAGAGACAAAAAGAGACGGCACAACACTCCAACGTCCAGGGAAAACTTGAGGCCAACAGGACGCGTACTGACATGGAATGAGCACACGCATATCTCTGTGTGCCACATGGGTACCAGGCTTCTGCCAGAAATGCATTCTGTTGGGCTTATTATTATTTTGTTTTTATTTTATCTTATTACTATTATTTTATTTATTATTATTTTGCTTGAAGTCCTGGCCTTGCCCATACCAAGTAAACTCTCTACTACTGAGCTACAAACCCGGGCCAAGAAACTCGCCATGTGGACACAAGAGCAACGAGTCTTGCCTTGGGGAGCTCAGGCCTCCTCACCTCTGCCACTGGCCCAACTGAGCTCCACAGGGCACTCACCAGGCTTTATTTCCAGAAGTCGCAGCTTTGGGTCTTCTGGCGGGTGCAATCGTCGCTTTTTACGCCAGCAGCGGGCAGGGTACGTGTACAGCTGGCCCGGAGCCAGGCCTGTGGAAAGACAATGTAAAGGGAAAAGGCTATAGACCAGAAAGGATATCATAGACTACCCTGCCTAACCTGTTACTCACAGTGAGAGACAAGGAGAGCCCAGAGAGGTGAAGTAACTTGTTTATGTCACCCAGTTGGTCACAGAGCAGCTAAGGTATAACTAGCGTGTCATCCCAGACCTCAACTCCATCTATCCCATCATAACGTTCAGCAGGCCCCTCACCAGACAGAGCAACCACCTTTCATAAAAAGGTATTATCTGGCCTGCAGAGACTTGTAAACCACCAGGCTTGCAAGGCAGTGGCCCTGCAGTAACTGTCCTTCCGTCCGGGGCCAAGTTAAACAAGCTCCTTTCAGAGAGGAACAGCTACCTGAGTCTAGACTAAGAAGTGTTTCAAAGACATCATGTCATAAGAACCAGCTCTGCTCACGGCATCCCACCACTGCCAGCTCCGGGCCATTTGCAGAGGCCAGAAGACACGGGCAACTCATGGAGGCGTGCCCTGCCCTAGACACCCACTTGCATAGCTTATGCTCCTTGACTTCCTGGTCCATGCACCAGGCCTCACACAAGGAAATGGGCAGAAGTCCATAGGGTGGCCAAGCACACACTGTCTCCCAAAAGCAGTCCCTGTCTACATCTGGCTTCTAATCCCATCAGCTTCGTTTCTATACCAACCACTCTGCATGCACATATTACATATTAATACACACATACATAGACACACAGTTGTGGGGTGGGAAGACAGCTCAGTGAGTAGAATACTTGCTACCCTAGCATGTGGACCTGAGTTCAATTCCCAGCACTAGAGGGCACATTCCAATAACCCCAAGTGCTAGGTAGGAGAGATAGAGACAGAGGGACCCCAGGGCCTTGCTGGCCAGTCGGTAGAGCTGAAAGAGCAAGCGCTAGGTTCACTGAGTGACCCTGTCTTAAATAATAAGGTGAAGGGCAATGAGAAAGATACCCACAGTCAATCTCTGACTTCCACATGCATGTATGAGTAAGCACACATGTACACCTACACATACACACACCACCACCACCATCACCCCCCCAAAAAAGTTAAGAGGAAGAATGGCTTCCCTGACAACCATACCAGCATTAAAGGACCCAAAATGACCGTGTAACTTTGTATGCTAAGTATCATTTTAATGAGACAGTTGTTTTTCAGGATGGTAACTACATTGGAGATATGTATCTCCACCCCACTGATTCTCAGGAAATATTAAGGCTGGAGTCGGGAAGGTTTAAGGATAGGCCTGCACCAGATAGATAGAAAGTTAAAAGAGTCAAATAAGTTACTTGAGCTCCAGGGACATGGAGATAGGGGGCGGGACATGGAGAGAGGGGTAGCCGTGACCTCCCTCTGAGAGAAAGCACCCCCAGAGATGGTTCCACATTTCTGATGTGACTGGCCTGAGGAAGATGTTATCTCTGAGTCTGTCATTCCTGAGTAGACGCATTCACTCTGGGCCCCATCCAGACATTCAAGCTGCTTCTGGGGAAGGTCCCTCAGGATCTTAGCAAGGACCCACTCCTCCACATCACAGAACAAGTCCCAGAAATCACTTGGGGCTAGTGATTCTAATCAGCTGAAATGGCAAGAACCTGGAGAACTCAGAAATTCCAGAGCCTGAAATCCACACCAGACCTCTGATCTGAAGCGAGGTATGCCTTGAAGAAACTATAACAATTGTTTTTAAGGAACTTTCTAGGTTGTTTGAATGCCTACTGAAAACATCTGGAGGCCTGAACAGTATCTACTAGCTGCTTGTCTATGTTCTCTGATGTACCAAGACTGGTTTAATGGAGTTTTCTGTGGGATCTGAAATTCCTCCTATTTCCCCCAAGGTAATATAATTAATTGCCCACATGCTAGTGTCTCTCCTACTGGTTTTGAAAGAGCTGGGACGGCAAGAATCCTGCCATCTCTAGGGTCCCCTATATTTAGCACACCACACTTGGCAGCCACATCTAGAAGTCATCATATAAACTCAGCCAGAACTAAACAAGATTTAGAAATACAAGAAAGAAAGAATCATTGGCCCTGATAGTCCAGCATCCAGCATATTCTTTCACCAGACACAAACCATTCAAGAAGGGCTGGGGATATGACTCAGCAGTAGAGACCTTGCCGATCAGCTACAGGACCCTGAGTTCAGTTCCCAGAACAACATGGAAAGAAAGTGGCTTGTTTGACAAGCCATCCAAGGACTCTGGAGGGTGGGCTCTGACCTCAGTTCTGAGCCCACCTATCTCTGTGTGGCCATCTCTGTGCCGTGGGTTTTCTTCTTGCTTCATCCCCTTTGCTTCCTGGTATTTCCAACCTGAACTGATACTGTTGAATGAGAAGCTGGTCCTCACCAGCACTCTCAAAGAGTCTAAGGAGCCAAAATTTGAAAATGCCCACACCTGTCTGGGTACTATATGCTCTCTACATTCTAGTCACTGCCCTGCGGGTTATTGGTACTGAAGATACCCTACTGGTATCTTACATTCACTCTCCTGAGGAGCTAAGGTTAGCAATGGTGTGGATGTGGAAGAGATGCTGTTTTTACTCTCTAGCTTGGAGAAGCCCTGTGGTGCAGAAGAACCTCGCATGCATGCAATTTAGAAAACACCACAGCCCCCAGCGGAGCCTGCCTCCCACCTATAAGATCAGGTCATCGGTAACACCTTCCTCAGGGGAGTCTGGTGGGAATTAACTGATGTTTACGAGGAATCTCTCTGCAACCGTGAAGACTGAATGGGTGTCAGCTGTTGGTCATCACAAGCTACTTGACAGAGATGATTCTTGGACACCGTGCCCATGTGACAACCTTGCCCTTGCCACTGCTTGGCTCTTCAGCCACCAGGACGGACACATGCTTCTCTTGTAATTTTGCTTTGAATTCACCTTGTCTCAACAAGTTAATGTACCCCAAAGCTGCTTACTCTCTTTCCTCACCCTGCCTGACAGGCTGACAGGCACCAGGGCCACTTTATATAGAACCAACACATTCCACCCTACAGTTGCCCTTATGGAGGGAAAAGCAGAGCCCCGGGAGACTGATGTTGTTTATCTCATTAGAACAGGAGACACATAACTCAAAGGCCTGGTGGGGAGACGGGGAGGTGGGGAGGCGGGGTGAGGGGAGAGGAAAGGAAAGGATGGAGCCACAGCCATGGTCAGAGAAACTAACCTTGAGACCTGAGCCTAGGGTTAGGGGTGGGTATAGAGGAGAGGAAAGAGGGAGTAGGAGACAAGAGGGGGACCAATCCTCCCCGGCAACCAAGACCCCCTCTGCAAACGGCAGCACTGTTGCCTAGAGGAGCGGCCTGTGCGAAAGCAGAGGCATGACAGGCACACTCGTGCAGAAACGTGCACACTTGCTGGGAGAACCGGTTCCCTAGAAAACTGGGCTTTGTTGAGCCTGAGGCTTAAACGGCCAGCAGGTCGCAGACAAATACCTCGCTCTCCATGGGGTCCAAGTCTGGGTCTGAGTCTCTCTGGCAACGCCTGAGCTAGGAAGAACTGGGAAAATGAAGTGACACAGAAAAAGCACAGGAAGAGACTTCAGTGGAGCAGAAAAGGACTGAGTGAATCCCTCAAGCTCCAGCCAGAGTCAAAGTCTGGAAGTTCAAGTCCACTGCGGGAAGGTTTTTTTCTGCAACACCCCAAAGGTAGACCCATGGCTATAACTTAGCCTTCCCTGTAATGGGAAGAAAACTCACACATTCACAGAGCAGCGTGTTAGACAACACCTGTGGTACCCTGCCTTTATTTCGAATCCAGTTTTACCTCCCAGGACTTAGGCCAGTCTGTCCACCTCCTCTCCCAACAGTCACCAGAAGTCATCTCCATCCCATGTACCATGTATCCACTCATGCTGAAACGAATCAGTCAAGAGCCTGAGGAATCAGGGAGGAATGGGAACACCAGGAGGAAGTAGGGGCATCCGCTTGAAACCAGACGACTAGATCGGGGACCACAGATGAAGAACCTAGATATTGCTAGCCATTCGTCACCTGTTCGCAGTCCTACCCAAACCAGGCACAAGAGAAGGCACACCAAAGAGCTACTTCACATCTCGCTCCTTGTCACCACAATGGGTCATTAATGGCCTTCACATTTACAGACAGATAGCGACATGCATTGGGTATTCTTCACCAAGACTGGGCATTGAGTAGTTCTTGAACTTTTAAATCTGAACTAGAATATCAGAGATATGCCAAGGCAATTATAATGGGGGAGAAACGCCTGCATAAGAAATTTTGCACAGATCACTCATATCACAGGGGCTCTATCCATGCCCCTGGTTAAATAGCATCCATTTGGACCATCCTTACAGGAATGGAGAGATGAACACAAGGTCCCAGGTAGATCATGAAGAGTGGGCAGGCATGTTTCCTGAGCACACCAGGGTGTCACCCTGAAGTTCTGCCTACCCTCTCCGCTTAGCTAAAAATCTGCCCTGTTTTCAAGGTCAAGCATTCCTGGATCATCCCTAAATGCTGAGAGTCTGGGCACTGGCGCTGTGCTCTGGGATTTAGTCCATATCACTGGGGACATCCCTCCTTCTTGCCCTCTCTAAGATTCTATCCTGGTGTCCCTTGTAAGTGTCAAGACTACCCTGGCTTTAGCAACATGGAAATGTGGTCTGCCCCTTCTGGCCCAGGGGTTCCCAAGCTTCATCTCCATCACTCTTAAAGCAGACACAGCAGCAGATGCTGACATTCAACACACTTTCTTCTTGGGGCAGAAACCCCATGAGACATCAAAGGCCAAGGGTGACCTTGTAACTAGTTCACAATCAAGTCTCAAAGGGTCTCCCATCGTTTGCCCAGAAACAGGAAGATTAAAGCTGAGAGTTCTGCTCTTGGGAAAGCAGCTCCCCACACCAAGATCCCAGGCAAAGAACGCCAGTCCCTCTGCCCATGGCCACCAAACCCTATCCTGTGGAATGCACATTCCTATCACATCATATCTTCAGCGTCGCCACCTCTAACTGTTCAGAGAGAGCCTGCCTCCCAGGCACAGAGAGGCATTGTAACAAGGCATAAGAAACATGAAGAAGCAGAAAATCCCAAGGATCCACTATCTACATTCATCAGAAGAACTTGTTTTATAAGTATTAAGATTATGACAAGAAGGTGTATAGTTTTAATCCCAGCATTCAGGAGGCAGGATCTCTGTGAGTTCAAAGCCAGGTCAGACTAGACTATATAGTGAGTTTCAGGCCAGCCACTTTATAGTGAGACCCTGTTTTACAGAGAGAGAGAGAGAGAGAGAGAGAGGGAGAGGGAGGGAGGGAGGGAGGGAGGGAGGGAGGGAGGGAGGAAGGAAGGAAGGAAGGAAGGAAGGAAGGAAGGAAGGAAGGAAGGAAGGAAGGAGGGAAGGAATCAGACTCCTATACTGTTGAACTATTCTGTTCTTAGAAATGTATCTACCATTCTACTCCACTACAAAGGACACAGGGTTTATGACATCATAAAGAAGTTTGATATTGCTAGCGAAACTCTGCAAGTATTCCCCCTTTGACTACCAATTCCAGTCCCAAGAATCCCTAAATGTAAAAATGTATATTCACTGTAACATAGCAAATGTTCTCATTTAGGGGCCTGTTTGAATAAACAACAAAGTATACACACAGAGGAGATGTGTGGGTAGCCCTGCTATACACCAGCACTAATTCCAGCCCAGGGAGGGAGAGGCTGGTAAATGGGGAGTTCAAGACCAGCCTCAACTACAGGACAACTGAAACCCTACCTTTAAAGTAGGGCACTAGGGATATGGTTCAGTTGTTAGAGTACTTGTGTGGTATACACACACATACATACACACACACACATACACACACACACATCCCTGGATTCAAACCAGATATGGCAGAGTATTCCTATAAAACTGTCCTTGGGATATATAATAAGAAATATATTGTCTTTGGTCCTCCTTTTCTGGATTCCCTAAGTATCTTCTTGTAGACTAATAAGATCACCACTGATTGGAGTTTCTGTCTAACCTCAGATTGGGAATGTTGCCAGGGATACCAAACATACAATTATCAGGCTGGAGCCTCCAGTCTCCTCCAGACCTTCAGCCTCTAACTTCTGCCATTCCATGTCTGATCTCCAAAGACACTAGGAGCTGAGCTTATCACTAACAATCAATGTCATGATCAGCCATGCCCACCTAATGAAGGGGCCACAGAGCCCCACAGGGATGAAGTTCAGAGCACGCTGGTTGGCTGAGCACAAGTACCAGGAATGTCACAACGAGAGAAGGCAAAGCCCTTCCTCACCCCTTGCCCTGGTACCTCTTTAACATAGTTCATTTTTTAATAACTATTTTACTTTTTACTTATTCTTTGAGAATCATATAATATGTTTTTATAATATTCTTCCCCTGCTGCCTGCAACTCTTCCCAGATCCTCCCCAACTTGTCTGCCCACTCAACTTCACATTCTTTCTAAGAAAGAAAAAGAGAGGGGATAGGGAAGGAAGGAAGGAAGGAAGGAAGGAAGGAAGGAAGGAAGGAAGGAAGGAAGGAAGGAAGGAAGGAAGGAAGGAAGGAAGGAAGGAAATATAAGAAAGAAAAAGAGAGGGGTAGGGAAGGAAGGAGGAGGAAAAGAAATAAGCCACTAAAACAACCAGAGTCTGACTAGTGTTGGCCATCTTCTTTGGAGTATGGCGCCCGCCCTGCAGTGCGGCTGACAGGCCCAGTGTCACTCACTGAAAACACTGATTTCTCCCTCCCAGCAGCTATCATTTTCAAATAACTTCTTGGCTGTGGGCGGGACTTCGTGCCCATTTCCCCTCCCTCACTCTGGGATTTTTGCCTGGTTCGGGCTTGTGTGGGTTTTGTGCATGCTATTCCAGTGTCTGTGAGTTCATATGTGCACACCTTCCCTGTAATGTCTGGAAAATGCTGCTTTCTTACAATTATCTCCCACCCCTGGCTCTCACAACCTTTACCCCATCTCTTCCATGTGGACCCTGGAGCGGTGAGGGGAGGCTTGTGTTAAACACACCCCACTCAGGCCTGAGTGTGCCAAGGTCTCTCACTCTCTGCACGTTGGCTAGCTGTGGGTCTGTTAGTTATCATCTTCTGCAAGAAGCAGCTTCTCCGATGAGGGTTGAGCAATGCATTGATCTGGGTCCCTGCCAAGTGTGGTGTCTGTGAGCTCCTTGGCGTAGGAATACTACAAATGAATGGAGATGAACAGAGAAGGGCTGAGGAGGTCATGTATGGGGATGAGTCCCAGGGGATGGAGACGGCTGAGGTGGATCCGTTGTAATGAGCTGCTGGTCTAGATAGGTGAACTGTTTCTCTAAGCTCTCTGAGGCACTCAAGCAAATGACCAAATCCGGACAGCACCACGGGGTCTCCTGATTTGTATCCAGAGGTCAGAAACACAGGTGACAGCCTGGACTTGGGATTGGCATATGAAATGGGGCAGTCTTGGAAGACTGGACCCTTAACCTGAAGAGTCTGGGTTCTTGGGGTAGAGAAGGTCGGAGGCTAATTAAACTGTGGACACCCCAGGAGTGTTTGTGGAGAGTTAAGCAAGGACCAGCTTGAGGAGAGCACATCCGTTCATGGGGGGATTAAGTGTGGATACAGAAAAACAGCTAGTTTCCAGAGGCAAGTAAGTACATATGAAGATGATCAGTAAAACTATTCATTAGGGGCACGCAAATTAAAACAATAATAAGTATCGCTATACACCCATCAGAATGGCCAAATTTCCTCTCGGCTGACAATGTGCAGTATTAGCAGAGAGGTTAAGCAATGGAGCCCTCGCACACATCAGGAGGGAATGATCTCTACTTCACTTTGTAAAGCTGCCTAACAATTTCTTAAAAAGTTAAGTGTTCACCTTCTTTGTGATCTAGCGATTCTGTGGTTGAGCTTTTTGTCCCAGAAGAAGGGCAGCATGTGTCCAAACAAAGACTTAAACACAGATATTCATAAAGGCCCTCCCTAATAATAGCCAGAAACTAAAGAGAAGTCCAAGACTTTGTCAACAGGTGAAGGGTAAAGAGCTGACAGCCATGCGTAGAAAGAAGTTACTGATGCATGCCAAAAAGGTTACATTACGTGAAGGAGAACCTCTGAAAAGGAGACATAGCAGTTGACTCCAGGATAGAAAGAAATCTGTGGTTTGCCCTCAAGGAAGCTCTCTTGGAGGAGAGGTAGAAAGATACAGAAGAAAGGGGTCAAAGGGATTTAGAAACTTTGTAGGGTCAAGGATATGTTCATTATCTGGATTATGCAAATGGTTTTACATACACATATGTCAAATCTCAACAAATTACACACAAAACAGCATGCTTAGTCCATCACGTGTAACTGCATGAGTTGAGTACCATTAACCCAAACGCTGGGAAACAGAAACATTTCAGAACCCAGGGTTTTTTATGTCTTGAAATATTTATGTCAGCTTTGCCTATATCAAGAATCCTTAATGAGAAAATTCAAAATCCAAAATGCTCCAAAAACTAGAACTCGGAATTTTGAATTTTCAGGGCTGTCGAACATTAGCCCTGACTTTAGGTGTGTTGCATGAATTCTTGTTGGTCTTAATAAAAAAGACTCAGAGTCATCTATCAGGGGCCAAAACTGAAGCATCAGAGAAGCAGAACGCCAGCTACTAGGGAGTTCCTTTACCTCTATCAATGCTCAGACCAAAGGGGTAATTCTGTCCTCAGATTCCATCCACAGACTGACCTCACACTGCCTCAGACTGCACTGCTCCTAGACTGCAATGAGCTTCTGTCTCTTTCTGCCTAATAGTCCTCTCTCTGCCCAGCCATATCACTCCTGTCTCCACCTCCCTAGTGCTGGGATTAAAGGCTGGGATCTCAAGTGCTAGGATCACCTTTGTATGAGCTCTGTTTCTCTTTTAGACAGATTCAACCTCATGTTGCTCAGGGTTACTAACAGAGATCCCCCTGTCTCTGTCTCCTAAGTTCTGACACCTCACATGTACACACATACACAAACACACACATGCGGGCACACACACACATATGCACATGCACACACACACAAAAGATTTTCAGATTAGTGATGCTCAGTCTGTATCTCATAAAGCTGTTTAAGTTTTTATTTAATGAAAATATAATCCCAAGGATTTCTGTTTCTGAACATAAAATAGGTAAACTTTCTCCTATTCTTTAACCCATTTTTGAAGTGTACATAGGTACTTTGTCCATGTCTATGTGTATGAAGCACATGTGTACAGTGTTCAAGGAGGCCGGAGGTAAGCACCAGATTCCCTGAGACTGGAGATGAAGGTGTCTGTTAAGGGGTCAGGCAGATGGATAGTAAGATTCAAACTCAGGACCTCTGGAAGAGCTGCCAGCGCTCTCAACCTCTGAGCCCATTCTCCAGCACCATCACGTTCTTTTTATAAGTATAGTCAAATTCACTAGACTCTGTCCATTCAACAAACAAGACAGCGCTGAAGTGACCACAGCAGACCAATGAGGGACACCGGGACCTGAGGGACATCTGGTTGGTTGAGCTCCTTGGGTATTACCTTTAAATCAAGTTTCCTGTGCTGGGTCGTGGGGAAGCTGATAACCTGAAGATATCAATAAATACAGAACAATAAAAAAGTCCCAAGAAAGTCTGTCATCTAACCAAAGACCAGAAGAGAATAGCACAAGCTATCCATGAGTCCAGCATATCTGCTGTGTTGACGTCAGAGGGAGCCAGGGGGGAAGCTTGTACTCATGAGGAACCTTGGTGCCCACTCTCATGCTCTAGTAACAATAAACACACACACGTACACACACACACGTACACACACACAGGTACACATTATCAGGGGAGCCTGCTTTAAAAAAATATCAATAACATCTGGAGTCTCATAACAAAATAGCCAAAATGTCCAAGATTCAATCCACTTAGTAAGAAAAGGCTAGACGATGCTAATGTTAGAATTTCCTGACAAGGATTTTAAAGCAGCCATCATAATATTGCTTTATCAGTCGTGACCATGAAACAGAAAGTCTCAGGAAAGTAGACGGCCAACACAAAATGAACTCAGTGACATCTTTGCGGGTTCTCTGTCTCATGATGCTTGGCCAAGGCTTATTTTTTTTAACCTTATAGTTTCTTTGGCTTCCAGTTTTGTGTTTTCATGGGATTCCCATAATGTGTGTGTCTCTTCATCTATATATGTCTGTTCCTTGTGCTTTTCCTATTCCAGCTTGTTTGTTTTGTTGCCTCTTATTTTATTATTATCCTTTCGATGCCTGTTTGTTTTCTAACTAGAGACAGAAGGGTGCGGATTCAGATGGGAGGGGATGTAGGGAAGGATCTCAGAGGAGTTGGGGGAGGGGAAACCAAACTCAAAATATAGTGTATTTTTTTAAAAAATCTATTTTCAATAAGAGAAAAATACAAGGTACCAAATAGAAAATTGAGAAGAAAAATGGTAAAGAACCAAAAAATTCTCCACGGGTGAAGCTCATCAGGAGAAAATTCTAAGAAGCAGTAAACGAAAGATAAAATTGTAGAAAATATCTAATTAAGGAACTAAAAAACAAAATAACTAGAGCCTAGGGGCCTGGAGAGATGGCTCAGCAGTTAAGAGCACTCCTTGCTCTTCTAGAGGACCCAGATTTCATACCCAGCACCCACATGGCAGCTCACAATGGTTGCAATGCCCAATGCCCTCTTCTGGCATCTGCAGGCACTGCACACATGTGGGCAGAACATTCATACGTAATAAAAGTTTAAATTTTTAAACAAAAAATAGAGCCTAGGGAGCAAAAGATGTGTGTTGTTAGAATCTCAAAAGGAAAGAAAATGGTGCTGCAAATAACGGCCAGCAATTTCTCAAAATTGGAGGGGGAAAAAAAAATTCTAAGTTCAGGAAGCCAAGTAAGCTTCAAATAAAATAAAACTGAACCAATCCATCCCAAGACACATCAAAATTAAACTTTTGAAAACTAAAAGCAAAGGCTTGACAGTGGTAGAAGACAGACCAGAAGATGGGCCTTCTCATAGCAGGGGAAACCCACTGACTGACAGCAGCTTCCTTGTCACAAACCATCTGAAGAAGTTACAGACTGTCCAAATGCCATTCAAAAAGGACTATCAATTTGTACCTTTATATCCATAAAAAGTGTTCTTTGGGAATGAAGGAAAAAAATCAACATGTTCTCTGATGAAGGAAACCTAAGAGTTATCACAGATACTTAAGTAAATGTAATAAAAAAATTTTTTCAAGAACTCTAGGTTGGGCTGGATGATCTGGCGTGGTCTCCAGTAGATAGGAAGTGTTTAAGATAGCTATCTTATTAGTACCACCGTCTAACCAATCGAGCTATTTTATAACTGGAGACGGTGAGAGGATTTGATGAGAGAGAAGATTAGGTGCAGTTATAAAGGGGTTATATGAAAAAGATCTCTGTGGCAAGGAAATGGTTTCAGGTCTTGACTGTGGTGTTGGTTACCTGTGATAAAAAGGCAAGGTCTGCAGGGAACCCTGTGGGAGAGGAGGCAGTGGAAGAGGCAGAGGAGATGGAGGGTACCAGGAGAACAAGGCCCTCTAAACCAGTACGAGCAAAGCCCACAGGAACTCTTGGAGACTGGAGCAGCAGAAGGCCTGCATGGGTCCGCACCCAGGCCTCTGCATTTAGGACTCCGGTTTAGTGATTATATGGGATTCCTGAGGGTGTGAACGCGTGGGCCTCTGATGCTTGTGCCTTCCTTTGAATTCTTTTCCTTTTGTTGTTTTGTCTTGTCCAACCTCAATGTGACAGATTTTATTATATACTATTTTGTTATATCTTTTGAAAGTGAATGAATAAATAAAAACTTAGACACTGGAAAAGGTTAAAACCTAAATTGTCATTTATACCTGCTGGGAGAGGGAAAACCAGTTTTCTCCAGCGAAGCGGCCCTGGCAGATCAGCCACCCCAGGGAAGGCCTCACATTCAAGAGCAGCTGACCAACAGATAATAAACTCCACAGTTTTGGTGTGTGTGTTTTTATTTGGTTATGATCTGATGTTTTTTTTTTAATTTCCTTTTGGGTAGTGTTTTATTTTGTTTTTTTGGTTTGGGGAATTTGTTGTTGTATTGGGGTTTTGCCTGTTTTCTGAGAAAGAATTTAAAGTTTGGTAGGTAGGGAAGGGGAAAGAATCTGGAAGGACTTGGGGGAATGAAAGAATATGATCAAAATGTAATTGAATTTTAAAATTGATTTAAATTAAAAAAAATGGTAAGAGCTATTTACATGCATCTTACCAATATCAACTTGGGGTGTGTTATTCCGGTATGCTCTTAGAAGAAAATGAACGAGAATCAGAAAGGCGTTCTCTGTACTGTGTTTGCGGTTTTCAGGAGCTATATAGTGACTCAAAATGAGAAGCTAATTTTAAGAAAAGACATCTATGGATCCCCTGCACAGAGCAACCCCTAATAAGTAAAACCAAAACGAAACCTATAAATCCAACCATATAGGAGACTTACTATCACAACCAACACAGAAAACTATTTGAAGTGACTTTAAGGCAGAGTGCTTTGCCACCACAGCCTAAGGGGAACAAGATCTACAAAAAGCAAAAGGAAAAAAATCTTAAACCCTGTCCAGTAATCTTTATGAATAGTCTTGTTGTTACTATGATGCTGTGTCTGTTATGAGCACTGTATGGGACAAAGCAAGAGTATCAGTATCATTAAATCCACGTTTGAGGGTATATGTGTATATGTGTTGTAAGCATGCATGCATTTTTGCATGTATGTGCATGTGTGTAATATATGTGTACATGCATACACTCGCAGGGAGTGTGTGCATGTGTGTGTGTTTTGGATGTCTGAAAAAAGGGGAGATAGATAAATATAGTTAAGTACAAACTATTCAAAACTGAATTATCTAGGATAGTAGAATTCCACAGCATATTTCACTTAAAAATATCATACTTTATAGCTGTGCTGACTGAAAAGCCTGAGAAACAATGATAAACCTAGAAGCCGTGAATCGCATAGATGTTTGCTTCTAAAAATCTCCTACAAAAACAAGAACCCAGGGCTCCAAGGAGAAGCAGCTCCATCTGGTCCAAGGGAGGAAGTGCACTAGGTGAGCCTGCATCCATTTGTCCTGATACTGGGACGGCAGGGGAACCATCAGAAGGGACCGGGGCTGTTTCCAAAGCCCTGCTGGCTGAAGGTGGGACCATGTAACCATCAATCAGAATAACAACCGCAATGGATTAAAGTGCATCAAATGTGTTTAAGTCCGAGTTCATGATAGCACTTAAAATAACTGTATTGATCAGCTTCGGACAATACCAAGGAACCAACTCATTATTCTGAAACCTGGTAAATACAGGGGAAATGCCATTTATCTCATGTCAGCTGTACCTCACAATAACCAAAACTTTAATGAGAGGATGTTTTTCTTTACAGAAGCTGTAGAGCTAATAAATAAAAAAACAACGATGACCCCCAATCAAAGGCCACTTTTTTTTTTTTTTTGCTACTCTTAATGGAATGAGAATCTAGATGATTATCATAAAGGACGCTAACATGAATAAATGGAAGATAACCTGATTGTATGAGCCTCCTGATGAAGGCACAAACTACCACTTCGAAATTACCCTTGCCAGGGAGGAGAGAGAGAGAGAGAGAGAGAGAGAGAGAGAGAGAGAGAGAGAGAGAGAGAGAGAGAGAGAGAGAGAGAGAGAAGTGCCTGACTAAGTCTCTAGACCTAATTACCAACTCACAGGAATGACACCATGGGGATGCAATCAGCAAATCTGAGCTCAGGGAAACCCTACAGTGCAAACAACCCAGTTTCTTCAACAAATAGCATACAAGGCAGAGTGTGTGTCAGAGAAAAGGCTGCAGGCTTCTGAGAAGCACATCCACCAGTTGCAACATAGAAATCCTGTTTGGAGCCTGGCTCACGCTAGAGGCAGCGGGAGGAATGAATGCCAACTCTCTGATTTGATCATAATTGTGGGAAGGGCTGGTCTTCTCCTTTATCTTTTCAGGCAGAATGTTGTCATGTCTCAGGTTGGCCTCAACTTGCAATCTTCTTGTCTCAGCTTCCTAAACACTGCGATTACAAGCATGTCCCACTGCATCCAACTGGCTTGACATTTGAAGTCCATAGTATTTATACACGAAATGATGCGTTGTCCCAGATCTACTTCAACGTCACCCAGAGTCAGGGAGAAAGGTGGCGCTAAGTAAGATCAAAATGATTGGCCATAAGTGACTGTTGTCGAGCTCGGCCGTGAGGATTTCGATTTCCTCTGCCGTCATCCAAATTTTACACAAGTATGAAACCTTTCAAGACAAAATTTTGCTTATACACTCATGCAGAGCCAGGTGTGTGGTACACACTTTTAATCCCAGCACCTGAGAGGCAGAGGCAAGAGGACCAGGAGGTCAAGATCATAGCAAGTCCGGCTTGGCTCCAGAGCAAGTTTGAAATCAGCCTAGGCTACGTGAGAGCTACCGAATATGGGGGTGGGGGAGGCAGAGGCTAAGCTCAGCCAGTCATGTGCTTACCACAAAAGCACAGATCCAAGTTCAATCCCATGTAAATGCACTGGCTGGCTAGCCGAGCTGAATCTGCAAGCTCTGGGTAAAAGTGAGAGACCCTACCTCAAAAAAAGATGGTGAAGAGCATCTAGTTAAGGAAAATGCTTGCATGCACACTTGTGCCAACACACCCCATGCACACACACGGGAGCCGTTATGTGCACATATACACATATGCATACAATTAAATTTTAAAAGAACTAAGACGACAGAAACCTGCATTTCTAGAGCTAGCTGTCTCCCTAATCTACACCAGTGGGGTTTATTCGATTCTAAGAAGCCTAGATTAGAATCCTGGTCGTGACAGCAATAACATCGAGCATCTTAGAGCAGGTGCATATTGAGTTCTTCATAGACAGTGTCATTTAATCCCGATAAACTCTGGGTAGTGAACACTGAGATTATCCACCCTTCACAGATGACAAGCCTCGGGGACAGAGTTCTCATGAGAAAACTAAGCCTTATTCCCACAACTAAGCACATCCGCAGATTTTTAGTCAACACCCAAGGGTTGTTGACTAAACGAAGACCGCTTTCATTGGATTTCTTTAAGATAAATACATCACACCATCCTTGTCTGGTCCCTTGGAGAAGGACTATCTGACCCCCAACCCACCCAGCTGTGTGGACTCCCAGCAGAGGCATGGCTCACCTGGGCCTCGGTGCCTCTTCTCCATCCAGATGTAGCAATTGTTCTGGGCCACCCCGGTCTGCGAGTCCAGGAAGGGGAGGCGCACGCTCCGCTCGGCACACAGTCGTGAGTTGTAGCTCCGGCAGTGCTCGATGGCTTCCTTGTAGAACTGGTCCCCAAGCCTACAGGAGGCAAGAAAGAAAGGAATGAGACCAGGGGGCGTAGAAACACAACCAGAGGAAAGCGGTCCCCTCCCCTCTTCCGAGGAATAAGCCACATTAATGGCAACTAAGTGAGCATCAGGAGCCCCATTTATCATCAAATCTCTACCAGATTCCACTTCCTGTCCCAAATCTACCAAATCACTTAAAAAATCTTTTAAAATAGACCCAAAAAATAATAATAAAATAAAATAAACCCAAAGAACAAACACCATCAGTAAAGATGACCAGCTGAGACATGGCCACCCCTGGAGGTGGTTCAGTAACAATGTTCTGCATAGGACTTAGAGAACATCCAGAACCAGAGCCCCCTGCTTGAGCACCCCTACACTTGACTCTCAGAAGTTGCCAAAACCCACCCAGGTTCCTACTGTGACAGAAGAGTATTTAGGATAAACCAAGACTACAAGGGCAGAGGAGACATCCTGTGGAGGCTCAGCCATTCGTTGTAAGAAGCATTTGAGGAAGGACACCATGGAAATGCACCCACAGTTAGAGAAAAAGAACTTTCTCTGGGCCAGGTGTGGTGGTGCACGCTTTTAATCCCAGCACTCAGGAGGCAAAGGCAAGGGGATCTCTGTGAGTTTGAGGCCAGCCTGGTCTACAAAGTGAGTTCTAGGACAGCCAGAACTGTTACACAGAGAAACCCTGTCTTGAAAAAACAACAACAATAAAACAAAACAAAAAGAACTTTCTCTGAGTAAAAGCAAACAAAAGAAGTATTGAAAATAATGTCTGACACTCCCCCACCCCCTTGGGAATTGCTGAGGGATGCTACAGAAGGGGAAGTCACTGTCCCCAGTTGTGCAGCCACCAAAGGGAGCCTACTGAGCTCCAGTGCATAGTCCCAACCCCTGGTCACACAACCCTCCTTAAACACAGTAAGACATAAAACAAAACAAGACAGGGACTTGTCTGGAAGAGGCGTGGTTGATGCAGGTGGGTGAGCTGTAAGAGAGGTGGGGGCAGTCATCAGAATGCATTATGTGTATAGAATTTCCAAAGACTAATATTTAATTTAAAAATTAAAATATTGAGGCTGGAGAGAAGGTTCAACTGTTAAGAGCAGTCACTGCTCTTCCAGGGGACCCGGGATTGGTTCCTAGCACCCTGGTCAGACAGTTTACACCCACCTGTAACTCAAGCTCCAGGGGATTTAATGTCCTTTTCTGACCTCCATGCAGGCACATGTATGTAGCATTTATACACAGAGACAAGCACACAGAGACATGTGTTTTTTAGTTAGGACAAAATTAATAACAGTTGAACTCAAAGCAATTCAATGCCCAGAGTTGAAGACACAAATATAAAGCCACCCTGGTTTGCAGGGTGGTGACCCAATTTAAAGAGTCAATTGATGCCTGTGAATCAAGTATTTCATATAATTTGGATCTTTTGAGGCCAACATATTGCACTTAACATATTACAATATTCTAGATTCATCCAGGCTATAATATATGTCAGAATGTCCTTATGTTTCTGACTGTATTATATTGCATACTTTGCCTATCGGTTCATCAGCCAGTGGATGCCTGGATTGCTTTCATGCTCTAATCACTGTGAACGTAATAACTATACTCTCTATAGAAAATACGTCACAATACCCCATGGACCTAGGGGTATAAATATCAAGCCTCTCCTTTCAATTATTTAGAGTTCAGTCCCAAGAGTGGAGTTGATGGACCATGTGGAAACTCTGCTTTTATTTGTTTCTTATTTTCTTTTTAAGAACCACCAGGGAGTGGGAACTGAGATTGGTATGTAAAATGAAAAAAGATAGTTTGTTTTCTTTATAAAAAAAAAAGGAAGAAGAAGAAGAAGGAAGAAGAAGAAGAAGAAGAAGAAGAAGAAGAAGAAGAAGAAGAAGAAGAAGAAGAAGAAGAAGAAGAAGAAGAAGAGAAAAAAGAAATTTTTAAAGAAGGAAAAGAAAGTGCCCTACAGACTTGCCTACAGGCAAACCTGACGGAGACAGCTCCTCAACTGACACAATCTTTCCAGGTGACTCTCACTTGTTCCCAGCTTGCAAAAATGTAGCCAGCATAATATATAAAGTGCTTTATTATTTTGTGAATTAATTTCCTTTTGACAATGCCACTATATTTTACTCTGTTGGGAAGGGACTTAGGTGGCCTCGTTTTGCAAATGTTTAGCACTTGAAGCAGTGAATTATATAAACTTTAAGAAATTTTGTGCCCTTGGTTAAAAATATTGACACTTTTGAGTTTATCAGCTTTCTAAGCTGAAAAGTGAATTATGGTTCCTCGTTCCATAATTACAGAACAGAGACAGCCTCCCGTGTAGGAGAATTTCTGTTTCTTCTTCTACTGAGACTCTTCCACCGTGGAGCTTGTGTTATTGGTAAGTGGAATGGTTCTGAAGAAAGGCTTAAAAACCAAAGGTGCTCTCACTCAACTGCATTCCTACAGAAAGCGAGAAAGATTCGCTTGCGCTCTGCAGCAGCTGCTACAAGAAAGAATTAGTTTTCTTTATGCTTTTGTTGGTGTTTTCTCAAACTTGTTTCTTTCTCACTTCATTTGGATAAGCTATGACATATTTAATCAGATGTTTTCTTAATAAAAAATAAGTAAAATCAGAAAAAAAAAAAACAACTACCTTACTGTTTCTCACAGTGGCTCAGCCAGTTCACAGGACCACCAGCAATGCACAGGGTTCTAATCCCAGTCCCGTTCCACTACTGCTTGCTAGACAGCAAGGTTTTAAGCAGCCTTTCCTGTTCTTTTTTTAAGTCAATGGGTAGATTCTACTAAAGATTTTTTTAACTTTATTCTGATTATCATCCTCATCATCATCACTAGTGTGTGAGTGTGGGGGCAGAGCACGTGTGTGAAGGGCAGAGGACAAGTTGGCAGAAACAGTTCTCTCCTTCCATCAAGGACGGAACTGAGGTCCTAAGGCTTGCTCCGCAAGCACCTTTAGCCCCCAAGTGATCCCACCAGCCTCCTACCAAAGGATTCAAAGCAAACATCTTACAGTTGGAAAATACAGTCATGGAAGGTTCATCTGTAATTTAATTGTTGACAAGCCTCTGAGAGACAAACAATAAATCCTCACCCTACCCCACCTCCGCTCCCCTCCCATCCCCAACTCCCTCTCTTCACCTCTGAAGATTCCCCACATTCACATGGAAGAGTTGGCACACACAGAAGGTATCCCAGCAATAATAAAACCAAGCTACCATCAAATCCTAATAACCACACAGCAGGAAATGAACTGGGGAGGGGAGCAGAAAGACCATTAAAATGCTATAAAATGGAACGGCACATAATCTGATGTAATCAAAGATACTAACAAGGACCACGAGATTGATCAAAAATGAAGAACATTTTCGACAAAGTATTTGCCTGTGTCGCACCAGCTTGAATGGTTCCCCCTGCTAAGGCGATGCGTCTCAGAGGAACGGAACCATTTGCAGGCAGTTTAAGCCATGCGAGATGATACAGCCTGCCCAGGGTCTCCAGCAGCGACCACCCATGCCACATTGATGGGAATTGCTCAGAGTACCACAGGGAGAGGGTTCCCATAGTCTGCTGTTTTGTTTCAAACAGGATCTTACCATGTAGCCCGTGTTCCTGCCTCAGCTTCCCCAAGGCCAAGGTGACAGGTAGGAGTGTACCACCATCCGTCCAGGCTCATCCCATGATCTTTTTTTAAAAAGATGTTAACTAGTTCAACCTGAGAAATTCTGGTTAAGGGAGGAGAAAACAAAATTATAAATTGAGCCCCAAAAAAGGGGAGTGGGTAGGGGAAAAATTGTCTCCTGAAACAGGATTTCTTTCTTCCAGATAGACTTCTGGAAGCCTGTACCAGAGAAATCCACAGATTTCAAGGCAAATTTCCCTGCCATGCTCCTCACTTCCAACAGCTTTGGTCCACATAAGAGGAACAAGAAAATTGGGGCTGGAGAGATGGCTCAGTGGTTAAGAGCACTGACTGCTCTTCCAGAGGTCCTGAGTTCAATTCCCAGCAACCACATGGTGACTCACAGCCATCTATAATGAGACCTGGTGCCCCCTTCTGGCTTGTGGGCACACATGGAAGGAATGCTGTACACATAATAAATACATAAATATTTAAAAAAAAGAAGAAGAAAGAAAGAAAATGAACTTACTCAGAATGAACAATGAAGTCCAATAAGTGCCTTATACCGAATGGAGGAGAAAGCCAAACAAAGCTGGGACACAGTGAGAAGGGAGTTGATCTCTGAATATAGTGTTAGTATTCACAGGCGTGCTGGGGGAAATGTGGATTCTCAGCAGTGTAAACTTTGTGTGAATGAAACATCTTATAAATATTAAATACTGTGTGTGGTGCCAGAGTTCTCGCCTTCCACCTTGACATGGGTTCCAGGGATTGAACTCAGGTCGTTGGACTTGTTCAGCAAGTGCCTCTAACCCACTGCGCTAAGGACTGGAGCCTCACAAAGTGACATCCCACAGCCTCTAGACCGTCACCTGTCTCCAGGGAAGTCATCTTTACACTGACTGGGTGCTGGCAGTACTTTAAAACAAAAGTTAAAAGCCATTCTTGAAGATATGGGAGGAAAGGGGAAAAAAAAGATTTCAGCAGCACTTCTCCAAAGTTAATTAGCCAAAATCTTCACGGCACTTTCTACACACTCTAAAAGAAAATCGATGGCCAGGTCTCCCAAACCCATGGAAAGCAATTTAAACAGAAGAGAAGACAAATGTCCTTTCCAATATGGCATTTAAAAATAAATAAATAAATAAATAAATAAATAAATAAATAAATAAAGTCCCACAAGGAAAGGATCCCACGGGTGACATTTGCATTAAAGTCACAGGGGACAGAAAGGGCCAGGACGGGCGGCAGCATATGACTCATTCTATGAAGTTGTGACCAGCGTGCCCCAGGCTGGAGCAGGCATGGACCAAGCTCAGCCATCACCTGTCTGCACCAGACCATGGGGGCCAGATTACCAGTTCATGATTGATGTCTTGAGCTGGAGGAAGCTGGCACCAGGCAGGTTAGACTGATGTCCTCATCAAGAACTGACCCCAGGTCAGTAAAGGCTGCAATCAGAAATAAGAAGTAGTTGCTGGGCTCTGAAAAGCCTTCTGATCTGGAACACCAGCCACCTGGTTCTAGCGGACATTGTAAGGAGTGGGAGGTCTCTTTATGATCCCAGACAGACAGAGGGGTCCAGTGTAGCTCTGAGAACTAGACGTTCTTCTGCAGAGATTTCCAAGAACCTTTCTGGAGCGTGTCTGTGGGGAGAGGGATTCCAACCTCCTCTTCCGACCTCCTATTCTAGAGAACGTGTCCACTGGCTCAACTTCCTGCCTGCTACCTTGAGATAAGGCTCAGGTTCAACCCTCCAATCAGACACTTGTGCTTATTGCCCCACAAGTTCTATGCTCATAACTAAGGACATGAGTCACGCCAAACTTCAAAATACGTCCCCATCCAGATAGGATGGAACATGCCCACAGTCCCAGTATCTGTGGTGTGGAAGCAAAGGGATTACAAATTCAAGGCCATCCTGGACTATAGAACCAGTATCTGTCTCCAGCAGGGGGAGGGGGCGTGTTCAAAAACAAATCCCTCATCTTCTGCCAAGAGCCTCTTCCCTCCCCAGCTTTCATTCTTCTGGGAGGGGGAGCAAAGAGGGGTCACTGCTCCCCACCCACAGAGCAACTGACCCAAGGTCCCTCCTTTGCCCCCACTCCATCTGGCACTGAGTTCTGTCGCTTTCCCGAGTTCCTGTCTAGTCACTCATAATATGTGGCCACAAGTCCCCTGTTGCAGTTACAACAGGACCTTGGCCTATTATTTGTACCTGTAAACAAGAGATAAGCAGCAGTGGCCAGTGACATTTCTGATCCCTTCTTCCCTCCCACCGCCACCCTCTGCAGTGCCGCTGCCTGGCAGCCTAGCGCCCAGGCGCCCACAGTCCCCAGACACACATTAAAACCATCTCCGGAGCGTTAACACCCTGCTCTTTGCATTTCAGCGTGTGTAATGGGGGCACCGAAAGCTCAGTTCCCACTCAGCTTTGAACAAACCTTCACAAGCTAGCTACAGGCAGGTGAAGGAACCATTTTATTCCCCTTGATATCGTACTGTTCTTAGAGTGGCCCTTGAAAGAAAAGCCAGCTTAGTGATAGACTGAGTGGTGCCACCCCATATGAAAAAAAAAAAAAAGTTAGTGTCCTGACTCCCAGATTGATAGCATTTGGAGATGGAGCCTTTAGAGGTAATTGGGCCATGAGGGCAGAGACTGCACAACGGGATGCAGACTAAGGAAAGAAGAAACAGAAGGGGGCAGAGGGGATAATTTAGCCCTGGGAAAGACTTGTCTTACAAGCACAAAGACCTGAGTTCAATCCCCAGAACCCACATAAAGAATACTGGGCATGGGGGTTTGAGGAGCACACACACTTCTAATCCCAGCGCTCTAATCCCAAGTGGAGGCAAGAGAGGACCAGAAATTCAAAGTCATCCTCAGCCACAGGGCAAGTCTGAGGCTAGCCTGGGGTCTCAAAAAATGGAAAATTAAATATGTTAGTCCCCATATACACACATCTGAGGACACAACAAGAAGGCAGCCATACGTAATAAACCAGGAAAAGGGCCCTTTCCAGGAATTTAACTTTGCTGGCACCGTAATCTTGAATTTGCAACCCACAAAACCGAGAAATAAGTATTTCGTTTCGACAACTAGAACTAGTGAATGGTGTTTCAACAGGGAAGGCTACTGAGATGCGAGAGACTCCAAAACCCCATTTCTCCCTGCTGTCATTTTCTTTCACCCCAAACAACACTATTACTGTATCAATTTAAACCCATGTTATGTTAACATGTGTCTTCCCTCCTGGATGGTGACCCCAGAACAGAGCATCCACAGTGCCACAGCCCACCCGCTCAGACTGAACACCCAACAGTTCCCAGGACACATCCACGCCAGTGTGAAGGAAGGGACCTGAGTATGGTAAGCCAGCAGCCCCCCAAATCCTGGACTTCCGTGTGAGTCCCTCCCAGCACCCGGCACAGAATCTAGTACCAGTTGGTCTCCAAGAAGTTGTGTTGTGTTGTGCTTGACCACCCAGGTGCCACTGGCAAGGGGGGGGGGGGGTGGAGGCCAGAGCTCAGGTACTACTTCGAGGCCTGTCTGCTTGCCACTTTGCACTTGCAAACGTGAGAACGTCTAAAGTCTCCCCATCTGCGCTCATCCCTCCCTCCCCCCAGCGCCTGACTTATTGTAGCCATCTCTCCCTATACACACCAGAGCGCTTTTCTCACCCATGCTGGCAGAAAGAAATCCCGCGGCAGTGGTGCCCTTTAATCCCAGCACTTAGCAAAGGCAGGCGGATCTCAGTGAGTTCGAGGCCAGCCTGGCAAAAAGAAACCTCCCTCAAAGCTTCCTTTAGCCTTTTCCTCCTTGGTACCGATCTCAGAGTAGCTCCAAGTGATGTTCCAATGCTTCTGCCTGGCTGTGGAGGCTCTGAGAGAGCAGGCGAACGCCAGACTGGCTATCAGGCAGGACTGTCCAGCTCCACCACGCACCAGCTCCCCAGCCCCGTGCCTCACTCTGACCACCTCCCCTGCAGTTCTCACAGACTGGTCTGTAGGCCTATGGAAGGACTTGATAAGATAGAATCCAGAACACACAGGCAGGGATGCCTACAATCCAGTCTTTCCTTTCTCTTCCCCTTCAAGAGCAATCCATTTCCTGCCACTTTGTGGCAATCATGCTGTCTGAGCAGACCAGTCCTCTACGTGTGACATCCGGCCACAGAACCTTCACTACGACAGTGACTTTGAGGCTGTCAGAAACCCATTCAAATCTCTGACCCCAAGCTGAACCTCAGGCATTAGAGAGCAAGGCAGCTTGGGCATGATGGTTCCAGCCGCGCTCCAGAGCCTTCTCTAAGTACCAAAGGCCACACTGGACTCATCTGTTGCTCTATCCCAAATCCCAGGACAGAGAGTCTACACGCTGAGTTGATGGATGAATAAGTGCATAAGTAGAAGAATCAATCAATCAAAGTTAATCTTCGTCTTACAATTTCCTACACAGAAGTAGACAGCCTTGTTCTTGTGCCCAACAAAACACTCATGTCCTTCCACACACAGTTTGGGCAATCTGAATCGTCTCAAGCCTGCCTGAAATCCTCCCTCCTCTAGGATAGCTCTCAGGTTATCCTGCCCAAAACGCTCACCCTCTACCTCCATCAGTCTACCTAATATTTTTCATTAAAATGTTGCTGGTCTTTGCTGTCTTCCTTATTGCATCCCCACTCAGTTAGACTGTGAATGTCTTAAAAACAGAACCAGAGAGTTGTATGTTCCCAAACCACACACATAAAATGAGTGTGAATGTCTGAGTGGAATCCTATCAAAAGTCTATCAAAGATGGCTAGCCTACCAAAGACCAGCGCTCTAACCTATCCCCCACCTTGTGAAACCCTTGTCCGTGTCATTTTGCTCAGCCCCTAGATACTAAACGTTCTCAAAATTTGACTACAACACCCTTCCCCAATTACCCATTAGCCAATAGCAATAGACTTGAGGACACGTTCCCACCAATGGGATGAGGCACAGTTGAAGTCCTGGGCTAGGATAAAAGTGAAGTGAAATTCCCACCCTGGTGCACTGGGTCTTTGCATACTCTTTTGCCAAAGTAAATTACCTCGCCCAGTTACTTTCTTTTGTTCATGTGTCTCCTTGTGCAATATTAATATAGCCTAATGTAGCTTTCCAACACAGACCATCCCTAGAAACCCAATGGAAGTGCCACAGCTGTGACATGTGCCGAACATGAAAACCTCCTCTGTATGAGCATGGGGTGGGCCTGAAGGTACCTGGCTTCTCCAAGCACGGGAGTAGACACCTGAAAACAAACTCATCACATGTCCTAAAAGGGAGGTGGGGGGGTCACCTTAGCTCTGGAAGTCATTTCTTCGCCAGAATCCAAGCTGCCCTGCAGGAAGTCGCTAAACTGCTGACATACTTGTGTATCTCGTTGCTAAAAAAGTTCCTGATCAAAGAAGTATAAGGAATGAGCAGATGTGGCCTGCTTCGGCTTACAGTTTGAGGAGACATCCATCACGACGAGGAAGGCATGGAGGCAGGTGTATAAGGCTGCTGCTTATATTGAACCCATAGTCAGGAAGCAGAAAGAGACGACTGCCCCAGCTTGGCTAGCTTTATCCTTTTGATGTCTGGAATCCTAGCCTGTGGCATGGTACTGGCCACATTCAGGAAAAATCCTCTCTCCTGTATGGACCTAACCTATATAACCCTTCACAGATGTGCCTAGACGCTTGCCTTCTAGGCAGTTCTAGATCCTGTCAAGTGGACCGTCAGCGTTCATCATGAGAACCCCCTTCTCCAAGCCTCAGAAGCCGACTGACCACTATGTAGACATCGGCCTGCCCCAGGAGATATAGATCATCCCCACCTGTCCTGAAATGTGCCAGGAACACCATCACACCACCCTGCTCTCAGAAAACATGGCCTAAGCAGTGGTTTTAAGACTAGAGTTGGTCAAAGCAATTGATAGTAGCACAAGGCTGGGAGGTTGGTTCTGGTGCTGAATCTGGGGGTACGGAATGTGACCCACACACCCGCCCACTCCTCACCCCCAGACACTCAGTGCTGAAAGGTTCACCCCGTTGTCTAAAAGAAGAGCACAGACTCTCTGGACACTGTATTTTGAAGGCAGAGCTGAGAAGCTCCAGTGAGTCTGACTCAGCTGGCTTGATTCTCATTGGAAAACCTCAGAAAGCTGCCTGGATTAAAACGAGAGCGCTGACCTGTCTCAGGCCAATCCCCCGAAAGTCCTCATTCCTTGCAAACGTCCAAGAAGCCTAGTCGAGCTCTATATACGGTATACACGCTGACATTCTCATTCATTCCGACTGCGGCTCTGACCTTCAAAATGGCCCGAACAGGCACACTGGGGACAAGGGTGACCCTTGTGAAAGCCACATTAGACAAAGAGTTTGAACCCTAAAACTCATCGTGAATTCAATGCCATTCCGCGCATGTTCAGGCCCACTAGCCCCAATAAATCGTTCCTCCTTTGGTGAAGACTTTTCGGGGAGTTATTATGCAAAGCTGCCTAAGCAAGACAGAATTTATATTGAACCTGGCCATGATTTCTGAGCTGCTGCTGCATGTTCTGATGACATACGCATCTTGGGGTTGAAGTCAGGGGACTGCCAAGGACAGGAGATTGGAGGCAGTATGGTTCCTTCCAGTAAATAATGGGAGAGGGAGGGGAGAGATGCTCTGAGGAAGAAGGAACCTAGCTTCGCTTGTACCCAAGGGTCGCCTTTCAAATGGCATCTAGATGTGACAGAACGAATCTCCCCTCGGCGGGTTAAAGAATGTATCGAATGTCACCAACTCTCAAACGTCAAACAGCAGCAGCAATGCCCCCTTCATGTAGGGTGGTTCATACCCAGAAAAGAAAACACACCCGCAGAAGAAACTTCATTGAGTTAAGGGGTAGCTAGTTCCTTAGCTGGGCATCATCACACACCTGCGATCCTAGAACTCAGGAGGTGAGGCAGGGACAACTGGAGTTCATGAAGCCCATCAAAAAGAAAGAGGAGAGAGAAAGGAAAGAGGAAGGGGGAGTGGGAAGAAGGAGGGAGAAGGAGGGAAGGAGGGGAAATGTACCAAGAAGGGGAAAGAAAAAGAGAAAAGAGGGGAGGGGGGGAAGAAAAGATATCTAGATTACCTATTCTACAGCCTGAGTCTCTGCTGAAACCCCAGAACACCGAGATGTCCCCTGAGTGTGACCGCCATAGGAGTAGCTAGCTCATGAATTAGACCATCCTCACACTAAGAGAGCTCAGTCCGTCTTTGCTGCTGAAGGCCATGCGCCCCGGCGCTGCCCTCCCCAGAAGAGGGAATATGGTCTGGCATTTAACACAGCCACAAAGAACATGTTCTTCCACAGTCGAGTCTCTACGCTGCTGCCCAAGCGACCTTTTCAAAACAGAAACCGGACCATGACATTCTCTCCTCTTTAAATCCCTCCAGCACCTTCCCGTAGCGCTCAGAATCAATCCCAACTCCCTCCTGGGGCTACAGAAGCCCAGACTGTTATCTTTCCCACTTCATCTGTCTCCTCGTGCTGGGTTCCAGTCCCTCTGTACCTCCTCGTCTTCTAAGATGCTCTCACCTCAGGACCTTTGTCCATGATGCCACCTCCACCCTCGCAGACTCCTCCCACATCTTCTGGCAGGATTTAAATCCATTACGTAGAGTAACCAACCCACCCCACTCCTTCCTTCCTGACCCCTGGCTGTCTCATCTCCTATTTTAGTTTTTGTAACACTTTCCAGTACCAAAATTCTCTTTGCTGAGCCAGACTTGTTGGCGCACGCCTTTAATCCCAGTGGCACGGGAATCTCTGCGAGTTCAAAGCTACCCTGGTCTACAAAGAAAGTCCTAGGCTAGTCAGAACTACATAGTGAGACTCTGTGTATCAACAGTATCAATAATAATAAATTTCTGTTATTTAATTTTAATTTTAATATTTAAATATAATGATTATTAAATTTGTAGATTTAAATAAAGATAATTGACTAATTAAAATTTTTAAATTAATAAAAAACTGTCTTTGTCTCCTGATTGTCTCTGTGTGATTAAAAATTAACCCCTATGCAGCCAGGGCCCAATCTCTTCAGATCCCCTGTACCCAACATAGGAGTTGGACTCTAGGAAAGTACAGGTGATACCACTGAACAAATAATAGAAGATGCAGGTTAACTGGAAGTCAGAGTAGAGGCCCCAGGACTTAAAAACGAGGAGTGCAGAGATGCCTCCTCATTTCTGACCACCCCCTGACCCGACCTGCCTAGTACAATACGCGCAGGACAGTGAACCTGTCTCCAACTCCACCATCTCTACATGAATTTTGCTCATGACCCCACAATGCCACCTACACACCCCAAACTCTGGAGCGAGTCCTGGTAAATAGTGTCCATTTATGTTGGCCATTGCTTTATATGCCCAAAGGGACAGTCCATGCTCGAAACCGGTGCTGCAAACCAGCAAAATCAGAAGATAGTCTCCAATGTGATCATTCTGTTTCCCTTCAAGGGCCTTCCCCCAAATTAACCTCCTCTGAGGGTCCTGTCCCAGGCTGCTGACCCATGTCCTTGTTCTGAGCCCCAAACCTTCGGGTAGTGCCAGGGGCACCGCAGGCTGAGGGTGGGAAAAGCCTTGACAGGAAATCAATGAGAACTTGAAGGTTATCTGGAGGGCACAGTCTCCCCAGCAGGCACCTGCTGGGACAGGATTTGTGGTCCTGACCTCGCTTGGGGGCCTCTGCCCTCCTGTCAGAGTTGGTTAGGATCAGCCACAGAAGCAATGCCCTGTGCACCAAGGGATCTTCGGGCTACCCTTCTAAGGGACATCCAGACAAAGAGGCGTCTCCTTCTGCCTGCCACCAGACTCAACAGCACCCCGTGTTCTCTCATGAGGCTCCTAAGGAAATCATCTCCAACTTGTCATCTTTAGAGGTGTATACTTATAAATTCCAAAGTCTATGCTGGACTTAGAACCTGACTGTCCAGTCGTCATGTCCCTAGCTTCCCAAACCCTTGCACTCACAATCTTCATCTGCCTTTTCCTGCTACCACCTTCTCCCCCATGTCGTCCACCGCACCAAGAATCACTTAATTAACACATGGAATAGGAACAGAGCCCTCTGTCCAAGCCTCAAATCCAAAAGCTTAACAAGAGTCTAAGGTAAAAACCAGAAGGAAGAACTGAGGAAAGAGTTGTACAACCTTCGTTAAAACGTCAGGATGACAGCACACACTGTCACCCCAGTGCTGGAGAAGCAGAAACAGGGTCTTCCTGAAGTTCCCCAGTCCGCCAGTCCAACCTAAACACAGATTTCGGGATCAATGAGATATGCTGCCTCTACAAATAAGATGGGGCTGACCAAGAAAGATACTCAGCATTAACCTGTGGCCTCCACATGCCCTGTACACACACGCGTGTATAGCTAACACACAAAGATAAATGGAAAAGAGACACACCCAGCATGGTTTCAGGCGATAATAGCAGCACAGCTGAGCTGACTGAGCACACACTAGGTGTGGCTGGCACTGTTTTATATGGTTTACATGTATTCATTTTATTTAATCTCATTCAACCCCACATCATCGTCATCATCATCATGATCCCACTATACAGATTTGCAAACCGTGGTCCACAGAATCCTAAGCAATTTGCATTGGGGCCTAGCTGGCACTAGGAAGATGCAAGTCCAGGAGACAAAACCAGAATAATCACAATGACCTACACTTTCTTGAGAGTACTAAGTTTTTCTCAATGAGCATCACAGACCTGCTGAGCAATTTTAATTTTTTCATTGCTTTATGCCTCAGTTTTCCACACCACCCAAAAGCCTTGAGCTACCTCTCAGTAACTCAAGGATGGCTGGTTGGTGGTAGGAATTCCTGAAAAGAGAACATTAGAGAGTCATCTAAAGAGGTGTTCATCCCAAGAGGGAGCATAAGCCCTTCTTATGAGATGTGGTTCTCTCATCTCATAAGAGACAAAGGACTCCCAGCCTGAACTAAAGCGGGAACTCAGACATCCCAGAGTTCTAGAAAGTGCCTCATTTTCTCCCTGGGTGCAGGGACTCAAACGTGGGTCCTTTGGAAGAACCGTATATGTTCCTAACCACTGAACCATCTCCCCCAGTCCCTGCTGCCTGGTTTTATTGGAAAGAAACTCAGCTGCCAGTGAGATGACATGATCTGCCCCTGGCACCCAGAGGTGGAGCCAGCATGAGCTCATCAGACCAGACTCTCTTCACTCGGGGCTTTTCATACCGTTTATAGCAGGTGTCTGCAAACTACAGACCCTGAACCAAAGTCTGACCCACTATAAAGCATTGTAAATAAAGTCAGATCGGCAGAGCCACGTATAGACATTTCCCTGATGCATGGTTTTATTTTTCACAACCCAAAAATATTCCACAGACATTCTAAAAACAGGCAAAGCATAAGTTTTAATTTTCAGGCCATTCTGAGGTGTGTGATGAAATTTCATGCTGTCATGTTTGATCCAGTCCAGAACGTGAATCATCCCTTTCTCTGGCATTACCTCACCCTTGCATGCCACCAGCCGGTAGCTTAGTAACTGTCACACTGACATTTATTGTCATCCCAATTACCAGGTCAGCCATCACAGTGTCAGTATCTAGTTACTGTTCTAATTTACTATTATTGTTCTTAATATCAGCTTGGTCTAATATGTAAATTAAACTTTATCACAGGTTTTAAATACTTTCTCATTGCTATCATCAAAGTCTCAAGCAGAAGAAACTTAGAAGAAGAAGAATTTATCTGCCTGTATATTTTGAAGAATCTGTGGGGAAGGCCTGGTGGCAGGAGCAGGAAGTCACATGACATCCACAGTCAAGAAGCAGGGAGCAATGAATGCCGGGGCTCAGCTCACTTTCTCCTTTTTATTCTGTCATAGACTCCAGCCCATGGGACAGCACCACCCACATCAGGGTGGATCTTCCTACCTCAGTTGACCTAGTCTAGAAACATCTCAGACATGCCCAGAGCCTTGTCTCCTAGATGAACCTAGAGCCTCTCACCTTCACCATCAAGATTAACCATAACAGGTGCACATGTGTTAAGGCAGGACCGGCGTCTATATGACCTCTATCTAAGGTTTCAGGCATCCACATGGGAACCTATTATATGGTTGACAGAGACCACATGGCAATCAAAGCTCAAAATATTTCCCATCTGGACCTTTACAAGTCAAGTTCACTGGCTCCCAACTTCCAGCATAAACCTTGAATAAGGCAGACTCTCCATCTTCACATAGGAAAAAAATTAAAAAGGGAGGTCTAAGAGTCATACAGCTTAAGCAGATAGTTTTACAATTATCTCAGCTTGGTACAACTTAATAAAAACCCATAAACACAGCTAATAACAAGGAAAACATGCAGTAGCTCACCCTGCCTATTTAATAATCATTGTTAACTACAGCAAGCAAAACATCACTGAAAATTAATTTTTTTTTCCTAGGCTCCCTGGAAAGCCCTTTGTCATTTTGGAAATGCTGCTGGCCAGTGGGTGAGAGGATGCAGTTCACAGCTTCAAGGTCTTTGTTTTCTCCTGGTGAGTGGAAGCCTGGCTCTGGGGTAGCTAGGAAGTGAGTACTGCCCTCCCCCTGGGGTGCCCTCCTAGAGCTTGGGGCTGTCTAGGAGATGAGGCCTAGAGCCTCCTTGTCCCTCACAGTCTACAGAACGTGTTTAGGAAGAGCAGGGTACAGCTTGGGGTTGTGGAGGTTGGGGCAGGGCTGTGGTTGTGGTTCTGGTTCTGGTTCTGGTACTGGCTCTTTCCCACCTAGCTATCCCCTCCTCTCCAGAAGCAATCAGGAGGTATGCCCAGCTCCCAGCAGCCTGCTGCTGCCTCCCTTCTCTCCACAGAAAGAGACCTGTCCCTGAAGGGATGAGATGGCTAACAGGGTGAAGCCAGAACTTAGTTACCCTGCATCTTCAGGCAGGCTGTAACCTCCTGGCCCCTGTCAGATGGAAAGATGTAGCTGCTCATAATGCAAAGGAAAGGATGTGTGCCAAGACACACTGGTGAGAGGGAAGGTGGGTGGGGCCACATGGGCCAGCCTGTCAATTACATCCACCCCCACCAGGAATGCCGTAGCTGGGAGTCTGCGGCAGGTGGAAAGCTTCATGGTGCCATGGCTAATTTTGGTTATCAACTTGGCCACATCTGGAATCACGAAAGACACAAACTGCTGGGAGCTATTGTGAGGGGTTTCCTTGAGGAGAGTATCTGAAGCCCGAAGAACCCACCCTGAGTCCGGGTGTCACCTTCTGATGACAGTCTAGATCAAAGGACGTGGAAGAAGGGCGCTTTGCTGTTGCCCGCTTGCCCTCACGGTCACTGGCAAGTTCATTCACGCTGTTGCTGAGGCTGTCCTTCACCACCATCGGAACCACCATCTTCAGGGTCCCTGTGTAGACCCAAGACCAGCAGCTCTCCAGGAACTCTCTAGGACTCCTGAGCCAGGTTGGGACTGCTGAGATACCCAGCCTCATGGGCTGAGCAGCTATCGGATTTTTGGCCTCCCCAGTGTGAGATGGACGTTTTTGGACTGCCAGTGCCACATCTTGCAAGCCTTTAATAAATTCCCTTTTAATCAAATAATATGTGACTATATATGCATATTTGTATGTATATATATAAATATATATATTCATTCTCTCAATATTCATTTTCTCAGTCCTGTTCCTTCAAAGGACCCTAACTAATACACATGGCTAGGAAACGGTTTGCACAAAAGAGTCCCGGTTAGCAGCAAGGTCCCGTGCGGTAATTATTGTTTCCCTCTCAAAAGTGCCCTTGCTTGGCTGATTGATAATTAGGTTCCTCCAATGGCAGATCTAGACCTCTGTCACCCCAACACCAAGGAGACAAGCCAAAAGGTGACCCTGGAAGAACTGAGGTGAGTGGGAAGCTGTGCAAGCAATGGGGTGGGGGTGCGGTATGGCGGGACCCTGAAGGAAGAACCAAAGGAGGAATAAGAGGCAGGAGGAGGCCTCAGGATGACAAGAGAGTGTAGCCTCCAGCACCACCCCTCCGCCATCAATACCTCCCAGGACAGGTTATCTCTGGAATTTATGCTCTCTGATAATTGCCTTGCAGAGGGTTCCACTTATCTTATCCAAAGAATCTGCCAGTCGCCAGACACACAAGGTTCTAGTTAATTCCATCTTCATTGCCCTCCACCTCTGTCTGCCGCCAGCTCCTGGCTCCCTTTCTCTCAGCTGCCCTTCACTTCTAACCTCCCATGTCCTCTAGCCTCAAATCTGCTTTTGCATCTATGGACCAGGGAACATTAAGGGTAGAAGAATGTCAATAACGCCTAGCAGGTTTAAGGGTTTTATGTGGGCTCACGAAGGAACAAGACGGAGGGGGGAGTCACTTGCTGGTAAGTATGAGAGGCTGCGGTAAGGCCTAGCAAATGTAGATTGTCCCAAAGGCTATGTGGGACAGGCAAAAGCAAAGATATGGGTCCAGGGAATTTTGCTGTTGTCGTTGTTAGCTTTTGTCTTTACCTGCCTAATGCCATTAGGTCTGGTTGTTTTTCTTTCATTTTTCCTTTTTCTTTCTTGACAGGGTTTAATGTAGCTCAGGCTGACTTCAAACTCTGTGTAACCAAAGATAACCTTGAACTTCTGATCCCCATGCCTCTCCTTTTGAGATGCTGGCACTACAGGTGTGCACCCCCACACCCAGTTTTATGTAGTACTGGGGATGGAACCCAGGGCTTCCTGGGTGCCAAGCGCTCTACAGACTGAGTTACATCCCAAGCCCAACCAGCATCTTGCTTGTCTTACTCATTCTTCAAAGTCTGCCTCACTTAAGCACTCTAAGGATGCCGTTCTTGGCTCCTCCCACAAACGTTCTACACACAAGGCCCACTGCTGCTGCTATCTCTCTAAACGTGTGTTGTACAGCTATCTGAGAGCCTCTGAAAGAGTCTTTGCCTACAGGAGCAAGTCCCTTAAGGACAAGGAAGACATTCAGCCACCCTCGCTGCGGGCCAGGTACTGTCCTAGGTCTTGGGAATAGGACAAGTCATCGTTACAGCAGCTGTGGGAGAGGTCCCGCCACTATCCCTCATACCCAGAAGACATCGGGTTCCAGAGAGGTGAAACCATTAGCAAAGACCACCTAATACATGGCCAGGTCAGGCTTTAAACTAAGTGACCTTATTTCGGGTTCTGGAGTCTTCACCACCCAGCCCCAGACTGCCTCTACAGCTGATTCTGCTGACTGATTGGAGCAGCTGGTGCTGTGTTCCATCTACGTGTGTGTGTGTGTGTGTGTGTGTGTGTAATGTATATATACATATATGTATAATATATATATACATCCTTCCTTTACAATGTTGATATTTATTAAAGCAATCATAACAATCACCCATAACTAATGGCCACTAGACATATGTGAGTGCTCAGAGCTTTCCATATAGGAATTATATCCTGAGGGCAAGCAGAGTCAGCCCCACAATACACCCTCTGAGCTATCCCTTGGTCCCAGAAACACAAGCTTAGCCCTACCTCAAGACCCCCACACCTGCCTCAACCTGTCACACAGTCACTTATTCATCCCCCCTTCTCAGGACCGTCCCCACTCTTTCCCATCACTCAGGGTAGAGGTTGTTGGAGCATAACTTTATTTTCTGCTTTAATTCATATCCTTCTTTCCCTGTAAGTACATAAGCTCTCTGGGAGAAAGACTGGTCTAATTTATTTACCCCTGTGCTCCCAGTCACTAAGACTGGTTCACAGCCTATAGTAGGCCAACAATGGGTATTAGCTGGCTAGATAAATGACTAAATGTCTCCACTGAGTCTTCCACAAGCCATGCTGACTCTCTTGCATGCACACCCCTCTGTCTGCTCTTTATGCGTCCATGGGCCTTTATGCCTTTATCACTGTGAGGTACAGAACGATGTCGTTCTCGTGCCCCTCTACAGGTGAGGAAACTCAGAGAGCTCATGAACACACGGAAAATAAACCACTCTCCCATTCTGCCTCCTGAATCCATGGCAACCATATCTGACCTGTACTGCCTCCCGCAGAACACCCAGCATCTCAACTCTCTCCATCCAGACACCCCTAAACTGCCAGCAGCCTTGGAGCTCCCTTCTGAGCCTATCACCTCCCCTGTTTTCTCTGCCCTGGCTCTGTCCTCTAGGCCCCTCCGGATTCTCCGTTATCCCCCGTCTCGCTGCTCAGTGTCACAGCAATGTGCCCTGTAGGTCAGTCACTTGCCTCTTTCCCCTGCTTCAGTGGACCAGGGCCAACAGCAAGTGCCAAACAGACAGAGTGAGCCGTGACAGAATGGTTACTCCCAGTTCCCTCCTTCCTTGTCACTATGGGGTAGGTGTATCTGTCTCCACAAGCCTTTTCCAAGCTGCTACTCCAGCCAGCTTCCCATCCCCCTTGGCCTAGTCCTTGGGTTCTGCACATCCCCTACTTTGGTTCCCTGCCCACATTTTATCGTGGTCCTGTGATTAAATATGCCTTGGTTTGCTACGTCTGAACCTGGCACTTTCTGCTGGCACCTCGACTCTCCAAGACACTGATGTCACCCAGCCTCTTGAGCTCCTACAGCCCCTCCACCACTCCTTTGGCTTCCTTCCCTGCCCACTGCTCACTGCAGCCGCCTCTGCTGGGCCCTTCTTCCCTGCTTGGGATTGGCATTTCCCTCTAATACCTATAAATAAATGTTCGTTTGCTGGTTTGAAGGTTTTGCCCTGGCAGCCTTGGCTTTTTGCCTAGGCTACAACCACCCCTCTGTTAAAACTGAGGCAGGATGGGGATAAGAAGAGAAATATTCTACACGAGCCCTATATAGACCACAGTATCCTGTCTGCCAATGCTGAAAGGAGATGCTGGGGTTCAGCACAAAGCTCCCCTATACCAGGATCAGAGTCCCTCCATGCAAACTCCTGGGGGACCCCTCAGATGCCATGCTGGTCACTCAAAGCCACCAACATTTCAACAATCATAGTACTGAATTTACTGATCAGCTACCATGTGGGAGGTTATGCCTTGGGCTGTCGCTCTCTTACATCCACTCTGCTTTAATAGATGAGGAAACCAAGGCTCAGAGAGGTGAAGAAATGGAACCAAAGAGCGAGGAGAATCCGAGTCAGGTCAACAGACCTTCAGTCCCCACCAGTGCCAGCTCTATCAGAGGGAGTCACAGGCTTGAACCCTGTGCGTGCATGCCGCTCATAGTTGTCATCACCCGTGGCCACAAGACTGGCTGAAGCAGGATGAAAGTCAGGAAGATGGGCACAGAAGGTCCATGCTGGCAAAAGTCACACTTTTCAAGAGGCACGCCATTGTCTGATTCCAGTAAGTCCTGATCAGCCAGCATGTGCCCACTGCTCCTTCTTGCGGAGACTGCCGGTAGTCATGTGTTCGTGCCAGACACACACTTGCCCCACAGCATAGCATGCTGCCGACTCAAAGCCCTCCACATCATGTTCAGGAAAGTCACAAGAAACTCCCAGGAGTAAGAGACAGAGTGTCACAGGAATGAAGGAGGCTTCCTGCCACCGGCCCTGCAGACCAACTGAGCTGACCCAAGTCGAAGTCCCCCTTGCAGCCACACCGGTCAAGAACCAATGGCTTTCTGTTCTTATCTTCTGGAGACAGTAGTAAAAATAAGACATGTCTAGTGTTGGGGGCCATCGTTGGTGGCACTTCTGAGTGTGTGTGTATGACACACACAGAGAGAATGCACTACTCCTCCCCAGGCCAAAATAGCCCCTACTTCAGCCTTGGCTCTCTCATCAGCTCCTGGAGTACCATCTGACTTTGGTCCACATGACTGCTGGCTGACTCGTTTCCACGGGGATCCAAGCACTCCCAGAACCCAGCAGCATAACACCTGCTCCAACAGACCACCCCACCCTCCCACTGCGTCCTTGTCTGTGAGTCTGACAGGACAAGGCCAAGCGGAACCAGTGGTTTGCACTGTCACCTGAAAAGATGGTGCCATAACCCCAGAGCTATAACATATCTTCCCCTCCATCTTCAGTCCAAACCTTTAAAAAATTACTGCTGAAACACAGAACTGGGTGTCAGGGGCTGGGACTGTATCTCAGCTTGTAGAATGCTTGCCTAGCACACACAAAGACATGGGTCCAATCCTTGGTACTGCGTAAAACCAGGCATGGGGAATGTACACCTATAATCCCAGCATTGGGAGGTAGAGGCAAGTACGTCTGAAATACAAGATCCTTCTCAGTTATGTGACAAGGTCAGTTTGGATTGCGAGAGATACTATCTGGTGGAGAGGGGGAGAAAAGAAAAGGAAGTGAAAGGAAAATAAAGGGAAGGGAAGAAATGGGAGAGAAGGAGAGGGGAGGGGGAGGGGATGGGGGAGGGGAGAAGGGGGAGGGGAGAAGAGGGGAGAAGAGAAGAGAAAAGAGAAAAGGAGAGAAAAGAAAAGAAAAAAAGAAAAGAAGAAAAGGAGAGGGCCAGCTTCAAGTTTCTGGGCTACTAGAATTCAAACATGCTCAGTGAAATAAAAAACACTCTCTGCCCCCCCCCTTAAACACTGCAAGTTTAATCCCCTCCAAAGATAGGATGGCAAACATGATTAGACCCAATTAATTTATAGAGAAACCAGGAAAAGAAGGAAAATCAATAGAATTGCCCTGCTCTGACCACTGCTGCAAATGAAGTCATAACTTGAGGGTGATTTGGGGAGGAAAGAAGCCGAAAGTGTCACCCGGCAGCCATGAGGCAATTTAATAAGGCAGCATTGGCCCGTATGGACTGGCTGGGTGAGGATCACTGAAGCTGACAAGGCACTCTTGGGGACAGAGGGACAGAGGAAGGGAGAGACTGCCGAGGTCTTTCTAGTCATCCGCCACAAGGCTCATTGGCGGTAAATTCTCATCTCACGCAGAAGTGAGACAGAAGGGAAAGGGGAAGGCAGGAAACAGCCACACTGGCAGCCAGTGCATTAAGGACACTGGCAATTTCCACATAGGCAAAGGCCATATGGGCTGCTCCTGCGGCTTCACACTAATTTTATCTCCATCCTCACTCTCAACACGCTCGTCTCTCTTCCACATCCAGGGAGGAAGGCGGGAAATAAACAAGCTTGCAACAAGCATCCATCCTGGATCACCGGTTGGGCCCTCCAGAGCAGTTGAGGAAGCCCCAGGTGGGAAGAACACACTAAGAGACCACTGCCCCCCCCCACGCTTGCTGACTGCAGATGTGTGGCAAGGAGAACCTGGTGAATTCAACAAGGATATACTTGGGCTTAATCAGGAATGGTGACACACAGTTATAACCCCAGTACCTGGGAGGTGAATGGAGATCAAGAGTCCAAAGTCCTCTTCAGTTAGGGAGTTCAAGGCCAACTGGGGCTATATGAGACCTTAGTCAATTTGAGTGTGTGTATGATTATGATTATGAGGGTGCACATGTGTGTGTATGATTATGTGTATGAGGGTGCATATGTGTATGTGTGTGTATGATTATGATTATGATTATGAGGGTGCACATGTGTGTATGTGTATGAGGGTACACATGTGTATGTGTATGATTATGTGTATGAGGGTACACATGTATGTGTATGATTATGTGTATGAGGGTACACGTGTATGTGTATGATTATGTGTATGAGGGTACACATGTGTACATGTGTGTATGTGTGTGTGAGGGTGACATGTGTATGTGTGTGTATGTATGTATGCATATACAATGTGTGTGTGTGGGTATATGTGTGTATGTGCATCTGTGTCTATACATATATATTGTTGGACCTGTCTTTAAGTCTAGATTGAGCAGAGAGAAGTAACAAAGACAACACCAGAGGATCCCCCTGCCCATGAGAGTACACATTCTGCTGTCCAGCGAGGTCTCCTTGTGCCCACTTTGCTGTTTCTGGGTTGAGTACACACAGAGAGATCTAGCCTCCAAGTCATCCATTCACGTGGCCAGGGGATGTTTAAGCAGTAATTACGTGCCACTCAGTTCCACAGTCCTGCCCAGAAAAAGCTCTTCAGTGAAGGACTGACGTGTAGCATTTGAGCCCTGACTCCTTGTGTTCTTGTTTGCTGACCTTCCCTGAGCCTCACTTCTCATCTATGAAATGGGAGCGATCACAGAATTCCAATGACACCGCTTTCTTCGCTGTCACCCATGCTGGGTGGACCTATCCAATGATGCAGCTGCTCATACTGTCTGCATAAGTTACCTCAGTGAACACCTGCCTGGCTCACCAACATGGACTCGGATGGGATCGTTTGTACTGCCTGTCATTGCCCTATCTATGTGAAGTAAACAGGAAGATGGCCCCCAGGAAAAGCTGTGTAACACCCTGACTGTACATGACCAGCAAACATCAGCCCTTGATCATGTGACATGGTGGGGTCCCGTCTTCCACTCACTGCCACCAGTCATGGCAGAAAACAGTAGGTCATGAGTCAGTTATAAGATAATACTATATAAGATAATACTGTCTGTTCTGGGGGACTCTGCCCACTGGATAAACAGAGCAGAATCTATTGAGAAATAAAGGAATCATAATGAAAGAGCAGCATCGTTAGTTCCGTGACCAGTCAGCTGTCTAGCCTGTGATCAAAAGTACAGCCTCAGGTGTATGGATGATCCAGGACAAAACCTTCCCCACCAGCAGAAGCCTGAGCCCCAGCACAGATCCTCCCAGAGTCTACAGATCCCCCACCTTTGTTAAAGGGCCCTGGGTCACAGGAAGCAGCTCCACAAGTTGACGATGGGATATTTTTAAAGGATTGTGGAGAGGCGGGTGGAACCCAGGGTTTTCTGTATACTAGACAAGAGCCGTGTCACTGAGCTGCTCTCCCAAACCCAGTGCCAGTTTAGAGCCTAAAATAGTACATGGAGAGGTGGTGTGTCAGCTTCTTATTCCTACGGTCACGAGCTAAGCGGAAGCGCAACGCTAGCTTACAAGCATACTCTTCTGAGTATCAGAGGTCCAGAACGAGTTTATCAAGGGCTAATGTCAGGATGCCTGTGTTCCTTCCAGAAGCTCCAGGTACTGTCTCTGCTTCTTGGTATGAATGGAAGAACCAGGGAACCCTCCAGTACATGTCTCAGCCTCCACTTCCAACTCTATGTTACCAGACAGGCTGTCAATTTCGTCCCCCATGTCAAGACCCTGTGATGATGTTGGGCCACCTCCAAGTCCAGGTTCGACTCCCATGTCAAAACCTTTCATCACATCTTCCAAGTCTCTTTTATCACCTAGATAACATATTTATGGGTTGTGGATTAGGATTTAGGTGTGGGCATCTTCAAAGAGGCATGGCTTCTTCGGCCTGCCAAGGTGGGGTCTGCTGCATGTGTACTTGGATACTGTTAAAGTCACAGTGAAGAAGTAGAATGAGCATCAGTCAGCCCTGAGTTCAAGAATGTTGAAACTGGGGCTGGAGGGATGGTCCGGTGCTTAAGAGTAAACGCCCCAAGTTTAACTCTCAGCACCCAGTTCAGGCGGTCTACTACTGCCTCTACTTGCAGCTCCAGGGCAACTATGCGCCTCCCCTAACTCCAAAGCTACTGTACTTACATGTACACAGATATACACACACACATGTGCTCGTGATTTTTTAAAAATAATAAGAATGCCGAAGCCGTCTAACTTTTTGAGAAATGTTCGCGTATAAAGCATATGTTGTGGGCTAGAAATGTATCCAGGGTGACAGAATGTTTGCCTAGCATACACAAGGCCCTAAGTTCAATCCCCAGCACTGTATAAACGGGGTGTGGTAGTGTACAACACGCAGAAGTCCATGTAGACAGGAGGATCAGAGTTCAAGGTCATTTTTGACTATATAGAGAGCTCAACATCAGCCTGTGAGACCTTCTCTCAAACAGCAACAAAAGCAAATGCTACCCAGGAGCACAGGCTTCAGAGATACACAGCTCTTGTCCAAATCTCAGCTCCACCACTGACGTAGGCTTCCTGTTGTTGCGGTCGTCAGCATGACCAGAAGTATCCTAGAGAGGAGCAGGTTTCTTGGCTTTCAGGGAAGTCAAAACCTGGAAGCAGGAACTGAATCAGAGGCCATGGAGCAGTGCTACTTACTGGCTTACTCTCTATGACTTGCTCAGTTTGCTTTCTTGTAAACTCAGGACCACTGCCCAGGGGTGGCACCGCCCACAGTGCCACTTGACTGGTGGCACGGGCCTTTCATTACAACACACTGGAGGCAGGGTCAGTCAGATCTCTGTAAGTAGGAGGCCAGCCTCAGCTACACAGAAAGTTCTTGACCAGCCAAAGAACAAAGAATCCTGCCTCAAAAATATATATGTAAATATATATTATAAAAATAATACATTGTAGAAATAATATATAAAAATTATTAAAATAATATATATTTATGCCCCCACAGATCTGACTACAGGAAAATCTAATAGAGGTATTTTTTCAATTAAAGTTCCCCATTCCCAGATGGTCCTAATCTGCATCAAGTTGACAAAAACTAGCCAATACAACCGCAATAATATAATCCGAGCTTCCATTTGCTCAACCAGAAATACTAACCAGAAGAATAAAGAACAGAACGGGCCCAGAATCCTTCTCTCTTGCCTAGGACCCGGTAAATGCTTCGCAAAGGGCAGCTCATAGACTGAGCCTGCTCCTGTCACTCTACTACTTTGGTTCTGCCGGGCCTAGTCACTAAATCAATCTGCTTGACATGAACCATTTGACTGTCAGCAAGTACACCGGACCCTGTTGAGTCCCAGGAACCAGAAAGCCTGCCTCACCCAAGGCAGATGAACCTTGCCATGCTGAGTTCTGAGGATCCCAGCAGAGACACCTAAAGATTTATCAATAGGACCGGAGTGAAGTCAACCTAGTTCAGACACAGTCCAGAAAGAGAAACCTGCTTACTTTCCGCAGAAAGAAGATAAAGAGATAAGAAAAGCTTTCTCTTCCACAGGTTCAGACCCCATTGTTTTGGATATCTCTCACTTAGAAACAATTGCTTATTATCTTAATTATATTGCAATAAACTTAGGCTACAGATAATAGCCAACGATTCCCAGCATAAATATTTATGTCCTCCCATTTTTATATGGAAAAACTGAGGCAAAGAGCAAAGGGACAAGGACTTAATGGAACAACACTGTCTTTGATTCCAACACTGAAGTATCTCAGATGGTGTTCAAAATACTAGAGCTGGCTATGGTGGAATCCCAGCACACAAGGAGGCTGGAGCACAAGAATCAGGAGTTCAAGGCCAGTCTAGGCTACATAGTGAGACTCTGTCTCAAAAGCCCAACAAAATGGGGGGTGGGAGCAGAGACAGGCAGATTCTGGGTGCTTGCTGGCCAGATAGCCTATCCAAACTAGTGAGCTCCAGGCTCTGTGAGAGACCCTGCCCAAGGGAACAAGGTGGATAAGAACAAAGGAAGACACCCATTATCATCCCCAGGCCTCTGCACAAGGTACACAGGCACATCCCTGCACCCATCTGTGTACCTGCATACATACACCATATATATATATATATATATATATATATATATATATATATATATATAGAGAGAGAGAGAGAGAGAGAGAGAGAGAGAGAGAGAGAGAGGGAGAGAGAGGGAGAAAGAGAGAAACAGAGACAGAGAGAGAGAAAGACACACACACAGAGAGAGAGAGAGAGAGAGAGAGAGAGAGAGAGAGAGAGAGAGAGACCATAGTATGAGTCAGACATCACCTGAAACTTTAGCCCTGTTTTCCTCGAGGTCAGACATTTCTGCACCTTCATTCCCAGTGAACAGAAGATACAGCCTACACATATCAGCCTACACATATCGTTACTGCTGGAAAGCACAGTTAAGTCTGCAATCACAGCAGAAGATTTATGACGGTGGAACCTACAAGATAGCACGAGATAAAGGAAGACAAATGTTCCCAGGAGGGTAAGGTAGGGTGCAAAGAAGCAACAAAAGGAACAAGGCCTGGAGGAAAAGAACTACCTTGCCTAAGAACCGACATGGAACCTAAAAGACACCCTCGCCAACAGTGACAGAACAATCTAGAGAGAACATTGAGTTAAACCAGTACCCGTACCAAACCCAAGATATGAGATGCCCTTCATCTCCTCCCCACTCCAAGTCTCCTGGAACCCTGCCTAGCTAGCTGCTTAGCATGTGACCATGTGGGACAGAAGGAAGCATTCCAGATTAAAACTGTTCTAGACTGAGCAACCCACAACCTACCCAAGACCAGCTGCCTACGGACACCTAAGTGAGCCCAGGCTAGATCAGAAGAACTACCCAGCCGAGCCCAATCCAATCACTAACCTATGGAACAATGAGAAAAATGCGTGGCTCCTTACCCTCCAACTGAAGTCACTATGCCATGGAGCACTTTGGTAAGTAGCAAGACTAACAGATACAGGCAGGAATCTGTTCCCTTCGCCTTTATATACTCAACAGCTGACAAAAGGCTTGCCATGTAATAGTTACATAAATATTTCAAGACTCTGTCTGGAATCAATAACAAGGTGATTTAATAAATAGTGTACTCTGAAAAGCAGCAATAAGGCTACATTGCAAAACTCTATTGAGATACTTTGGGTATTTGCATAGGGTTTTTTATTGTGTATTTTTTGGAGGGAGGGGGCAAGTATGTGCCCCCAACTTGCATGCAGAGGTCAGAGAACAAGTTGCCCAAGTGGTTTCTTTCCTTCCACCATGTGAGTCCCAGGGAGCCAACTTAGGCTGGTGGCAAGTACTGTAATCCACTGAGCCATCTTGCCAGCCCTGGCATACTCTGGTTTAAGGAATACTTTTAAATTAGTTTACTACTAACTAATGCTAGAATCCACTTTCTGGTCTGGTGGTGAAAGCCAGCATGCACAAAACCCCACCACTACATAAATCGGATGTAGTGGTACACAGCTGTCACCCCAACAGAAGGATCAGAAGTTCAAGATCATCCTCAGTTACACATCAAGTTCAAAGCCACCCTGACCCCGGCTCAAAAACGAGCTAAAGAGATTACAAAACGACAAGAAAACCTTGACTTTCCTATTCTTACCAGCCAGCATTCTTTCTGATTGAGTTTCATTCAGCAGGAAAGGGAGTACCGCACACACCTATAATGTTAGTGGTCATCTTTAAATGGGTGTGAGGTTGGGTTCTAAATTCAGCAATAACAGGAACCTTGCTGCTCTTCTAATTAACATCTTTACTTCTGTGAGATAGTAATTTATGCTGCCCTCTCTCGACCTCACTGAGCGGCTAAAGTAAATAAGACAAACCAAGACGGCTCGGACACCGCACACCATCAATAACTCTACTTTCTCAGTAAACAGTTTTTACCTTCTGATGATTTTTATAAGATGAGCTCTCATGTGCTCCATTTACCCCTTTGGCTAGATTTCTTTTAATATTCTGCAGCTGGCACCCATATTTTCAACAATAAAATGACACAAACCAAGGTAAGAAGACCTTAAAGTGGCCCTGAACAGCGGGGAATGCAGTTGCTCAATCTGAAGAAAGCTGGGGTTTCTGGCACTGAGGATCACATGAGACCAAAGTCAGTCCTGAAACCTACAGGACTCTCTGGGGCCAGAGTACTCATGAGGGGAAAAACACTGCCTATACAGCTTGGACCCCTTTCCCTTTTAGCTGCTTCTGCTCAGCTTGGGAAGTCACAGGCTCCAAATTCTAAAGCTGGCTCTTCCCTGGTCTAGGTCTTTCCTGGGCAAGTCACAGGACCAATGGAGCCGAATTCTGAGCCCAGGTCTGACGTTGCCACAGAAAACCTTCCTCCCAGGCTCTTCGGCTGCCAGAGGTTTCCCCAAGTGCTCCAAATACACCGAGTCTCTCTTGACTTACCGCCTCTCCAGAAGCTCCCAAGACATTTGGAAGCCACAGTTCTGGAGCAGCTCTGGGTATCAGAACCAAGCATCTCAAGAGCATGTGGGAGATAGGGTAAGGCAACCAGACCCACAAGGTGGTGTGCTGTGCTAGCTCATACTGGGGAGACGGGTGTGAAGGGGCTGAGCAGGTGTCAGGGTAGCCTCTACTCACACTAGGAGGTGGAATGGGGCTGAAGGGAGAGGCAACTCCCCATCATCCCTGTTATCTTTTGTAAGCCCACTTTCCTCATTTACTTTACCTGCATAGGCCCTTTACTGGATGCACAGACAGAGGAATGGATGAATCAATAGACAGATGGACCAACTAATTCACGGATGGATGAATGGCTGGTCAAACAGGCAAGCGATTCTGCATTTGCAAGTTGAACCAACACACAAAGAGGAATGGCACACTCGGGAAGGAAAACCTCAAGCCACCATTATCGGGGAACATTTGATCACATGGGAAAGCCATTAACCACAGACTGGTGAATGATTTTTGACCTTCAGAATAATGGTGGTTGGCCCTCTGGGCTGGACTCACCTGGGAACGTCTCTCCTCCCCACCCCTCTCAACCAAAGTCCCTTACACAATCTGAACACCATGCAACCCAAGAAAACCATTCAGCCACTTCCCCAGGTGGTTGCACCAGCGAGGAACTGACCCAAAAAAATAGGTTCTTGCTTATCCATCCCTAATGGCTACTTGAGTCTTGGTAACAGTCCCAGAAACCAAAAGGTTACAGAAGATGCAGGCACTGTGTAAGGAATAATGCAGAGAGATATCCACAAATACGCCCGTGAGGCTCGGGGCTGCAAAATAAGGACATGGGGAACCCAGGGTGACTCATCGGAGACACACAGGAACATAGTAGCAAAAGAGACCAATCCCAGATGAAGGCTTTCCCCCCAGTCACCTGGCTGAAGGCATCACCATGACCTCAGAGGTAACTGCTGATTTACAGAGAACTGCGGGTGAACTATTAATTCTACGAGGTTCTATCAGCCCACAGTTCAAGCAATTGCTTAGAAGGCTATATATCATCCGCTCCACCGTGAGTCACACTCCCCTTGCTATCTGTGCATGGAGCATCCCTGGGTCTTTCCAGGGATCAACGAGGAGGAAAGCTCACTGCTCAGCAGCTCTAGCTGCATCTGGCTCAGAATGTGGTTTTCGGTGGTGACAAAACAGAAAAGGCAAGCTCTAGACAGCGCGGAACCTGGCCATCTCCCTTCGTGCTTGCAAACACCACCCTGGAAACTGGGCACATGTGGCATAGAGAGTTCATCTAATGACTCCCCATAGCCGGGGACAGAGGGCGCATGACGGTGGGAGAAAATGAACTCACATACCCACATTGTCTAAGGATATCAAAGGAGAGTAGCTGCCAAGGCCTTGTAGGAAGAACAGTTGCCCTCAGAACCCACAAGGAACTGCTTCCAGGAGCTCCTCTCAGGCACCAAAACCTTAAGAAGCTCAAGTCTCTCATAAACAATGGAGCAGAACGTGTGCACATCCTCCTGTGTGTTTAAGTCATCTCCAGATCGCTATAATACTTGATACAGTGTAAAGACTATAGAGATGGATATATGTTGTGCTGTTTAGGAAATAGTAAAAAGCTCTTGGTATTCAATACAAAAGCAATTGTTTTCTTCTCAATGTTTTTGATCCCCAGTTTAAGTGTACAGATGGGGAACCCACAGATAGAGAGGAGCCAACAGTGTTGGTGATCATCCATGGATCCATGGCAACCCCACTCCTGCAAGGCATTCACCTTTGGGGCGGCTCAGAGCCAAGGAGACACAGCACAAGGGGAGCCGTGGAAATGATTTCCAGCTGAATGGCAAAGAGGATGATTCCAACAAATGACAACCCGCAAAGCACAAAGTCCAGATGCCAGAGGAGGGACAGCTGGGCAAGCAGAGCTGCCACCAGTCCCTGGCATAGCACAGAGGAGATGGCACTTGTGTTTTCTGCCCTCAGCTTGCTTTTGTTTGGGAGAGACAGTAAGACCCACGGGTGAGGAGTCACAGCACGTACAACCTGGGAACCAGGAGCCTGGGGTCCTCGTCCTGCTCTGTCACCCTGGGGCATGGAGGTCCATCATTGCATTTCCTGGGCTTCAGTTTCTTCAGCCACAACGTGAAACCTCTAGTAGCTCACAGTCCTGTGCATGTCTAGTGCTCAGATTAGCTGATTTCTAACATGGTGTCCCTGCCCTCTGGTAAGTGCTGCTGCTGCTGCTGCTGCTGCTGCTGCTGCTGCTGCTGCTGCTGCTGCTGCTGCTGTTGTTATTGTTGCTGTTTTCAGGATTGGATTTCTCTGAGTCAGGACCAAAGCTGGCCTCAAATTCACTATAAAGTCAAGGATGACCTTGAAACTCTGATTCCTCCCCACACCTCTCACCCAAGTGCGTAGTTTTGAACCCAGTATGTTAGTAGGCAAACACTTTAGCAACTGGGCTGCACCACCGAGTCTCCAGACCTGTGCCTTTGAAATCAGGTCTGGTCAGAGTTAGAAAGGGTGAAAACCCACTGTCATATCAGCACATACCTCAGACACACACAGACACACACACACACACACACACTACCCCCAGGAGCCAAGACACTCTGGTTGTCCCTAAGCATATGGATTTTCTGCTCTGAGGACTTATTTTAACTTAACAAGAAAAAAGAGTTTGAATTCTTTTTAAAACATACACAAAGGGAATGCCTTTGTTTTCTTTATGATACATTTTCAGACGTCGTCAAAAGTTTGAAGCAAGACTCAAAATCACTCTTGGGGCTGTGTGGCTGGTTCAGTGGGTAAAGCCTGCTGTACAGAGAGAGGACCAGAATTAAGATCCCCAGCACCCATATAAATGCCAGGCAAGTGTGACTTGGGAGGCAGAGACAGGAGATTGCCCAGGCAGTCTAGTGAGAGACCCTGCCTTGATATAAAAGATAGAAAGCAATGGAGGAAGACACACAATATCAACCTGTGGCTAAGACACACGCATACACACACATGCATACATACACATAAAAAATAAATGCTAGTCTTCCCCTTGTTCATGTGAGCTGTATTACACCATGGTGACTTCTTCAAAGACCACAAGTGGAGGAGAGCATTGATCAACCAGCCTCAGTTTGTTACCCTGGCCTTGGGGAGCTCTCAAATCAGTCTCCAGGACCTCAGCACTCCAGGGTCCTCCCTTTGGACTCATTGCCCCTCTAGGGGTGCAGAGCACTGTTCACCTCTCCATCACCCCAACCAGTGACAAGCTATAGGACTCCCAGCTAAATGAGCAAACAGCTTTCAGCAGGGCATTTGCCTTCCTGGTCAGACTTCTCCCCATCTTCTTCCCAGAGTGGGCTCACAGAGTCTCAGCCGAGCAGCCATGGCGTCCCTTGGGTTCAGTGAAGCCTGCCACCACCCCTCAGGGAAAGATGTGAGAGCCGTGACTTCTGAGGCTGATGGTCACACAAGATCATTGCATTCCGATGGCAATGGTTCTAGTCAAAAAAGCTGCTACAGCTAAGTCATAAACATTGCTAAATGTGACAGCCAGCCCCAGTGCAGGAGGGTCTGGGGACAGGAGAGAATAGGGACAGATGTAACCATAGATGCCTCTTACAGATATCTTGGTCTAAGAGGCTGTACAACAAAATAAGACATAAAAAACAATTGTTATTGTGTTACCTGGTGATGGCTAGCCCATGGGCATGAAGACCCATTTCTAATTTCTATCTGTAAGAGTCAAGCTCTGAACATCTCCCAACCTTGTAGTCCACAAAGACAAAACTGAACTTAACACCCGTACATCTTTGACCTGCCAGAGTAGGCAACAGAGCTCTACATGGGTGGGAATGGTGCTGGCCTCTTTTGCTCTTCTTAAAATTATTGACTCACCATATAGCCCAGAACCTTGCCTCCTAATGAGTTCTCAATAACATGTGATAGGAGGGTGGATGGATGGATGGATGGATGGATGGATGGATGGATGGATGGATGGATGGATGGATGGATGGGTGGGTGGGTGGGTGGGTGGGTGGATGGATGGGTGGATGGGTAGGTAGGTAGGAGGATGGATGGATGAGTGGGTGGGTGGATGAACGTATGGATAGGTGTGTGGGTGGATAGAGGGGTGGGTGGGTGGACGGGTAAGTAGAAGGGTGGATGGATGGATGGATGGATGGATGGATGGATGGATGGATGGATGGATGGATGGATGGGTGGGTGGGTGGATGAGTGGGTAAGTGGATGGATGGATGGATGGATGGATGGATGGATGGATGGATGGATGAAAGGGTGGGTGAATGGGTGGGTGCATGGATGGGTGGGTGGGTGACTAGGCTGCCCAACATTTTTCAGAAACCATCACAAACTGTATAAAGCAAAAAGATTCTGAACAACTCAAATGAGTAATACAACTCATCCAGTGGAAGAGGTCAACAAATTCACTGAAAGAATTTTAAACACTTCTCTCAACACCCTAGCCCAGCATTTAAGATGGAAGCTCCCACACCCTGCCATTGGTGGTGACCCCGGAAGGGAAGGGTGCAGAGAAGAAGAAAGAAGGAGGAGGAGGAAGAGGAGGAGGAGGAGGAGGAGGAGGAGGAGGAGGAGGAGGAGGAGGAGGTAGTGAAGTACAAACAGCTGATAGGGTATGGGTGAGAAGAAGAAATATAATGAGCCGGGCGGTGGTGGCGCACGCCTTTAATCCCAGCACTCGGGAGGCAGCGGCAGGCGGATCTCTGAGTTCAAGGCCAGCCTAGTCTACAAGAGCTAGTTCCAGGACAGGTTTCAAAGCTACAGTGTGTGTGTGTGTGTGTGTGTGTGTGTGTGTGTGTGTGTGTGTGTAATTTGAGGTACAATGTGACTGCCCAGGACACACACTCACACCAACACAGACAATGATTCCATTCCTGATCCTCTCTGCAGGTCTCCCCTAGCACAGTGTTTCATTGTGCCAACCTATAATTACCCTAGAAGAAGAGACAGCAAAGCCAAGGTATTGGTGAGCATCTGCATACTGGAGGCTACCCCACCCATAAGAAATGAACAACAACAAAAACAGCAATCCACAGGATGCCTAAGACAGCAAGCTGCTGGAGCCAGCTCTCTCTCCTACCTGAAGGAGAGCAGGATACTTTTTCTTTACTCTCAAGGCCTTCTTTCAGTGAAACTGCTCGAGAATTGGGGGAAGGAATCAGAAGGGTTGAATTCATTTTTTCAACAAGAAGACAGCGAGTAGGGGAAGGTTTACTGGCCATGAAGAAGTGATAAGGTCAACATAGAACACATCGGAAGCACTCAAAAGTAGCAGAACCTGGCTCTACTGGACAACCCGATTCTGTGAAATATTCCCTTTGGGAGCTCAGTGATTGAGAAGCCTTGCTGTTCCCAGCACCCATACAGCAGCTCACCACCATCCATAACCCCAGGTCTTGGGGATGTGACACCCTCTTTTGACTTTCTGGCACACACTCAATGTATATACATACAGCAAACATTCACACACATAACAATAAATGATGAACCTTTTAAAACGAGAGAGGGAGGGATTCCCTCTTGGTACTCTAGTGAAAGGGACCTTACGATACACAACTCCAGATGGTGTCACTGAACGACAAGGAATCTGAATATCTGGATTCTCAAATCCTAGCTAGCTATCTCCTAGACTGACTGGATGAATGTGTGTCCCATATCCGCCACAGGTAAGGCATCCAGCTGGCAGCTGGGGAACATAAAGCAGCAGCCACCTTCTTCTCGGAGCCTCAGCTGTCTCACAGGCAAAGTGAGGCTTCCCCACCGGCCCTCAAGACACACTCCTAGATTCCTCATACAGCTCTGGCCGAACCTAGGACCTGCCTCCCAGCCCTGGCGGGGGCCAGGGAAAACCTATGCTGCTAAACCAACACACTAAGGAGGAGGACAGGAAGGGGTAGCCAGTCAACCCCACGTGGGGCCATTTTCACCTGACTGGGAAATAGCAAAAGTCTAAAGACAGAATTGTGTTTTCCAGCACACCTCTGATTTTAAGGAAAATATCTCTCATCTCTCCACAGGGACTCTCCTCTTCCCTTCCTCCCAGGAATAATCTGCCTCCCTTCCCACCCCCACTCCCACCCCCACACACTCAGGAGACGTCATGACAACAGACATTTCCAGTAAGTCACTGAGGACCTTTGTAGAGCTAGCCAACCTCCCTCCTCATACCAACACCAATAAAGCCTCCTTAATCATATCATTGTCAGTTGATAGAGTAGCCTGCCTAGCACGTATGAGGCCCTGGGTTCAGTCCCAACACTGAATGCCTGAAACCCTATAATCCTGGGAACAGTGGAAACAGGGGCATCAGAATTCAGAAGTTCAAGGTCATCAGTTACACTGTGGCTAGTCTGGGCTGCAGAAACCTTGCTTCAACATACACATACATGCATGCATAATCATGTACACATACACACACACACATGCTTGGTCTCCATCTGCCCATCCCCCTCATCTTTTAACCATCCTTCCCCTGACACTTTCTCATGGTTACTCATTTCCTTCTCCTTGCCACACCCAGTGGCCACTTCCAGGCAGTCATGTTGCTCTATCAACCTTCAACAGTCTTAGCCACCCATGACTGGCGCCTCCCACAGCCAGGACTCTGCTCACATGTTGACCCATCCCTCCAGGATGGTTCCTGAGCCTGTGCGAGCAATAAACAAGGCCTAGTCCCTGCCCCTCTTTCCCTCCTTCCATACCCACCACGGTGGCTCCAACTCATGACAGTAAAGGGCTTTAAACAACTCATGCTCCTACCTCTTTTTTATTATGTATTTATTTTTTATTATACTGTGTGGGTGTGTTTTGTGTGTATGTACATGCCATAGCTTGGGTGCAGAGGTCAGAGGACAAATTGCCAGAATTGGAGCTATCCTTCCACCATGTGAATCACATATATTAAATTTAGGTCACTGGACTTGGCAGCAAGCACCTCTACCCTCTGAGCCATCTCACCAGCCCTTTCATTACCCATTATATAAAAAAGATTTAACCCTGCAAACTCTGGGGAGATACTACATCATAATAATTTTCTTTTCTGGGTGTGGTGGTTTGAAAGAAAATGACCCCCAAAGGGAGGGACACTGTTAGGAGGTGTGGCCTTGTTGGAGCAGCTGTAATCTTGTGAGGTGTGGTCTTGTTGGAGGAAGTGTGCATTGTGGGGGCTGGCTTTGAGGTCTCATATACGCTCAAGATACTGTCCAGTGTCTGAGACCACTTCCTGTTGCCTGTGCAAGATCTTGAACTCCTGCCTACCACTCCAACACCATGTCTACCTACACACCGCCATACTCCCGCCGCCATGTCCCCCATGACAATAATGGACTAAACCTCAGAAGTATAAGTGAGCTACTCAACTAAATGTTTTCTTTTATAAGAGTTGCCGTGGTCGGGCTGGAGAGATGGCTCAGTGGTTAAGAGCACTGGCTGCTCTTCCAGAGGTCCTGAGTTCAATTCCCAGCAACCACATGGTGGCTCACAACCATCTGTAATGAGATCTGGTGCCATCTTCTGGCCTGCAGCACACATGGAAGAAATGCTGTATACATAATAAATAAATAAATCTTGGGGGAAAAAAAAAGAGTTGCCGTGGTCATGTGTCTCTTCACAGCAACAGAAACCCTATCTAAAACCCTGGGGGAAAGAGCCTACCCTTGCAACCGACACTGTTCTAGAAGTGTGGAAGGCATATGATAGAAATACAACCAGTTGACACCCAAAGTCTGACGAATTTTCACACCTACAATCCTCCCCTCACTGCCACGCTCTCCCATGGCTTGTCTAGCCACCTAAAACAGTCGTCCTGTCAATCCTGAGGACTTAGGATAGACAGCTCTGTCCTCAGCCCCCACACTGCCCGGTGGGTAAATATTTGTTAAAATGCAGAAAGACTGGGAAGTTAGTCAGCACGGCTGTCCACCTGCTCCCGGGGACCTCACCTTCCCCCCTCGGCTCCTCAGGACAGCCTCTTCTTTGTTTCTCACATGGCCCAAGACAGGGCTTACCTACCTGCAAGATCAAAGAAATGAGTTTCCTCCCTCCTAGTGTAGTGCACCTCACTAAAACATCCTAGCAGACCCACCTAGGAGATGACCAAGGACCTAGAAACAAACCCTTCACCTAGTCAGAACACAATCTAAATGGAATTTGGGCCATTTCGTCATTCCATGATCGTCATAACTCAGTAACTGATGCCTTAGGCAAACAACATATCTGTGCCTGTTTTCCATCCTTAAAGCAGAGACTGCAATAGGTGTCTCTTAGGGTCTCTGTGAGGACCTAATGGATGGACATGAGAGACTGTGCCAAGGGCAGTGTACAACAGGTGACAGGGACTCAGGAGATGCACTAGTGTCGCTGTTATCATATCAGTATAATTATTTTTACTATGATGACTGCTGTTCACAGGATTAAAAAGGACGGGACAGGGAGAGGGCTGAGTAGACAAAGGCACTTGCTGCCGAGTCTCAGAACTGGAGTTTGATCCCTGGGACGCACATGGAAGGAAAGAAAACATTTTATACACTCACATTTATGTACACACCCTAGAGTGCACACACACACACACACACACACACGGATGATGATGAATTATCTTATTTTAAAAATGGCATGTGATATTGTACACTCTAACACTTGCTAGTGTTGACAAAGGGGCCTTTGGACAACACCTGGAAAACAAGTCACTAAACCTTCAGCTTCTAAAACCTACCCAGAAAAGTGAGAAGCAAATGGTTTGGGACGCTGGCTGAAGGCCACCCTCCTCTAGCTCTCCTGAATGGAAAGAGATAAGCAAAGAGATAGGATAAGGGATACAGTCGAAGTTAGGAACAGGACAAAGGTCAGGAATGGACTGGTGCTCAGGAAGGGGAGGATCAAAAAAGGATTAGAAGCCTGGAGGGGGAGCTCAGAAATGGGGCAAGAGTCAGGGTTGACAGCTACAAAGATGAGACACATTTAGGGATATCTGATTTTGAGTCACATGGAGAATTCTTTCCACAACCCCACCACAGCATCAAATGTCCTGCTTTGTGGAGGAATTGAGAAAGAGAAGGGGAGGGAGAGCAAGAAAATTGCTTCACTGGATATTTTACAAGACATTTTGAACTCCAACAGGAAAAGTAGGGTACTGAGCAAGTCTCAGCAGGCCTTGCGGCCGTTCTGCCGGCAAGAGGCTCACCACAGGGCCTCTCCACTCTGGACAGACGCTGCACTCCAAGGACATTTTTCCAAGTTAAATTTTTAATAATGTGTGAGCCTATCATTTACTCCTTGGATAAGGAAGTATTTAAATGTTAACCTGGAATCCCAAGTCAACATCTTCAGAGATGCTGATTTAAAAAAAAAATAATTATTAAAAAAAAAAAAAAAAAGAAAAAAAGCTTGCTACTATCTATTCAGATCTCTTCCTGCCAGAATACCAGCCAGGGGTCTCTTGGCTTATTAAAGACTACTCAGAACCCGTATCTTACAGGAACTGTGGTCCATGCCTGTTTCAACCCTCTCTCTAGAAGCTGAGTCAGGAGGACCATGAGCTGAAGGTCTTTATAATGAGAACCTGTCTCCAAATGAAACAAAAACAAAAGAAGACATAACTCAGATTTTGGATCAAGTTAGAAACTAAAAAAACAGTTTTGTTGATTTGGTTTCTAATCCCAAACACTATCTGCTGTATGATCAACATCATTAATATAGTATGGTCCTTCTGTAACTCACAGTAGAACCGTATCACTATCGTGAAGTATTGAAAATGGTAAAAACCTAAATCAACCTTGGTATTCGGAGAAAATATCCTCAGGAAAGTTAGAAAGTAAACCAGAATGGAGTAGTTCCGGGTGAACGCTGATGTCTTTATAGGGAAGGGGACGAAGACCAAGAGACACACGTGCACACTGTCTCTCAACATGCAATGTCTCATGTTTCTGCCTGCAAGAAGGCCATCATAGATACGGTTCTTTGGCTGTGAACCAGAACCTTGAACTAACTAAGCCTCTTGTCTTTATAACTCACCTAGTCTTTGGTATCATCTCATTAGCAACAACGATAGATTCAATTCCTCAGGTGAGTCCACATCACCTCGGCTGTCTGCTCTTTCTACACAGGATTAGCGTGATGATGCTTTTCAGTTCAGTCAAGAAACATCTAGTGAGCATCTCCTCCAGGCCAGAGATGTTCCTCTCGTGGGATGCAGAAGGTTCCCGCCTTCACTAGGTTGATAAATTAGCTCCGATTGCTAAGAGCCTGTGCCAGCTAAGCCCTCCATGATGGTTACATGCCTCCGAAAGAGCCGGGGCAGGGTTTCCATAGGTGGGAACTTGAGCCTGTAGGTGAGCAAGTCATCACCGCACAGTCAGTGCACCGGTCAACAGTGCACGGTGGTGGTGGCGGCGGCTGGTGTTTGCTTGTTTGTTCATTTGTTAAGTGGCTGGAATGAACTAGGTTTTCGTTTTGGTTTGATTTTTTGGTTTGGTTGGTTGGTTTGGTTTGGTTTTTAGCATTTTTTGATAAGGTTTTTCTGTATAGCCCTGACTGTCCTGGAACTCTCTCTACAGGCTGATCTTAAACAAGAGATCTACCTGCCTCTGCCTTCTGAATGCTGGGATTAAAAGCATGTGCCACCACTGCCCAGCGGGACTGGGTTTTTAGAAAGGTCATTGGTTTAAGCATGAGTATTTGCGGGGGGCGGGGGGGAGAGCTGGTGATAGGATTCCAGAAGGAACTGGAAGGTGAGGAAGGCAGAAGGACAGAGGATAGAACAGCAAGTAAGATGGGTCAGGGTTCTCCACGGAGCCCTGATTCACCCACAATTTCATCCTGGAATACTCAGTCCTGTAGAGTAATGGGAACAATTCTATATCATCATCATCAACATCACCCAGCTTCCACATCCTGCCTTGCACACCCCAGGCCAGATGCCTTCCTAGGGACCACAGAACAAGCATAGGCTCTCGAGAAAACGTGAAAAGTAGGGATGCCAACATAGCCACACATGCCACTCTCTCACCATAGGAGCCCAGACCTCCCAGGACCACCCTACAGAAGAAAAGGTGTCTGAGAAAGGAAAAGGCATGTCATATGCATCATTCTGCTCAGAGCCATGTACGATGGTCTGGTGGTTTAAATGCAACTGGCCCCCATAACCGCATTAGGAGTGGCACTATTAGGAGGTGTGGCTTTGTTGAAATGACTATGACCTTGTTAAAGGAAGCATGTCACTGTGGGGGCAGTCCTAGAGGTTTTCTATGCTCCGGAGAATGCCCAGGGTCTCAGTCGACTTCCTGTTGCCTGCAAGATGTAGGACTCTCAGCTCCAACACCACATCTGCTGTAGGCCTCCATGCTCCCTGCCATGATGATAATGAACTAAACCTCTGAAACTGTAAGAGAGCCACCTTTGGAAAAAAGGAAACTGTTTTCCTTTGTAAGAGTTGCTGTGGTCACGGTGTCTCTTCATAGCAATAGAAACCCAGCTAAGACAAGTGGATTGCAGGTTTCCCAGCCTGGGAGGAACCCAGCATGGCGTAGATGGGTCTCGCCCTGTGTGTATAACTTAGGTCTCTGGGGGCTGGACTGGAACACAGATTCTTGAGCTTCTCTAACTCCTTTGGGGTTTCGCAGACTGGAGAACCCCTGAAATATGATGTCTGCAGACAACTCTAAGATGGGTGGCTACTGCCCACATTCCTCATGTGTGGGAGGAAATGGCAATGCTAGAAATGAGCGAGTCCCTCCCTCACTGAGTAGCTCGGACCCCAAACGGCCACCTGTAAGATGAAGATGGTGAAAGTATCTGATTCTTGGGATTATCAAGAGACAGAAATATGAGAAAAAAATATGGAAAGCATACGGCATAAGGATTCTATAGATCTCTTCTTTTTCGGAGCTAGCATATAAATAAAGGTGTTCTCCCATGTCCATCCATCTTCCTAAACTTGGGAGATCATGGGGAAGATGTAGATGGATGAAGAGTAGCGGAGCCTTGGAAACAAAGGACAGGCTAACGGGACAGAGCCAGGTCCTGCAAAGGTCATCTCCAGCATGATGGTTCAGCAGCACACCAGCTCTGGAAGGCTCCAGCCCAGGACATGCCATTGATATGCCGGTACCTAAGTCAAATGGAGACACACACAGAGGGGGCTTCCCTGTCGGAGATGCGCACTGAAATGACCTGGGGACCAGGATGATAGATATGGCACAAGAAGCGGGGGAAATGTGAATCCTACATCAGCAGTTGGGCACCCATGACTCAGAGACACATTGTGAGGCACGAGGGGAAGGATGGCACAGAAAAGAAGTAGGAAGCAGGGCATGCTGGGATATGCCTGTGATTCCAGGACTCAGGAAGTTGCGGTGGGAGGACTGAGTTCTCAGGCCAGCCTGCCGTGGTGATGGATTTAAGGCCAGCCAGAGATAGATAGCAAAACAGGAAGTGGGCAGGGAGGGCGGGAGAAGGTGAAGAATATAAACTGATACTACATTTGATTTTAAAAGACAAACAGAATGATTCTACTTTTTAAAAGTCATTTGGGAAAAAAATAAAACTATTTTTAGGACACAAAGACCAAAAATTTAGGAAAACTATGTGTCTTCTCCTTAAAACTAAACTGGCCACTTGGAAACAGAGCCAGGTGCACAGGGACACCACAAACCTGTGAGGATAAAGTGTGGGGGTGTGTGATACTTCTCCCTAGGGAATGCCAGAATGCCCAGAAAACTGCAGAAGTAGAGAGAGGACCACAAAACAGACACTTCTTCAGAGTCCACAGGAGGGGCCCACACAGCTGGCACTGGTCATGGACTTCCGCCTCCTCGATGTAACAGATAACGTTCCTGATGTTTAGGCCTTCAGGTAGTCTGTGCTGTTCGTCACAGCAGCCCTCATACACCAATACATCATGAGCCTTCCTGTTCCTCACCATACTCATCCATAGAGGACTCTAGCAGCTTCTAGAAAGCCATCATATTTTCCTTCACATCCCACAGACTGGACATCGTGGAGGAAGTCACAGCAAATAAGACAGTGTCCTCCCTTCAGGAGCTCACACAAGGCTTCACCTCACCCTTTCAAAACAGGCCCATGTCCACTGTCTCTTGCAGAAGACAAGCCTTACAAGGAGGTAGGTAGAGCGGGCCATGTTATTCTGGCCTGCAGATGGGAACCGCGGGTTTTAGAGAGCTGGAGACGTGCTTCAGGGCCTGCAGCCTGAGGTGGCAGAGAAGGAGCAAGGGCTGGGGCTTCAGAGCACAGGGCTGCTGGGTGAGACTTTCTCCCAGCCTGCCCGGCTGCCTCCTTGGCACGACTAGGAATCTCTTGTCTCCCTTGCAAGAGAAGAGGCTGAGCCGAGGCCACTCTGGAAAAAGAAAGTTGTCAGGATCCAAGACCTGTTCCGAGCGAGCTCCAGAAGGCCAAAGAGAGGTCTGCCAGCCAGGCCTCCTAAAGACAGATGCAGTCACAGCAAAACCAGAGGCAGGTGCAGGCCCCCTCTCTCAGGATCCCTCGTTTGCTGTTTCTCTCATCACCCCCACCCCACCCTCCTAACTCACAGGCAGGGCAGGTTCCTGGTAACCGTGCTGCCCTGTGTTGTCAAAATAGTGAGGCACTGGAAGGAATTCACGATGAGATCTCTGTGCTGCCGCAGCCTCCTAAGTGCCTGTCACCGTGGCAGTGGCTAAACCCGCTAATGTGCTAAGCACTTTCTGGCAGTACTGGGAGGTAGGGCTGGTATTTTGGGAGCTGGGAGGAGCTTAGAGGTGACACCCCTGGTAACCCTGGCAAGAAGGAACAGACATGGAAACCCAACTTCAAGCACCTCGCCTGAGGTCATGAAGCCACCACGCCATATTTCGGGATTCCTGAAGCATCAGGTATGTGGGCAGAGAGATCAAACAGCCTGGCAAGTGGGACTTGGCCCAGAGGCCTCGCAGGCCAGGGCTGCAAGGGACAGGGTGCTCTAGAATGTGACTGGCAGGGGATACGTTTTCTGCTGACGCAAAGCAGCATGCAATGCTGTCCAGGAGACCAAGCAGCCAGGCTTGGCCCTGGCTCAGGTTTTCTGAGTTGGCAGGGACCAGGACCATGATGACCAAACAAAGCATATTCAGAGGCAGACAGACAAGCGTCCTTATCCCACAGAGGGCCCCAGGGCTAAGGGTCCTGGAGGAGAGGGAGTGACGATGGGAACTTGCACCATCCAGGATGCCATGACATGACACGGAGAGGGGAGCACACACACACACACACACATGTGAATCTGAAGTCACACAAGATCCCAGTCCGCTTTCATCCCTAGTAAACTCACACCTCTTTAGAGGAAACCAAAGGAATTTGGGAGTGAGGAAGCAGACAACAGGGTCAAATGGTAGGATTGCTGAAGGGTCCTTCCCAGAACCAATGTGTGACAGGAAGTGGAGGGAGTGACAGGTGAGGCTGCACAGGTAAGGAAGAGGTAGGGTCAGATAAGCCACTAAAACCCTGCCAGATTCAATCTGGAGGAGAAGACTCAGCTGATAGATGCTACTGGGAGCTGCAACTTTCAAAGCCCCTCTGGCAGAAGGATCTTCAGACTCTTTGCAAACCCCAGCCATGCAGCCAGCCAGCCAGCCAGCCAGCCAGCCAGCCACTTCCCAACCAGCAGCACAGAGCACTTCGGCTAAGTCGGAGCAAACCCACAAAGACCCAGCCAGACTCAACCCTCCTCCGCTTTCCATCCAGCCCAGCCTCTGTGCCAGTCATCCTTTGAGAAGCAGCTGGAGGAATATGGTATACCAGAGGCACATGGAGCCAGGAGCGGAGACCTCGGACTCAACACGGTAACGTGTACTTATCCCTTTGAGTCTGCAAGCATGGGAAGGGCCAAGCTGCTCTTGTGCAGTGGGGGACTATCAGGATGAGATGATGTAGGCTGGATGCTAGACACATAGCTAGAGGGTAAAGGAGTGCTCCATTGAGACTGGTCCCTCTCCTTCCTTCCTTCCTTCCTTCCTTCCTTCCTTCCTTCCTTCCTTCCTCTTCTCAGCACCATATTCATTACAGGGAAAGTATGGCTCAGAGTTGTTGAGGTTGGGAAGACAAAGGCATCCGCACGTATGCATGCACAACCCCTAGTGATGAGTTGATGGACTCTCCTCTAACCCAGGGCACCCACAGCTGCCCACACAACTCATTCCTCCTCCTGCACCTGCTTGAAATCACTGGGCCAGACGTCACTTTTTAGTAAGACCACTTTGTTTTACAATTCCAGGAAGGTGCCAGTCATGTCTTTTTCCCAGGAGAAATGGTGACCCAGTGTTGTGTCTTTGCAGCCCCACAAAAGCCTCTCCAGGGTCACCTCCTTCATTTAGATTTCATGTGACTTGTCCCTTCTTTAAAAGCCCAAAGCAGCTTATTAGTGTACCACACAAACCCATCAAAATCCACCTCTGTCATATATGGAGAGGGTGACTTCCAACAGGGGCCTAGGATGGTGACACACACCTATAATCCCAGCATTTAGGAAGCTGAAGCAGGAGTATCATGAGTTCAATGCCAGTCTGTTTTGAAACAGACCCTGTTTCAAAGAAAGAGTGAAAAAGAAAATGGAAAAGAAAGGGGAAAAAATTCCATCGCAGATCAGATTTTACCAGTATATTCCCCACAAGACTGAGCACCATGCTAACTGTGAGGCCAGAATTATCCTGATTCCAAACCAGCTAGACATCTCAATATTTTTTAATTTTATAAACCTTAACCCTTACCTCATTCTTTGCAGAAGAATTAAAGTGGGCCAGAGAGTTAAACGAAAGAGCAAAATCTATAAAAGTTCTAGAAGAAAAACTGGAAGAAAATTCTGTTCACCTAGGTTAAACAAAAACGCCTTAACTCGGGCGTCCCACTGTGTTGGCTTTCACCAATATTTAAAACAGCTGCTCTCTGGAAGGCACAAGCATCAAAATAAAACATCAGCCACAGACGGCAAGGAAATATTTGCAGAAGGCATATCCAATAATGGATGTCTAGTCAGAATATATAAAGAACTCCTAAAATTTAATAATAAGTCAAATGACCCAATTTTTAATAGACAAAAGAACTGAACAGACATTGCATAAAAGATGAGCTACAGATGGCCAAAAAGCATGGGAAAAAATGTTCAACATCATTAGTCATCAGGGAAATGCAATTAAAATCACAATGAGATAGCATTAAACATCTATTATAATAGCCAAAATTAAAAAGACTGACAATGCTGAGCACTGGCTAGGATACAGTGTAACTATAGCTCTCATAGCTGCTGATAGAGACTCGAGATGCCACAGTCACTTTGGAAGGCATGCTGGCAGCATCTTGTTAAGCTAAATAAGCTCTTGTGACCCAGCAATCCCATGCATAGGCATTTGGGCAAATGTTCAAGAGACATGAAAACATATGTCCACACAAAGACCTATATATGAATGTTCATAGCAGCTTCGTTCATAATAGCTCAAACTTGGAAGCAACCCAAACACTCATTGGTTGATAAATGAACAGACATGTTATGGTACAGCCATGCAGTAGAAGGCATCTGTGCATGCGATAATCGTAGTGAATTCTAAGTCCACTTTATTAGTTTCTTTACGTTGCTGTAACAAATGGCCACAAACAACATGACTTAAAAGAACACAAATGACTTATCTGCAGGTCGCATGGTCAAAGTCAGTCTCTCTGCACTGTGATCAATTGTCAAAAGGACTAGTTCTGTGAGAGGATTGAGAAAATCTACCTCCTTATCTGGAATAACTCCTGGGGGCCCATGGCCCCTCCCTCCGAATACCAATGCTGTGTCTTCCCACTCTCTTTTAACTTATGCTGGAAGGAACAGGTGTTGGATTGAAAGCACAGGGGCACGCCAGGATGTGGGAACTCACAAGTCATTCTGTATTTTCAGGGCATGCAATAACATTTCAAAGGTGAGCATAACTGGGAACATAGCTCAGTGGTAGAGCACCTGTCTAGCATACCCAAGGGCCTGGATTTGAATCCATCAAAAGGCGGGCTAGGGAGATGACTAAGTGGTTAAGGATCCTGCTGGACAAACATATACATACGAGTTTGTGTCCCCAGCGGCCACAGAAAAAGCCAGGCATGGCACAACGTGTCTGTAACTCCCATGCAATGAAGACAGAGGCAGTCTAGCCAAATTGGGGACCTCCATCTTCAAAGAGCTTGTCTTTTAAAAAAAAAATGCAGAAAAGCAAGACACCTCTGGCCTCCATCCACAGTTCATGTATGCTCGTGCATGCACACACACAAAGAAAATGCAAACAACCAAACAAGAAGAGTAAAAATAAGATTCAAGGAAATCAAGTGTCACACAGAATGTCCATGATATAATAAATCATATACGGTCCCAAGGCCTCAGACTTGAAGCACAGTTTTTCTGGTACATGTGAGCCCTTCGCTTCCCAACTTGGAAGGCTCAGGCCGCGTAGGCAGCACCACCATTCCCAGAGCCCAGCATTCCACCCCCTTCCGTAGGGCATGCCCTTGCTCCTGTGTACAGCACCAGTGTAAACCTGGATCAGCGTGACCCTGGATTTCCCCATCTCCCCACCCGGTGGCCAGCTGACCCCCAGTCACAGTACAGAGAAAGCACAACCTTTAAAGGACTGACACTTGCACCGTGCTTTGTATTCGCCAGTATCCGTTCACTTGGGTTGTTTTATTTGGCCTCCCCCACCGTCGGGGCTGATGGTGCAGATACTATCAGCCCTGTCAAACGGACAAGAAAAGCAAAGTAACTTCTGACACAGCGAAGGGGTAGAAGCCCATCAGAATCTCACCCCAGCCCATCCCACTGACACCGCAAGTGCCAATCATCTTAGAGAAAAGACCCTAAGCCATCTATCTCCTAGGCATGGCAGAGCCTCCCTTCCTCATCTGCGAGATGGAAAACGGGGAACCCCACCCTGCCTACCACACCAGGGATAAATGAAAAAGAAAAAAAACTGAGGCTGGAAAGGAGGCTCAGTGGCTAAGAGCATTTGCTGCAGATGAATGTAGCGCATGCCTTTAGTCCCAGCACTGGGGAAGCAGAGGCAGACAGATCTCTGAGTTCAAGGGCAGACAGAGTAAGTTCCAGGACAGTTAGGGCTACATAAAGAGACTCTGTCTCAAACAACAACAAAGAACATGTGTCACTCTTCCCGAGAACCCACGTTCAGACTCCAGCACCCACATCAGTCAAGGCAGCTCACTGCCACCTGTAACTCCAGTCCCTATCATCTGATGGGAAGCCATCCTATCCATGCACAGGAAGCCACAATGCATGTGACAGACACATAAATAAAAGCACATTTAAAAAGAAGGAAGTCGCGTGCACAAGCACTTTGCAGACTTTAAAATGCTTTAGCCAAAAAGAAGAATCGGTTCTGATTATCCTCTCAAGCAACATCACAAATATTCTCCAAAAGCAAATGACTTTCCTTTCCCCTAAGCTCCATCCCTGAGAAAGCCTCTCCCCCTGCTATCTTTAGCTCTGGTTAAAGCGGAGATAGCCTCCCCAACATTCCAGCTTGGATCTCAAGGTCAAATCTTTGAATGCCTCCCTCCAGCTTTACCTATTCTGAAATCAAGCAGTCTCCCACATCACCACCCCCACATCCCATCATTTCAGCAATCAGTCCCTCTTCAAGGCGACAGAGTGCTAAGCACCCACTGTCAGCCCTCATCCCTTTGATGTCTCCCCAGTCAGACCATTCATGACGTCAGCAACATGTGAGGCTATGGGACATTCCAGTCCCCTCTCAGGCCTCACAACACCCACGGGGCAAATGTAGGGGTCCTCCGTACTGGGTAGCCAAGGTCTGCAGCTCCTCCTCTATGACACCTCCATCCCACACAAGCCAAGGGGCCCCCATTTCTTTGTCTTAAGGGGTGCAGGTATACATGCTCATGTGTGTGCAGGAGTGCCTGCGTTTGTGTATGTGGAAAAGCAGAAACTATAAGCCAACCTCCAGTGTCCGTCCTTGGAGGGCATCCACCTTGCTTTCTCTCACAAGTTCTCTCGATGAGACCTGGGGCCAGCAGTTAAGCTAGGCTGGTTGGCCAACTGGTCTCCAGGATGTTCCTGTCTCCAGCTTCCAAGGGACTTAGATTACAAAAGCACATGACACGTTTTTTACATAGGTGTTAGGTATTATACTTGGGTTCTCTTGCTTGAGCACGTTATTAATGGAGCCATGTACCCAGCTCTGGCCCCTATTCCTTAATAGCTAGACCCTTTTTACACCTTTATGCCTGGCTACATCCGCATTTCTCTTTCCTCCTATTCAGTTATGTCAAGCACAACTATTACATAAGCATAAACGTTATCCAGGTGAACCAAGGAATTAAGTGGTTTAAGACTATCAGATAGAGGTGAGGATGTAGTTGGTAGTAGGTGCTTGCCTAGCATGTGTAAGAATCCAATGGATTGTACCAACAATTATCTACCTGATCCCTGAGAGGATTATAATTTCTAATCTACAACAGAATAAATCAGAGGTTAATCATGACTAATGGCTAATCTGTAGTTACTTTTTTTACTTAATTTTTATTTTACATCTGTTTGTTTGTTTGGGAGGTGGGAATACACATTCCAGGGCACTCACGTGGGTAGAGTTCGGAGGACAACCTTCAGAGATCTGTTCTCTACTAGGCTATTAATCAGATCTCTACTAGGTATAGGGATCAAACCTAGGTCACCGGACTTGGCAGCAAGCTCTATTCTCCCCTGAGCCAACTTGCTGTACCTTATTTTAATCAGATCCCCATATTGAAATATAAACCTTAGAGCTGGCAAGATGGCTCAGTGAGAAAAGGTGCTTTCCCCCAAGCCTGGTAGCCTGAGCCCTGTCCTCCAGAGCCACTTAGGGGAAGCAAAGAATTCCTACTCACAAACAGCACTATGATCACACCGGGATTGGTGTGGAAACACACAAAATAACTAAAGAAATAAAGATGAAATACAAGAAAAGCTCAACCTGTACTCCATGCCATACTCCCAATGTAATAAACATGGATTCCAGCACCACAGTAAGCACAAAGATTCTAAGACTTCCGGAAAAAAAGGCACTGTGGGAAGTCTTCAGGACATTGGTATAGTCAAAAGTCTTATGACGCAAAAAGCAAAAACCATAAAGAATAAAACTAATTTGGAATTCATTCCAAAAAAAAACTTTTTTTTTTTCAAGACAGGGTTTCTCTGTAGCTTTGGAGTCTGTCCTGGAACTAGCTCTTATAAACCAGGCTGGCCTTGAATTCACAGAGATCTGCCTGCCTCTGCCTCCCGAGTGCTGGGATTAAAGGTGTGTGCCACCACCCCTCAATGGAATTCATCAAAAAAAATTTTTTCAGCAAAAATTTTAAATTCTGCTTTTTCAAAAGCATTGTTACAATCAGGGGTAATGATTACACAATGGTACAAATATAATTAATCATATTGTGCAATTAACAAGGTTTAACTGCCTTTATTCTGTTTTTTATTAGTAAGGAGATGGAACCCAGAACAAGCGCTCCACCCTTGAGATACACAGTCAATAAGCACATGACCATATTTAGCATCATTAGGAGGTACAAGTTAAAACTGAAATAAGATGCCATTTGCCCCGACTAGAATTGGAGAGACTGATAGTGTCAGCATCTAGTAAGTATGTGTACCAACCACAATGTACAGTACTCGTGGCACTGTAAAATGGCGCAACCACTTCCGGAAAAGCTATAGTAGTTGGAGAAAAACTAGCAGTTGCAGGGATTGCTCAGCGGTCAAAAGTGCTGCTGCCCTTCTCCAGGACAAGAGGTAGGTGCCCAGCAGCCACTCTGGATGGCTCACAGCTGCTTGTCACTCCAGCTCTAGTGGCTCTGAACCCCCGAATTGTAAGTGAGCCACCCCAATTAAATGTTTTCTCTTTAAGAGATGCCATGGTCATGGTGTCTCTTCACAGCAGCAGAAACCCTAACTAAGATAATATATTGGTCATATGCCTGGCAGTTTCACTCCAAGTATTCATCCCCATAGTGAGAGGGAAAGAACTCTACTGGAAGAAACTCACATAGATGCTGTCCCAAGTTAAATTATACTATTCCAAAACTGGGAAAACTCAGCTACCTGTTAACTGAAGAATTTATAAAAATTGCGGTGAGTGGATTAAAAACGGTCAGTGTGTTACACTAACTAATGGAATGCTCCCAGCCATAAAAACGAGGTGCTAATAAACAACAAGAAATGTGAGTCTTAGAGAAAGAGAGGCCGGGTGAAATGAGCTGGAGTTGAAAGGATACATGGTATATGATTTTGTTTATTCCACTTTTAGACTCAGAAAAACTCATCTAGGGTGGTGACAAAGAAATCAGTGGTTGCCTGAGGATGGAGGTGGGGCTGCCTGCGAAGAGGGGCCAGAAAGGTTTTAGGATTCTGGAGTCTTCTGTCGTGGCCACACAGAAAACACAGCTTAGGATTCTAGAGTCTCCTGTCGTGGCCACACAGGAAACACAGCTTAGGATTCTACAGTCTCCTGTCGTGGCCACACAGGAAACACAGCTTGGGATTCTAGAGTCTCCTGTCGTGGCCACACAGGAAACACAGCTTAGGATTCTAGAGTCTCCTGTCGTGGCCACACAGGAAACACAGCTTAGGATTCTAGAGTCTCCTGTCGTGGCTACACAGAAAATACAGTTTAGGATTCTAGAGTCTCCTGTTGTGGCCACACAGGAAACACAGGTATACACATATTTCAAACTCCTAGGATACATAGGCTAACTCTGTTGCTGTGAACTGTAATAGTGTGATATTGACTTAAAACCTTTCGTGAGGCCAGGCACAGTAGTGCACATCTGGAATCCCAGAACTCGGAAGGTAGAGATGGGAGGATCAGAAGCTCAAGGCTGTCATTGGCTACATCCACTATGGCAAAGCTAGCCCTTTGACACGAGACCTTTTCTAGAATAAAAGAGGAAAAAAGGTGCTCACTTTGTCAACACATAAACTAAAACTGGAACAACGCATGATTCGCATGGCCCTTGTACAGGTATGACAGATGTCTATATCTTTAATATAGAAAGGTCTTTGGAAGCTGGCAGGAAGAGCTTTGAAACCTTAGTGAATAAATAACCAAACAATGCAGAAAAGCCACAAGAACTAGATAAGGACAAGCAAGTAAAATAGGACCAGTGAGATGGTTCAGCAATAAAGGCATTTGCCGCCAAGCCTGACCACCTGAGTTTAATTAGACTCCTGCAAGCTGTTCTTTGACTTTAACATGTACATGCGTGCACGCGCGCACATACACACACACAGAGAGAGAGAGAGACAGAGACAGAGAGAGACGAGAGGCGGGGGAGTGGAGATGAATAAATATAAGAATTTAAAAAAATGTAGAAACAACCATAATAGCTAACTTAAAAACTAAGGCAATAAACCACCATATTTCACATACATTAGCACACCTTTGCTTCTGTTTTAGTGATAATGCTAGTGTCAGAGGGAGAGGTGGAGACTCAGTCAGGGTGTAAGAATAAAAGGGTTCATTTCTAGACAGACTACAATTCAGCAATGAGGTTCAGAGTCTTAACAACTGTGGAGATTTCAATGAGAAATGTCCCTCAGAGGCACAGATATTTGAACGCATGGTGTCCAGTTGGTGGCACTGTTTGGGAAGGTTTGGAAGGTGTGACCTTGCTGGAGGAAGTATGTCACTGGAGGTGGCCTTAAAGTTTTTGCTTCACCTTATTTCCAGTTTGCCTTCTCTGCTTTGTGCTGCAGCTGAGCTGTGGCCTCTCAGCTTCCTGCTGTCACCGTGTGAACAGCCTGCTGCCATGCCTCCCTGCCACGAGGGACTCACCACTCTGCAAGCCCAGATAGACAGTCTCACTTCTGTAAGTTGCATTGGTCATTGTGCTGATCACAGCAACAGAAAATTAATAATATAAAGTTTGCAGAGTCGTTAACCCATTTCTAGGAAACTAGGCTAAGAATGATCACAATCAAAAGCAGATATACAGGGCCCAGCAGAATGGCTCAGTGAGTGTTTGCTGTCCGAGCATGGAGACCCACGTTCCTTTCTCCAGCACCTATGAAGAAGCCATGTACGCTCAGGAGCACTTGTAATCCCTGAGCTAGAGACGGGAAGATCCCTGGGGGTCACTGGCCAGCCACTCGAGCTAACTCAGCCAGCTCCAGGATCCGTGAGAGACTGTCTCAAGGTAGAGAGGAGTTGAAAAAGACACCTAGTGTTGAGAGGAGACATGCAGCAGAAACAAAGAGCTTTTGTTACTGACTCAGTGATACCAATGAGAAATTATTTAGAGGGTTGGAGAGATGGCTCAGCAGTTAAGGGCACTGGCTGCTCTTTGAGAGGACCCTGGTTCAATTCCTGACACCTATATAGGGGTCAAAACCTCCAGTCCCAGGGGACCAGATGTCCTCTTCTGGCCTCCATGGGCACCAGGCACTCATGTAGTATGTAGACAAAACACCCATACACTTAAATTTTATTTTTTTCAGTCAAAAAAAAAGTGTATGATCTAAAAGAAGCCATCAGGAAAATACTAAGAGATCAATATTTGTCCAAGATAAGAACATAACATATTTTTAATTCACTCAGCTCATATATTACAAACAAACTTCAGAAATAAATGAGAAATCCAGATGACTTCACATGAATGGATAAAACATATACATACACGAAACATGTATGGGTAAAGCATATTCAATTTTTATTCATTGAAGCAACAATCTAAATATCTATCAAGAGAGGCAAGATTGAATATATTACATATCTACACTTGAAATACCATGTTTCAAGTAGAATATGCAGGTTGGGAATATAGCTCACAGAGTCCTTATCTACACAGGGTATCCAAATTCCTGGATTGCAAACCTCAATACTATAAATAAGGAGGGTTACATACCTGTTGCTGTAGAATAATCTGAAACATACTATTGAATAAAGAGAAAAGAAGGTACATAATGGGGAGGGGGAGATGAGGGAGGGGGTAGTATGGGGGTGATAGCCTCACAGTACACTCTGTACTTGAGTGAAAATGGCCTTGTCCTATCTGGTAGCATAAACCCAGTCAAAAGCCTGTGGCCGGGGAGATGATAGGCTGTAGAGGGGCAGCTACTGCTCTTGTTTTGCTATATAAACACGACGTGCCCATCACAGAGTGCCACTGTCCATCTGGGTCAGAGAAGACTGTGCAATGGTCAGTGATGGCTATAGAGATGCATAACTGGTCAAAGTCCTGAGAATAAACAGCTGTTGAGTAACCAGTCACAAACGGGACATCTATATCACTCCCTCCAGGACCAGGGAACACTGCAGAAGAAGGGGCAGGAAGAAGGTAAGCGCCAGAGGAACGGGGGTTAAATGGTAGTGGGTAGCTCAGCTTCTGTCTACAGAATGGAAACTCCTCTATCTTCACCACGTATGTCTGCAAAAGCAAGCTGTGACCTTTATAACTGTCCTGAAGTTCTATGGAGGAAAAACAAAGGGGAGGGGGGAGGCAGGAACCGCAGCTGTAAGCTCAACACAGAGAAAGATGGAGGTGCCGCCTGCCTGTCGGAGCATAAGCGCCGGATCCCCACTCTGGCCTCATTCAACTTCCCAGAATCCTTTGCTCTCATCAGGCTAAATGCTTCTCTCCAGAGGCCTCACCGTTCTCCATCCTTGTTATTAGTGAGACAAACACATGAAGACTAGTACATAAAGTCCGAGTTAGTTAGCTAGGAGGGAAAGAGAGGTCAGGGGAGGTTTGAAACCCACAAGCCTCTGCAACCAGGGGTCCAAAGTGACAACAAAGTCAGACTTGTTGGCATTGGCCTAAAATCTCAGGATTTGGAACTGAGTCCCTAAAATGGCAGCAGGATCGCCATGTTCAAATCTACCCCAAACTACATAAAGAGTTCAAGGCTAGACTGGGTTAGGTATTGTGAAACCAGTCTCCAAACAAAAACCAGAAGAGAAAGTACAACTGTCTACTGTCATTCTGTCTGTCTGCTCACCTTGTGCCCGCCGGTGTCACAACCATGGCCTCCTGCAAATCTGGACTCAGGGCCTCCCTCCTTAAAAGATTAGAAAAGTGAGCCCCCCAAGGCTACTTCCCAGTGCCAGAGGGGAAAGAAAGATGGCTGGAGAGTGGGAGAAAAAGGAAACCTTCGCTCCAGCGTGCAAGGACATGAGTCTCGGCCCCTATCACAGCTATTATGCATTCCCAACTGGCCTGGCCAACATCCAGAGAGACTCCAGGCCGGTGAGCCCGCGAATGTGAGGCTGAGATAAGGCGGGCGGCAACAGGGAAACTTGCCCAGGGTTATATACAGGCTGCTGTGCACTGACATGAGGAGCTACGGGAATCTTCAGTTCCCGGGGCATTTTCTGCATTCGCTCCCCGCTCCTCAGGATTAAGGATCCTCTCTTGCTTCCCTCCTCCCCCTGGACTGCCAGTAAGCAGTTGCCTTATGAACATGGGGAAAGTAAAGAGAGAGGGAGAGACAGAGGATGTGTGCATGTTAATGAACACGTTAAAATCCCATAGACCTTGGGTACTTGTTTATAGTAAAACTGAGTGAGAGGCACTATTTTCCCTTTATCCATGGGACAGCCACCCAGTGACACATATTTCAAAAGCTAGAAAAAGGCTAACCTCCAGGTCAGGCCTCCAGCAGAAAACAGGCTTTGAGAGCCCAGGAAATGCTGCGCTTTCTTCCAGCAAGGGGGAAACTGAGTCCTTCTGGACGATGCACTGTGATGTGTTTGGACAGAAAGAAATGCGAGGGGAACCTTCTAGAAAGGGACACAGTGGAAGAAAAGCCTGGAGAGAGGTCATTCTTGTGCAGGCAACAAAGAAGGCTAGAGAGGAGACATCAAAATGCCTTATGGGGCCGGGCGGTGGTGGCGCACGCCTTTAATCCCAGCACTCGGGAGGCAGAGGCAGGCGGATCTCTGGGAGTTCGAGGCCAGCCTGGTCTACAAGAGCTAGTTCCAGAACAGGCACCAAAGCTACAGAGAAACCCTGTCTCGAAAAACCAAAAAAAAAAAAAAAAGCCTTATGGGAGCTGAGGTGTCTAGCAGCGGGGGCTTATCTCCTTTCACCCAGTCCAGGCATCCCTGAGTTTGTCCTGTGAACCCTTCAAAGAGAGTAAACTCCAGCCCAGTCGTACTAACAAGCTCTGGATGAAAGGAATGTCTTCCCCTCAGCCTTGCCTGAGGGTCAGACGCCTGGAAAAATTCCTAGGATGATTTGGTGGTGCCTGCGACGACTTTGGAGCCACCCTGACTGGAAGAGAAAACGTGGTTTTGAATAAAGGCCACCAGGACTGGTCTTGGGGAGTGAGGAACACTTTCAGGTCTCAGTATGTGCAGCACGATTTATAAAGATAGATATTGGGGTTCAACCTGAAGGTCAGAAAAGCCAAACAGCCAGCCACTAACTCTTACCTCTACCTCAGTCTGAAATGGTGATTCTGCCCCCCAGGAATCTCAGAATGAGACTGTGTGTGAGAGAGCTGTTTCCTCCCATTTTATATTCCTCTCTAGGGCTGGGATTAAAGGCGTGCACCACTACCGCAAATTTCTATGGCAAACTAGAGTGGCTACTGGGATTAAAGGTGTGTGTCACCACTGCCTGGTCTGTAAGGGTGATCAGTGCAGTTGTTTTACTCTCTGAACTTCAGGCAAGCTTTATTTATTAAAATACAAATGAATTATCACTACAAGTATGTCTGCCCTTGCCCCATGTCAGCCTGGATCTCCTTCAACACCTCTCTTCCTTGTTCAGGGGAAACCCTTGAGAATCTCCTTCATGAAGTATTTTACATAGGTTCTGGGGATCCAAATACTGGCTCTCATGCTTATTCAGAAAGCATTTTAATCACTGAGCCACCTCACTCCCACCTCCGGGGCCCATATATAAATTTTGACCAACCCCCTTCCAACATCAACCCTTCCTCAGCAAACAAAAAAACCCTACTGAACGGAATGCTCAGACCCAGGACAAGCAGCGGTTGGCGAGCTCTCCCGATTCCTATTTCCACTCAGTCGTTTGCTCCTCAAGCGTGTGCGTAGGTGCTATCTGCCAAGCCCGGGCATCCTCTCCCACAACACTTTAATCGATCAGCTAAGAGTAAGCTCAGGATTCATTCAGCACTTCTCTTCCCATCTAAGAAAGAGAAAAACCCAACAGGCTCTCTGGGTGAGCGTCAGACCCCTACAGAGCAGCACAGCCTCTAGGTCCCTGGAAAGTCAGGCCCTCGAGAAGGCATGTGGGGGCAGGGGACTGAAGAAACAATACCTTAATGCTCTTCCAGGGGACATGAGTTCAGTTCCCAGCACCCACATGGGGCAGCTCACAACTGCCTCCAACTTCCAGCTCCTCGGAATCCAGTGCCCGCTTCTGGCCTCCTCAGACAAGCACACATGGCACACCACAGAGAGAGAGAGAGAGAGAGAGAGAGAGAGAGAGAGAGAGAGAGAGAGAGAGAGAGAGAGAGAGAGAGAGAGAGATTGGCTGGAATGTGTAAAGGTTTCCAGGCCCAGCCCACCCAGGGAAACCCTGAATATCCTGACTGAAGGTGGCAGAGTTAAGATAGTCCATTCACCGATGCATACAGTACTCAAGGAACACTAGGGAGCTGGGGTGTGTGTGTGAGTATGTGTGCGTGCGTGCGTGTGTGTGTGTGTGTGTGTGTGTTCCAAGTCATCTTTGCTAAGGCAGATGTGGTCATAGAGGTGGGAGGATTAGCGGGGGATCGTGAGAAACATCTGCCCTGCCTGGAGATCAATAAGCACAAATTACATGAGAATCTGGGGTGTCCAGGAACGGCTCCGCGTTGGGAGACAAATACAGATGGAGGTGGGAGGGGGAGGGAGGGGGCAGGCTAGGAATGGTCATTTATCTCAGAGGTCTCTTCCCACACCAAAATTGTAGGTTTCTAATCTGAAGCTCCCCTGCCAACAACTTGAAAAAGTTGCCTGAGCTCAGGGACATTTGGAGAGAAAGTTGAATCGCATTGTCAGATAATAAACCAAGAAGAAATTCTGAAGTCAAAACAAGGGATAAATTTTCCTTATCTCTCTAAGACATGCATCAAAGCGGCTCAGTGCTGTCTGCCCAGCCTGGGAAGATGATAATGGTTTTTAATGGCCTGTAAACAGCAGCACCGGCCTATGTAATAAAATTTAACCAATTAATCCTTTCGGCTTCCTCTCTGCATTCTGCTTGCCCCCACACTTTCTTTCGAAAGGCACTGGGGCAACCTGGGGAGTCTAAAACAACAAGGGATTTCGGTCCAAAGACTCGATGTCTCTGAGTCAGTATCCAGAAAATGTGGGGTAACTGCGAAGCTGTCCAGAGAAAATGTCAAGGAAAAGAAGAAATACGGGGCCCCAAGGAACCAGAGCGAGAGGCAAATGTCATCCTAACTCAATGAGGGCATTCATTCGGTTAGCACGTGCACAAGACACCTGAAGAGGGCAAGAGTTAACCAGGAAAACACCTGTCCTTGGTGGCCTGGGGGTGCCGCTGGGAGTAAGATACCATTCCTGGGAGCTGGACCATGTAGCCCAGTGGTGGAGCACGTGCTTAGCATATGTGAGGCCACACTTCCCACACCCAGCTCCCCCAAAAAGAGGAGGAGGAAGAGGAGGAGGAGAAAGAGGAGGAGGAGGGAGAAGGAGGAGGCGGCGGCCTGGGGAAAAAGTTTAGACTGTAAAGTGTTTGCCTCGCTTAATACCCAGAACCTGAGGGAAAGGCCAGGCATGGTAGCTTACTTGTAACTTCAGAGAGGGACAGGCTGGAACAGGCAGGTGTCTGAGGATTGTTGGCCATCCTTCCTAGCATTATCTGGGAGCCCCAAACCAAATGAGACCCCACCTAACAAAACAAAACAAGGTAGCTGGTTCTGAGGTCGAACAACACCTAAAGGTGTCCTCTGACATCCACACACACACATGCTCATAAAAGAATGCACACACGTACATGTGCATACACACACGTACACACGCGCGCACACACACACATACACACACACACAAATAACAAGGTGTGATAGTGCATGCCTATAATCCCAGCACTTGGGAGGTAGAGGCCGAGACTTGGGTATTCAAGGCCAGCCTGGACTACATGAAACCCTCTCTCAAAATACTAAAAAGAAAAGGGGGTGGGGGGAGAGAGATACAGTCATACTACTGAAGGTGGGTATAGACAGCATTTGCAAAGGGCCACAGAGTCCTATTAGCTCTTTCTACCTCTTTGCTTTCTCTTTCTCAAGTGTAACACTTGGGAGGGACGATTGGGGCAGGTAGGAATCAGAAAACCAAGCCCCTCCCCTGCTGCCACAGCTCTACCTTCACCCCTAGTTCTGGAAGAAAGAAAGCACCTGTTATCACTAGAGCCTCTGGAGGGTTGACCATTCAAACAATTCAAGTCTTGCTGCTTCCTGTGCCATTGAGGCAAAGTTTTCCTCTCCGGTTTAAGTCTTTTTTGATTGTTCAAAAGAGACAGAACCACCTTACATGGCGGTAATCTTGCATCATATGTTTTATTTTCTATGATTTTAAGAATGTGTACACGTGTGTGTCTGTGCACACGAGCGCAGGTGCCCATGGACTCCAGAAGAATGTGTACATGTGTGTGTGTGTACATGCACATGAGTGCAGGTGCCCATGGACTCCAGAAGAATGTGTACATATGTGTGTGTGTCTGTGCACATGAGCGCAGGTGCCCATGGACTCCAGAAGAATGTGTACACATGTGTGTGTGTCTGTGCACATGAGTGCAGGTGCCCATGGACTCCAGAAGAATGTGTATACATGTGTGTCCTGTGTGTGTGTGTGTGCACATGAGCACAGGTGCCTATGGACTCCAGAAGAATGTGTACACGTGTGTGTGTGTATGTGCACAGGAGTGCAGGTGCCCATGGACTCCAGAAGAGGGCGTTGTACCCTCTGGAGCCGGAGTTAAAGGCGTTTGTAACATTTGTGAGCTTTCTTGATGTGGGAACTGAGCTCAGGTCTTCTGAGCGAGCAGTATACACTGAACCATCTCTCTATTATAACTCATATAATCCAGGCTGGTCCCAAACTCACTCTGTAGTTGAGAATGGCCTTGAATTTCTGATTTCTGTCTCTGTTTCCAGAGTGCTAGGATTATAAGCCTGTGCTACAACTTACAAATTATTTGAAGAAGTTTTGCTGTTGTTGTTGTACTTGGTGGTGATAGTGATGGTAATAGTGGCGGTGATAGTGGTGGTGATAGTGGTGGTAATAGTGGTGGTGGTGGTGTGTGTGTGATGTAAAGGTCAAAAGGCAACTTTTAAGGATCAATTCTCAGCTAGGTGTGGTGGTGCACACTTTTATCCGAGCATTTAGGAGGCCAAACTCTATGAGTTTGAGGCCAGCCTGGTTTACCTAGCAAGTTCCAGGACCACCAGAGCTACAGAAGAGAGACCCTGTCTCCTTAAAATAAAATAAAATAAAATAAAATAAAATAAAATAAAATAAAGGCAATGATCTTCTTCCACCTTGTTGGTCTCAAGGATTAAACTCAAGTCATCGGCCTTGACAGCAGGAATCTTTACCCACTGAGCCACAGTGCCAGCCCCACCCTAAACTTTTACATAGTATTGTAAAGCAGGGTCTCATGAGTGCTAGGCAGACATTCACCTCTGACCTAGTCCAGCTCGGCAAACCACAAGTGGGCACCTGCCACATGCTAAGCACCCAGCTGATCAAGGAGTCTCCAAGACAGAACCAGGTAAATACGGCCCCACCTCCCCACAGCGCTCCCAGACCAGATGGGCAGAGAAGAGAAAAGGGACCGTCTCCAGAGGCCGGGGCGACCCCTGGAGATAATCCACAGAAGTCTTAATAAATTAATTTGATTTTGCCAGGTGGAAAAGACACCAGTTTAGTCAGTTCTCCGCGTATGCTTAGAAAGGAAGGAGCCATCCGTGTGTCCAGACCGTGGGGTGAGTGCCTCTGAAGGGCAAAGGCTGTAGAAAGACCAAAAGGCAGGCAAGCCAGGCAGAGCCAAGAATGCCTTGATACAGAACTTGGACTTCACTCCCCGGCAATGAGGAAACCACCGGAGCCCATAAACAGACGTAGGCTGTGCTCGGATTTACATTTGAGAGAGCATATTCCTGCTGCTGGGTGGAGAAGGCTCTGGAATGAGGAGAAACGAGGCCAATTCCAGAAGCATTTTCAAAACAGAGTCGTCAGGACAAGGTCCACCAGAGGGAAGAGGGAAAGGAGGGAACAGAGATGGTTGCCACACTCCAGCTCAAGGTGCCTCATCCAAGGAAGAAGAAAGAGGAAAGGAATGTGTATGTCATGGTCAGATCACATAAGCTACTAGGGAAATGGAGCATCAGGAGTTCAAGACCAACCTCGACTTCATAACAAACTCAAGTCCAGCCTGGCCTATTTGAAACTTTATCTCAAAAAAAAATTTAAGGTAGGCAAGAGGAAAAAGGGAAGAACGGAGGAAGGGAAGGAAGAAGAAAGAGTGGAGGAAAGGAAGGAAGTGGGAGAGAGAGAAAGAATGAGCTCAGTTGGTAGTGCTTGCTTGCCTATAAATATATGAAGGCCCATTTGACACCCAGTACTACATAAACCAAGTATTGGGGTGCAGACCTGTGAAACCATTCCTGGGAGATAGAGTTGGGAGAATCAGAAATTCAAGGTCATCCTCAACTACAGAGCAAGTTCACACTCACCCTGGACTGCATAAGACTCTCTTTCCAAAGAAAAAAAAAAGAGGAGGAAGGAGAGGAGGAGAGGAGGAAGAGAGGAGGGGAAAGACCCCCTTGGTCTGCCATGCAGTCATCAAGCAGTGGCTAACCCTACCCATCCTTTGCTGAGTTCTTCCTGCTTCCCCTTGACACCGGTTCAATTTCATAACATTGAAGACTGTCAAAATCTCCCTTTGGTCTCTCCTAAGCCTTGGCCAGTGCTAGGCAAGGAGTAGCCAGTAAGTGCTCTCTGGAGAACTTGTCACCTCGGTCTTCGCCTCATTTGCAGTATGAGGTGTTGCCCTTCTTTAACCCTTACTAAGCAGTCTTTGTAGAAATCCTGGAACAAGTAATTCCTAGATGCTTGGATTGCGCAATCCAAGAAAATTGTAACAGAAAAAAAAAAAAAAAAACACCATTGTTCCTTAAACAAGAGACCATCTGCAGCAAGCAGCAGATCTGGAGGATATGTAGCTAAGCGAAATGAGCCCAGCACAGAAAGACAAACGCTACCTGTCCCTGCTCATACGTGGCAGCTAGAAAAGCTGAGTCATCAGCGAGTAGAACAGTGGTCCCTGGATGTCAAGACAGGAAATGAGGGGAAAGGATAAGCAGGCTGAAGGCTAGCACCGAAGGACAGTTAGGTAACAGGAGTCACTAATAAAACACACTACAGCCGGGCAAATAGGACACACGCCTTTAATCCCAGCACTCGGGAGGCAGAGTCAGGTGGATCTCCGAGTTCAATGCCAGCCTGGTCTACACAGAGAAACCCTGTCTTGAGAAACCAAAAACAAAGGGAGAAATGAAGAAACACTTCCATGTATTTGTTAAGATTTCTTGGTTTCTATTTTATAAGTGTTTGATTGTGTGTATGTATGTGCACCATGCTAACGCCTGGTGCCTGCAAAGGCCGGAAGAGAGCATCAGATCCCCTAGAACTGGAGTTAGTGAGGGGTTACTGTGAGCTGTCATGCGGGAGCTGGGAACAGGACCTGGGTCCTCTATACGAGCTGCACGTTCTCTCTCTCTCCAGCCCAAACTTATTACAACTTTCTAAAGAGCTAGAAGAGTTCAAGATTTCTCAATGCAAAGAGATGATAAATGTTCTTTAAGGGGGTAAAAAGGCCAATTACCAACATTTGATCACTACATGCTATCCACATCTATTGAGCTATCACACAGAACTTTGCATATGTATGTATGTATGTATGTATGTGTGTATGTATATAAAATTATGTCAACAAAAATATATGTTGATGAAATAAAGAAAGGAGGGCTGAAGAGAAGGCTCAGTCAATAAAGTTTTGACCACGAAAGTTTGAGGATGTAAAGATGATGCCCTGCATTCATGTAAAAGAATCAGGTGTGTGAGTAAAAGAACGGCCAAGATCAAAAACACTGAGGACAACTTACGCTGGAGAGGGTGTGAGGAAAAGGGAACACTTCTGCATTACTGGTGGGAATGCAAGCTGGTACAGGCCCTTTGGGTATCAGTGCCATGATTTCTCAGAAAATTAGGAAACAGCCTTCCTCAAGACCCAGTAATACCACTTTTGGATATACAGCCAAAGGATGCTCAATCGTGCCACGAGAACATGTGCTCAACTATGTTCATAGCAGCTTATTTGTCATAGCCAGAACCTGGAAACAACTTAAATGCCCCTTGATCGAAGAATGGATAAGAAAAATGTGGTACATTTACACAATTGAGTACTACACATGGGAAAAAAATAACTACATCTTGAATTTTGCAGAAAAATGGATGGAGCTAGAAAACATCATTTTGAGTGAGGTAACCCAGACACAGAAAGACAATTATCACATGTACTCACTCAGAAGTGGTTTTTAAACATAAAGCAAAGAAAACCAGCCCACAAATCACAATCCCAGAGAATCTAGACAACAATGAGGACCCTAAGTGAGACATACGTGGATCTAATCTACATGGGAAGTAGAAAAAGACAAGATATCCTGAGTAAATCGGAAGCATGGGGACCATGGGAGAGGGTTTAAGGGGAGGGGAGAGGCAGGGAGGGGAGCAGAGAAAAATGTAGAGCTCAATAAAGTCAATTAAAAATGAACAAATAAAAATGATAGAAATTTTTAAAAAGAATCAGGTGTGGTGTGTGTCTATAACTTCAGTGTTGGAGAAGCAGATTCTTAGAGCTCCAGATGCACTGATAAGCTCTGGGTTCAGCATGAGATCCTATCTCAGACTGGGGAGGAGGATGAATTGATCAAAACACATTGTATACATATATAAAATGCTCAAAAATAAAGAAATGTCATGAAATAAATATGTGTTACATTCATAATGAGGGAAATTTTTCATTTTTATGTTTCTACTAGTAGCTGTGTTTGAAATTTTATATCTAAAATATATGTATATATCTTTATATATAAGATATATGTGTATATATAGTTTTGTTTTTGCTTTTTCAAGATAGGGTTTCTCTGTGTAGCCCTGGCTGTCCTGGAACTCCCTCTGTAGACCTGACTAGCCTCAAACTCAGAGATACGCTTGCCTCTGCCTCCCACGTGCTGGGGTTAAAAGCATGCACCACCAATTGCTGGGGTTAAAAGCAGGCACCACCAATGCCTGGCAGTCTAATATGTTTTTTTTTTATTTCATATTTTTTTTTATTCTTTTTTACTTAAAATTTCCAACTGCTCCCCGTTTCCCATTTCCCTCCCCCTCCTCCCACATATTGCCCCCTCCCCCCGCTAATATGTTTTTTAAATAAATGTTAACCATATTATCTAACAATAACAATAAGAAAATGTCAGTAGTCACTGTTCTATTGCTGTGAAGACACATCATGACCAACACAACTCTTATAAAAAGAAAGCATCTAATTGAGGGCTAGCTTACAGTTTTAAAAATGTTAGTCCATGAGCATCATGGCAGGGGCATGGTAGCACACATGGAACCGGAGCAGTAGCTACGAGTTTTACACCCTGACCCTCAGGCGGCAGACAGAAAGGGAGAAAAAGAGAGAGCAACCCTGGACCTGGCTATTGCAACCCCAAAGCTCACCCCAGCAGCACACCTCCTGATCTTTCCACACACTTCACCAACGGGGGACTAAGCACGCCAGTATTTGGGCCTATAAGACCATTCTAATTCAAGCCACCACAGGTAGAGAATGATTGAGGAAGATATTTGATATCAACATCTGTCGTACATACATGTAGAAACCCACGCACATTCACACAAATGTACACACATATACTCACGTTAGAGTGAATGCATACACACAAAAAAAAAAAACACATGATGATATACTTCTCCCAAATCAGAATAATATAACTTTAAGACTAATGATAATCCTAATTAAATCAACTCCTGGTTGGGGGAGAGGAGAAGCTGTTCCGTGCACTGGAAGATGGTAAACAGCATCTCTGGCCCCTGTCAGTTACCCACCAATGGCACTGCCCCCCTGTAACAACCAAAAAACCACCTTAGTCACTCCCAAATATCTCTGAGAGTAAAGTCACTCCAACTGAGACTCGCTGAACGACACAGTCAAAGCCTTACTATAAATCTAACTATATTGTTCTTACCTTTTGGACCAATAGAAGCCGTCACTAAATGGGGTGAGCCCATAAACCAGCTTCGGGGACAGACAGAGGCTGGGAATGTGGGATCTGAACTCTTACTTGTCATTAGCTGACCTCGAATAAGGACCTTCTCAGTCACCCTCCCTGTCAGGTGACTAGGGAGCATGGTACATCTTCTAGAAAGGATTAAATGGTAGGAGCTATGACTCGGCACATGACTATCAGACGAGAAATGACAATTCCGCCATCTCTGCCACTTCCATTCCACAGAGCCCAGTGCCAGATACCTAGTATTGATGGCCATCCACATTTAAAATGTGCTAAAGCTAGACGTGGTAACACAGTTATAATCCCAGAATCTGGAGGCTGAGACAGGAAGTTCACCCAAGTTTGAGGCTAGCCTGAGCTACATGGTGAGTCCAAGACCAGCCAGAGCTACACAGGAAAAACTGTTCAAAAGGGCCAAACCATGAGAATGAGAAAGACTTTCTGGGTAAAAGAACCTTGCACATAATACAGCAGGCATCTCATAAATATCTATTGAATGAATAAATGGATCTCCAGTCATCCAGTTCTCAACAGTCCATTTCCTCAAGCCTGGCACACCTAAGTTCTCTTCTCTTTCACCAGAACATTCTCCATTTCCACTTATGGAAATTAAACCCATAAAATGAGTGTGACCAGTCTAGGTAGAAACCTTGTTGGAAACTTTTAGAAAACAGTATCAATATCTAACCCCCTCTGGATAATCCTCAGTCCCATCCATGACAGCAAGGCCCTTTTATTAAAGTCCAACCGAGAAAGTCACTTGTGCCATCAACATCTTCCTGAGATGCTGAACCTGGAGGTCAGCCAGGGACAGCCAGAGGAGGTGGCAAGGTCCTTGAACAAAGTAACTATAAAAGGGTGTGGGGGGAAGCAAGACAAACAGCAAATGGAAAAAGCAGTGACCTCAAAGAACTGTGGGGGCAGGAGTTGGGGAGCCTCTGCAGTAGTCTCTGGAAGACAGAAAGGTCAGAGTTCTTGCTACCTGGCCTGGCCTCACCAAGCCCACTTCCCAGCCTCCACCTCTGCACTCTGTAGCTCCTATGAGGAGGAGAAAAAAAACACATCTTGTTATTAACCAGATGCAGTCCTGGCCACAGCCCAGGCAGCAATAAATTTCCTAGGTTCACCTCACAAGTACATTTAAGTATCTCCTGACAGTTTCCCAAAGGAGTGAGGTCTTTTTTGGCCATCGTGGGGCCACAGGACGTTGAGTACAGGGAGAAGCCTTCAAGAGCTGGTGATTTAAGCCCTTGCTATGTAAATGGAGAAACTGAGGTTTTGCCAAGTGTGCTGCAGCTGGACAGTACTGAGCCAAGAAGTCAAGCCTTGGGGTTCTATATGTGGCTTGAAAATACACCAAGAACAGGAAAGGGTACCATGTATGAATCTCACGCGTCCTGCAAACAGGTGGGATTGCATCCAAAGGGGAAATCAACCCCTCTCTGAAGGGCTGTGTCCCATGACCCTCCATCCGCCTACACATAAGGAGAGAGTAATCACACCTTCCCACAAGACAGCGCAGCTACTTCCTCTCCTCTCCATACCTGGTCACCTGTCATTGCTGTCCCATCTCATGCCAGCTATCTCCTGCAGGCTATGTGACATAATGACAAAGCCCCCAAAAAGAACTGAAAGGCTTTGGGGGGGACTGTGTATAACGGTCTGAGTGTCTGTGTGTGTGCACGCTCACTCGCTCATGTGCACCGGAACAGGAGAGAGGAGGAAACAAAGGCAGTAATAGATGGTGGATCTGAGAAAAGATGAGACCGGCATCCATTACGATATCCTCACAGCTTCTCTAAAGGGCCGAAAGCTTGCTGAGTGAAAACAAGAGAAGCCAGGCACACACCTTTCATCCCAGCACTCAGGAGGCAGAAGTAGGCAGATCTCTGTGAGACCCAGGTGAGCCTGGTCTACAGAGCAAGTTCCAGGACAGCCAGGGCTCCATAGAAAAACCCTGTCTCTAAAACCCAGAGAGAGAGAGAGAGAGAGAGAGAGAGAGAGAGAGAGAGAGAGAGAGAGAGAGAGAGAGAGAGAGAGAGAGAGAGAGAGAGAGAACTAAATGACAATTCAAGGTATATTAATCCAAAAACAAGAAAAACTTCACTGAAAAGGTTAGGGCTCACACCCCAGGTTTTATTAATCTCTTATCTAAAGACTAATACACTCTGAAAAGGTTAGAAGACATCCTGAAGGTCAAAGGTGATCCTAAACAGTATGCAGTGTTGATGTTTACAGAAGTCAGTAGCTGTGGCAACCTTGAGGTTCAAATCTAATTTCAAATATGTTTTACTCATCCGCTCCCAAACTACACATATGCTTTGTGATTCATAATATCAACAAAGTGCAGTTTGGTTTTAATTCCTTTTGGAATTTTTTTCTCACATAAGGAAATTGTTGAACCAAACCCCATACCCAATCCACAGTCACCAGGTTCTCTATCCAAAGTAGCATTTAGCTTGGATCACAGTGGGTCTCTAATCAAGCCCTGAAAATCTGTCCCCAGCCACATTCGTGAAACTCATGCCAGCTCACAGCAGTCCATGTTAATTCAGCATTTGAGGGACAGTCGTTCAAGAGGTCACATGGAATTCCTAATGGTTACAGAAGGGGCAAAGAGGAGAATGTTTAAAGAAACTTGAGGTTTAAGAAAGAGATTGTACCCATATTAGAAGGGTTGTATGCTTATCAAAGAGGCCACAAGTTCATACTCAGGCAATGGAATCATGGGAGAGATTGAAGATGACAATGATCAGATCATGCAGAGACTGGGTGGGAGTCGCTCAAAATTAGAGACCCTAGTTAACTGACAAAGACCTGGCCCGTGTCAGTCAAAGCATGAGGAAGGTTAGCTGGGAACCAACTGCAGGCAAAGCAAGACTGGACCAAGGACGGAAACTCATGTGAGGGAAGAGGAGATTCCCAAGCACATTTGAACAATCAAAGAGGCCAAGATTAAAACCTGTTTTCAAATGACCCATCCAAACTCCTCCTCCACCACAGGCTGGTGGCACCATGCTAGAGTGTGGGTGGATGGGTGGAGGCGTAGCTTTGTTGGAATGGGTATGGCCTTGTTAGAGGAAGTATGTCATTGTGGGGGTGGGCTTTGAGGTTTCCTATGCTCAGGATACTGCCCAGTGTCTCAGTCAACTTCCTATTATCTTCAAGATGTAGGACTCTCAGTTACTTCTCCAGCACCACATCTGCCTGCACACCACCATGCTCCCCACTTTGATGATAATGAACTGAACCTCTGAAACTGTGAGTCCCTCCCCCCAATTAAATGTTATCCTTATAAGAGTTGCCATGATCATGGTGTCTCTTTACAGCAATAGAAACTCTAACTAAGACAGTTACCTATATGCAAAAAGAACAGGTGGGGGTGCTGAGACACCCACTATCAGAACTGAAGAGTTTGCTGCTAGGGAGACCCTGAAATGGCTTCCCAAGCCCAAAGTCAAGGCGTAAGACTCTGCAAAAGAAAAGGAGCTAAAACAACCAACCTCGTGACTACTCCCACTTCCAAAACCTCAAAGTGCCAGAGTTCAGAAAGCTAAACAAGTAGTTATGATTGTCACCAACCAGGCCTAACCTGGGCACAGTCACCACATGGATGGAGGTGAGAAAAGCCCCCAGGATACCAACCCCATCGTTCATGCCCCTTATGCAACTCTTCAACCCTGAAATCCTTGTACTGTGCTCAAGAAGCACCTGCCTGAGACAGTGTTCATCACAGCATCTTCATGACAAAGGAGGCCCTTAAACCTTTGTCTTTCTTGACTTGGGAAACAAGTGACTTTGAAATTAGTACAACTTACGTGGTTTGGACCCAGCTCGACACCACCTGCGGCAGAACTTCAGGGAAAACAGCAGAGGACAGGAGGCCAGCGGCACATTTATCAGAAGATGTTGGCGCTCCTGGTAAGAAGGAGCTGAGGACACAGCTCAGGGACTCCTACAGGATCCCATAAAACCATCCTGTTTCTATTCCACTCTCCGGTGATGTATCCCCTGCTCTGCCCCATCTCTCTGGCCACTCTCTCAGTGCCATACTGGACAGTAGATGGACAGAATTCAAATGCTTGGAGGAGGCAGTCACCAGCCCCTGGGAGATTGTCAAGGCAGGTAAGTAGATGTGTGAACACAGTCTGGGCCCCCAGCCTGCTGTGGCCATTGAGTAAGCAGCCCCTCCTTCATCCCATACCACTCCTGCTTGTCCCAAAGTGAGGTGAGCAGTGAAGCTCAGCCTCCCCTTGGGATTCTGACCACCTTGTGGGGAGATTATGATGGTCCTGCCGTTGCCATGCCAACTGTGATATCATTCCTCTCATCATTCCATCTGGGCGGATTTTTTTTTCTTTTCCTTAAAGGACATTCTTTTACTCGTGTCTGTCTGGGGACCTACCAGGAGGTCGGCTCTTGTCATCCTTGACTTCCATGTAAACTATGCTGTCTAGACTCTGTGGTCCTCATGGGAGCAGCTCCCGGGATACAGGCAAGCTCTGCTCCCAGGTTGGCTGATCCACTGATTCAAAGTAGAAGCAACAAAATCTCCTCTCAGACTGTGTGCAGGAGATGGTATGTGGTGTGGTCACGGCCTAGCCTGGCTTGATAGGCCAGAAGAAGCCACTTTCTAAGAAAAATAAGGACAGAGAGGAATAAAGATGCGGGGATATATGGACCCCACACTGGAATCTGGACAGGAATGCAGAGGACAAGAAGAAAATTGTTCCTAAATAACGGCTTTCACACTGTCCACTCCTAGAGCTGAGGTTCCCACAGGAAAAGCAGGTCCACACCAGGCACAGGAAGGCCACCAGAGACCTTAGCGCCTGCCTGTAAGGAACTCACAGTGTCACTGTTCACAAAGAATGATGACAATGGTTCGTTGGAAAAACCGTGACCCTCCAGGCAGATAAACCAAGACTCTAGAAAGCCAGCTCGTCTATGGCCAGGAGGCTCAGCACACAACTTGTAGACAAAGAGCCTAGGGTGCTGGCCCTGGGCAGGTAGACCTTGTTCTAAACCTTCAAATGGGGACCATAGGCAGCCGGCAGCACACTTCCTCCTCATTCTCTCCCCCTCCTGAGATCTGTGAGGACATTTGCAGGCAGTGAAGGAAGGCAGTAGCCAGTAGCTCTGGTGCCAGCTGGCAGAATCTCACCAGGGAAATGGCAGCCATCTGCCACAGTGCAGGCTGAGGGACCCAGGGCAGGCATCCCTGCAGCCAGCTAACCTCTGCAACACAGTTAATTCTTATGAAACAGACCTATTCCCGGAAGTCGCCAATGCCATTGTTTAAGTCCAAAGAAAGAGTGGTCTCCTCAAGCTGGACACATCCAGATGTAAACAACAAAGTGGCCATCACCAGTGGCATCAGCTGTGTTGTTTCCAGCCTAAACCGGCCACACATTCCTGGCCTTGCCTTTCTGTCTAGTATAGACAGAAGTATTTCATATATACTTCTGGACGGTGGTTGCGGGGACTAGTATGTGGCCATGCGTGTGCAGGTATACATGCCCGTTCATGCATGCAGAGGCCAGAAGAGGATGCCTCACTGTCCTACGCTAGCACTTGCTACCCATCTCCCTCAAAACAGGATCCTATCACTGAACCCAGAACCAAATCAGACTAGTGGCCAACAAGACCCAGGACTCCCCCAGTCTCCACCCTCCAAGCCCCTCTGCATAATCTCTCGATGACTAGGGGGATAAAAAATCATATCCCCACCTTATGAATGAGAAACTAGGGAAAAGGAAACAGAGGGACCATGCCAGGTAACATTATTTTGCAGAACTGTGACTTTAACCTTGAGGACTCCCTTTGGGGTACTTTTGCTGACAGCAAAGGCATGCAGCAGTTTGTACAAAAGTCCATTCCCAGGCCACCAAACGAGCCTCTCCTGTTAGTTCTTTTGTGGTCTGTGTGGTTGGGCTATGGCAAGAAAAGGTAGAAGACAGAGCCTCAGGAGAGAGTCCAGGCATTTGCTACTTGCTCCCCAAGTAGCTGATGAGATGATTCTGGATCCAAATGTCACACTCAGTAATGCTGCGCTCCTTCTTAAGGAGCGCCTGCTCTCACCTGTCCTAAGGCGGGACAGCAAGATGCCTTACTTTGCTGTGCAGCCTGTTCCCCTGGGCACAAAGTCCCAAGCAGCTGTTGCACACACACACATGTACACACACGCACGCACATGCACTTGGACCAGGCTGGCAAGTACACACAGGAAACAATTGTTGACAGTGACTTGTGTAGTTTTAACAGCAGAACCCGCCTGTGAAAGAGAGTCCCGCAGAACTCTCAGTTATGACCTGAGCATGCCGGCCCTCCTCCAGGCTCCAAACTGTGCCCACAGTAATGTGACACTTAAAGAACTGGGGACCTTGCAAACCAACAGACCTGGATTTGAGTCTCAGCATCACTTAGTCTGCGTGGTGCCTTCAGTGACTTGCCATTGTTTTTCCCCATCCGTAAAATGGGGATGAAAATATTTTACATTGAAAAACCAGGGGACCATCAGCACACAGCACAGCACGCCCTTCAAGGTGACAGCTGTGATCACTGCTCGGCCAAGCAGAGCAGCTTGTCTGTGCTCAGCCACCCACTTCTCACAGTGTCCTTGACTTGCAACCACGCTAACCTGGAGGGTAGATGTTTCCACTTCCGAACCCAGCCCTTGCCTTTCCTACGTTATCTGACCGAGGCGCTCAGTCTTATTCTTTTGTTTGATCCTCTTCATTTATGCACATGTATGTACACATTTCCTTATGCTTGGACCTGCATAGATAATTTATTCAGATGGCATTATATTGTTATGCTATTTCCCTTTACTCCACCCTCCCAAATAAGCATCCTCATCTCTGCTTACCAGGGAGCTCACAGCCACAGTTTGGTCCATAAGTCCCTTAAAGCTGGGGTATTAAAGGCTTAGGGCTCAAGCCCACAGTGCTATTGGGATGCAGCAAAGCCTTCAAGAGTTGGGGCCTAGTGGGAGGAAGTCAGGTCACTGGAAGATGTCCTGAAGGGGGTTTTAGGACTCCCTTCTCTTCCTCTCTTTCAGTGTTAGATGACACATCTCCAGACCCTTTTCCCTCTCTCCCACTTTGGGAAACATGAGCTAAAGGTTCCCACCAGCATGCTTCCCCCATAATGCACTGTGCTATCACAGTTCCAAAGCTATGGAGCCAGTAGGTCATGGGCTGAAGCATCAAAGACTGTGAGCTAAGATGCATGCACCTCTTATAACAGAACCCTGACCAACATACTGTGCTAACTTCTCCACTCCCTCCAGGTTGACTATTGTTTGTTTAAAAAATATTGTACACATCCCTTTCCCTTTATTTTCCTACCATAGTTGTAATTTTAAGCTTATAGACCAGACTGGGTCTGCTAGGCATACACAGGCAGGAGAGCATGGTGGATTCCCACCGCCATACACAGAGATATTTCCAGGCTGTGTAGCGCACTACATGGCACATTTAGCTTTTTCTCAGATGAGAAAGGTTTATGTGACACACACTTAGCACTGTTCCCACCCAGCTGTCCCAGAGTTGGTGGTAAACTTACCTCCGCCATATTGAGAGGCCGAGAGAGGAAGAGTCAGCATCCACACTGCTTACCATTTTAAAAAATGCTCATGGTCAGAAAAGGACTTCAGTTACACAATAGGACAGATTCAGACACAAAAGACCTCTAAACAAGACACAGTGTGTTTGCCCAGGCAGGAAATGCTGAGCCGCCAGTGTGCTCTCAGCTACTTTCCTACTAACCCTCCCCACCCCACCCTACCCCACACACACACCCCACCCCACCCCCGCCTCCAACAGGTTTACAAGCAGCCCAGTGGGTGGCTGGCCGTGCAGGTTAGTCCCAAATGCCTGGGCACCATTATATAAACAGAGACTGTGCATTTGTATCCCAGTCGCCTAGGCCTGAATAATCACACAGAAACTATATTAATTACAACACTGTTTAGCCAATGGTTCAGGCATATTCCTAAGTAGCTCTTACATCTTAAATTAACCTATTTTTATTAACCTACGTATTGCTGCAAGACTGTGGTTCACCAGTAAGGTTCCGGCATCCTTCTCTTTCAGCAGCTACATGGCATCTCTTGACTCTGCCTTCTTTCCTCCTCTGTCTCTGTTTGGATTTCCCATCTTCATATTCTGCTCTGCCATACACCAAAGCAGTTTCTTTATTAACCAACGGTAATAAAACATATTCACAGCATACAAAGGGGAATCCCACGTCATCCATTTATTCTGTTTTAATTCTTAGCCACTATAATCAAAAAGGAAGTGCCTTAGTTAGGGTTTCTGTTGCTGTGAAGAGACACCATAACGATGGCAACTCTTATAAAGGAAAAGATTTAATTGGGCTTGGCTTATAGGTTCAGAAGTTTAGTCCATTATTGTCATGGTGGGAAGCATGGTGGTACATAGGCAGACATTGTGCTGAATAGGAACTGGGAGTTCTACATCTGGATTGGCAAGCAACAGAAAGAGAAGGAACCACGTGGTCTAGCTTGGGCATTTGAAACTCCAAAGCCCACCCCACAGTGACATACTTCCTCCAACAAGACCACATATACTCCAACAAGGCCACACCTCCTAATGCCATTCCCTAAGCACCCAAATATATGAGTCTATGGGGGCCATTCTTACTCAAACCACCACAGGAAGTAAGTAAGTCTTCAATGTGGCCTTTCTAATTGGTTTTTTGTTTGCTTGGGCAGGGTCTTGTGCCACTCAGGCTGGCTTCAAACTTGTTATGTAAAGGATAATGACTTTAGATGTCCCATCTTCCTGCCTCCACCTCCTAAGTACTAGGATTACAGGCAGGCACCACCAAGCCTAGTTTACGAATTGTTCAGGATCAAACTTAAGGCTTCATCCAAAGAGCATGTTCTAAACAGACAAAACAAATACCAAGATGTGAATGCCAACCATCAACATGAGGTCATGACGAGCTGGTAAAGCATACACTGCCCCCTAATTCTCCTTAGAAAAGATGTCCCTACCCACAAAGGGATTCTGACTTCCAAATGGCAATGTTTTCCAAAGTCCTCCTGGTCCAGGGAAACTGTAGACCCTCAATGTCCTATCTTTGGAAAAGAACACTACCTACACAGATTGGGCCCACCCCTCTAACTGACCCTAACTGACCAGCAGGACACTGATTTACAGCAAATACATCTGGGACTATTACCAGCCTTTTGCTTTTTTTTTTTCCTTTTTTTTAAAAGGCTGGAGGGCTTGGAGAGATGGTTCAGCATTCAAGAGCACTGGCTACTCTTCCAGAGGACCCAGGTTCCATTCCCAGCACCCACAAGGCAGCTCACAACTATCTGTCCAGTTCCCAAGGATTCCACACCCTCTTCTGTCTTCCACAGGTACCAGGGACACCTGTAGTGCTCAGGCATGCATGTAGGCAAAACACCCATATGCATAAAATAATTATTTTTAAAACATCTTTAAATTGTTGGAATGACAGGAAAAGACATGCTGGTTTTATATGGAAATCAAGTGTCTGAGTGACTGGAGAAGGAGCTGATCAAAATCGACCAAATGGAAGGAGACCAAAACTACTCATTATAAAGTTCTAGGAAGCAAACCTGGGCTTCTGTTTCGTCATTAATGATCTGGTAACAGCTAATGTGAACAGCCAATGAAGGGTTTGCATGGGCTAGGAGTTTCTATAAGAGCTCATATATCTAGTATTTGTCTATGAGATAGGTACTGATATATTTCCCATCATAAGCCTAGAATGGAGATCCAGAGCAGGTAAATAAATTGTCTAGAGGCACACAGATACTAAGTGACAGAGCTTGGCGTTGTCCCGTCTCTGCTCTTCCTGTTTCATAACAGGTGTTTATTGAGTCTTGGCCTTGGGCTGGGTGCTATGCTGGACCAGAGGCAATAGAGGCGTATAAAATATTGGTGTAGGAGTTACAGTGATGAGGCTCACATAGGCGTCCAGGGGTCTTACTTCAAAATGTTGTTAGAAAATGGTCTCTTCCTAGATTTGAACTCAGTGTCATTTTCTCATTGATGTCATTCTATTTGGACAGAGTAGGTTGTCCCAGTAAATGCCCTTGACACCTGCCCCACCCCTGGCTCAGGAAACTTAGTAATATTACATTCACTGCAGTTGGAGGGGAAATACCAAGTGCTCTGGACTTGAAGCCTAAGGAACACAGAACACTATGATGAAGCTCACAGCACATTATAGAATCATGTTCAAACTCAAATGCAGTGTATAATAACTATGACCATAAGGATCACCAGGTATCTATCTTTCTTTCATATTAATTCAGAATGCCCTAAGGTACAGTCTAAACATTGACATGCACCTAAAGCCTTCTGATGAATGGTTTTCTGACTATGCATAAAAACCAGAGCAGAGATAATGTTAGCATCTCATTTGAGATACTCTGGATGGGAAGCTCAACTCCAGCCTGCTCTCACAGACAACCACAGACCCTTATAAGCCTTCCTCAAGGGAAGGAGAATAAGCTTGTCTGACCCAGGCCCTCGGCTGCTATGCCTAATTGGTACTATGCTCACACTGGCGCTCTCCACTGGCCTCTCCTTGTGGAGACGGAGATAGATGGAGTCTTGAACACTTGAGATTCTTCCAGCCCATGCCTCCTTCTCCTACATCTGCCCTATTTCCTGGAAGTCAACAAGATGCTTTTGAAGAGTGAAACCACAGCTGGTACAAACAGCTGCACCTAACACCTCTTTCCAGAAGAAAATGAAGTCCAGTTCCAAGGTGCTGGACTCCTCATACCAAAGGGTGAGACGGTTGCTGGGAGGCCATTATCATCTGTCTCTGCTAAAATCTACCTACTGCACATATCACTAAGAGACGTTAAAGGTCGTTGCTCTGAAGTCAGAAAGACACTATTCAACACATGCAGAAGGTGGAAAAGAAGCTTTTTTCTGCTCATCATGAGACAGTAGCTCCAGGGCGGAGGACCTCCCGACCTGCCAATGCCGCACCCAGAAGGGGGACATCCATGTTTCTCCTCTATCAAAAGAACTCTAGAAAGAATCTCAAGACTTTCCTCAAATAAAGTTCTCAGGCTTGGAGTAGAGTGCTTTCCCAGCCTGTATTAAGTCTCATTTGAATCCCTAGTGTTCAGTCAAAAAGGAGGAGGAGGAGGAGGAGGAGGAGGAGGAGGAAGAGAGAGAGAGAGAGAGAGAGAGAGAGAGAGAGAGAGAGAATCCTCCCTAGGCCCCTGGGGGACTTTACAGGCCACTATCCATTTTGTTTAGACCTCCTAACTCCACCTCAGTATTTACAATTTTCTCTCTCTTTGTGGCAACTCCTAGCCACAATATGATCTAAGCATAGGCTCATCTGTTCTAGACTACATTTCCCAGAATCTCTTGCAGCTAGATGTGGCCATATGACTAGATTCCAGCCAATAGGATGGGAATGGCTCCATCGCAAAGCCTTGTCTTGGATATTTTCCACCTCCTACACCCTGAGACAGGCTTAAGGGTGCAAAACAAAAACTTCTGCTTGTCAATCTGATGTGCTTTCCTTATGACTGACTTGACAGCTAAATCCTGTCTTAGCCATTCTATTTGGGGATCTCTTTGTCATAGCAGCTTAGTCTATATGCTAGCTTCAGCATCTAAATACACCAGGGCTGGCAAAATGGCTCAGCAGGTAAAAATGCTAACTTCTTAAGCCTACAGACCTGAGTTCTGTCTCAAGAACCCATGGTAAAAGAACAGAACTGACTCTCAGTCTCTGTCTCTGTCTCTCTCTCTCTCTTTCTCTCTCTCATACATTCAACTAATTACATGGTTACCCTTTGTCTTATTATGTTCAACATCCCAAATGCCATTTCTTATGGTTTGGTCATAGTAGTTTCTTAGTAAACTATTTGTAAACTAAACAGGTTTTTAAAAAATGCCATTATGTAATAGAGATATAACCAGGCCCAAAGAAACTTACTCAAATCCGTTAGATGATGTTTATCCATGTAAGTAAAATGTCTCCTACACTTTTGGGAAACAGGGACTCAGGCTAGAGGGTCTGTGTTTAGGAATGCATTTGCAATGGGGGCAGGGACACGGTGACCTTGCACTGTGTCTCCCTGTCAGCTCTCTTCTGAGACAATGGGTCTTGTGCTTAACCACAGTCAGCTGAGGTTACAGCTTGTCTCATAATAACGAACTCAAACTGAGCACTTAGCGTGTCCCAGGCTCTGAACTAACTCCTCACGCACTGTGGCACTCCGATTCGTTTTATTCCTAACAATAACTCTAGAGGTAGGCACAATTATTTTCCCCAAATGGGCCACCCTGCCTCTCCAAAGGTCAGTAACTTGGTCCAGTGGTGAGGCTAGTAAAAAGGGACGATCCAAACCCGCGTTCTCTGAACCCACCGTAGCTGCCTTACTTCTCTCCGTGTATGACCGACTTCTATTCCTAACTACAAGGACAAACTTCGAGGGCTGGGCCAACTCATGCTCATCCCAGCAGAGGCCCAGAGATGTTTCTGGGGACTGTGATGCTTTTCCTCTGTGCATGACCAGCAGGGATGTGCACACACATTCCAGGCTACATGAGGGCAGAGGATAAACAGCTTCAACTCCAAGTCCACACCAGCTCACTTCTGCCCTCTCCTCCAGAGCTGTCCTGAGGCCTCGGTGACCTCTGGACCCTACCTGCCCCCACAGCTACCACCCACAGTTGTGCACACTTTCCCCCAGCTGTCCCTGGATTTCCTACCTGCTTCCAGCAATCCTCACCGAAGCCTTCAGGGGCCGGATATGCTGGTCTAGCCTGGTGACGGTAGAGTCCGAGTTTTGCGTCCTCCCTTCACCCGTATTGGTCCTTGCAGTCATTCTTTATCCATAAGAGATTGCTGCTCTTTATGCCCTCGATTTGCAAAGCCAACTCAATGGCCCAGTGGGAAAGTCTTATCCAGGGCTTGCAAACCTAAGGGTACAAGTTAATATGACTTCCAGACATGTTTCCTTTGGTCTGTATTATGCTTTTCAAGGAATTAGTTCATTATATTTGAAGTTGTCAGAATTCAGGGATGAGGATATAACTTGGTGGTAGAGCACTTGTCCCGCATGTACTCATCCCTGGGTTCAGTGCCATAAGGAAAAAATATTCTTGCTAGGTACAAAAGAACACACTGGAATCCCAGCCCTCAGGAAGTCCCAGGAGGGCAGAAGAGATGGCTCAGCTGTAAAGTGCACGGCTGCTCTTCCAGAGGACCGGGGTTCAACTCCCAACACCGTCATGGCAGCTCACAGTCATCTACAACTCCAGCTCAAGAGATTCAACTCCCTCTCTGGCTTCCAGGGGCGCCAAGCATGCACATGATACACAGACATACGTGCACACAAAATATCCATACACATGAAATAATTTCTAAAGGTGGATGCAAGATGATCATAAATTCAAGGCCAGGCTGAGCTATATAGCAAGTCCCAGACTACCCTGACCTATAGAAAGAGCCTGTCAAAACTAGAGTAATGGTGATTTGGGTATTTTGGTTTGGTTTTTTTTCAGTTGTCGGAATTTGTATACACACTCCTGTTTTAAGCCTATGGAGAACTCTGGAGCTCTGACAACGCTGGGCTCCCCTCTCCCATGTAGAAAAGGTTGTCCTTGAATTTGGGCACCCTACCAGGCTGACAGAACCCTCCCAGCTGACTGCAGTCCCCTCTCCTTTGTTACTTCTCCCATGAGGACATCCTTTTTGTCTACATGGCCTGCCTGAGCCCCTGGGATTTGAGTCTACAGCAGCTACACTGGGGTCTCCATTTTGATGAACACACTGGAAAGAGAAGGATACTAGTTCACCTGCTCTCGAAGGCGGCTTCAAGGGCGAGTCCATCCGGCCTATTGCTACACAAGGTTCATCAAGCTCTTGGCTGTCCCAGGCCCTGTGCAGGGCTGGACCCTAGACAGAGGTAGAAACATGGGTCCTTTGAGTCCTCCACAGCGCAGCTGCAAAGCTGTGAGCATGTGGTGGGCACACAGTGGGCACTTCCCTTGGATAACACATGGTCTACTGTGTACCATGATAATCTAACACTCCTCACCTCACTCCGAGATTTCCTCCTCTCAAGTCTGCTGCTCGGCTTACGTACCCTCGACCTGCTAAGGGGTGACCTTTCTAGAAAGCTAATCCCTTTTCAGCCTGAATCCCTTGTGCGTGTGTCTACTCACACACGTGTTTCTAGATAACACGCCTCCTCATTAGCTTTGCAGACAGGGAATGGAACGCTGGCATCATACGCCCAGGTGGATGACCCAGGCGCTGCTAATCCCACTGCCCTATCCAAACAGTCGGTAGCCGAGGTGCAGCGAAGATCCGGATTGCCAGATCTGCAGATTTTTCAAGTAGCCAGGAGTATCATACGGAAGGACAATAGCCTCTATTAATAAGACCTGATCTGAATAGCGAGCCATGATGTGCTTGAGAGACTCTCTGAGGTCCAGGTGCCAGAAAGTTCATCCAAACACCAGGAAGGGAAGGCTGCTCTCTGGCCAACCCATTGGAAGGAAAGCTCAGCCTTGGGGGCTCCAACCCTCTTTGCACCCCAGTACCACCCAAAGCCTTGGGAGAGTATTCCAACATGCTGAGCTGTCTTGCACCTGGAGTCTTGTCCTCTACAATAACAATACAACTGGGAGACTGTCATTGATTTAATTCTGATTGTTGTGGCCTCCAAAATAAACCTTTTTTAGTTGATTGGGGTTTTTTTCCCCCTACGGAGTCTGGAGCTCTTGACCCTCATTCCTCCACCTCCCAGGTGCTGGAATTACAAGTGTGGGCTGTTGTGCCAGGCCAAACCCCCCATTTCTTAACTCACACTGTACTATCTGGATCTTTCCAATAAGTGGCCTTGCCAGTTCCTTTTCTTCTGTTTACAAAGAATTCATTGAGATGGAAACACTTATCTTGAAGCAGGTGTCATCCCTTCCTCCCCAAACCGCATGAAATTAGCATATCAATAGCCTGGCAGAGGGACTTCTTTGAGAGGTGGCAGATTATAACTCCTCTTGCCCCTGACACTTATAAAGCTTTTTAGAAAGAGAGAACAATTTCCAAATGAGAAAATGTCACAGATGGCCACAAACTAACTTCCCTGGGGATGATCATTTTGATGCTAATATTCTTTCTCCTGGTTTAGAAAAAAAAATGTCTAAATGCCCACCTGAGGATTTCTTCCTTCCTGCTGGGGCATTCGCCCTTCTACCGCGGGTAATGAGGAAATGAGATGCTCAGGAAGGTGGCCGGGACAGGCGGCTCATTCTGCACCCCCATTGGTCAGACCTGGCACCAGCTAGAACGGGGCCGGGTGAGCTTTGAGGGCAGCCCAGGGACTTGACTCTCTCTCTCTCTCCCCCCTCTCTCTATCTTCAAAGCGTAGAGCAGACATCAATTAATCCTCAAAAGATGCTTTCAAGGCAAACATTATCCCTTTTGGAGCCCCGCTAGCTAAGGCAGGTAGTTGGAGGAGGACAGAGGAAGGGACAAAGGAGCTCAGAGCTCTGGGCCCCAGACCTTGTTCTCTGGAGAGACTCAAGTTGCAAAAAAAAAAGAAAAAAAAAAAAAAGACTAATCCCACAGAATGGAGGAGGAGATGGCTAGCAGGGCACCTGCCCATGAGGCTGTCTCTCAAGGCTTCCTGGTGTTCTGTCCCCTCAGATGTCACAAAGCAAAAAAGGGTCAGAGGCCTGGGTACAACTCTGTACCAGAAACCAGAAAAAGAGTTCCAAGAACTGGACTGTTCTCCAAAACCCCTCTATAGCAAACATGTGCGCAGAGTTCACACCAAAATCTGGGTCCCATTTGCCATACTGAGTTCACTCTAGCTCCACCTCCCCTCCTCTCCGAAAATGGGGCAGATGGGGTTTGTGTGCGAGCAGAGGCAGAGCCCTGCCTAACTGGTCTTTGCATCTTGGATCTAACAGATCCAAGCACTCATACCCATGAGGATCACAGCCGGTCACCGGGTCAGCCATAAATGTCACACATTCTCACATGACATGTTTATCCAACCTTTACAGTTTTGTTCTGAGATTCCCAGAAAATTGGTATGCCCCTGGTCAAACGATTAAAACAGCCTCTCCTCAGCTTCTTTTGGCATTGTGGCGACCTTCCTTGCTGGTGTGCACGTGGAGAATGCGCACAGCCTCCACCACACCCAGTCAACGCTTGGAGTGGAATTTGCTTTTCCACAAACCGTGTACAGTTGGCTTTCCTAAACAGAGCCCGTGCCGTGTGCAACAGGACAGACACTGGGGATTGGCGTGTTTATAGGAAGACGTCCACTAGAGGATCAGAACAGGATTTCTCGCCTCTTACCAATCATCAAAGAAGTAGGGGAAATTGCTTCACAGCTGACTTCTAAACAGCTATTCTGGCACAGACTTGCAGGCATGTATGCATGCTCACGGTGGCCTAGAACATGCAAGGGAGGCTACACAAACCTGTGGAGAGCTACGGAGAGCAGAACGGGCATAGGGCAAGTCTCTTAAGGTTTTATTTTTTAATTGTATACACATGGGAGCGGCGGGGCACGAGCGCAAGCGTGTCCGCCGAAGTCAGAAGACGTGTTAGATTTCCCCGAAGCTGGAGTTACAGGTGCTTCTGAGCCACCCCACGTGGGTGCTGGGACCCGAGCTCAGGTCCTGTGCGGGAGCGGCATGCACTCTTAACTGTTCAAGCTATCTCTCCAGCCCGGGAAGCCCTTTGACCCTTGCTTTATGCCCTTTTGTCCTGTATAACACTGCTTTTTGTGTGTTGAAAAGTCACAAAACGAGAACTATATTTTAACATCATTTGTTTTTTTCCGAAGGGGATCATGTGTCCCTATTCTTTTGTTTGTCTTTGTTGTTTTGAGACAGGGTTTATCTGTGTGGCTCTCGCCACCCTGGAACTCTGTAGGCCAGGCTAACTCACAAAGATCCGCTGGCCTCTGCCACCTGAGTGCTGGGATTAAAGGCAAGCACCATCATGCCCAGCAATGTGTCACTAGTCTATGCAAAGTACAAGGGTAGATTTTGTAAACATCTTCCTGACTACATGAACTACAGAAACTCTTGAGACAGGCACAGTGACACACGCATGTCACTTGGAAGGCTGAGGCAAAAGAATCAAGGTAATCCTCCCCTACACAGCAAGTTTGAGACCACCCTAGGATACATGAGACCCTACCCACCCCCACCCCCAAAACACCGCGAACTTTCGTCCTGATACTGTGAACACCTACACGGCTTCCCTGGAAGTCACCCTGAGATGCACACTGGATGGAAGTGAAAGCCAAAGATGCATTTGGTAGTATGCTGTGCAGTCAGACCTGAAGACCTGATCCACACCTGCAAGACCAGCAACATGCTCAGCCTTGTCTCCCCTTCAGGAAAAACCGAGATGTCATACTGCCTTCCCCACTTGCCCACCACCAGTTGGGCTTGACTCCAGATCCCATTCCCCAGAAAACCCAAACACGACGTCACAAAAACAGCCCACAGAATGACATCCCTTCATTATCAAAGCCATCTTTTTCTTCCTTCAAAGTTGGGGTTTTTCAGCCGGGCAGTGGTGGCGCACGCCTTTAATCCCAACACTCGGGAGGCAGAGGCAGGTGGATCTCTGTGAGTTCGAGACCAGCCTGGTCTACAAGAGCTAGTGCCAGGACAGGCTCCAAAGCTACAGAGAAACCCTGTCTTGGAAAAAAAAAAAGTTGGGGTTTTTCAAAGGGTACAAACCTCTTTGCCCATCCAAGTGTTTCCTTAGAAAAATTTAGGTTGGAGGCTTGGAAAACAGAAACCTCACCTCCCAAGGTCCTCACTGGTGTAAGGCGATCGATCAATCAGAAATGAAGTAAAATTAAGCTGAAGTGAAGTGGCTGATGGGAAAACCCAAATTGTTTACAACGGCTACACTTGACACATTCTTCTCGTGAATACAGCTAGACTAGAGGTTCTCAACCTTCCTAATATTGCCACCCATTGATATATAGCACCTCACCTTGTGGTGACCCAACAATAAAATTATTTTCATTGCTACTTCATAACTGTAATTTTTCTACTGTTATGAATTGTTAATACAAATATCTGGGATTCCCGATAGTCTTCGGCGACCCTGTGAAAGGGCTGTGCAATCCTAAGGGGGTCGCGACTCACAGGTTGAGAACCTCTGAGCTAGACAGAGTTGAGAGCAAACCTGCCACTGGGAATCTTAGTGCACCCTGTGTCCCTTGCACTCCTGGTATCCAGCAGTAGGAAGTTCCAGGATCAAACCGTCCAGTTCAACCTGACTTAATGATAGTCACAGGGATCCTGAAGCTGGGCCTTTACTGTTCGCATTTGCCATCACAATCCTTGAAGTCATGGGGGCGGGAGCGGCGCAGATTTGTGCAACAAACCAGAATGCATTCCTGTCAGGGCACGAATGTCCTTCTTACTCTACTTTTGCCCTCTCCCTCCCAAGGCTGGTTTAGAAATGAAGGGAAGAAGCTAAGAAAACTCTCACCTTTAATATTAATCAGAACTCTGCAGTCCCCGGATGATCAGAGCCCAGACTACATAGGACTTGAAAGAGCAATTGAGACTTTGATATGGAATAGGCAGGAGGGGTGGTAGAGAGCAACCTGGGAGGCCTAGGGCTCAGCTTCCCCCAGCTCCATCCCGGCCTTGCCCAGTGTGGCTAGCTTCTGACTATCTGACTCCCGTCTCTACCCTTCGGCCTGCGGGATGAGCACTGTGAAACCCCATATACGGTTCTTGCCCACTTGCCTTGATTTACTTAAGAACCAAAAGAACCAGGAATGTTAGTGGCCACTCCCTACCTTCTCTCACTGTCGTCTCCCGGGTACCACTTCATCCCTACCCCGAGGAAAACAGTAGCCCATTACTATCAACCCCATTTTAGAGACCAAGAACTGAGGCCCAGCGCGCTGATGCGGCAAGGCCGGGCCGTTTGCCCCTGCAGCCCTCATCTGTTTAGAGCATTGAAACGCGTGGCCAGGATGATGTGCTGCAAAGACTTCTGGGTTGTGAGAGGTTCCTGCCCGTAGAGAAAATGGAACTCCATCCTCCTCACGCCAGTCCTAGAGCTCTCTGTGGATTCAGCCTACGCTATACTCTGAAGCTTCCATTCTTGGATTTTTGTTTTCTTCCGGGAAAGCCACAAGCTTAATGTACCCCAACCTCTCGAACTTGCTTCGCTGCTGAAGGTGGCCTTGAATTCCTAATCCTTCTGCCTCTACCTCTCAAATTCTGGGATTATAGGTGTGCACTAACACAGACAACTTACCACTGATTTTATAGAAAAATTTGCAACTAAGCCTATCTCAGAAATCCAATAGCCAAGGCAGGGTGGGGAGTGGGGATGGGAGCGAACTGTTTTCCCATGGGACTCTGGTCCCTGGATAGCTCTGAGTCCCTGGGACAGGAGGAGGGGCAATGCTAGGGGACTGTTAGCTAGGGACCTCACACCTCAGTGGTCCTTTAATGACTCCAGGCATAAGCATCAGTAAGAATCCCACATCCTGCCGGGCGGTGGTGGCGCACGCCTTTAATCCCAGCACTTGGAAGGCAGAGGCAGGCGGATCTCTGTGAGTTCGAAACCAGCCTGGTCTACAAGAGCTAGTTCTAGGACAGGCTCCAAAACCACAGAGAAACCCTGTCTCAAAAAAGCAAAAAAAAAAAAAAAAAAAAAAGAATCCCACATCCTATTCCCTATTCTTAGCTGTCAGTATTTTAGATTCTAGAGCCCAGATGGGGCACAGCTGCCCAGAGCTAAATGTGTTTAAAGGAAACAAGCATCTGTGGGGTCACCTTACACGTGCCTTTCTAGAGCTCATCCTGTCCAAGGGCTTCCAGCAGTAGGAAGCTCCAGGATCAAACCATCCAGTTCAACCTGACTTAATGATAGTCACAGGGATCCTGAGAGGTGTCCTCCGCCCAGACTCAGTGGCAGCCACACACCCCTTCTTCATCCCTTTACTGAAGAGCTCTTCTTCCCAGGGAACCAACGAATGCACCACGGCTCCTCTAGCCCCACTGAATCTTTCTCCAGACCAGTGGTTCTCAGCCTCCCTAATACTGCGACCCTTTAATACCTCATGTTGTGGTGACCCACAACCTGTAGCAGGTTTTCTTTGGGGCCACCAACCAGCTCCCAAATTATGACATGGAGACTTCTTACTTATGAACGCTCGGCTTTATCTTATGCTTGTCCCACTCCCTCTTATAATTAACCTGTTTCTCTTCACCTATGGTTTGCCTTGGAACTTTTTCTTTCCCCCAAGACACAGTTTCTTTGTGTAGCTTTGGAACCTGTCCTGGAACTTACTCTGTAGACCAGGCTGGCCTCAAACTCACATAGATCCACCTGCTTCTGCCTCCTGAGTGCTGGGATTAAAGGTGCGTGACCTTGGGACTTTTTTACCTTTCTCTCATTCTGTACGCCCTACTCTGTGTCTGGCTGGCTGACAGCTGGCTGGCTGGCCCCAGGTGTCTCCCTTTCTTTCTCCCTTGCTCTCTTCTCTCTGCTCTGCCCTATTCCTCCTCCTATTTATCTTCTCTGCCTGCCAGCCCCACCTAACCCTCTACTGCCCAGCTATTGGCCATTCAGTTTTTTATTGAACCAATCAGGTGCCTTAGGCAGGCAAAACAACACATCTTTACATCATGAAATAAATTCAGCATGAACAAATATAACACATTGTTTGGTTGAAAGCATCCCCTCAGCCCCTAACATCCTTATACCCAAAGAATCTGGAATGTTTGGGTTAAGGCTCCACCCCAGCCCCTGGCATCCATGTATCCAAGGAGTCTGGAATGTTTGAGTGGAAAGTTCCACCCAAGCCCCCTTCCCTCGGAGTTGCCACAGTCCAAACTCCACCTCCGAGAAAGTCCACCAAACGGTGACCCCTCCCCAGAGAGGCTCAAGACCACTCCCACAGGCTGTTTAAATTGCCCCCCAGAGAATGAACAGGTAGTCTTTCTGGTCTTTCTTTCCATCTCCATCCCTGGGGGGCTGGAAGTCCACCCAGGAGTGCTAGTATCCATTAAACCTGGGTTTTTTCCAATTCGGTCTGATTTGGTCTGATTTGGATGATTGCACAGACAGAGAGATTTATGGGGGCATAAAGACTTTTCACACATCTTTGCCCAGTTAAAGTAGTATTCCACGTGTAACACCAGCCATAAAATGATTTTGTTGCTGCTTCATAACTGTAATTTTGCTACTATTATAAATCATTATATATACATATATATGTGTGATATACAGAATATCTGATAGTGACCCTATGAAAGGGTCCTTTGATCCCTTCCCCAAGGGATTGCAACCCACGAGTTGAGAACCACTATCCTAGACCCTCTCCTCTAAGTAGAACAGCTTCCTTTCTTCGCTGACCAAATCTAGAAGATGCTTACCCTACCCCAGCCAGAATATTCTCTATTTCCTCTCTGGGGGAGGTGTCTGCCCAGGTCTAGGGAGGGAAACTACCTTCTAAGAATGTGGGGGTCTAGACCTTCAGGAGCAGGGGTCCTTGCAGGAGATGCTGCTCTGGACAGTGAGGAAGACAACCCCACCCCACACCTAAGCTTAAGAACATAGCTATCTACTGGCCCCTTTTCTCAGCTCTGATTTGGCATGAGTCACTGTCATAGAATTTCTCTTGCTGTGATAAAAAAAAAAAAACCAAAAGCTACTTGGGGGAAGAAAGGGTTTGTTTCATCTTACAACCCTCAGTTCACGCTCCATCATTAAGGGAAGTAGGGACAAGGACTTGGAGGAAGGAACTTATTATAAAGAAGAGGCCAAGGAGGGGTGCTGCTGACTGGCTTGCTCCCCATGGCTTGCCCAGTTTGATTTTTATACACCCCAAACCAACTACCCAAGGGTGACATTCCTTTTAGTAGACTGGGTCCTCCCACATCAATCATTAATCAAGAAAATGCTCCCACAGACTTTCCTACAGGCAGTCTGGAGGAAACATTTTCTCAATTAAGGTTTCTCATCCCAGATTAAGGACTAAGGACGAGGCCAGTCTAAAGCCAGCAGTGCGAACAAGGCAGGAGGCCTGCATGGGCTTCCCACACAGGAGGCCGCAGTGAGCTACACAGGCATCTCACCTTGCCAGCCATATCTCTGCCACTCCAGGGCTGAGACCCCACTATAACCAGGGCTCCCCAGAAAAGGGATGCAAAGTGGGGAGAAGACTCATGAACAGATGGGGAAGCTCTGGTCAAGCTAGGGCCGACACCGACCGCTGAAGTGATTTGTTAGTCCTTTCTTCACGAGTTAATTCACTTCCAGCAGATTCCATTAGTGCCCTTACAGACCCAGGGCCTGGAGGAGGGCCCTGGAAGAGCTGCTGACTCAGCCACGGAAGGGGGTAACAGGGAAGGCAGGCCGCCTTGCACGGGAGCCCTTCGCCCAGGGTTTCTGTTTGAAGAGCTTAGAATAACTATTTGCTAAGCTATTGTTAGGCAGCACCTCCACACCACATAGAGAGAGAAAACACATGAACCTTTGGCCACCACACGTAAATGGCCAACCAGAGGCTGATGCAATGCAGGAAAAGGATTCTCGTGTAAAACAATCTGCTCTTCCTGAGAGCAAGAATAAAACAAAAGCCAAGGACATAAGGTAGTCCATTGGCAGCTGGGGACCCATGCCCTGGATGGGGGGAGGAGCGGTGACCTCTGCAAGTGTCTGTGAGCACTCCTGCCACTATCATGACAAATAACAGCAACTTGTGGGTGGGTGTGCACGTGCACAGGTGTGTATGGAGACCAGAGGACTGCTTCTGGTGTCCCTCCTCGGTCGTCACCTTGAGTGTGTGTGTGTGTGTGTGTGTGTGTGTGTGTGAGAGAGAGAGAGAGAGAGTGTGTGAGTGTGTGTGTGAGAGAGTGTGTGTGTGTGAGTGTGTGTGTGTGAGTGTGTGTGTGTGTGTGTGTGTTGAGGCAGGGTTTCTTATTAGCCTGGAGCTCACCCGGAAGGCTGAACTGACTGGCCGTCCACCCGCAAGATGGACCTGCCTCCACCTCCCTTGTATGATTATTTCAGGGGTTAAGCTAGCCGGGTGGATGGAACAAGGGGCCCCACTCCCTTCAACAGAACTGACTGGCCATCCACCCCCAAGGTCGACCTGCCTCCACCTCCCTAGCACCTAGATTACAAGCACCCAGCGGGCCAGAACTCGAGTCCTCAGGGTTGCCAGGAAGGGTTGACATATAGCCAAGGACCTGGGCAGTGAGCTCTGTGTGTAGGTCTCATTTACTCCTCGGGACTTTGGGGAGGGGATGAGCTGTGTCGGGGGAGCAAAGCCACACAGCTGCAATGTGCCCCAACCGAGGCCAGGTGTGTTTGAGACTTTCTGCTGTGCACTTTGCCACCCTGTGACCCAACTAAATTCCTCAAGCCACAGCAAGGCACGGGAATAAGGACGATCTTGGGAAACTGGTCTAGGCGCACACATGCCCTCCCCAGGTGAAGGGCTCTCAACGGGTGGCTAACTCCTGAACTATGCTCTTCCATAGGGTGAATGAACCCGCTTCTTAATGGCCCTTTTGGTTCAAACCACAACTAGGACTAGGCACCCAGGGACCAGCCCGGTGATTGGGTGGGGGTGGGGATGCACATAGCTGGGGCACCATCCTTCCCTCCAAGAGGTGACAGTCCCCTGGCCTTATACCCAGGCAAAGAGTTTCAGACTCCATTCTAGCTCCGCGGTCCTGCTCAGAGACTCCTTTGATCATGAAGAAGTATTTCTTGAAGCATTTTGTCCATCTTCTATTTATTCTATAGGGACCCACACGCAAGGAACACCTTTCACAACTAACTGGGAGACAGTTTTCCCCGAAGCTGAGCTGAGCGCCCACCTAGCAGCCTGCCTACCCAGCTTTTCAAAGTCCTTGGTCCCTCTTTGGCTGTCACAGTTCTCCACGGCTTCCTCCCACACCCACACCATCCCCTCCAACCCAACAGAATCACGTTTTTCCATCTGTTAGTACAGTCTGGTGCCTGGTCATCCCCACTGGACCTTACCCTTGCCCAGGGAACAGAGGGGATGACCTGAGCAGTGTGGCTTCACATCCGTGTGCCCTCCATGGGCTGCTGTCAGTCTCTCTGCTCTAGAGACACACGTGTGATGGGAGAGAGGGGGATGCTGCACCCAGGGCACGTGACCATAGGTGCGCAGCCCAGAGCAGCAGAGCTCCAGAAGGGAGTGCTGAAATGTCACCCCAAGTCTTCCGAGACTCAGAGATAGGAGGACGGATGCCCTCCAAGACAACCCCGAAGTGCTCGGGATCTTGTCCAAACTAAGGGATCTCAACCTCAAAGACATATCTGATGCCAAGAGTAAACATGCCACCTACTTCCCAGCCCAGCCCAGTTCTGCACACCATAGGGCACAGAGACAAAACACAGGAAAAGTTGACAGTGGATGGCACCCCTAAGCCTCTCCTGGCCAGACACCCCCCCCAAGCCCCTTTCAGTTGGGTTTCAACAGCCTTTGCTGTCCTTCTTTTTCGCCAACCTTCATTATTTTCATGGACACTCTCTGGTGAGTGTTATAAGCACTATTGTATGAAAACAGTAGCCTGTTGCAGGTTAGTGTTTTTAACTGACCACTGTGTTATTAGCACACACCAGTCTACACAACCTGTTTTTAACCACTAGTTCTTCACTTTTCAATTATTACATTCCTATCAAGGAAAAAAGGGATTTGGCTATCTCTACCACACACACATACCCTTTTTCTCTCCAGTCCATGGTTTTCTGCCTGCCTGCCTACAATCTGTCTCTGTATTTGTCTCAGTCTATCCATCCATCCATCTATCTCTCCCACACACCCTCTCCTCTTTCCCCTCTGTGTCTATATATTTTAAATAGATTTCTATTTCCTCAGTGATTATTATTTCTATGGCTGTGGTTATACAAACTCTCTTCAGAGCTGAGAGATATAGTATACTATGATTACATTTTCTGCTCTGAATAACTTGTGTTCTCAGGAATTAATAATTGGATCATTTAATTCATTTGCTTAGTGTTGTATGTACTTGTACTGGCTGATTTTGTGTGTCAACTTGACACAAGCTAGAGTCATCAGAGAGGAGGATACTCAGTTGAAGAAATGCCTCTATGAGATCCAGCCGTAAGGCATGTTCTTAGTTGGTGATTGATGGGGAGGGGCCCAGCCCATTGTGGATGGGCCTGGTGGTCCTGGATTCTATAAGAAGGAAGGATGAGCAAACTATGAGGAGCAAGTCAGTAAGCAGCATCCCTCCATGGCCTCTGCATCGGCTCCTGTCTCCAGAATCCTGCCCCGTTTGAGTTCCTGTCCTGACTTCTTTGCTGGTGAACAGCAGTGTGGCAGTATAAACCCTTCCTCCCCAGCTTGCTCTTCGGTCATGGTGTTTTGTCGCAGCAGTAGAAACCCTAAGTCAGTACTCAATATTCAGTCAAGCACTTTTGAAAACAAAGTAAATTTGGATGGATGGATATGATTCTAGCATTTTCTTGACGGAAAACTTATTTGATCTTGATAATATTACAGCCACTCCCCTAAGCAAGCTAGGTCCTGGGAAGACACTTGCTTGGTATATACTGCTAATGTCTGCACTTGGTACATATTTCTCAAGGAAAGAGGGAAAACCCACAACCTTTTTCGTATTTTCTATTACATCACAATAATGAAAATAGAATGTCACGAGTAAAAGATTTTGAATGTTTTAACTTATTTCATTATATGTAGAGTCTGTAGTATCAATTTAGTATCAATTTAGTATCAATATAATTTAGTATCAATCTAGTGAAAAAGCTGAACACTTTTGCCCGTACACTCTCAAATCTGATCATGCTCCATTTCAGTACAGCTGCTGGTGTACTGAGCTACCCTTCCATCTCCTGGCATGGTATTAGCATCTACTAAGCATACAGCTGATGGCATGCATCATTGGTGCTGGCAAACAGTGCTCAGAATGACTCTAAAAAATGCCTTAAGACATAAAATGTAGCGCCTACACTACGGGACGGTATGTGAGCCGAGAACTAGGCTGGAGACTTAAAAACATACACACACAGACAGAGGCACAGGGACACGGGTCATCCTTGATACAAGAGTGCCAAGAATGCCAACTTTATTGGGCTTAGGGGCAGGTTACATGGGGATCCTTAACTGATAGCCATGCCCCGCTCTCGGGATCTTTCAGCTGCAGACTCACCAGAACCCACTCCCCTGCCATCAGGGTCTCGTGCTCAGAGCAGCTGCAGGCACTAGTAAACAAGTTGTTTTGCTCAGTTCACTCCGGCAGGCAAAGGGTCTGAGGCAGGCAAAGAAAGTCAAGGGGCCAGGGGTCTGCAGCCCCAACAATAAAATAGGAATGGGGGCTCAGTGCCTAACTAGCTCACTGTGCCATTAGAGCACTTCATTCGCCCAGAGTCTCGGTGAGACCCCCTGACTCGGTACTCCAGTCTCCCCAAATGGAACCCTAAAACAGAGGACTCCAGCAACACCCCTGCCCACCAGACGTCTCTACCTGAAGTGAAATCCCACAGCTCCCCCAGCTCAAGCTTGCAGAGCAGAGCAGAGCCCACCCACAGCTGACTCCCCACCTGTTCTCACACCTCCAGTCTGCTCAGCCCCAGGGCTGTGGGGTCACTTATGTCTCTATTTTTTGTCACTTTCCCAATCCAGTTCCTCCACAAGTCCTACCACCTGACCCAAAATGCAAAAGTCCAGCCACTCCCCGTTACTATTGCCATCCAGGACTGAGCTCTATCCTCCGCCTGCTCTCCCTGTTCTCCCCCTGCCTCCCCCAGGCCTCCCCCTAATCTCCCCTCAACAGTGGTGATGCTGCTAAAGGCCCTCCATGGGCTCCCAACTCTAAAGATAAGGCCCTCCCTCTCTGCCCCAGCCACACCCACAAAACAACAACTGCACTTCCCCCTCAGGACCCCACCATGATCCAGCTGCCTGGGTCCCCTGCTTCAGGTGATCCTAGAACAGCAGGTTTAGTGAGGTCCTCCCCAGTCACATTGTTTTCAATTCTTATCCTCAGCGCTCCCTGTTCAGCGTTCCTGCTCTAGTTAGTTCCTCTGTAGTTCACTTCTCTACTGAAAATCCCTTCTGAAGGCAGCGCTGAAACCAAGCTCCACAGTGGCAAGGATACTCCCCATGTTTTTCGCCACTACAGGTCCAGTCCTAGAACGGTGCTGGCTTCAACGTGTGTTGGGCTAATAAGGACTTCTCAAAATAGTTTCACCCATACAAGACTGGTTTGTTCTATTTTATGTGTGAGTGTTTTGTCTGTGTTATGTACATGTACCATATATGTGTTATGTGTCTGAGGAAGTTAGATGATGTTGGACTGCACCCCAACCCCAGGAACTGGAGTTAGATATGGCTGTGAGTCACCATATGGCTGCTGGGAATAGAACCCAGGTCCTTTGGAAGGGCAGCCCATGCTCTCGACTGCTGAGCCATCTCTCCAGCCTCAAGAAAGGGAAATTTTGTAACCCCCTTCAAGATATAAAGATACATGATTTGGCTCATTGTGCATACATGTTTGTGTTAACCTGTGTGTCTATGTATTTCTGTCTGTGTGTGTTTAGCTATGTGCATGTGTCATATGTGTTTCTGTGTTTCTATTGCTGACTGTGTGTTTCTGCATGTTTCTGTGTATGTATGTTTCTCTGTGTGTGTGTCTATGTGTGTGTACGTATGTTGTATATGTGTGTGAATATGTGTGTGTGTTTCTGTATGTCTATTGCTCTGAGTATATCTGTATTTCTGTATGTTTCTGTGTATGTGTCTATGTGTGTGCATGTGTATGTATATATGTATGTTTGTATATTTGTGTGTGTGTGTGTGTGTGTTCCCTCTCCTGCTCCCAGAGATGGAAACCATCTGCTCAGTGGAGACAGAAGGAGGTGCAAGTACCACTGACCCGAAGGTGATTGTCACCTACAAGCTTGAGAGGAAGAAACGGTGGCTGAGAAGGGAAGAGAAATTAGCACATAGATGAGAAACACACTTTCAGAAACTCCCTCTCAGGTTGTGAGTCAGTTGAGGCTGGCACTGGTGACAAATTAATTTCATGACGCTGTTGCTTGCACTGGAACTTTTAGACTCTTTAAAAAAAAAAAAAACAAGCCGGGCGGTGGTGGCGCACGCCTTTAATCCCAGCACTTGGGAGGCAGAGGCAGGCGGATCTCTGTGAGTTCGAGACCAACCTGGTCTACAAGAGCTAGTTCCAGGACAGGCTCCAAAACCACAGAGAAACCCTGTCTCGAAAAACCAAAAAAAAAAAAAAAAAAAACAACTGATGTGTGGAAAAGAGCCCATGCGTCTACCTGCATATCTATTAGTTCGGTCTAGTAACAAAACAAGTTGTTTTCCAAAAGCACTTGCTTGGAATGTGCACCGAACCACCTACTGTGTGCCCAATGGACCAAGAGAGAAAGAACTAAAACTCTAGAAAGGCTCAGGGAGCTCCCACAGGTGGCACTGCCAACTGGAAGCCGCCATGCTGAGCGTGCCTGCTCAAAGCAGGAACTAGAATGACCTGCTCAGAAGTAGCTGGTTCCTCCTGCAAAAGGCCCAGGCCTTGGAGGGGAGCAGAGACCTGAAGGTGGTCATGGAGTTCTGTGCAACGCTCTGAGACATGCCACCTTCTCCCTTTGCTCCTCTGCACACCCTAACAGATGTGCTCCTAACCCAGGACCTCAGCACAAGGTATCAGCAGCTCCCTAAGCTACCAGGCTGCTCCCCCAGTATCTGCACATCTCAGTTCAGCAAACATCTTCATAGGGAGCACCTGGGAGCACCATCTACATAGGGACAAACCCATACACATGTGCCCCTGGCCTTGCTTCGTTTCCCTACACAACATCTCCAGTTATATTTAGCCTCTGCCGGTCACCCCCACCAGAAAGTGGGCCCTCTGGCAGGGACTATGTCTTGTTAGCAGCTACATCCCAGCACCCACAGTGCTTGGCACATAGGGAGAAATCAATGAATAATTGATGGGTGAATGAACAAAAAGTACCCATAATGCTTCTGCGATTTGGGTTGTTTATTTCTGTCCCTTTCTATGGGATTAAAAATTGATATGAAAGGAAAGATTGTACTTTTGGCTACTCTGCCTCAGCCCCTCCCACTGGGCTGCACAGGACTGCCACTCAGCAAATGGTGGGTGCATGATGAAGAATGGGTGGATGGATGGACAGATGCTATAATCAGTAGGGTCACTGATGAAATAATGGAACTGCTCTCTGCACAGCTCTCCCTGTGAAGTGGGTGGCCTAATAGGAGAAATTCAGTAGCTCTGGCCAGTGGTCCCATGGGTCATATTGTGGCCTCAAGGATAGGCGATCAGAGTTGGGGACAGAATCCAGAGGTGACCAAGGTAAGTCAATAGAAGTTGGAGCTGGACGTGGTAGTTCAGGCCTGGAACTCCAGCTACTCAAGAATGATAGACAGAAGAATCCCAAGCCAAGGCCTGCGAGGACCACAGAGAGAGTTCAAGGACAGTCTGGACTAACAGTGAGACCCTGTCTTAAGATAAAAATAAATGGACTAGGGATGTAGCTCAGTAGTTAAGTGCTTGCCTTTAAGAAAGCTCTGTGATTAATCAATCTGCAGTACCAGCACTAACTCCCTACCCCCAACACATCCAAAAGACTCAGGGCTAAGCATGGGTGGGAAGAAGGGGGAAATGGAGCCAAAGGCCCTAAGACCTTAGTTTAGGTGACTGAGAAGCCTGAGGATGATGAGCAGCTCTTAGGATATCAGTTAGGGTGGGGGTGGGGGGTGCAGGCAGCAGGATGGGGTCGTCAGGATGAGGTGGGGTTGTGGGCACCGACCCACGGAAATTACAGCATTTACTGTTGTACTAAGACCCAAGCGGGCTACACAGACCCATGACAAGCCGAGTCTATGGAGCCTTGAACCATAATTCCAAATGGAGAGGCAAGCAGAGGCAAACAAACACTCACAGAAAGCTCTGATCTAGACCAGATCCTAGACATGTGATGTGGGGAGCAACATTCTCAGCTGGGTGCACAAGGAAAGATGCTCCTGAAGAGGGGGCCTTTGTCACGATACGACAGAGAACATGGGTGACAGGGAAGTTTCTGCTCCAGGGCTTCCGTCCACTTGAAGGAGTCTGAGACAGTCATCAGCAGACACTGAGGGGTCAGAAGAGATTCTCAGACAAATGGGAAATGTCTAACAACTGCCGCGACAAGGGAGTGGGAAGGGGGAGAAGGGAGGCTATGATGGGACCACACACGGAGGACTGAAACCACAGATGTGCAAAAGGCACATTCAGTGTGGCACAAGTGCACACCTTGCTGATATTATCTGTTGGTGGCACTTTGTGTCCCGGCTGAGGGACAAAACCAAAAGCCCTAGTCTCCCTGACTCTACTTGCTGTGAGATGGATTTGTAAGCAAGAGCAAGCTGCAGACTGCCATACTGGTGAGTGACTTTTGCTTGTTTGAGGTTTTATTTATGTGGACGTGGATGTGTACCTGCTTGTCTGTATGTGCGGCACGTTCATGCAGATTCCCATGGAGACCAGGAGAAGGCATCATATCCTCATAACTGTAGTTACAGGTAGTCAAGTCACCCAGGCCGTGGGGGGGGGGGATTTCATTGACCAAGCCATGAACAAACCCATACTTCCCACCTGTGGGATCTTGAGTGAACTGCTTTAACTTGGAAAAGTGTTCTTTTGTTCGCTCTCTTGGCTTCCACTGAATGAATAGATGGATGTTTCCTGGTATTTTGTTTTGAGCTAGGATCTCATGAATCCCAGGATGACCTCAAACTCAGGTCAGGCAAGGATGACTTTGATCTCCTGGATCCTCCTGCCTCCGAGTTCAAGTTCTAAAGCTGCAGACACGCACCACACACGGACTTACATCTTATAGACCCAAAGTCTTCAACTGACATTTTCATTCAGTTTGTATCTTGTCCCTAAGACCAGAATGCAAAACAAAACAAAAAGAACCCCCCAAAGAACACAAACCACAAAATCGCTTCCCTGTTTAGCACCCCACCCATCACTGTACTATACAGACCCTTCCATATGGGGAGCTCTGCAGTAGCCCTACTGAGAGACCATCTTAAGAGCAGACTCCATTTCTCCAGCTCTCTAGCTTTTCTACCCTTCAGTGAGAGACCCTCTCAGCCTGGCCTCCCACCTCAGCCCCAGTAAAAGGAAGCAGCAAAGATGATTCTTCCTTCTTGAAATCCCCTGGCCATCGCTGGACTGCTCCTGAGTCACATTTGGCTGGCCTCCAGGGCAGGTTGAACCAGGAAGACTGAACGTATGGCCCATCTGGCGCCCACAGGGTCACAAGCTAAACTATGTTCCTTTCCAGCCATGTGATGAAGCCTTCAGGCTACCCTAAGGGTCCTTTGAATAAGATGAAGTAAAGGTCATGTGAGTAAACAAAGCTATTTCAAGGGGTCTTCACAGCTGTGCAGGTCAGTTCACGCTGGGAAGTAATTGTGCCCCTCAGTTGTGTAAGAGAGGGTTAGTGCTCCACCTATGGCCCACCCCCACCTTCATATTAGCTGCATGAGGCCCCGGGGCTACTGCTGACCTGACCAGACCACTTTTGGCATGTCCAGGCGATGAAGAGAGCCCAAAGCCATCTGAAGCATTTCCTAGAGCGATCTCCCATCCTGAGCAGGAGGAGATCGGCCTGTGATCAGGACTGCTGGAGAAGGCTGAGTCAAAGGCCTGCCTCCCTCCTAGTCAACAGCTATGGGGTTCTCTCTGTACATCTTCCTGCCTGCCGTCTCACCCAACCCAACACAAGAACATTGCCGGGAAGGTCTGAATGAGTACGAAGATGCCTCCACACCCCTCACAGTGGCTAAAGATGGCGGGGGGTGGGGCTACAAGGGGTGGGGTCCCCTGTGCCATCTTGTCTACTGTGCATAAGTTTGGAATCTCGCAGGAGGATGTTGTGTACTAAGTAACTATCTACTTTGCCAATGGAACTCATGAGCCCTCAAAAGATGTTGGTCACAGCCAGGTGTGATAAGACATACCTATAATTCCAACATTGCAGGGATAGAGGGTAGGGGTCAGAGACAGGAGGATCAAGTGTCCTGGGTCAGCCTGGGCAGCAGAGGTGCTCACCCTTTTTTAAAAAAGAAAAGCTGGAGATGGTTCCAAGAAAAAAAGTATATATGCATATGTATATACATATGTATGTATGTATGTATGTATGTATTATGTATTTACCCTGATCACAAAAGAAAGAGTGTAAAGGGGAAATGATAACATGGGATAGAATTAACCTTCAAGATCTAGGATTAGTTAGTTCCAACACCCCTGTGACACCAAAATCTATGGGTGCTCAAGTTCCTTCTCTAAGCCGGTGTCTTAGTTTGCCCTTTGGTTCTGTGATAAACAGCACAACCAACAGCTTAGAGAAGGGAACGGTTTGTTTAGTCTGTGTGAAGGGCAGGAACCTGGAGGCAGAAGCTAAAGCAGAGCCTATGGCAGAACGAAGCTTACTGGTTTGCTCTCTGAGGCTTCCTCAACCTGCTTTCTTCTGCTGCCTTGTACCCAGGAGTAGCACTGCCCACAGAGCACTGGCCCTCCCACATCAATCATCAATCAAGAAAATACTAGGAGGCAGAGGCAGACAGATCTCTGAGTTTGAGGTCAATGTGATGGGACATTTTATCAACTAAGGCTCTCTTCCTAGATGACTCTAGATTGTATTAAGTTGACCAGAAAAAATAAAAACCTAGCCAGCATACATAGTGTTCACAAACAACTGCCACACATGTTCCCACATCCTTGAAATCAGGTCTAGTTGATGTGGAAGACCAAATACAGGGTAAGTTGTACTGTTTAGAAAATGACAAGGAAGGCCAGGCACCAGGACACATGCCTGTAGTCCCAGCACTCGGAAGTCAGGAGGATTGTTGTAGATTATCTATCTATCCTAGGCTACATAATAAGTTCCAGGCTAGCTAGGACTACATAGCAAGACTCTATGCAAAATAATAATAGTAGTAATGATAATGTAATGATAATAATAAATACATAATGAGAAGGAAAGGGAGGGAGAAAAGAAAGGCAAGGAAAGGGAAAATGACAAGGAAAGAAATCTGTACATATTCAGTAAAAATGTAATCTTTTTCCTGAATATTTTCTAGCCACGCCTGGTTGGTCCATAAATGCAGCCTCCATGAGGCAGAGAGGATGGTGATTAGGATGCCCTAGTGTCCCTAGCCCTGGTCTCCTTGGTTTATTATTGTGGGACCCAAAGGAGACAACCTAGGACTCCATAGCACTTGGCCTCCTGTGGCCCCGCAGGAAGCCCGGTCCTCTCCCATGCAGGGCTATGCAGAACTGTGTGCTCCAAGAGTTCAGGGCATAGGAATCAGGTAACAGGGCCCTTGGAAATCTACCTGTCCTTCAGTCTGGGGTGCCCATCACGTAGACATCCTCAGACCGCACCCTGAGAACCCAAGAGGCAGCAGGGCCGGCAGAGGGAAGGTGTCTGCTTGACTCTCCATGGGAGGAGAATGGTAGAAACTTCCCAAGATGGCAAAGAAGAGGTGTCAGTTCGCTTCAGGCACGTGGGCTGAAAGTCAGCTCGGTCAGGCAAAGCCCTGGGGCCAAGGCCTTCTCCAGCTAAAGCCTTGTCCTTCAAGCCCATGACTGTATCTCATTGTTGTATCCTACATTTAACCCAGAAATACCTTCCCACAACTTACTCACCCTGCCTTCCTAGGCTCCGTTGCTAAACCTCTCCATAGCTGGGAGGAAATATTTAGAATATGAACTAGATGGAGTCACTTCCTACCTGAAGTCCTTCCATGGCTGCTTCCTGGTTTAGAAAAAAGTCCACAGCCCTTACAAAGCCACAAGCGGGGCTTCCTGCTTTCTCCAGTGTTCTAGCCACACTGCTTCCTGTAGGTCCTCCAGCAGGCCACAGGACCTTTGCACATCTATCTCACTACCTAACAAGAACTGTTCCCTTCTCAGGGAAACTTTCCCTCCGCACACAAGACCATAACAGATCTCCCGACTACACTCACCTGTCCTCGTGGACTTTTCAACAGAACACAGTCTCCATTTTTACTGACATAGCTGTGAGATTAAGTGATTGGTACCCCAAGCTCCATGAAGACAGAAGCTGTGTTGGTTTGATTTATCACTGAATGCACAGGGTCGGTGCAGCTGGTACAATGTATGTCCTCCACACTGGACACAGCCTTGCATGCTGCCGCGCAGAGGAACAGGCAGGCAATGAGGAAGTGTAAAAGAAAGCTACAGATTCATGAAGCCAGAGACAGGTCAGCGTGAGACAGTGTTCTCGGCTGGACGTGGGGAACAGAAAACTGTCTGAGCTGTAACCGGACACCCCCAAAGTTCCCTCTCTTACACAAGAGCAGCTCTCTGGGACTGTCCCCAGAGGACAGTTAAGTGAGAAAGCAGCTTACCCCTTGGGAAATGAAGGGGGACAAAAAAAGAGGGCCAAGAGAAGAGATGGGGACAGGAGTGACAGCCTTCTGAGTAACCTATTTAGCTCTCTGAAATGCAGCTTTGTCCCTGGCTATCAGGAGAGGAGAAAGTCACAGACAACAACCTCGTCCCTCCCCCTGTCCCCAGCTACAGACAGGGAGCTCAGGTTATCTCTGAGAACCATCCTTCCTAGGGGCCAGTGGGGGCTGGGGTGCACGAGGAGATGGGGAACAGTCAACCCACAGAAACAAGATGGCTTTTCTCTTAGGTTATCAGGCACATGCCCATTCAAGGGATACAAACCAAGCCGAAGTTTAGATTCTCTGCCCAGGCCACTGAGTCCCATCAATTACACTATGTGGAAGGAAAAAAGAAAGAAAGAAAGAAAGAAAGAAACCTCTGGACAGTTAAAAATAACATGGGGTCTGGTGTTTGGCATGCCAGCTTGTCAAGCAGAGTGGAGCCCTTCCTCCCAGAAGAGTGTTCTGGAAACTCAAATATACACACCAGCCTGCCCGGGAGGTTAAGGGTTAGTGGGGTGCTCCCAGCCTGCACCCTATTACCCAGATAATGACAATAGCAGCAGATCTCCCCCACGTAGACAAGCACACAAGACTCTCTACCCTCCCCCCCTGGGGTCGGAGAGACTTTCAGCCCTTCTCTAACTGCAAGAAAGAAGGGCAGAGTCCATCCATGCAAGAAGGAGGAGGCAGCCAGGGGGCACAGGGAAGCCTGATATAGGAGCCCAGGTGTTAGCTGGTGTCACTGCTTCTCTGCGAGCGGTTGTCGGGGTCGGTGAAGTTCCTGTTCCTTTTCACAAGGACCCAATCGCTGCAGCAATTAGTTAGTATGTAAATAGTAGTGATAAATCTTCCTCAAAGCCTCTTCTAGATCATTCTTCTATGAGTAGAAAAATTAATGATAATCCTAACCAGGCATGGTGGTGAGTATTATCTGTAATCCCAGCACACTGGAAGGAGAAGCAGGAGATGGGGGCTGGAGATCAGGAGTTCAAGATCAGTCTCAACTCTGTAGAGTTGGAAGCCAGCCTGATTTGAGAGATCTAATCAGTAGCAATAACAAAAATAATCACCGTGTTATCATACTTTGAGAAATTCTAGGAAAATTATAATTTCTCCTACTTATTCCATTTTCCTTATGATGACGTGTATGGGGCGGATGTCAACTGGCATGCCTTTCCATTTTAAAGATGAAAAAACGGGTCACTGCCAACACCTCTCCCAAGGTATTGACTCTTCTAAGGGCCCTAAAAACACTGCCTTACTTGAGTCTTCCTACAGCCCCTCAAACCAAAACCACCTACCACATTCCACAGAAAACTGAGGCACAGAGATTAGGAAACCTGCCTAAAGTCATAAAGACTGTATTTGAACCCAGACTCTGGTCCTAGAGCCTGCTCCCAAGCTCCAGGTCACGTGACAGCTGTTCCTTGGATCTCGGTGTCTAAGCTTACAAAGAGTCCTCTGTATGGGTCACACAAGCCTCCTCCTGAAAACCAGCTGCCTGCAAGATGAGGTGGCTGGAAAGAAAGTGGATGGCTGGATGGCTGGGTGTCTGGCTGGGGTCAGGGCAGAACACCTTCAGCCTTGTTCTTCCGTCTGAACCATGAAACACGTCCTCGGGACACCAGGCTTGGAGATAGAAAGTCCATATCTCCATGCTCCTCCCTGGATTTTGTTTTTTTTAACACGGTCTCATGTAGCCCAAGCTGGCCTCAAACTCACTACACAGACCAGGATGACCTTGGAGCTCCCAGATGCTGTAGTAAGACAGTAGTAGTAAGTACCACTGGTGTCCGTGCTGCTGGAAAGTAAACACAGGGGCCCCCTATCCACACGCCGGACAACTAGCTAAACTACCCCCATAGCCCTGGATTGGATCTTTACTCTGTACTCACTCACAGTGTTTCTAGGTTATTGTCTTTATAGCTGGACATGGTGGCACACACTGTTACCCTAGCAACTCTGAGGGTGAGCCACGAGAGTTCAAGGCCAACTGTGACAACTAAAGGCACAAAACAGGGAGATACTTAACTTCCGTGGTGTTTTATGTTCTTGTTTTTTGTTTTTCTGTTTTTCAAGACAGGGTTTCTCTATGTAGCCCTGGCTGTCCTGGAACTCACTCTGTAGACCAAGCTGGCCTTGAATTTAGAGATCTGCCTGTTTCTGCCTCCCAAGAACTGGGATTTAAGGTGTGTGCTACCACTGCCCAGAGACTTTTGTGTGTATATATGGTGGCTGGTGGGGGAGGGTCTCCCTATGTATCTCTGGCTGTCCTAGAACTCACAGAGATGCCTCTGCCTCCTGAGTGCAGAGATTAAAGGTGTGCGCCACCATGCCAGGCTCAAGATCTAACTCTTTAATCCACTGCTTGGCTGGGTTCTATCCTTTGTGACAAGATTATCCATGCAGCTAGACAGGGCTGTCCCAAATCAGAAGGGAATGTTGGCTCACACCAGGATATCACCTTAATCTCTACATTACCTGCAAGGCACCCAGGAAAATACTCAGAATACATCACAGGGGGCAGGAAAGATGGCTCCATGGGGAAAGGGGCTTGCCACCAAAACCGATGACCTGGGTTCAATCCCCAGGACCGATATGGTAGAGGGAAAGAATCAACTCCCACAGAGTTGTCCTCCACACACAAGCTGTGGTACACGAGTATTCGCATGTGTATATGCATGTACACACACACACAGAACATATAACCCAGGAACACGGGACCAGGATGCAGTTTAACCCTAAGAGCAGAGTGATTGGAATTAGAATCTTTCTAGAGGACCCCGAAATTACAGCACACCAAAGCAGGTCCCCTCCATGCATCTGTTCGCGTTCTCTCCAGGAATCAGTCCACACAGAGGCACACTTAGAGCCCGGCCTGGGGGAAAGTGCCCACTACTTTCTGTGTATAGACACCCAACATTTTTGTCTTTCCCATGCTCCTTCCCACCTCATCTTCCCTGACCCAGAAAATAAGGGGGTCCTAATGGAGTCACCCAAACAAGGGGGTCCTAATAGAACCATCCAAATAGGAGGTCCTAATGAAGTCGTCACCCAAATAAGTCACCCATATAAGGGGGTCCAAATCTTCTCTCACTTCCCTTTCCCATGCAGAGCTCCCCAGCCACACTTTCTACAGAGCTTGTCCAATTGCCGGGGTCCCAAAGGCAGATGGGAGTCCACCTCTCTTCTCAGCCCACCCACAGCTCTTCTCTCTCCCCCATCAAATGCTAACCAGGATAGACACTGCTTAGCTTCTGAGAGACACTAGATGGGTCAACTCAGGGTAGAATGGTTATAGACATTCATCTACCTTCTCCTGCTTCCAAAGACTACTTCCCTAGGGAACTATTGACTGTCCATGGATGCTGGAGGAGACAGAGGAGCCCTTGTCTTCGGTGGTGCAGCCACTATTGAGTCCGTGAGCTCTGGTGAATAGCTCAAACTCACAATCGTTTTATCACAAAACAAAAACAAGACAAAAAGTCACTAAATTGGGAGGGGGGGCTTCTTGGCCAGGATGACCAGAGAGAGATGGAGATGAGAAGGTCGGGGCCGTGATCAGAATGCATTATTATATACATGCATAACATTGCCAAAGAACATTGATATTAAAAACTATATGCCAGGTGTAGTGGCACATGCCTTTCTTTTGGTCCCAGAACTTGGGGGTAGAGGAAGGTGGATCTCTGTAAGTTCCAGGCCTGCCTGGTCTACAGAGTTTCAGTCAGCCAGGGCTGCATAATGACCCTGTCTTTTAAAAAATAAAAATTTAATGTTTTGTTTTCAAAAAAACAAAAACAAAAAAAAAAAAAAAAAAAACTCCTAGCCTGGAACAACCTCTTAGCACCTCACATCCCCACAGCTTCTCTCTGTTGCCTCCAAGTTTGTCTTTCCCTCCTCGCTTCCCCATTCCCACTCAGAGATCCAGCGGACCATCCTTAGAGACAAGGTTAGTATACTCTTTCCTCCCTTTTGTGCCTTTTAATTCTTCCAGATGGCAGTGCTGTCCGCAGGGCAAAGGAGAAAGCTGAACGGGGAAGAGGGGCAGGCGAGGAGGGGTCAGAAGAAAGCACAGGCTGAAGGCGCGAGCCTTGGCAGGAAGCGGTAAATGGATTGATTATTCCTCCATCCGTGGCTCGGAGGGCCTTGGGGCAGCTTAGCTCTGAGTCGAGAAATGAAATAAGAAACAGAAGGCAAAAGAAAAGTCAACGGGCTCCTAGTGGGATTTTCCTTCCTGGGGATTTGAGAAGCGGCAGGAAGTAGAGCCCAAAGGAGAGATGCTGAGAGAAGAGGCTGCCCAAGAATGCCCGCTCTGGGTCTCAGTGAGAGGTGTGGGTGTTGTCTTGAGCTCTGCTCCATTTAGACCAGTTCATCTGGGTAACGCGGGAGACAGACACTTGGGGCAAACCTGGGCAATAGTAAAGGTGGTGCCATCCATCAGAGCTTCTCTGGGTCTGTATTTCCCTGTAAACTGAAAACATCCTGGGCAGATAAAGGCCAGGAATGAATGATCACCGGAAGAGGGGCCAATACTATTGGGTCCTCTCAGTTTGGCAGATCATAAAATAAGAAAACAAGAGTCTTACTGCTCTAAGATCTAACTGGGTCTCAGAAAGCTCCCAAAAGTTAGACTCTATCCTTCCCCTGACACTGGCTGGGGTCTCTAGTCCCTGGGAAAGCAAATAATGCCCCTAGTAGGGTCTGGGTCAGGGAGCTTGACGAACTTTCCAAATTTTATAAAAGTTACAGACCAGCATTCATCCCAACTATCCTGTGCATCACTGACCTAAAATGGAGTAGACCAAACCTGTTTCCCACTCCCCAGAGATATGTGTGATTAGATAAAATCAGGCCAGAATATGTGTAAGTATCTGCTATACTGGGATGGCTGCCCAGAAAGGAAATGAGTACCGGGAATGGGACAGCCCTGTGTGCCCCCTTCCTACTGAGGGCCTGTGAGCTTGGCTCCATGTTGGAGCAGTTTCCTCAGACAGAGCACAGGTGCCAGCGCAATGGGACCTACAGTCTGCACTCTGCGGAACGTCCTCGTGGTTTTTGGCCTTCTACCCTGAAGGAGGGTTAGGGTTAGGAGGGCCAGCAGACCAGGAACTGGACTTAAATTTAATTCTGAGAGTCTGACTCCTCCTCGTCCTTCAGCTTCCTCCAGACACAGAGGCGAGACTTCCCAGAAGTCTTTCTTCCGAGTAACCCATGACACAGAAGGATCTGGAGGATGGTGGTGTAGGAAGAAGACAGGAGAGGTTACAATCCCAAGTCAGCGTCTCTCCTAGTGTGAGATAGAGCCACTCCAATGACCCCAGGACACCCTTTCCAGCAGTATTCAATGAAGCTACCTGCATTGGACATGTGGGGACATCGAGTCATTGAAGTTACTACCCACCTAGGCATCTGCATTGTCAAAGTATACAGTAGGTGTTCTCCCAGAAGACATAAAGCAGTATGGCTGGACTGATGCCAACTCCAGAGCTTAATAAACCAGGCAGTGAACTTTCATCCGAGTTCAGCCTTAGCTTCAACCATTACAGGGTTTACGCCTTCTACTTTAGTCCATATTAAAACTCCAAAATAGGCTGGGGGTGTAGCCCAGTCCATAGAGGACTTGCCTACCATGGATGAAACTTGGATTTGCGTGCTCACCCGTTCCTGTACTCCCAGCTTTGGGAGGTGGAAGCAAGAGAATCACTCATTCAAGTCATTACACAGGAAGCTTTGAAGTCGGCCTAGGCTACATAAGACCCTCTCTCTTTTTTTTTTTTCTTTTAGAGTCTTTTTTTTTTTTTAAGACCCTCTCTCTTAATCCCAGCATTCGGGATGCAGAGTTCGAGGCCAGCCTGGTCTACAACATGAGCCCCAGTACAGCCAAGGCTGTTACACAGAGAAACCCTGTCTTTTAAAAGGGGGTTGGGGACTAAAGTGGAAAGCCAAGCCATCTGTATCTACTGGAACAAATGACAAGGCTCAGAAATGCAGCCATTCTCCCCACATCAGCACAGCCGCTCCTGTGCCTGAGTCCTGACACCTGAGATTAAAGATTGTTTAAAAGAATTCTACTGCCATTCCCAAAGGCACGCCATTAAAGTGGACAATGAGAACGAGTCAATCCTAAAGACAGGCAGAAAGGTGTCCCTACCTCCTGGCTTCATTCATTCAGCTATTCACCGGATGACAGCTAAGCTAGGTCCTAGGGACAGAAAAGCACAGACAGCCACTGTCACCGCCTGCCAGAGCCTTTGTGCTGTAGCCAGGCACAGCCAAGTATTTCCACGATGGAAGGAGGGAAGGTACGTGCAGAACTGAGGGGCCAAGGGCCGATGTGGACACCACCACCTGAGGACCAGCAAGGGCGACAGAAGGAAAAGGGAACATTTAGACTGCTGTCTGGAGGGGACAGGCAGATGTGGACCCATTGTGTCTGGAAGCAGCTGGGGCTAAAGGACCGCTGAACTGCTGGCATACAACAGCATACGAAGTTTATTGAGATGTCAAAGAATGTGGGACAGGGTGGGGCTGCCTCCACACAGGGATGCAGAGCATCCTTAGCCAAAGACAGTGTGCACACCTATAATCCCGTCCTTCAGGAGGCTGAGGGAGGAGACCCAGGTTCTAAGTCAGCTTGGGCTGATACAAGGAGACTCTCTCTCTCTCTCTCTCTCTCTCTCTCTCTCTTTCTCTAATTCATTAATTATTAATTAATGAAAGCATTCTTTCAGATGGAGAAATTCACCCACATCACTCACGCTGAGGCTGTCACCCAGGAGCCAGGACATCTGCAGGGCATCCACAGACACATTCATCATAGGCTGGGAGCCCCATAAAGCCATATGTGGAGGTTCACACTTGGGTGCCTTTATTCCTCGGAAGCTGATCCGCAGCTTCCAGAAGATTCCTGAAAGGGGCTGGGACTGACACAAAAAGGTAAAGAGAAAATGCCCAGCAAAACACTGAGGGGTGTGAATCCCCAACCACAGTGTTGAGATCAGGTTTTCCCTCACTGTCTCCCTCATGTAGCTGGGTTCCCGAGATAGAAAGGGTAGGAGGGTTTCTGGACTGACAGCCACAGAGAGCAGAGGTAGACTCCAGTGTAAGGAGATGGGCAGGGAAGGCCATTTTCATTACCAAGACAAACATTTGTGTGTACGGGCATCAGGCGCTGAGCTGAACTTTTAAAAACCTTAGGGAAGAATGTCTTCCCAGCCTCTTGTTCCCTGGGCCGATATTGCAAATTGAAGTCCCTAAATGTAGACATAAGCCACCCAGGGCAATTCACTGCAATTCCCAGATCAGGCTCAAACTTTAGCTGGCAGTTGCCTAGCAACAGGTAACCCCAAGGACATATCACCGAACCCGGATGTCAAAAGGTCATTTTGTGGACACACAGGTTCTAAAAAGGCAAGGCTGTCTGCCAGACCTCTGTGGAGCGATTGGAGGAAGGTGCAGACCCCTCAGTGCAAAGCAGGCTGGGAAGAGGGAGCGGGGGAAGCTGGGCACTGCAGAGCTGCACGTTTGCCTACCACTGCAGAGTAGCAGGCAGAAGGCGAGAACTGCCTCTCTGCTTCCTTCTTCCGATCACACCAGCAATTAATCCTCCAAAAAGTTGCCCGGCTATCCCAACCATGCCTAAATAAAGACGTAGCCCACCGTATGAACACTGAGCTGAACCTGTCTCCAGCCCGCCCTAAGCCAGCACCCTTTGCAGCCGCAAGGGTCTACTATGCGGGGTATGATGGTCCCAGCTACGGAGGAGCTGAGGCAGCATCCCCCAAGCCCAAGCTGGGCAACACAGTAAGAATCATCGCTTCTGTTGTTTTTCGGTTGGTTGGATGTTTTGCTTTCTGGTGTTTTGTTTTGTTCAAGACAAGGTCTCACTATGTGGACCAGGCTGGTCTGGAACTCACTTTGAGGACCAGGCTGCTCTTGAATTCGTAGCAATCTACCTGCCTCTGCTTCCTGAATACCGGGATAAAAGGAAGGTGCCATCAGGCCTGGCCCCATCTATTATTTTAATAATAAGCACTGAACTATGTGAATCTATGGTGGGCAGGATGATAAGCCTCAAAGGGAACCCCCGGAAGCAGATTTTAGCCAACTCCCTGCCGCCTCACACCCTCAGAGCAAACACAAGAGGCCAAAGGGCCTCACCATCTACAACTCAGAATTTCTTTTCCTCTTCTGTTTTTCCTTCTTATCTTGCTTTCTTCTTTTTATTTATTTATTTTTTTATGAAAAGCTCGTAAACTTTGTCATCTAAAAGTCAAGTGAAATTCAAGTTTTCTAAAATGAAGCCTATGATGCAAACCATCACGGGACCCACCACTGGAGTGGAGCTCCTCTGGAATCTGCCCTCCCATCTTGGGAAAAGGTCTTAGGGGTAGGGAGTCAGGGGCAAACAAACACACCCCTCTGAAAGCTATTCCAGAAGAGCAAATGCAGAAATCAAACAACAACAAATAAGGGGGGGGGCTATAAATCTAGATAAAATATTAAAACCATTAAATGGTTGCTGCTCCCTGAAGATTGGGAAAAATGAAGAGAGTTAATTAAAAGCAATCTCCATGCACTGCCGAGCCGACCAGCCCTGATAAATCAACAGCTGGGGCTGCCGTGGAGGGCAGACAGGGGCTGGGGCGGGGGGCTGGGCCACGGAGATGCCTGTGCCGGTGAGCTGAACACAGGGACTGAAGTTTCGTGTTTTAGTAAATATTTTATGACTGCTGAATAAAGTTGTTCTTTAGGGAGAGGTGGGGAAATGACGGGCTGAGATAAGGGGCGAGAGGGACTCTCCTTAACGGATGTATAAGTATGTTTGATTTCAAACACACTTGGGGCATTTCTAATACTGTCCCCCAATGCAACAGTAGATAAAACATGCTCTTGGAGAAGCTCTCTGCAAAAACTCGGGGATTTCGTGAGGTGTTTGTGGAAAAGAGCACCTAGATAGAAAAAGATAGAAAAGATATATAGAAAAGATAGAGAATGGAGATGGGAGTAAGAAAGAGACAGAAAACAAAGATGGGGAGGGCTCTCAAACTTCCCATTGCTAATCCAAGCTAGACTTTTAGCACAAAATTAAAGTCAGCAGAAAACGGCTTCTCTCTCTTTCCTCTCTCTCTCTCTCTCTCTCTCTCTCTCTCTCTCCTCTTTCTCTCTCATCTTTACTTCCTTGAGTCCTTTGCAGTCAAAGTTTGGAGACTTTATTATTATTTTAAATGCTTTACAATGCTCAGAATGTCCAAGCCCAGTTGAAGTCGAAAGACTTTTTAAGTGTTGGAAGATGGATCCCTTCTCTATTCTGAGGGAAACCCTCAGTCCTTCCCTGATGAAAATATAATCAAGGAAAATGATTGGGGGAAGTGTTTTTTCTCCTCCGCGGAACTGGGATTGGAGGGGGGGTGTACATTGGGGAAACAGAAGGACTTATGCACTTGGATATGCATTTTAATTAGGTGGACAGAAGCAGCCGCCTGTTAATTTTTCTTGCTTGTTTCCACTTAGCATTCATCACAAGCAGAACCACCATAGAGCGCTCCCACGATAATAGATGGTTCTGCATTGGCTAAGTCCTCAGGGAAAATAATTAGCGAGAGAGAATATATTCTCTCCACTCCCAATGCCCCAGACACCCTGCCCTCCTCCATCTCCAGCAGCAGTTGCCTCTCCTCTCAGCACCCCACCCCACCCCATCCCACCCCAATGACAGTGGTTTCCCTGGGAGAGGCCCTAGTGGAACAGCCAGCCTCCTGCTCTGCAGACACTTACTCTACCAAAGACTAAGAGTCTAGAAGCAGAAACAGAACCCAGAGATCCTTCTGGAAGTAGATGCTCCTAAATGCATTTGGCTTGTAATCAGCATTTGGCCAGGACAGGAGGAAGAATGTTCCTAAGTCAGATCCACTGAGACTAGCCTCACGGGGCTCAACTCAATGGAGATCCATGAAAAGGAAGGCCATTGCTTCCGGATGATGGAAGTCGAGATGGCTTTGTACTTAATTTGCGTCTATAAAATAAAAGCCCCTAGAAGCTTCAAGATGATATCTAAAGCACCTCCAACACTAGAAAACAAGTACCTTAACGATGCAAACCCATCATGAGTCTTTCCGTCGAGTTTTCTGTAAGCACGATGTCCTTTCCCACTGCCCCCCACACCACCAGTTGGCTTTCCTCGTGTCACCGGCCAATGTAAGCTCCAGCTGCCTTTCATACCTTCCTGCTGCTTCATCACCTTGATGGCAGGAGCCAGAGCTTGGCTGATGATCCAAGCCCACACTGCAAGGCAAGCTCCCTGCTACCCAATGACCTTCCCACTTCTCCTGATTCTGGGTGACTCCGAGCTTCCAAAACAGAGGTGGGGGCTTTTCTAGAACTCATCTTCTCACCTGCTTCCCATCTCAACCACGTGAAGCCCCTCCTGAGCCAGAGAGGGATGAGCAAGGTTTGCATTTCCTAAAGAAGCAGTGATTAGATATGCCAGTGACATGCCTAGATTCCATCTTTGGGATAATGTTTAATCGGCCAGCCATGGTGGGAGAGACCTCTGACCCCAGTTATTCGGGAGGCAGGCCAGAAGATACCTAGGAAAGCCCCATCTCAAAAGAACCATGCTGGGTATGTGGCTCAACAGAAAACTTACCTAGCATGGGCCAGACCCTGGGTCTGATACCCAGCAACACACTGATAGATAAGGTATTATTTACTCTGAAAAGGCCTCCATCTGTGACAGGAAAGTTTAGCTCTCCCAGGAACACACCTCACATTTGGAGTTCCCATTTTATTTTTATTTTTTAATCTATTTATTTTATGCACATTGGTGTTCTGCCTGCATGTATCTGTATAAGGGTGTCGGGTCCCCTGGAACAGGAGGTACAGACATTGTGAGCTGCCATGTGGGTGCTAGGAATTGAATCTAGGTTCTCTGGAAGAGTAACCAGTGCTCTTAACCACTGAGCTATCTCTCTAGTCCCCAAGTTTCTAGTTTCTGAAAAAGTTTTGGTCTTTTTTTTTATTTCATTTAGGCCCCTAAAGGATAAGCAGGGGCTTGGGCAAGAAAAAAAAAGCAAATTAAAAAAGATATAGGCTCTCCTTACCCTGCAAAAAGACATGCTCAGTTTTTGTTTGCTTCCTGGGTTGTTTTGGTTTTTTGAGTTTTTCGTTTGGATTGTGTGCGCATGCACGCATGTGTGCATGAGTGTGTACACACATTTCTATGTGTCTATGAATTTTAGACAAATTTTGATGTATCCCAGGCTCACTTCTCACTCAGTATGTAGCTGAGGATAGTCTTGAACTCCTAATCCATTGCCTCCATTTCCTGAGTGTTGGGATCACAGGGGTGTGCCACTATGTCTCCTGCATGAAGTACAAGAGTTCAAACTCAGGGCTTCATGTGTTAACCGACACTCAACCAACTGAGCTACATCTTTAGGCCTGTGCTGTTGCTTTGTTTTGTTTTGTTGTTTTGTTTGAGACAGAGTCTCATTCTGCAGCCCAGGCTGGCCTCGAACTCTCAATCTGTCCTGTCACCCCAGGTGCTCCCTCCCGCACATGGTGACAGATCCCCTCATGAGGAGTTCTTACCCTAATGGCAAAGGGGGCACAGAGGGCCTTCGCTGTAGCTAGGGATAGGAGAAGTGAGGCTCTGGGTTTCCATAGTGGTATGCCCAGAAAAGGAGCGGTGAGGAAGCTGAATTCTGCAACACTATTAGCATTGTCTGAGGTGTTATAACACGTGGACAGCTTTTACCATCTAAAACTGTGGCCTCTGATTTGTAAAGAGTCTGGAAATAAAGGCAATCTAGGCCTCTAACCCAAAAGAACCGAACACAGAGACTTGAGCAGTTTCTAACACAAATGTTCATAGCAGCTTTATTTGCAACAGCCAAGCATGGGAACGGCCCAAGTGTCCACTATCAGATAAATGGATAAACAAAGTGTGGCCTATACATACAATGGCCATAAAAAGGAGCGGAGGTCTGATGTCTGCTCCAGCATGGATGGCCCCTGAGACACAGTGACATAAGCCAGACACAAAAGGGCAAATACTCTTGCGTTTCCATTCATCTGAAGTCCTTCGGCAGAAAGCAAACTGATGCTTCTAGCTGCGGGAAGCAGGAGATGAGGAACACAGTTTCATCTAGTGCGGAAGACTGACCCAAGAGAGGGCCTCGCTCATCCAAGCACCAGCTCTCCCACCGGACTATCACCCAGCCCAGCCAGGTGTTCGATGAGTGCACATAAAGTTGAGTTTGGAGTGATGAGAACGCTCTAGAAATAGTGATAATGGCTGACCAGTAACTGAAGTGTTATCTACTGTGGGCTAGCAAGAAGGCTAAATGAGGACAGGTACGTGCCGCCAAGCCTGATGACCTGAGTTCCATCTTTGGGACCCATGCAATGGACAAAGAGAACTGATTCCCACAAGTTGTCCTCTGACCTCCACAAGTACATGGCATACAGGAGTATGTATCTCCGCGTGTATATGTGCCCACACACAAAAAATAAGTATTGTTAATGTGTATTTAACACCACTAAATTGCCTGCCTTAAAAAGGTGTTTTTTATATTATGCATATCTTACCAGTTTTGTTTTGTTTTAAGTAAAGGGGAATGCCTGTCTGCTGGAGATCAACTATTTCATTTTTCTTTTGGTTTAAGACTCAGAATTTACATGCTGGCTTCTGTGAATTTGCTGATAAATTCTGCAACCCCTTCTTCCTCCTTTAGGCTTGTAGAAAATTGCCAAGGGAGTTTTCAATCACAGAACAGCCTGATAATAATCCCCCAATGGAGTCTGTGATGTCAATAAAGGGAAGGCAATGAAATTCCAGTCTAGAGGCTGCTGATGCCCATATAGGTATAAGCCAGCTCCTCGGCGTCCACTGGGCACCGCTATTTCTCTAGCAGTAACACAAGCTACACTAGAGGAAGCTCGGTGAGACACCAGTACAGGCCCACACAAGCTCCCAGTCACTTAGCAACTAGGTTCTTGTGGCCGTGCAAACGAAAAAGAAACAAGCACTGTACTTCCATGTCATTTGGGTGCCATGGTACGATGATGACTTAGATGAAATCCAGAGGATCAGTTTAAAGTTGGTTCCCTTGCCTCTAAACTCAAGAATCAACCCCAAGGCCTCACACATCCTAGACGAGCACTCAGAAATGAGCTACAACCCCAATATTTTTTAAAAGGGAAAATGTTCTTAGTAATTCCATTCTTTCTCTTATCTTTCCAGATGTGAACTTTCCATTATCTGAGTGCTTGCTTCCTTCCTTCCTCTTTTTTTTTCTCTGTGTAGCCCTGGCTGTTCCGGAACTCACTCTGTAGACCAGGCTGACTTCTAACTCAGAGATCCACCTGTCTCTGCTTCCTGGTGCTGGAATTAGAGGCATGCACCACCACCATCTAGCTGAGTGCATTTAAATAACATGATAGGCCACCTGCTCTCTTGGCTGGCCTTTCCTTTCTCCTCTAGTTGCAGGACTAAGAAGAAAAGCCTGCATTTTGAACAGCCAGGCCGCTATGTCCTCAGCCTTAGGTCAGAGAAGGGGTGGGATGTGCCATCATGTTAGAGCCCCAAGTGGCAAGACTGGCTCCCAGGTCTCACAACTCCCCCTCTAGAGGAGCAATTTAGAAGCAAGAGCCTGACCTCAAACTGTCTTCCCCACCAGAAATGACCGACATAAGAACTAGCAAGTTTTTTAGTTTGATTTTTGGTTTGGTTTCATTTCATTTTAGGTGGGGAAGAGTAATTGTTTTGAGACGGGGTCACACTGTGTAGTCCTAGCTGTCCTGGAACTCACCCGGTAAACTAGGCTGGCCTCAAACTCCTGCACAGAGATTTACCTGCCTCTGCCTCCAAGTGCTGGCATTAAAAGTGTGTACCACCATGTGTGACCAAAACCCAGGACGTTTTTGACTTGGAGGGAATTATGGACTCAAGTGCATCTCATCTTAAAGGGATGTAGGAAGTTTGGGGAAGGCACATGTCAAGATGGCAGAGCTAGGGGAGCAGGCTGAGCTCCTTGGGAGACTCTTCTCCACCCTATAGTCACTGGTAAGAACAGACAGTCTGCAATGAAGACAGGGACAGGGTTAGAAACAGGCAAAGTTTGCTAGCAGAGATTTCAACCATGTATGTTACAAATAACAGGTTCTCAAGATTAGGAAGAATGACAAGAACAAGCCCTCTCACTCACAGCAACCTGAGGTGACCCCAGTCCCTGTAATCAGGGCAGGCCAGGGGTAAAGAAGCTTGAATGAATGGAGAATTTGACCTGTCTTTGTTTTCCAGCCTCAGCAGACCTGACCAGCAGAAGCTCAATGAGTTGTCTGAACCCCATGACTAGGGGTGCTGAGTCTGAACTCCCTGACCTCCGCTGCCTCCACAGAGCCGGCTCTCAGCCTCCATCAACATCTGTCTCTTCACAAACACCCCACCAAGACATTCTCCACACTCCACTTCTCTAGCCCCCTCCCTTCCCCCAGCAAACACCTCCTAATTCCTACTTCTAAACCTCTAATGCAAATCACAGGCTTCAAAACAAAATACCTCCCCTTGGTGACAGTTTTATGAGGCCAGTTCTGTTCATCCATATGGTTTGACAGACTGTGAAACACCAGTAACCTGACCAATAAGAAAAACAAATCACACACAACAAACACCACACCTCATCCCTTCCCAGTTACTCTGGCAGCTAGAAAACCGGAGAACTGGAAACAGTTCATCCTGTGGGGCTCTTCTTCAGTTAAACAGCCGCCTCTGGAGTTCCAGACCACACAGTGGTTTTATCCACTTGCCCATCCGCTCTTCCCCACCCCAGGCTACTTTATCGTTCCCTGTTAAATACCTTCATAGTTAAAGACTATTTAAAACAGGGTCATGCTTATATAAGACTCCAGTTGGAAAATCTCAGCAGGGTAAAAAATATTCCAGTACTTGTGGGATTTTTTTTGGCCTGAGGTTTGCCACATTTGGCTACATTTCTGCCTTCGAGTGACTTTCAAAAACACTCAAAAACCACAAAAGTTACTTTGCTGAGGTTGGGATAATAAACAGGCCCCCTGGATCCTGGGGCCGGTTTATGACCCAGCCCCCACTGTCATTTCCATCCACGGGGCTGCAGTCTGAAAAATGGGTACCCATCTCAGTTTCCATTCTTTTTTGGGTCCACGCTCAAAACAAAGCATGGTGACCATGCTTCATATGTTTGGTGTTGATCTAAGAGGATGGTTCTAAAACAGCTCGAGATGTCACGGCTTTTCAAGGATAAATCCAAATTCCAGGTACCTGAGTGGTCCAAGGAAGGAGTAAACCTTCCAAGTCAGCCACCGATGGATGCCAGTCTGTTTTATGGGTCTCAGATATTCCCCAGGAAGTCTGCAGACAGCACTGTTTTCAAAGGTTTGCCCTGTGACAATGTCCTTTGTGGGTACAAACATCCCTTGGGGGGGAAAATGTGTGCTAATGAAGTTTGGAGGCTTTTGTTTTAAAGATTTATTTATGTGTGTGTGTGTGTGTGTGTGTGTGTGTGTGTGTGTGTGTGTGTGTTCCTGCAGAGTATAGAAAAGGGTGACAAATAATCCCATGAGCTTGTATTATAGTCAGTTTGAGATACTCTATGTGGGTGCTAGGAACCAAACTCGGATCCTCTGGAAGAGCAGCAAGTGTTTCTGACTGGTGAGCCATCTCTCCCCCCAACATCCCTTCTTATTTTCACACTGATGAGTAAAAGCAGAGGGAGAGAGTAGTGCTCGAGCCTCTGTTGGCTTCCAGGGTTCCCTTTTCCATAAAGGACTCACATAATGTCCATAAAAGGTTGCCAGTTCCCAACCCCAACAGCACCGCTCTCCATTTAGGCCGGCTCACCACCCCCTCCCCAACCAAAATAGCCAAGACAAGATTAGGACCAGGAGTGTGGCCCCCTGGCCCTTCCTCTCTGATAGCTAAACTGGCTGCCACAGCCAGAGTAAGGTCTGCTTCTACCTTTCACATGCCCCCAAACCTCTTTAGATTAGAACACACATTATCCACATCATGTCCATTCGTACACATGAACAGCGTTGGATATTAATTAAGTAAACGTTTACTCCTCCCAGAGTTATATGCTTAATAATAAAGCAGAGATGTCAACACTGACCTCCACATTAGGGTAACTCTTTACACAGCAAAGTTTTGATGCAACTGTGCACATGTAATCGTAATGATAAGCATGACTAAATAGTTTACTTTTCTCATTGTTTGTAATCAAACAGGTAAAGTATTAAAACCCTAACTAGAGTAATTAAGTAATGATAGCATTTATTCCTCTCTGAGCTTGGAATTATAAAAATAGATACATATGTATGTACATGATCAAGTCTGGCAGAAGGTGGCAGGCATTCCCAGTTAAGTGCTACAGCCAGAGTTTCAAGAAGTCACTGAGAGACTGGGCTGTTTAAAGTGTTGTTGGCAGACACGGGGGAAGGTGATTTACCTAAACTAGAATATTAAGGTTAGAACTTACAAGAAAAGCATTATAGGGCAGGAGAGATAATTCAGCAAGTGCTTGCTTCCAAGACTAAGCTGAGTTCACTCCCCAGAACTCACATAGTGGAAGAAGAGGTCCAAAAGTTGTCCTCTGACCACACACACACAAACACACACACACACACACACTTGTACCAGCACCTCACCCGATCAAGATACACACAAATAAAAGTAGTAGTTTTTTTCTTACAGGGTCACTCTATGTAGTTCTGACTGTCCTGGAACTCACTATGTAGCCTTGGCTGGACACGATCTCACAGAGACCCACTGCATCTGTCTTCCAAGTGCTGGAATTAAAGGCATGTGCCACCATGCCCAGCTAAAATAAGTAACTTTTTTTAATTTAAGCCTTTTATTTCCTAAGTACACAGAAATCAACAAGTACGTAACTTGCACACATGCCTTTATCAAACCTGTATGTGGCCCTCACCTGTGTATACAGAAACTGAGGAAGACTCCAACAATCCACACTCAGACAATGTAGCTGCTAATTTAAATAGAATGCAACTCACATTTACACACCATACATGTCCATCGTGCTTTTGAATTCTATTTGCCCAGATGTGACTGCTTCAGTGTAGGGCCACCTGCCGAGTCCTCTTTCTGATCTAATCTGTCCAGGCAGCTCCTGTTTCTTACCCTAACACCCTGAAGCCAGACTGTCAGCTTCAGAGAGGAAAGGGTGAAAGCAACATGGAGGAAAAGGGGAGCTGAGGGGAGATCAAAGACAGCCAAGAAGAAAGGCAAGCTACCAAGAAAGGCTGTTTTCAGGCGCTTGGGACCCTACAGAAGACACTCCCACCCCCACCACACGAAAAGCAAAGCGATTCAAGTTAGCCATCCAGTCACCCAGTGAATTGAATTATTGAATGCCCCACATGGAAAGGGGGGAAAAAGCTAGCATAATGAAAAGTGACCCATAGTCTAAGAAGGCAGAGCCTTGCACAAGGTTGCATGAAAGAAACCTGAGCTGGCTTCGTCCCCACACCGTAACTACTGCTACTTATCCGGCAGTCAAAGCGTAAATCTTTGTGTGGCCAGTTTCTGTAGGGGGCGTCCGTGATGTTGCCTTTTTAAGCCGAGAGAGCCTGCACGCACACGGAGAAAATGCTAATGCGGCTTGGAGCTCCGGTTCATTGTCAGGAGGGGCACACAAGGATAAACACATAAGCCCTCCAAACCATTCTCCTTGCTCCTCCTCCTCCCTGCGCCCCCATCAATCCCTCCGGCTTGATGTGTCGCTGCGCTTTGTTCTAATTTAGCCCATGCATAATTTATTCACGTGTGTTTTGTTTCCTGATCAGCAACTTCAAAAAACAAATGAAATATATAAGATGTTTTATTAAACAAGTTGATTTTTTAAATAATAATAATAATAAAAGCAAATGGTGTTGGTGTCTCAGTAACGACGCGTGTGCTCCTGCGTGCGGAGTTTTTAAAATGTCCAGGCTGCAAAAAGCTTGGCCGTTGGGGTTATTGTTTACACCCTTAGCCCTCGGGGGAAGAGGACGGGATGCAAAAGGGGGCCGCTAGTTATAAAGTGACCGCTCGACTAGGAAAGGCAGACAGGGGTGTTGTGTGTGAGCTCCGTGTGCGTGTGACAAGACGGAGTTACAAATGCATCCCACGGCAAGTGTTTCCAGTTATTAAGGAGTACACGTGTAATTCAAAACTAATTCCACTATCGAGATTGGCCACCTTCTTGCTGTCTCTGTCCCTTCCCCCACTACCCCTACACACTCACGCGTCTGAGTCCAAAAAAAAAAAAAAAAAAAAAGTGGACCGTTCTGGGGAACCCTGGAGCGTGGAGCTCCTGCGCGCGCCCGAGCATAAGCCCGCTCCCGGGCATCAAGGATACCACTTTCCCAATAAGGAACGCCATACACATAGCAAATAGATCTCTCAGACTTGAGTTTACCAAGCGGCATCAGCTCGGCTACGTGATTTCGGCTGGAAATGAGGAAATTGTAAATCAGCTGTGTGGGTTCTGGAGAAACTCCCGGCATCAGCGGTGTGGCGGCGCGAGTCGGCGAGGACGCGGCGAAGTTACGCCCATTTATTCTGCCATAAAACATTTTCTCTCTTAGGTGAAATGCTGTCGCGAGTATAAAGTAGCTGAGCTTCCTAGCGAGAACTGGAGCCAGAAACTCGTCTCAAGCTCAGCCTCCAACGTCTTCTTTATGACAATATCTCGTGGAAACTCTAAGATCTGGGACATCCCTGCCCTATTCCTGGTTGCTGGGTGCAAACGCAGCGGGTTCTCCCTAGGCGTTTCTTGGCACTAGGAACCCCCCACGCCACCCTGCTGCTCTCCAAAGCGAACCATGTTTTTGACTCCAGAAGCCAGGGGTTAGGGCGCTGTAGCAAGCAGTTATAAGAGCCAGGGTCGACCACCGCCACACACTGGGAAGAACTGGCACGAAACACCCACGCGCACCCTCCTACTCCCAGAGGCTTTCATCCGGGCGGGGAAGTCCTAGTACATTCAGCACCGACCCGGAGCCCACGCTGCGCTGCGATTCCCAGGGATCCACCCTCTGCCAACATCCCTGCCAATAGCGCCCCTTGAGAGCCACACTAGTTTTCCGAGGCCACCCCCGGCTCCGCGGACTTGGCGGCTTCACATTCACAGTACACTGACTAGAAGGAAGGAAGGAGGAAAGAAGGAAGGAAGGAAGGAAGGAAGGAAGGAAGGAAGGAAGGAAGGAAGGAAGGAAGGAAGGAAGGAAGGAAGGAAGGCAGGCAGCTCTGACCGGGGACCGGCCCCCGCTAGTCCTCGCGCAGCCCGCCCCCCTCTGTCGGCTCAAAGTCTCCCGGAGGCACCTGCCCCTCGCTGTCGCCAAAGCCCCGAACCGCCTCCGCCCGCCTCGGCTTTTCACCCAGAGTAGGCAAGCACACCATTCATAGACCTGCAGCTTCACTGCCTCCTCCATATCAACCCCCAAGTTAATCCAGGTCGTTAATTTACTACAACCAGTTCGCCCACAAATATACTGACACACCGGCGACCGCCCGGAGGGTCTCCCTGATCCCCCCCCTCCCCCCCGACTGCCCGGGTGGAAAAGCCCCAGGCAAGCACCTGGGCCCCAGGACTCCCGAGACCCGCCGCTTAGCGCGCCGTCCTCCCAACTCCGGAAGGTTTGCACAAACTCCCTGAGAGAGCTCGGAAGGCAGAGCGAACGCCCAGCAAACTCCGCAGCCGCAGCGGTCGGTCAGACTGCCCGGGAGGACGAGCAGCGGAGCCGGGAAGCCTCGGGCTTGGAGCGCAGAGCTCAGCAAAGCGCACGACGCGGCCCCTGCCCCGCGCTCCGACCGGGCTCAGCCAGCTCCGAGCGGCGCCGGGAGAGGCAGAGGACTCCGGGGACCCTGCAAGCCCCGAGCTGCTCGCGACCCCCGCAGCTCCGGAGCAGGCACCACCGCTCCGGGCTCCTTCCCGGTCCGGGTCAGCCAATTAAGCAGAACACAAATGTAACAATTTTCTTTTTGTTAATTGCATCTCCTGACATTTCTGCGCGCTGGGAGAGAAAAAAAAAGATGAAGAAGTAGGAGCAGAAGAAAAGAGGAGCTCGGGCGCAGCGGGAGGCGTCTGCAAGAGCCAGGCGCCGGCTGCGCTCCGCAAGGCGCCTTTTTTTCATATTGAAACCACGCGGAATATGTACATTTTTTAGTCTTACTTACGCTTTCAGGGGGTTGTGAATGACAGTCGCCATTTTGCTACAATGTAACAGAATATTGTCTGTCTCAGAGTTCTAAAGGTTCGCTCAGGGGAAGCGGCAGGCCAATCAGAGCACGGGATACCGGCCTGCAGGCCAATCGGCGCGGCTGGTCGCCAGGTAGGCGGAGCCTGCGTGGTGGTAGTTATTAGGGGAGCTGTCAAAGCCCAGAGGTCACTCCCTTTTGTAGAGCCCGAGAGCGAGCAGGTCTTAAAGGGGCAGTACAGTGTTAGTAGCGCCTTTTCTGATTGGGACTAGTGAAGACACATGGGAGAGCATTCTCTCTTAGTTTCAGTCCCTACTTTACTAAATAACTGCAGAGAGTTTGCGCTCCCAGGCAGGAATATTTACATAGTGCCAACAAAACCATTAAATCCCATTCATTAGCTTTGGGCCTTATATACCACGGTCTTTAGCACACACACACACACACACACCACCACCACCACCCCTCCACCCCTGCTCCGGGTACACCACCGAGTTTCAAAGCAAAAGTTGGAAGGCTGCAGTTTCCTGCAAGAAATTACTACTCGTGATCCACAGTTTACTAATAGTGCTGTAGGTTCTGAGACTGTTTAATATTCTTGTTCCCGATTTTTTTTTTTTCTTTTAATCTCAGCCACCTTCCTCGGTCGGTTTCTGAGAACTGGCGAGTCCAGGACACCAACTTCCTTCCCCCTGGAATGTCTCAGTGTCAGGCTCGCCCTCTCTCGCAGCCACGGTTTTTGTTACGTAATTCTGCGGGGTCCCCTACGACCACCGGTCTCGATTCACAGTGATCTGACCCGGGCCAGCTGGAGAGCAAAGAGAGACCTGGCGCTCTATTGGCAAAAGGGTAGGGAAGATTTTAGGCAACTTTAGGAAACGCTGCTATGGAAGCGAAATTGTTAGAGCCTGTGGTGGGTGTTGCTGGAGTTCCCTCGGGGAACAGCGCTGCGGATTCGGACGTCACCTTTCTGGACTAAGACGGGAGGAGAAAAGAATTCGCGAATGAACATTGCGCCGTGACTCGAGGCTTCCAGAGTCGGCGGCTGCTCAGTATCTGGTGAACCCTTGTAGAAACGGAGAGACTTCTGCGACCTCAGGCTTCCACGGAGCACAGGAAGCTCAGAGTGGGCGAAATCACCTAGAGAGCAGAGGCGTCATAGCACATAGAAGCCTGGCTACAGACCCATAGCTGTTTAATCAGGCCAAATAGATGGGGAGTTGGGGGGGGGTGAAAGCGGGAAAAAAATAAAACGAGAGAAGCTGGATTGCCAATTCATAATTCCACCTGCTCTTTCCTTTTACTACTCTCAATGAATAAAGTAAAATACAATCACAAAGTAGGCTAGAACTTTCGGATTCCAACTCCATTCACTATTAGAGTTACAGATAAGTCTAGCAAAGCTGAGTGAGTGCGTGTGTGCAGACTGGCAATATTTAACTCTTTGTTTGCCTAGTAGGGTGGTGTTCTCCCTCCCCCCCACCCGCCCCCTTCTCTCCTTACAGAGTCTCCCGTATTGAAAGCTGGCTTTGATGAACTAAAGTAGAGAACAGGCACAGTGTCACTTCCTTAAAGAACAAAATCAGCCTGGACTACATATGGAAATCCAGTCCCAACGCCCTCCCCCAAAAGAATAGCATTGCCTTGTTTTTTTGTACTTGATGGAATGTCATTTTAACTGTCAATAAAGTCTGACTTTATAGTCTCCTTTTTTGTCTGTTTGGATTTTTTGTTTGGTTTGAATTTTGTTTTTTGTTTGTTTGTTTGGGTTTTTGTTTGTTTGTTTGTCTTGAGACAGGGTTTCTCTGTGAGCCCTGGTTGTCCTGGAACTAGATCTGTAGACCAGGCTGGCCTCAAATTCGGAGATCCTCCTGCCTATGCCTCCCAAGTGCTGGCATTAAAGGCGTGCGCCACCACCACCCGGCTATAATCACTTTTTATCACTTCTGAGAAATAAAAGAGGTATTATTAACTTTGGTTTTTGTATCATAGATCAAAAGGACACAACTTTGGGCCAGAATCTTCTAAAGCAAGGGACTTAGAGCAAACATTCTTAGAGACAGGACACTTGGCCAGAAAGTCTAGTATTTAGCAATGCTGAACAATAGTAACATAGGCTCTGAAATCCATCTGCTGCCCACCATTTGCCAGCTGGTGACATAAAGAGTATAGGGAATCCCAATAAGATGGCAACAGAATGGAGCAGAAACTCTCCACTTCTGAAACCCATTGATTGGAGCAAATGAACAGCATTGGTAGCAGTGTTTCCATGATCTACATAACTCTATAGGTTCAAAACCCTTCTCGCTGATTGTGATGGTGAAACACTTTTTTAAAATTACGTTTCAGGGGCTAGAGAGATGATTTAGTGGGGCAACTCCCAGCACATGCATGGTGGCCTACAACCACCTAACAACAGCTCCAGGGGGATCTGATATCCTCTCATGAACAATCTGGGCACAAGACACACGTGTGGTGCACAAACACACATGTGAGCAAAACACACAGGAAATTAAATAAATCTAAACATTTTTTAATTACATGTCAAGAGTTAGCTCAGTGCCTGCCAAGTATATATCTGACTCTGGGTTCAATTCCTGACAGCACAAGGGAGAAAGGAGAAGGAGAGAGAGTGATAAAGGGAAGGGTTAAGGAAGAGGGAGCAAAATCCCATTTCTAAAGCTCTGTTGGTCTCATGTCAATACAAACTCCATCTCTTCAACCTTGGTCTGGGTGGCTAGGCAGGCTATTTGGAATGCAGAAGCAAACTGGAGTGATTGCATCTCTATCTCACCCTAGTAGCTCTGAGTTTCACTGTCTAACATGATTGTCCAGAGCCCAGGTGACTATTGAGTGTTTGACACATGGTAATTCTAAGATGTACCAAAAATACAATTTCATAGGCTTTGCCCCACACACACAAAAAAGATGTAAATTAGCTCCTGAGTTGACTCTCTTAGGCCACACCCTATCTCAAAAGCACCCTTCTTTCTGAATGTCTCTCTCCCTCAACCCTTAATACGTCCTTTTTTTAAAAAAAAAAAAATAGGGTCTCATGAGGTAGCCCTGGCAGCCTCATGGGTGCTGGAATTAACGGTGTGCACTATGCCCAACCTTAACATTAACTTATTGTCATTAAACTTCCTCCCTCCCAATAACTGAATTATTTTATATTGATCACATGTTGAAATTATATTTGGGGTTTCCTAGATTAAATAAACGTCGGTGAAACTAATTTCATATATTTCTTTTTACCTTTTTAAAATGTGGCTACTAGGAAGTTTCACGTAACACCTGTGGCCCGGGTTGTATTTTATCATGTAGCTGTATACATGGGAAAGAAATGTAGGGTCCATCCTCAGTCGCAGTAATTTCCCCCTGCATAATTTTCTCTAACTCGGTATTGATGTCTGTGAGCAAACCTCCCCGACACAGCTCAAGTATACATCAAGTGACCAAGAACCTAAATCGCACGGGTATCCATTTCTGTTTACTCCTAAATTCTGAGGCCATCAGCAGACAAAGGCAAAGCGTGGAGACATGCTCCGAGGTGTGACCGTTACCACACACCTGAGAGGAGACAGGGCTACCCCCAAACAACCAAAGGATCCCTATGAAAGAGTGTGAGCCAGGCCTCATGGTGCGCATTTACAATTCTGTCTACCCAGGAGACTTGGGGAGGAAGAGAGTGAGTTCCAGCCTACCTAGGCCACAGTTGGAGTTCAAGTCCACCCTGGACAACTTAGTGAGGCCATGTCTCAAAATACATACATACATACATACATACATACATACATACATACATACATACATACATACAAGTGGTAGGACTGGAAAGGTGGTTCGGCAGTTAAAAGCACTTGCTGCTCTTGCAGAGGACCTAAGTTTCATTTCCAGGACCCACGTGGCCGTTCACAACACTCTATGACAACAGTTCCCAGGGATCTTATCCCCTCTGCTGGCCTTTGTGGGTACTGCACCTGATACATAGCCACACTATGCAGGCAAAACAACCCAAACACATGAAATAAAAATAAATCCTTGACAAAGTAAGAGCAGTGTGAGGAGAACAGCCAAGTGCTACAGCGCTGACTTAGCATGCCCAAGGACCTAGGCTCAATCCTCAGTATCATCCCTCAACCAAAACAAAGTCACTGTGCCACAAGAGCCATCTGAGATGAACATGGTTCCTCACGGGCTCTGGGAGCTGGAAGGATTTGATTAAAAACAAGTGTAAGTTCCCTTCCATCTCTCCATTCAGCCGCAGCACAGGCAGCCCTGACCTCAGTAAGTGGTTTCCTGAGATCTACAACCGGCTCTGCTGTGTTCTAAGCACTGAGCTGAAACAAAATTCCTTTGAAGAAAATGAAACATTAAAACTGTGGCCAGCAAAGCCAGGTGGTGGTGGCACATGCCTTTAATTTGGGATGCATTTGGGATGCAGAGGCAGGCAGATTTCTATGAGTTCACGGCCAGCCCGGTCTACAGAGTGAGTTCCAGGACACAGAGAAACCTGTCTTGAAAATCAACAACAACAACAATAATAATACCTGGCTATCATCTGAAGCTTGACTCAGTCAGTAGTATGCTTTCTTAGCATGCAAAAGCCCTGGGTTTTCCCAGCACTCCGGAGGCAGAGGCAGGCGGATCTCTGTGAGCTCGAGGCCAGCCTAGTCTACAGAGCAAGTTCCAGAACAGGCTCCAAAGCTAGGAGGAGAAACCCTGTCTCGGGGGGTGGGAAGGGACGTACTGTGTTCAATCTCTAGCACTGCATATTCTGAGTGTGGTGGTACATGACTGCAATCCCAGCAATCAGGAAATGGAAGACCAGAAATTCAAGGTCATCCTGATACATTATGAATTAGAGCCCAAGCTGAAATAGATAGACTCCTATATTTAAAGAAAAAAATAGTGGGGTGGTAGTGATGCATGCCTTTAATCCCAGCACTTGGGAGGCAGAGGCAGGAGGATCTCAGTGAGTTTGAGGCCAATCTGGTCTACAAAGCAAGTTCCAGGACAGTCAGGACTGTTGCACCAGAGAAACCCTGTCACGAAAAACAAAATAAATAAATAAATATAAAAAGGTTTAAGTGTGGGTTAAGGCAAGAGTGGTAATTCACGCCTGTAATCCTAGCACTTGGGAACAGAGGTAGAGAGATCAGAATTTCAGGGCCAGTCTATAAACTCTGCGTGTGGCCAGCAAGGCTGGAGGATTAAGACCCCAGGACAACCTGGGCTACTTAGAGACCTTGTCTCAAAAAAAAAAAAAAAAAAAAAAAAAAACCCTCTTGAGATGCACAAAACACACACACACACCATAAATAAGTAGTCACCGAACTCCAAGCACCAGGAAAGACAACAGATAGGACATTTCCCCGACCCCCATCTTTCTCCTCTCTGACCACACCCAGTAGCCCAGGCTCATAGAGAACCAGTCCTTGCCCCTTTTCCGCCCAGGCCCGTGCAGCCTGAGCTGGCCTTGGATCTCCTTTCCAGTGAGCCGCTGACTGCGGCGCCCTTGTAGCTCTTTTTAAAATAGCTAATGCACTCTCTTTACCCCCTTCCTGCCAAGTCTGATTCGCCAAGCTTTCCCTTGCCCGTGGAGATGGATGAAACCCTGGGAGCTCTGACATCCTAAGTTAAAGCCCTGCCAAGGACTCTTGCACTGGGGGGAGGAAAATACTGGCCACTGCCATCAGACAGAAGTGAATCGAATCTCTCTACAGTCATACACACACACTGGAAACAAGTGCACCACTCTCTTCGGCCATTTCCTAGGTAGTCTTCCCATCTGCAGAGGTAGCTCCCCCGAGTCCCCCAAGAGGGCCCACTGCACGGTGTTGCTTTAAGTGCGGTTAACACTCCCAGGCACCTGTTTCCCTCACTCACCCCACTTACATGACCTCAGGCTTCTCTGCTCTGGCACTAGGTGAGAAGTCATCCCAAAGTCTACCAGGAAAGCACAGGAGGGCACATCGTCTTGTTGTTCTGTTGATACTTACACTGCCATATAAAAATAGGCGTCTACCAGCAAGAGAGATGGACAGAAGCCACGAGACCTAAAACGTCCCACACCCTAGCGAGGACTGGGACAGAGGCCTGCTGGTTTTAAGCAGGTGTTCTCTATGCTCCGACAGCTCAAAGGCAATGAACTCTGACCTGCATAACTGCAGAAGGACCTTCACTTCATGTTTGCTCCAAATTAACAGAGAGGCGGCAAGTGCCGTAAGTGCCAGCTGTGGTAGTGCTGCCCTAGAACCCCAGCACACGGGAAGCTGGGACAGTCACAGGTCACAGGCCAACATTATCTACATAGCAAGACCCTCCTCCCCGCCACCACCACTCCCAAAAAAAGGCAGGGCAGTAGGCGGCAGAGGTAGACAGATCTCTGTGAGTTCAAGGCCAGCCTGGTCTACGGAGTGAGTTCCAAGACAGCCAGGAAATAGAGGAACCTTACCTGGGGGGAAAAGAAAGAGACACACACACACACTCACTCACTCACACACACACACACACACACACACACACACACACACACACACGGAAGGACGGAGGAAGGGAGGGAACAAGGACGGGAGGACAAGGAAGGAAGGGGGAAAAGACTTTTAACACAAGACAGGCAGCTGGGCTAGGATTCTTATCTCACCTCCACCATCTATTTTTATGTTCATTGGTTGGATGGTGGTTGGTTAGTATGGGGGAGGGGCTTATAACTGCCTCCATAGCTGGCGCTAGCCTTGAATAAACAGCAGAACTGCCTCGCCCTCCCAAGAGTCAGGATTGTGGGAATAAGAAGTCACACCGACTTTGTACTCTGCTTTTATCCTCTTCCAGCCCCTGCTCCCTCCTACTAACCAGTACTCTACCTCTGGACAGTCTAAAATGCCTTAGGGGATTTCCTTCCAGCACTTAGGATAGGCCTGTGCCTCAGTACACAGGAGGCAGGGGTCTATCCCATAAGATCAAGAATCCCAGAGAAGACAATGAATAGAGGAATGGTACCGACTGAGCAAATGTTTAAAGTGGTCCTTTCAGAATAATGGGCAAAAGCGGAAGGTGTTGTTTATTGTAATGGTAGGAGACAAAAATCTCGAACTCCTGGTCAGATTGCCTCTACCTCCCGAATGATTACAGGTATACCCCACCACGCCTGGCTTTTTGTGGTTTGTTTGTTTCTTTAACATTTTTCCCCCTCAGTTTTGAGAGAGGCTCTTATTGTGCAACCGGGTCTGGCTTCAATTCTCAGCCATCTTCCTGCCTCGGCCTCCCAAGTGCTAGAATTACAGGCATGAGCCATCGTGCCTAGGTTATATTTGACTTATGGTTTAATTGAGAGTACAGGGGTGGGTAAATCAAAAGAATAAAACTCGTCTGTCGTTTTTATGCCTTTAACTGGTTTTATCATGAATTGTGGGTTTCTTATAAGCTCTCATAAAATATCCTGAAACACTTATGACAACATTAAAGAATATGAGAGTACAGAAGAAATAGGAAAAAACTCTTAAATAAATCAGAAAATTAACCTCTGGCAAGTAACTTAATCCTGCACCTCCTATTATTCCTCTGTAAATGGGACTCTTCATAGCTGCTTCTACATATGACAATGTAGGTGATACATAGACAGGTCATTGTCAGAGCCAACAAAATAATTCGGCAGACAAAAGTACCTGCCACAAAGACTGACAACCTGCGTTCGATCCCAGAGGCCCGCGTAGTAAAAGGAAAGAACTGACTCCCACAGGCCATCCTCTGACCTCCCTGTGGATGCCACGGCATGCCCGCTCCCAACGCTGAGTCAATTCTTAAAGACAAATGACTGAGCTGGGAACATGGCTCAATTCCATTTCCAGAACCACGAAAGAAGAGGAGAAGAAAGAGAAATAGGAAGAGTGGAAGGAGAAGGAAGAGGAGGAAGAAAATGAGGAGGAAAAAAAGGAGGAAGAGGAGGAGGAGGGGGAACTGACCCACAGAAAGCCCTTGAGAGCTACTTCTCTCTGCCGGCCAGTGAATGAAAGACCAAAGACTGATTGCTGAGGAGGTAAAGGAATTAAATAAATAAATAACAAGGAGTAGGGGAGTTACAGGAACCAGAAGTCACCAAACCCGAAGCCAAATAATTCTGGGCCACAGAGGGAGCTAAGTCCTTCCTATGTGGTGGTAAAGAGGTATCAGACCAACCAGAGCCAAATGAGGGCAGTGTGGCCTGTTGGAAATCCCTCAGCTTAGGAAGGGGCTGTCCTGTCAAGGCTTTCCTTTTGGGGAGTCACAGAATTAGAAATGGATGAGGCAGAGGACCGTGGGAAGGGATTAAACGTAACACCCAGGACACACTAGTTATTCGCTGCTAACACGGGTGTTTCAAAAGCCTGGTGTGTTGGAAACCAATGTCTAGACCTCATGAGCGTTCCTCCTCTGCTAATGTCCGGTTGGGAGGAAGCGGGGGGCGGGGGGACGCACAATGGTTCCCAATGGAAAAGAGTATCCCCGAAGTGAAATTGCACACAAAGTCCAGGACCCAAATTTGTTACTGGCAATTGAGTGCCCTCTAGTGTCAGATAGTGGGAAGACACATTTGTTAAAAAAAAAAAAAAAAAGGTGAGACGCTCCTAGAAGTCCCGAACGGCAGTATTTTACCTGGATATGGATACCGTAAAGTACAAATGCGGAGCGGAAGAGACGGTTCAAGCGGTAATGACACTTGCTGCCTAACCTGATGACCTGAGTTTCGATTCCGGGAATTCACGTGGTGGAAGGAGAGAGCTCAGGCCTGAAAGTTGACCTCTGACCTAAGGAGCATGAGCGTGGGTGCACGTGCGAGCTTACACACACACACACACACACACACACACACATTTTAAAACTATTTTAAAAACTTAACCAAGTCCTTTCGTGGAGAAGTTCAAAAGCAGGGTGGGTCTTGCCAGGACGGAGGTTGGAGGAGAGAACGGCACTAAGTTTGTGGCAGACCATCCTGGATTGGTGCCAGAACAGAGTGTTGACTGTAATGACTACAGCACCTGCCAAACCAACTTAGCAGAGGGAAATTTGGCTGCTCAGATTTACGACACAGGTGGAAAGGAACCACAGGGAGGCATATTAGTTACTGCTTTCTTTGTTGTTATGACAGCATACCTGACCACACCAAGCTTAGTAGCTGGAGTTAAACAATTTGTTATAATGGCGCAACAAAAAAAAAAAGCATTTGATAGCCCTAGGGAGATGGCTTAGTGAGCAAGAGCGCTTGCAGCTCAGGCATGAGGATATGAGTTCAAATCCTTAGCACCCACCTTAAAAGCTAGGCCTGGTCACAAGCCTCTCAGTGGAGGAGGGGGACGACACGAGACAGGAGAATTGTTGAAGCTTGTTACCCTCTGGCCTGCCTCCAGATTCTGTGATAAATTTCACTGAATAAGGTAGGGCATACGGGAGCAGAACATGAACAGGGACATGTGTACCTACACATACACAGCATGCTGTCATCAGAACTTTTTTTTCTCTCTGTGCTTTGGTGAGTCCACTTTCAAAGTAGGGAATGTGGTTTGCCTCTCAGAAAAAGACTACCCACACATAGTTGCATGTATGGGGAAATCCGTCAAGCTAACAGGAGGCTGTTTTTATCACATGTGCTGGCTCCACTTCCACGGCCAAAGCAGTGCTGGCATCAGTCTGCTTCACAGTGGAAGAGAAACCCTAACCACACTGACATACCTCCAGTTTGCGAAGATTCGGTGGATTTGACTCATGAGGCAAGTATTGCCTGGCCATCGCAGTGTGGGCTGGCCTGAAAAGGTAGGGGGAACAGGCCTAGCATGCCCAGATGGCCGGCAAGCAAAGAGCCTAAACAGCTGGGCTAGCACGTCCTCCCTGCTCTGAGAATCTGGAGCCACACTGTTCCTTCAGTGAGAATGCAGAGTCCGACAGAGGCTGCTCCCGTCTTACCCAAAGTGTAGCACCTTCTGCTTCTTCTTTGTAAACGTCACACGAAAGCTCTGAGACTCGAGCCAAACAATGGTCAATTACCTGAAAGGCAAAATGCAGAAAATTGGCCCAAGATTTGTTTTACAGCCTAGGTCTTTCAGAAGAACTTCAAAAACTGGACCTATAGATGGCCGAAGCTTCAGATGATTACTGTTTGACATGGAAGTCTCCAAGGGATACCTTTATGTCACCTACGTTCCTTTTTTTAAACTTTTATTTTCATTTTTAATGTATGTGGGGGTGGTGCCCGCTGAGACCAGGGGCGTCTGATACTCAAGAACTGGAGTTACAGGCCATTGTGAGCAACTTGATATGAGCGCTGAGAACTGAACTCCGGTCCTCTGTAAGAGCAACAAATGCTCTTCATTGCTAAGCTGCCTCTCTAGCCTCTGTGCCTGGGTCACTTTACGGGGGTTCTTGTTAGTTAGGTTTCTGTGGCTGCAATAAACACCCTGACGAACAGCAGCTTATGGAAGAAAGGGTTTATTTCAGCTTACAGTAGTAGTCTATCATGAAGGGAACTCAGGACAGAAACTCAAGGCAGGACCCTGGAGGTGGGAACTGAAACCATGGGAACCACTGCTTACCCGCTTGATCTTCATGGCTTGTTCAGCTCATCTTCTTTTGTAACCCAGTCCCACCTGCGTAGGGGTGGCACTGCCAACAGTGCTCTGAGCCCTCCCGTGCCAATCATGAATCAAGAGCAGGCCCCCACAGACTTGCCCACAGGCCAATGTGAGAGAGGCAATTCCTTAACTGATGATACTTTTTCCCAGATGACCCTTGCTTGTGTCAAGTTGCCAAAAATAATTAATAAACAAACTTTAAAAAAAAAAAACAGGCTGGGCATGGTGGCGCACGTCTTTAATTCCAGCACTCGGGAGACAAACGCAGGTGTATGTTTGCGTTCAAAGCCAGCCTGATCTACAAAGAGAGTTCCAGGATAGCTAGGGCTACACAGAGAAACAAACCCTGGGCAGGAGGTGGAGGAAGTGGGGGACACACGACTAACCGGCACAGTTCCCCAGAGAACAGGATGTATGGTAACTACAATGTTTATTCCCAATCTTCTTTCCGGGGCCAGGAGAACAAAGAGAGAGCAGGGGCCTTGGGGCTTCAGGCACATGAGATGCTGCTGGGAAGGGAGCTCAAAGCCGTTCCAGACTAAGCCCTTTAGGATGCGGATCCCAGCAACCTGAGCGAGGTAGCGAGGCAGAGTGGCCAGCCACCAATGGCACTCTTGTAACCGGCTTCCATGTTAGGTAAGAAGCCTGGGAGCAAGGAGGGAAACACTCAACAGCCGCTCTGATTTCTGGGAGCCCGGCAGGGGGCTCCCTCGCAAAGCCACACAGGGCCTCTCTCCTCCTCTTCCAGAAGCGATCTTAACGGATGAGTGGAAATAGTTCAGGCAGAAGTGGAAGAAAGAAGCAGGACTGCTTTCAGAACTCAGAGGTCACATGGGCTCTGACAGTGCGCCACGATGAAGCAAAGCACCGCGCCCAAGAGCAAAGTTCTGTCGTTTACCTCTGGTGTTGTTGCTGTTGCTTGCTTGCTTTTTAAAAATGCATACCTGTTTTTGCCTGCATGTATGTATGTATGTGTGCATATGGATCATGTGTGTGTGGTGCTTTCAGAGGCCAGAAGAGGGCTTCGGATCCCCTATATTATTTTAATTATAACTGCTTCAGATGGTTATGAGCTGACGTGTGGGTGCTGAGAATTGAACCCGGGTCCTCTGCAGGGGCAGCCAGTGCTCTAAACCACTGTGCCATCTCTCTAACCCCTCCCCACCCCTGGTTTTATGATTTTAAAAAATGCTGGCGTGCCGCTCACAGAGCAGCCGCTAGCCAGGCAGAGATGGTTGTGGGTCCCTGCAAGATCCCCGGGGGCCATGTGAGCAGGGGGCGATCGGGAACCCCCAGCGGGTCCCCAGCTACTCGCTCCAAGGTTCCGGGCTGGGCGGGCTGCTGGCCACGCGGAGAGCTGGCAGAGACAACTGGGGGGGGGGGGGCGGGTCCGGGAGGCAGGAGACAGAGACATGGACACAACATGTTGAGTATTTATTTAGGGGGTTATGGAGAGGAAAGGGAGAAGGGAGGGCAGAGAGAGGGGGAGAGAAAGAAGAGAAAGGAGAGAGAGGGGGGAGGAGGGGAGGGGAGGGGGAGGAGGGGGAGGAGGGGGAGAGGGAGACAGAGAGAGAGAGACAAGCGTGTATGTGCCAAGAGGGGACAGTGATTCAAGATGGCGGGGCAGGGGTCAGAGGTCGCTGGGAGTAGGCGTGGCTTGTCCCTTAAAGGGACCAGAGACCAAAAGAATAACACCTGGGACTTATTTTTAACTATTAACACAAAACATTTGGGGGGGGCAGAGATGTTGATAAGCAGTTCAGTTGGTAAAGCACTGGTCAAGAATGCACAAAACTCTGGGCTCAACCCCTGGCACTACATAAATCAACTATAGTGATATACACCTGTAATCTTAGCACAGTACAGGCAGAGGCAAGATCAGAAGTCCAAGGTCATCCTTACCTACATAGTGAGTTCAAGATTACATAAGACATTCTCTTTAAGTTAAAATTTTTTTTTTTGTTTGTTTGTTTTTTGTTTTTCGAGACAGGGTTTCTCTGTGGTTTTGGAGCCTGTCCTGGAACTAGCTCTGTAGACCAGGCTGGTCTCGAACTCACAGAGATCCGCCTGCCTCTGCCTCCCAAGTGCTGGGATTAAAGGCGTGCGCCACCACCGCCCGGCTAAAATAAAAATTTTTAAAGCAGAAAACAAGGGGGTAGGAGGGAGGAAGAAGGAAGAGAAGGAAGAGGAGGAAATAAAAGATATCTGATAGGAAATCTATTAGCTATCCCAACGACTGAACTCACATTCTGAGGCAATCAGAACATCAGTCATGCCTGAATTGTTGAAACACAGTTATTTAAAGAAATCAAAAATACTTCAGCCGGGCGGTGGTGGCGCACGCCTTTAATCCCAGCACTCGGGAGGCAGAGGCAGGCGGATCTCTGTGAGTTCGAGACCAGCCTGGTCTACAAGAGCTAGTTCCAGGACAGGCTCCAAAACCACAGAGAAACCCTGTCTCGAAAAACCAAAAAAAAAAAAAAAAACTTCAAAATCTATTAAGTCCCTAAAGCTCTTTATAAGTTGACTATCTATAACCGTTGATTGAAATTTACCCTCAAATAGAATTTAGTGCCCTTGAGTTCACGGTTTCAAGTGAGGTATATCACTTGAGTAATTCAGACAGTATCTCTGAATCTTAAACTACATCAATGCATTAAAGGCCATTTCAAAAAAAAAAAATACTCTTTGCATTTCCCATGCAAGATAGAAAAGAAGCATAGCAATAAGAATCGCCTTTGGCTAGTATCTCCCAAGTCCAAGTTTGAAAACCTTTTATCCTTGTGAGCATTTGGAAGGAACTCTCAACACCTCCTTCCCTAAAGGAGGCGCCTCCTTTTGCAGCATCTCTGTTTACAAAGGGTTAATGATTCAAAGAAGTTGAATCATCTGTAGTGGTCTGAATGAGACTGCCCCCACAGACTCACTTACTTGAACACTTGGTCCCCAGTTGGTGGCGCTGTGTGAGAGGTGGAGGAGGTATGGTCTTGGCGGAGGAGGCACGTGCCTGTGGCACAGGCTTTGAGAGTGTAGGGCCAAACCCTACTCCTAGTTGGCCATCTCTGCTTCATGTTTTTGATGCAAGATGGGAGCCCTTAGCTTCTCTTCCTCCCTGCTGCCATGCTTCCGCTGCCATGATGGACTCTTCTTTTTCTTTCTTTCTTTGTTTTTCAAGATAGTGTTTCTCCGCATAACAACTCTGGCTGACCTAGAACTCGCTTTGTAGATAAAGTTGGCCCCAAACTCATAGAGATCCGCCTGCCTCTACCTCCCAAGTGCTGGGATTAAAGACGTGAGCCACCACCGTCCATTCATGATGGACTCTTACCCCTCTGGAACCAGAAGCCAAAGTAAATCCTTCCTTCCATAAGTCATCTTGGTCATGGAGTCAATCACAACAAGGGGGAAAAGTGACCAAGACAACATTCTAAGGAGCAGCCTCAACTAAAATGAGGCAGTTTCCTGGTCTCTAAGTAGCATTCCAAACAACTTACTTTCAGGTTCAAAGAACAAAAATGAATTTTTACACTTGAGTCTAAAACTGGCAACAATGGGTTTGTAACATCACACAGTGCTGTTTTCATTAGCTACCTACATACAAGGCTAGGAGGAAACCTCATTCACAACTGAATAAAATCAGACCTTCGAATCAACATGCCATACAGAGCCGTGTCCCCACTGTCGCAGGCCTCCCAACGTTTGGCTCCAGATTTTCCTTTCTCTGCCTGTGTTCTCATCTGGGGAGGGGGGGAGATGGAGAATTTCAAAACTAGGTTACTGCTGTACCTAGTACATATGGGAGAGAACACCGGACCAGATCTCAGACTCCTACTAAAAGCTTTCTAAAGTTTCCTAAAAGCGGCAAACGATTCTGCTGACGCAGGAAGGCCATCAGAAAGATGTGCTGGAGCAAATACAAGTGTGACTTTAAATTCTGTCCCCGCGGCCCCATAATTTGCAGTGAAGATAACACTTCTGAGCAATCCGAGTTCCCTTCGCTCATTTGTGTCCATCCACTTCTCAAGCTGAGCCCCCTCAAGATGACTGTAAATAAGAAAGTCTGGGCGTCTGAGTACAGTAGCATTTCCAGCTTCAGGTGGATTTGGTTTTTGTTGTTTCGCTTTGGAATTGCGAAGAACTTCTTCCTCTCCATGGGTATAAAAAATATTACATGCCTATTATAAAGAATTGAAAGGATAAAAATAAACGTCCCTGAAACCTCAGCATCTTTCCTTTTACTTCATTTTGTTTACTTTTGTTTTGAGACAGGATCTCACTACGTAGCCTCGGCTGACCTAGATCTCCCCGTTTAGACCAGGCTGGCCTCAAAATCATAAAGATCCAATCTGCCTCTGTCTCCTGAGTGCTGGAATTAAAGTCATTCACCACCGTACCTGACCAACATATTTTTTCACATATACTTATTCATTTAGGGGTGAAGGGACATTGTTTAAAGCCCCAGCATGGAGATCAGAGGACACCATTCGAGAATTGGCTCTCTCTTTCTGACACATGAAGTCTGGGGATGAACTCGGGTCATCAGACTTGAGTCATTTCGCTGGCCACATCTCAACATCTTATCAAATAACAACAAAGTTGACATCCTCCTGAGCATAAACACCCATACTTACCACATACATGCACAGACAGTTCCGCAGTTTGCATGAGTGGCGTCCTGTTATACCTGGTACTTTTATTACGGGCTGCTTCTCTCTCTCCCTGTCCTCCCATAATATTAGTAAATTAAAGTGCATGTGATATTTACACATCATCTTTTATACATATCACATGCACACATACATATATACACATGCGTCTTCATAGACATCAGCACACACAGGGAGAATTTTGTTCTTTTTCCAATAATGAAATCACATAACCCTCATTTCACATCCTGCTCTCCTCAGTCATGGATACCCCGCAGATCTCACTGACATCTGGCAAGGCTATAACTCATTCCATTGAATCGCCATGTAATATTCTACAGAGTAATATATTTTAATTTTTCAGCCATTCCCTGATTAACGGCCATCCACATGCTCTCAGTTCTTGGCAGCCACAAACGCTGCTGTAAGAAACATGCCTGCACATGTGGCCTTACCAACACGCACTGTCCATGGAGCGGGATTCAGGGATAAAGGGAATTGCGTATTTTTTATTTTAATAGATATTGCCAGATTGCCTTCCAAACAAGGCCAGAGCACTTCCCAGCCTTGCCAGCAATGGGTGAGAGCTCGCTACCCTTCCTCCCTGCTGGCAGCAGGTGGGATGGCTCTTAGGTACTTTTGCCAATTTAATGGCTGAAAAGCAACATTCCATAGCGAATTTGCACTTCTCTGTGTCTGGGCCCCTTACTATGGAGTGCAGTTTGTGTGGCAAGTGATGGTATTGAAAGCCACCCCACAAGTGGCTCAGGAGGCAGGGGCAGAAGGAGCTCTGTGAGTTCAAGGCCAGCCTGGTCTACAAAGCAAATTCCAGGACATCCAGGACTGCATAGAGAAACTTTATCTAAAATAAATAAGTTAATTAATAAGAATGAAAAATAAAGTATGTATATAAGCCTCCCTCACCACATTGAGGGCCCTAGTTTCAGCATGCTTTCCCACGTCTTTGGATTTTTTTTATGATTTGAACATCCGGTCTCCATTTGTTCATTGGCATTCTGCTACAGAAAATGCCTTCCTTCCTCTGTCTGTTCATCCTGCAAGGTTTACTGGCATAGATATGGCACTTCTCACTTACTGAGTGGGTTATACGATCCATCACTATCACTTTTCTCTTGATGCTCAAATACTCCCAAATTTGGCCAATTTGGAGCCACCTCAGAATAGCTCTCTCAAACTTTTAGAATTTCCCTGCCTTAACCCCGGAATCAGTCATTTCTCTGAAAACAACGACAGCCAAAGCTCTGGTTCCTTCCAGGACAGAGTGTCTAGAAACCATTTTCAAGCACCGCAAGCACTTAAGGCTCTTGCAAGGTCGCTGCTTCTGAATCCTTTCAGGGATCAGAGAGAGGGAAGAGACACCTGTGTGCCTCACACATTTGCATCAGCAAGAGGGACAAACACAGATATAGAGCATAAAAACACCTATGACTTCCCTTTAGCACCTCAACTCCAACTCAGTGTCTTCCTGGATCTGTAGCTCCTTCTGTGACAGTGAGAGCCCTGATTCTTGTTCTCCGTGTACTCACCTACTAGGTCATGCTGCTGGCATCCAGAAGGGGGAGGAAGACAAGGAAGTGCTGCTAACTCCCACCTCAGAATATGCCTAAATTTGGGTATAGACCCTCAAAAGAGCTGAACAAATTAGGGTGGGCCCTAATTCAATTTAGTCCGTGTTCCTTTTATTTTGTTTTATCTTGTTTTTGGAGACAGGGTCTCATGTAGCCCAGGTCAGTCTGAAACTCATTATGCAACCTTGCATGCTCTTGAACTTCTGATTCTCCTCCCTCCACCACCAGAATCATAACATCACCTTGCGGGGTGGCACATGGAATCAGACCCAACTGAGACTTGTTCCCAGACAACAGGAAATGTGACCACGAAGAGACGCTGGAGGTTGTTTGCCCACAGAGAAAAGGCCAGCTGCAAGTCAACAGGAGGAGCCTCAGGAAAGCCGAATCTGCTGATGAATGAACTTCTAACCTTCCCAAACTGTGAGAAACTTCATTTCTGTTGTCTACCGCCACCCAGTCTGTGACTCGGTTTTTTCGTTTGTTTGGTTATTGGTTGGTTGGCCGGTCAGTCAGGTTTTTTGGTTTTTTGAGACAGGCTTTCTCTGTGTAGCTTTGGTTCCTGTCCTGGAACTAGCTCTTGTAGGCCAAGTTGGCCTCAGACTCACAGAGATCCGCCTGCCTCTGCTTCCCGAGTGCTGGGATTAAAGGCGGGCGCCACCATCACCTGGCCTGTGACACCTTTTAACATCAATCCCAGCAAAATCATGTAGACCCGCCCACAGTCAGTCAAAAGCAACTGCAACTGAATCCAGCACCTACATTCTGTGGAAGTCTGGCCTGTCTTAAGCAAGCCGAATGTTCTGTGTAAATTCAGTATTCTCTGACAGTCATCAGTGCATAGCCTACAATTCTCTACAGGCTTGTTCAGTCTCGCAGCGAAGCGACCAGTGGGTATTGTCACACACTGTGTATATGTTGTGCTGTGGTGAACACAAGTCATTCTTGGACTGTCCCCAGTGACTCAGCTGATCTACATCACCTTCAGGGCATATTTACTGAGCAATAACGAGCACAGTCTTGACCTAGGACACCAGCCCTGAGCTCAGCATATTCCTCAACAGGGCATTGCTCAACTAGCTGCTCCCTTAGGACCTGTCTGGGCTTTCAGTTTCACTACCCTGGAGCCTTAAGGTATTCATCTTTCAGAAACCTAAAAAAAGGTTCTAACCACTCTGGTCCAACACACACATACATACACTCACACATACACTCACGCATGCAGAAACACATACACATACAAATACACAGGCACACATTCATACACACACAAAGGGACACAAACACACACACATTCACACATATACTCAGTCAGAGACACAGACACACACTCACACATACACACACATTCATACACACACACATACACACACAGAGACAGACACACTCACATACACACACATTCGTACACATACATACACACACAGAGAGACAGACACACACACATTCACACATATACTCACTCAGAAACACAGACACACATTCATACATTCACACAGAGATAGACACACACTCATACACTCTCACATACACACAAATACACAGATACACACACACACATACGTCCTCTATCTCACCCAATTTTATTCCTCTTAGAATTTATGTCCTGATTCCACAAGTCTGATTACTGCAGCCTCCTAAACTGTACAGTGTGCCCAGCGCTGGGAGCCCCAGCTGTGCTTTCTCTGCCTCTGTCACCTCCCCTGGCAATAAACCGAACTCCGCTGGGGTTTCTCTAACGATGCCTACAGCAATGGGCAACACCGCAGTTCATTAACGGCAGTGCTCATGCTATGGGGCTAGTGGGAATGAATGCTTATTTAGTTCCAGAAAATGAGCCAGCCCGCCCTGCCCCCTCCCCATTAGAAATTGGAGGTAGCAGGAGATGCCGTTTATAGAAAGAGGAGCCTCCACCCTGGAGAGGAGGTGGCTCAGCCTTCTGAGGCAGGGACATGGTGAGACTCAATCTTAGCCTGTGTGCTGGAAGAAATCATACCCGTGACTCTGGGTAGGAAAACAGCTGCTGGAAACCCCCAACTGGGCAGTTTTCCTTCACTTCCCCAGCCTGTTCTTATGGGATCCCGCTAAGCTGGGCTAAGCTGTCCCAGGAAGAAAAACTCTCGGGCCAGAGAATCCTGAGTGCTCACCCTGGGTAGGCATTGTTCCAAATGCTTTATGCGATCCATCTGAGGGTGTCTAGTCCTCAAAGGGAGGGCTTAGTCTCCTTGTCTTTCAGATGGGAAAACTGAGGCGCATGGAGGTTAAACAACATGTCCCAGGGCCCACAGTTAATGTGAAACTGCGAAAGAACAAGAATTTGAAGCCAGGCCAGCTGGCTCCTTGACACACAGCGGTCTGAACTGCACCGCTGTGTTTTGGGTGACGGTTGACAATATCTTTTCTTCTTCCACTTATTTATTTTGTGGGGAGGGACATGTCCATGCCACACAGAACTTGTGGAGGTCAGAGGGCAAGTCTGGTCTGTTCTCTCCTTCCACCATGTAGATTCCTGGGATAAAACTCAGGCAATTGTCTTAACTCACTGAGCCCTCTAGAGACCCCAAACACAAATATATTTTTTGAGACAATGGTCTAATGTAGTTCATTCTGATTCAGACTTCCTACCTAGCCAAGAATGACTTTGAACAGTTAGCCTTCTGCGCCAGGCCTTCCTCTCCGATGACACTAACTTATGTCAAGTTGACATAAAACTATCCAGCATGTATTTCCAACTGTAATCAGGGAAAGAACACTGGAAGGGGGACCCTAATTGCCATCAGCAGAAGAAAGCTCACATCTCAGCTTCCAGAGCCCCGATCTCCACTGGAGTAGGATGAAGGCTCCAGAGAAAATGACTCACCCCAAATTTGGTGTCAAGAAACTACTGGGTGAGCTCGGCATAAAGTGTGCCAAAAATCAAGAACATGCGCAAAGATTGACAAAGTCTTGTCCAAAGACTAGCTGTGAAATGAGTTGGAAGAAGGGTATAGAAATAAGGACAATGCCCACATTCTCCAGGGAGAAGACAGCTGTTACAAACCTTTATCTAGAGTGATAGGTTTATCCCACATAATTTGGGTGATAGTGGCATGCTTTTCTGTTTCCTGAGTTTTCGGCATTAAGCACGCACTTTTAGGTTATTAACCCTTTTTAATCTTTTGAGACAGAGTCTTACTGTGCTGTCTATACTGGCCTCTAGCTTTCAATCCTCCCGCTTGTACCTTAAGAGTGTTGAGATTTTAGGCCTGCCCACTGCACCCAGATTAAAGGTTTAATGTGTTCTTGTTGGTGGTGTTTGCGGTGGAGATGAAACCCAGTGCCTTGTCTATGCAAAATGTATCCACATTGGGCCCGTCTCACACCATACAATGGTTTGAACTCCCTCACCCAGGGTTTTGAGCTCCGCACTCCTGCCCCTTCCTCTTTCCTGTTTGTCTGTCTACCTGCCTCTGTCTACCTGCCTCTCATATCTCCACTCTGAGATATCATTATCCGCTTCCACTCTCCCCATCCCCCAATAAACCTCTTACACTAACTCTCTTGGTCCTGGTGTATTCTCTTAGTGGTATACCTTGGCAGGGCCAAGGTTCCCATTAGGTTCTCTTGGCATTTGATCCGATCATGCTGGGATTCTTCCCTCAACAGATCTGTTCTCTTTGTCTGTTTCTATCTGCTCTCCCTCCCTAAGCTACATAAATGTCCCATCCTTGTTACAACATGGCGTCCGCCAGAGAGGCCAGCTGCTTCGTGCCCAGTACATGCCTGTTCTCCCTTGCAGCGGCTGCTGATCTGGCCCTTACCTACATGACTTTCCACATGGACATGCAGCCTACTGGACCCACAGGGACATCTCTCCTGCTCCCCCCTCCCAGAAGCCTGGGAGACCCATGGCTGAAGATCTAGCCCATTGTATTCTTCGCATGGTTCTGGCTCTTACGGCCTGCAGACCATCTTTGTGGCCCCCCCCCCTCTCTCTCCCATGGACTCAGATTTTATTTTATCAGCTTGGCCTCAATACAAATCACTGGCTAAAACTGGCAAACTTGAGATTCCCAAATTCTCACAAATCGTTAATAACCGCTACTGCCACAGACAAAGGGTCCCCTAATATCTCATACCTAAATTTACTTTGCTACACTTCCAAAATCTCTGACCTCTGAGGTTCTACTTCCTCACTCCTAAAAGTCTTCTATCCCTATAGCTCTATGCTGTAAACTCTGATTTCAGGATTTGTAAGATGCTCATCTGCCATGGTTTAAAATCTATATAATTTGTAACAAAGTCTGTTTCCCATGTAAAGTTTTGTTCATCTCACTGTTAGAAAAGACCTGTCTATTTTGAATGGATGGATGGATCTGTGCCTGTATGTTTTCCTGAGAACATAGGAGCCACACAAAACGACACCAGGCTCAGTTAAATGAAGAAGTGTATGTGACCACTGCATGTTCTTCTGACTGGCCGTGGTTGCCTGAGTTGTCTTGGTAATAGCTCAGCTGTTACTATTGCAACTAGCTGCCTAGGCTCAGAATTTGCCTCTGGGATTTCTGGCCACTGAATCTGATATAATAATGACAGAAATTGATATGTCATTTGGGTATAAATAATATTAAAATTACTTTATGCCATTCTACCTTATTAAAAAAAACAGCTAAGGAAATGGATATGATTAAAAATCTGTAGCAAAAAGTTAACTTAAAATGTGTAACTCCTGCCGGGCGATGGTGGCGCACGCCTTTAATCCCAGCACTTGGGAGGCAGAGGCAGGTGAATCTCTGTGAGTTCGAGACCAGCCTGGTCTACAAGAGCTAGTACCAGGACAGGCTCCAAAGCCACAGCGAAACCCTGTCTCAAAAAAAACCAAAAAAAAAAAAAAAAAAAAAAAGTGTAACTCCTAATTGGAACTGTTCCGGAAACCAACACGTGGTTTGCCACCATCCTGATTAAGTACAGTCATGTGGGCCGTCACCATTTTGACTAAGGATGGAGAAGAGGAAGGTCTTAAGGCTTCACAGACATCTTGATTAAAGGCGAACCACATGGAACGGACCTACCCAGGAGACAACGGGTCTCCAAGATAAGGATGGATTTCTGTATGATAATTCCTGTCCTATCCTAAAATCAAGGTTTATGAAAGATAGGATTTAAAACAAGGCTGGTTTAATGAAGTATTTGTTATGCCCAAATCCATAAAGTCCCCATTGGGGGAGGTGTGGGGGACAGTCATGACAAACTAAGTATGAGCAGGTCACCCAAAGGAAGTTCTTTACTTCCAACCATTATCACCTGCCAGAGTAGAACTAGGCCATGGATAAATCTAATAAGAGGCCTGAGTCTCAGTAGTTTACCCTGAGGCAATGCCTGGTTGCAGAAAGAATCACAAACTGAGATTACCTAGCACCACCCAAAAACAGACCATCCAAAGAAAATGTCTAACATTCCAACTGCTGTAGATAGGATCACCTGCCAGTACACACTCACCAGGACACCCCTAGACAAATGTCAGCCAATCAGGGGTTCTGAGCCTCAGAAACCCCTCACCCCCACCTTTACTACTATAAAAACCCAATTCTAACTGAGCTGGGGCTCTCCAGTTATTCCAATACGTTGGGGATGCGGAGAGACCGAGTTTGCAAACTTGATTAAAATAAAGGCTCTTTGCTTTTACGTACGGGACTGGGTTTCCTTGTTGGCTTTTGTGGAGACTTCACAGATTGGGGAATAACAGTATGAAAGCTGCCCCTGCATGCATTCGTGTACAGGGATGGATCTTCCTGGCAGCCAGATTTGGTAACCTACGAGTAAACCCCTTGGTATTGATTTTAGAGACGCTGAATTGTTTACACTGTTGAAACTGCCTGGACTATAACTCACTATGTAGAACAGGCTGGAGAGCTGGAGTTAAAGATGTGGGCCAGCAAGCCCAGAGAGACCCTGTCTAAAAAAACACCACCAAAAGATAGTAAACTTGCAAGATGAGGGTCTTCTTCCTCTTCCTCAGCCTACAGACTTGATAAAAAAAGCCCCGACGACCGGAAACAAATGCCTTCTTGACTTTTTATTGGCAGGCCTCCCGCTGGTGGACTGGCTCAACTAGTTCCAGGCCTGGTCAGGACAGGTTAGGAAATGGTTGTGGGCCAATCAACCACCCGATCTTTCTTCACACTGACCAATTAAAACTCTTCTGAGACTAAAAAACCTTGGCTCTCAAGAACAGACAGGATTTTTCCAGCCTCTGAGTCCTCCCCTCTCCTCTGTAGAGGGCCTTTTTTTCTGTATATCTGCTGTATTTGTGTGTCCCCTCCCTTCCAATAAACCCCCTTCTGGGGCCGGGCGGTGGTGGCGCACGCCTTTAATCCCAGCACTCGGGAGGCAGAGACAGGCGGATCTCTGTGAGTTCGAGACCAGCCTGGTCTACAAGAGCTAGTTCCAGGACAGGCTCCAAAACCACAGAGAAACCCTGTCTCAAAAAACCAAAAAAAAAAAAAAAAAAAAAAAAAAAAAACCCCTTCTGTTGTTGCCTGTGTGTTTGAGATCTCTCTACTGCCACCTGTTGCCCTTGAGATTTTCCCTGTCTTTTAATTATTTAACTGGCAGCAAAAGTAAAGCCAATCAAGACCCCTAACCTGTCACACAGGTGTATGGTTTTCATGCCTCGGGAGCTACATATCTTGGGGCTTTTTGGTTTGTTTGCTTGAGCCTCAGTATCTCACTGGGACCTGGGGCTTGACATCTTTGGGTTAGTCTGGCTAGCAAGGCCCAGAGATCTTTATACTTTGCCTCCCTAGTACTGGGATTTTACACTCAAACACTCCTTCACCTAGCATTTTACATGGGTTCTTATGCTTGGCTAGCAAGCCCTTTACAGATGGAGCCATCTTCCCAGCCCCTGGGTAATTTTTAGGTAGAAATATTTAATACTGATTTATTCCAGATTGAATTTCAAAGAGAAATTTGCCTTGGTTTCAGATTCTGAAAATTAATTTTTATATTTATATTTTATTTTATGGACGTTTTGCCTGCATGTATGTCTCTGCAGCATCTGTATGCCTGGCACCCTTGGAGGCCTGTAGAGGGCGCCAGATTCCCTGGAACTGGAGTTAGCAGATGACTGGTACCCAAGTTGTACCCCAAGTCAGGTCCAGCCAGCCATCCTCAATTAAGCCAATTAAGAGTTCAACTTAAAAGTGCAAAATGGGAAAAGGTGGTTTATTCCACATGGCACATAGTAAAAAGGGACAAATATATTGAGCAAACTAACCCTCAGGAACGGCCGTTCCTTGCCTGCCTCTACACCAGAGCTAGCACCCTGTGACTAAACCTTTTGGAATCTATTAACTTAGCAAACCCTTAGCTTCCACCAACCCAGAAACTCAGAAAGCATCGTGGTTCTGTAGGAAGCTTCCCCTGCCTCGCTGTACCGCCATCTCTGACGTAACTTGCTTTGATTCATGACTTTCTTTGCTCTCTAAAACCAGACAAACTTCATTAAACTGCTTCCAGGTTGAAACTTGGAATTTGGAGTAACCTAAATATGTTCCCAAGTCATGGTCACTAACAATGACGTCAGAATAAACTATCTCTTGTTCCCTTCAAGATGAGAGCTGTGGCTTTTGCTACAGACCCATCACTGTCTGGACCTCAGTCTCATCCTGTAAGATTGTCTAACGAGTTGTTGGCACTCAGTAACACCTCATTCTGAAGACAAGCTCCCCCTCTGGCTGGTGCCCGTCCCTTCTCCCGGCATGAGGTTCCTGGGAAAATTTCCATTTCTTTGGGGACCATTGTTTCAACAATTTGAAGAATGAGAGACACAGGTGTCTCTTTAAAAGATCTTCATTTCTGCCAAGGCCTGGTACACTGTGAGCCACCACACTAGGGCTGGGAACCCAGGTCATCTGGAAGAGTAGCCAGTGCTCTTAACCACTGAGCCATGTCTCCATGCCCTGTATGTGAGTGAGGTTCGCTCTTTGTTTTGATGTGTGTGTGTATTACATCTGGATATTATTCGCCATCTAAACACCAAATCAAATCTGTAACACAAGGTGCTTAGTCACTGGAAGCCATGGACCAAGCCCCTGATTCTGGGCTATGGCATTTATTATGACCTTCCTTTTTCAGCATTACAACCAAGAGAAAACTGAGCTGGAGATGCCCCATGGCTGGCTTCAGGCCAAGTTTCCTTCGTAGATTGCGTGTATGTTACAAGTTTCCAAGGCAAAACTCGATGTCTACCCTGTTCTCATTGTGGATATTCAGTGATGCCTGGCAGTGGTGCCAGTCGGCTGGCTGGTTGTCAGTCCTTCACAAGCCCCCAGTCACCTCCCCCTCCTCAATCCTCCAGGGACCGCAAGGCTTTAGCACAGAAGCCTGTCTTCCTCCCCCCAGAGTTCAAGTCGGAGATTCTCCTGTCTCCCATCCAGCTGTAACCTCCCTGCCTACCTTCCGCACCTACTGCTGCTCCACCCAAGAGACTTCTCCTAAGCACAGATTTAGTTGTTACCCCACAGTGTTCCAGTCCCTGGAGCCTCACGTGTTTTCTCTGCTCCTGAGGCTGTTCTACAATCCCATCCACCTTGCTAAAGCTTCTGAGTTCCTCACGGTCAGCCCAACCAGTAGCTGAAACAGGCTTCCAACTACCTAGTCTGTTGGTTTGGATATCCCACCCCCCACCCTCACCCCCGCCGCCCAAATACAGTAAAATCAAGACTGGTTTGGTGGTCCCTGCTCTGGTGCAAGCTTCACCCCAGTTCCTGGCACCCATATACCCCAAATCTCTGGAATGCTCTGGTGGAAGTTCCACTCCAAGTCCCCTCCCCCATCTCTCTCCAAATCCTACCGCATCTCAGAAAGCCCGCCAAACGACTAACCCTCCCCCAGAGATGCTCAAGACCTCTGTCCCCCCAGAAAACAGACACGTGGTTTTTCGGTCTCTATTTCCCATCTCCTCTCTGGGGGGCTGGAAAGTCATCAGGGAGCGTTTTACCCATTAAACCTGGGCTTTTTAAAATTCGGTTTGATTTGGTCTGATTTGGACTGCGTCGGGGGAGAGGCTTATTGGGGTGCAGAAACTTCAGTCACCACATAGCCTGGTCTATTTGAACCAGCTCTCCTCCAGACTGTTCTTTCTCACTTCTGACCTATCATAAACTTCATCTTCCTTGGGGTGGTCCTCCGTGTTGTTAGCTGGTACAGACACGCCAAATAGCATTCTGGAAATGCTGCCTGTATAAACAAACTTTGGGCTGGAGATCATTGAATTAGAATATATTCTTGATTTCCTTGTTACTCTGCGGTCACGACGACTCTACCTAAATCCTTTTTCGCTTTCCTCCTCAGATTCTCCTTTGCTCTCCCCACAGCACATGAATGTTAACTCGGGCTTAAGTACCGGCTCTAAGCAGAAAGAAATTTTTCCAGGTACGGTCTGCAGCAGGCGAAAGGACTCCCTCTGTTTGCCAAGACGGTGCCTGGAACTCCAGGGCGCAGGTGGCAACCTCCAGCCCCGCCTCAGCGCACGGGGCCCCCACGCACGCCGAGCTAGGACGAAGCGGAAGTACCAAGACCCGCCCTCCGTATAAGACCGCCCTTACTGGCATGGATGGGCAGAGGCCTGATCCAATGAGACGGCAGAGCCAGTCTCCTTCGTCCTATGGGCTACGTCAACACAGAACGCAAGGATTTCCCGGATCCTCGCACGCCTCTCTCTACTTCAGCCGGCCTGGGCTGCGGCTGAGAGGACCGTCTGGGCAGGTAAGCGTGTTCCGATGCTTGGCGCGCCCGTGGGTTCGAAGGAGGGTGTCGTTGCACCCAGGCAGAGGTCGGGGAAGGCCAGGCTAAGGGCGGGAGGAATGAGCAAGTGCTACACGGTCGGAGTGGGCGTGGGCCCGGGCCTGGCGGGTCCTGCGGGGTCCCCAGGGACCTGCAGCGTCCCGTGTACCGGCCCAGGCCGTCGCCTTCATTGAGATTCGGGCCGTAGTAGAGCGCCGCCCCAGTAGTACTTTTTGGTATCACATTTTGGAAGAGGTTCATGTTTTGGTTGTTGTTGTTTTGTGGTGCTTTATTTTTATGTGTGTGGGTATTTGGCTTGTGTGTGTGTGTGTGTGTGTGTGCGCGCGCGCGCGCTACAAGCATGCCTGGTGTCCATGGAGGCGAAGTCAGACAGATCCCATGGAACTAGAGTTACAGATGATGTAAGCCGCCATGCACGATGCTGGGAATCAAATCTAGGTCCTCAGTGCTCTTCACCACGGAGCCATGTCTACATACACACCTTTTTATTTATTTATTTTTTTTTTTTTTTTTTTGGTTTTTCGAGACAGGGTTTCTCTGTGGTTTTGGAGCCTGTCCTGGAACTAGCTCTTGTAGACCAGGCTGGTCTCGAACTCACAGAGATCCGCCTGCCTCTGCCTCCTGAGTGCTGGGATTAAAGAAGGCGTGCGCCACCACCGCCCGGCTCACACACACCTTTTTTTTTAAAATTAGTATGTGTGTGGGTCTGTGGAAAATGGAAGAGACCAAATGTGTTAGACTGCTGAAGCTGTGTGTAGTTGGAGACTGAGTTCCTATGTGTGCTCTGAGTATGGAACCCGAGTTTTCTGAAGAGCAGCAAGTGCTCTTAACTGCAGAGCCATCTCTCCAGCCCTTTATTTATTTATTTATTTATTTATTTATTTATTTATTTATTTATTTATTTATTTTTGGTTTTTCGAGACAGGGTTTCTCTGTGGCTTTGGAGCCTGTCTTGGAACTAGCTCTGTAGACCAGGCTGGTCTCGAACTCACAGAGATCCGCCTGCCTCTGCCTCCCGAGTGCTGGGATTAAAGGCATGCGCCACCATCGCCCGGCTTTATTTTATTTTTTACACTGGACAGAACTCCTAATGAACAATCTGCTTTTTCCAATCTCCCTCCTGGTTCACTCATGGTCCACACTGGATAGAGCAGGTACCCACCTGGCAACTAAGGCTCAGCAGCTGGTGAATGTAGGATGTAGGGTGGGGTAATTTCAAGCACACTTGTTTCTCCACATTTCCATTTTTATCTCAAGATGCCTTAGACTCTAGATTCTTAAATTGCACAGCTTCATAGTAGCTTGTTATCGCAAAATGAAATGCTACTGAAAGCAGCGTTAATTAAAGGAAACTCTGGTGAATGGAAGTAAGGATTATAAATTATTGTGCTCCTGGGCATTTAAATACCCTCCATAATCATGTGTGATCGTTTCATCATTTAAGATTATAGACTTTGCCAGGTGGTTGGTGGCATACGTCTTTAATCCCAGCACTCAGGAGGCAGAGGCAGGCGGATCTCTGTGAGTTCGAGACCAGCCTGGTCTACAAGAGCTAGTTCCAGGACAGGCTTCAAAGCCACAGAGAAACCCTGTCTCGAAAAACTAAAAAAAAAAAACAAAAAACAACAACAACAAAAAAAAAAAGCTACTGAGAAACCCTGTCTCGAAAAACAAAACAAAACAAAAAAAAAGGAAAAGAGTACCTAGCCACAGGTTTTGTTATTGTTTTGGTTTGGTTTTTCCTCAGCAGTAATTTGCATGTAGCCAACTAGGTCAGTAGGTGCTAAGAATAGAAAAAATATTAGATTTCTTGCCTAGCATGCACTGTAGCTAAACAAAAAGGAATTCACATCCCAGACAGGAATATATAAGCCACGTTTAAAATGGACAAATAAATGCGGATATAAAGCACAATATGGATCTTGAGAGTGAACTTGCATTTCGGGGAAACATACTTTTTATCCTTGAACATGAGCTGGATTTTTGTTGTCCATTTTTGTTGTTGTTTGTTTGTTTTGTTTGTGTAAGGGGTGCTTTTTGTTTTTGAGGATCTTGGTAGCGCAGGCTGATCCTAATCTCCCTGTATAGATTGGATATATCTACCCAAAGGATAGACAGCCTTCAACATTCGACCCTCCTGCTTACCTTGCCATGTTGGGGCTAACAAGAGTACCTACCACCAGGCCTAAGTTTTCTTTTTATTTTATGTGTATGGGTGTTCTGCCTGCATGTATGTCCGTGTACTGTGTGCAGTAGGTGCTGGAAGAAGGCCTTGGCGTGCATGTGGTAGTCAGAGGACAACTTGGAGTTAATTCTACCATTGGGTCCTGGTTCAGAGTCTCTTCCTATTTGGTGAGGAGCACCGTTAGGACACGTTTGAGCAATTCACCAGACCCCAGCTTTTTCTTTAATTATGTGCATGTGAGGGTGGGTGCCCTCTGGAGCCAGAAGGAACCTTGGATCCTCTGGAGCTGGAGTTAACAAGTGGTTATGAGCCACCCGATGTCGGTGCTGGAACAGACCTTCAGTGCTGCAAGAGCAATGCACGCTCTCATAACTGCTGGGTTCGTTCAAGACTCTCACTCACTGGGCAGCCTTAGGCTGGCCTTAACCTAGTGACCTCACTGCCTCTGCCTCCCAAGTGCAGACTTTTGGCCATTCAAAGCCAACTGCAGGAGACTCCCCACCTTTGCCCCTAAGGAGCATTAGTTGCTAATGCAAGAGCATTTTTGCAGAATGCTGGGGATGGGGAAATAAAGACATCGAATTTACGTGTAGATCACTCTTCCAGAGTGTTTCTGTGGCTTTGGATTAGAGAGGGAGCACCAGCAGAGATGAAAGGGAGCCATTAAACATGGACTAGACATCTGTGATGTCTCCAAGGAAGAATGACATCTAGGTGAGGAGGGCGTCTTGGAAAGGCACCAAGAAAGATGTTTCTTTCTTCAAGATGAGTAAGAATTCACACAGAGCCGAGCAGTTGGTGGCACAGGCTCTGAGTTTGAAGCCAGCCTAACCATTCTACAGAGCAAGTTCCAGGACTGCCAGGGCTACATAGAGAGACCCTATCTGGGGTCGTGGGGGAGGGAGGAGGATGAAAAAGAATTAGCATAAGTGTTGTGGAGAAGATGTGGAAAGAGTTAAGGTATTCTGATCACATGTGTCACTGGTAGGAAGGGGCACTGGGAAAGTGCTAGAGGCGGGCTTTTTAGGGAAGGCTTGTGTGGCAGCCCCACCAGTGACCATCATGAGCATAGTGGAGCTGCCAGGAATGGGAGAGTACACAGCCGGGGTGTCTGATGTTCTGATTCTCTTCCAGGAGCAGAAATGGGTAGAAGCATCTGGCAGAGCAGGAGACGACGTGAGCGGAGCCGCCAGCAGAGCCCTGCCTTGGGGCGGAGTGACCGTAGTGAGAGGCAAGTGTCCAGGGCGGGAGCCAGTTTGCCCAGTGCTGCTCTGCTGTCCAGTACAGTGCTCGCACACATGCTCGCCTCTCAGTGAGTCAGCAGTGAGGCCAGCGGCTCGAAAGCTTGCCGTGTTGTCATCAGCCCACTGCTCTGTTTCGTGGCCACTAGCTTCTGACCAGAGTGCCAGCCGGAAGACTGCTGGTAGTTTTCTGGCACAACTGGAGACCTGCTTTTCCATTTGGGAGGGGCAAAAAAACCTTTCTGGGGCGATTTAGTAGAAGTCCTGGAAAAGGATTTATAAAATATGTAGTTAACATGCATGTTGCTTATATAGATGTATGTAGTATATCGCATATTTACATAATATATGCAAATCTTTATGTGGACTACAAGGTTTTTTGTTTTTTGGTATGCGTGTGTGTGTGTGTGTGTGTGTGTGTCTGTCTGTCTGTCTGTCTCTATATAGCTCTGACAGCCCTGGACCTCACTTTGTAGACCAGACTGTCCTTGAACTCATAGTGCATGCACCACCACCCACATCCCCCCTCCTCTGGCATACTGAGTCTTCTATACACAAACGTGCATAGAGAAGAGAGCAGTGACTCCTGTGTGCCCGCTCATCTTAGACTATAGTTAAGTCCCGGTGTAACATTTTCCACATTTCATTTATTATCCTGCATGAAGGGGGCACAAACATCCTTGTCTCAGAACAAGAGTCTCCTGTCCCCACCTGGCCTTGGATGAGGGCTCCCAGGACTTCTGACAGTAGGAATTCTTCATGCAGCCCTTGGGTTCACAGGTTGCTTCCTCTTTACAGCACACATGCCAGTTACAAATTCTTCCACATGTTAGTCCGTGTGTGCGTGCGTGTCATGGCATACATGTGAAGGTGAGGGGACAACTTGGGGAGTCAGTTCTTTCTTCTCCATGTGAGTGGGTCCCCGGGATCTAAAGGGGCTCTGTCCCATAAGCCACCCTGGCTTAACTTTATAAAAACCCTTAATAAGCTGCCTGGCCCTTGGAACCCTCAGCACACAGTGGGTCTCAATGGGTGTAAATTTCTAATTTGGCCCATAATGTAGAAAGATCAGCACTACACCGAATGTTAGTATGTTTTGTTAGGAGAGCCATGGGTACTTTTGGGGCCCCAGGCCTTTCCCACAAGCCAAATTAGGTAGCAGGATTGATCTATGAGTCCCAGCCCAGTTTTGGCAGAGTGGCTTGGAAACCTGCTGGGCACAGCCACCTTCTGGGCTCTATGGGAAAAAAAATGGAGCAGCAGTCCTTGGGATGAGAAAGACTAACATTTGTTATGACACTCAGTCCATCCTCGTGCTGATGCACAGGGCAGAAGAAGGAGAGAACATAATTTTCCCTACAGCTGTGCACAGCATCGGTGTTGACAGGCTGCTCTTTGCTTCCCTCAGCCTAGCTTTGCAAAGTTCCCTTAATTGTGTGTGAGGAGGATTTTCTCAGGATCCTCACCCTGTATTTCAACCTGTCATTGCCACAGAGACCACTAGTGGCTTCACAAATTCAATGTGTTAGCCAGACTTCCGTCCTGATGTTATGGAGGAAATTACCTCTGTTCCCAGAATCCCAGTTTCTCTATCCATACGATTGTCCAACCAGATACAATTTTAAACCCTTCTGCTGCTGAAGCCAAGAGGAATGAAACTCATCTGGCTTTGTAAGTGCTGCTGAAAATAGATAGCCCAGCTAGTAGCATTCTTACTGGCAAAGATTTCTGATTTTCCTTTCATCCTGGAAAATTCCGAAAGACCTAACAACATGCAAAATGCCCAAGTGAGCCAGGGGTGGGGCGGGGGTGGCACACACCTTTAATCCCAGCACTAAAGAGACAGAGGTCTTGAACTGTGAGTTCAAGGTCAGCCTGGTCTACAAGATCTACTTCCAGGACTGGCTCCAAAGCAACACAGAAAAAACTCTTGTCTCGAAAAACCAAAAAAAAAAAAAAAAAAAAAAAGCCCAAGCCCAAGTGAGAAGAGAAGGAATTCCTTTGACAGGTGTCATAAGAAGAAAGAGAGGCTGGCCCTTGTTTTAGTGTGTTTGCAGTAGGTGTCTGTGCTCCCCAAATAATCACAAAGGTCGGGTGAAGGCTCAGTAGGACCTACAGTCAGACTGAGAACTGGACTGGGGGATGGGCTCGTTTGATTCCCTGGGCCCCATGTTTAAAAGCCAGCTGTGGCATCATGTGCTTGCCCTTCCCGTCTAAGGAAGGCAGAGGCAGGCGTATCCCTGGGTTCACCAGCCAGCCCCATCTGTTTTGTGAGTTCCAGGCCAATGAGAGATCCTGTCTCAAAAAGATGGATAGCCCCGAAGGATTGATACACAAGACTGTCCTTTCGCCTTCCTGAGCACACACACTCATATTGTCACAACCGTACGCCAACAGGGACACCGCAGGGACATCACAGAGCCCACAAGATTCTGGCCACCATGATGCTGAGGTCCCATCAACCTCATCCAGCAGAGCTGAAGAGTCATCTGCACCAGGTAAGCAGTAATCTGGGTCAGGCCCCTAGCCTGTCCTCATCCTGCCTCAGCAGGCAGTGAGTCTTTCCTGACAGCCCTTCCTCAGCCAGGGCTTGGATGTGTCTCTTCACTTGTTGGGGGGTCGGGAGTCCATCCTTGGCTTGAGGGAATTCTAAAGGCAAATTGATCTGCTGAAGGAAGGTGCCAGGTATGGGGAATAATGATTCTGGGGCAGATGTTGTCCCCAGTACAGAACTCAGTGACTGGCTGTGACTACCTCAACCAGCGGAACAGACACACAGACTTTATTATTGGGTGGGTCAGTGTTTTAATTTAGTCAGTTGATTTCTTTTTCTTAAAGAACTTCCAGGCTTTTATTTTGACCCTGAAAAGAACCGCTACTTCCGTTTACTCCCCGGTCATAACAACTGCAACCCCCTCACGAAAGAGGCCATCTGCCACAAGGAGATGGAAAGCAGGAGGCTGCAGCTGCTGGACCAGGAGGACAAGCAGAGAAAGGTGGGCTCTCACCCTTGGCACCCCAGCGCGTCCTCCGACAGCACCCACCTGCTTCCCAAAGCAGGTTGTCAACCAGACACCTGTGACACTCCACGAGGGTCCTCAGTGTGCTGTCAGACACTCCCTGGATGGAAATAATGAAGAAACCCCATTGACTACTCCTTTTCTTTCTTTCCTTATTTTTTATTGTTTTTATTGAGCTATATATTTTTCTCCCCTCCCTTCCCTCCTCCTCCCCTTCTATCCTCTTCTATGATCCCCACACTCCCAATTTACTCAGGAGATCTTGTCGTTTTTTACTTCCCATATAGAGTAGATCCATGTATGTCTCTTAGGGTCCTCTTTCTTGTCTGCTCCTGTTTCTGTTTGCTGGCATAGACCGTGGCATCTGGCCTTGCTCTGTTGCCCATCAGTGAACCTAGACAGGCGTGGCACAAACTCTCCAGCACAACCCACGGGGCTGCCGTGGGCTTGGTTTTTCCTCCTGCCAATGAGAGGAGACTTTTGAGAGAATACCATCAAATTTTATTCACCGAATTTCTGTCTATTTAATACCTGTTTCCTCACTGTGTCCTGTGGAACTAAATACCCCTGTTACCCAAACCACAGCACAGATAATCTTCAGAGAGGGCAAGGTCTCATAATCCAAACTGGAATTAAAAGTAGTATATGTCTCCAGGGATGACTTTGAACTGGGGTCCAGGATCCAGCTCCCCAATTTTAGAATTCCAGGTCTGGGGGGCTGGAGAGATGGCTCAGAGGGTAAGAGCATTGCCTGCTCTTCCAAAGGTCCTGCGTTCAATTCCCAGCAACCACATGGTGGCTCACAACCATCTGTAATGAGGTCTGGTGCCCTCTTCTGGCCTGCAGGCATACACACAGACAGAATATTGCGTACATAATAAATAAATAAATAAATAAATAAATAAATAAATAAATAAATATTAAAAAAATAGAATTCCAGGTCTGTGCCACCATGACTGCCTTCACTGAATCTTCCTTTTTTTGTTTTTTGTTTTTTGTTTTTTTTTTTTCCCCAATAAACTTAGAAAATTACCAGAATGGGATTTAACGCATCCTCCATCCTACGAAAAAACCAGCTGGGTCTTCTCAACATAACCAGTTATTGCCGGTAAGACAATGCCTTATTTCGACTTGAATGTTTTCTCCTGTCCTTATTTCTGTAGCCCACCTTGTGCTACTCTGTGAGAAGTCTTCGTGGCTGAGGTCTTCAGCTCACTGGCTACTTTCTACATCTTTTTGGTTCTTCAAGACAAGGCTTCTCTATGAAGCCCTGGCTATCTTGGAACTCGCTCTGTAGACCAAACTGGCCTCAAACTCACAGAAATCCCCCCTGCCTTTCTGCCTCTCGAGTGCTGGGGTTAAAGGCGTACACCGTCACTGCCTACCTCCTTTTTTACTTTAAGCCTGGTGACATATACCCTTAATCCCAGAACTCAGGATACAGATCTCCTAGGACTGAAGTTACAAACACTTGTGAATTGGTGGGAGTTGAACCCGAGCAATCTCTCTTCAGCCTCTCTGGGCTTGATCTCAGCCCTAACCCTGGTTTTATGGATCATACAAACCCTCCCTCCTCCCTCTTCAACCAGCTCTGCCTTCTACATCTTTTTTTTTTTTTTCCAAGACAGGGTTTCTCTGTAGCTTTTGAAGCCTGTAGCTCTGTAGACCAGGCTGGCCTCGAACTCACAGAGATCCACCTGCCTCTGCCTCCCGAGTGCTAGGATTAGAGGTGTGCGCCACCATCACCCGGCTGCCTTCTACATCTTAAGCAGCTCTGAGTAACTCTTCTCTCCTCAACAAGGGGTGGAGACCTCATTCCATATATGGTGACACATGGCATTGAGTGTGTATGTGCCAGCTTCATCAGAGTGCTTGTGATGAGAGGCCAGGGTGTAGCTCAGTGTAGTGCTGATCCAGTGGCTGATTCAGTCCCTAGCATTTCCAAAAACTATCTTTGTGGTGGCTGCCGCAGCTCTAACTAGATCTGGTAAGAGAAGCTGATAACTCCCTCCCATTTTCTAAAGAGGAAATTGAAGTTCAGAGTGGAGAGACTTGCTCCAGATAAAAACAGAAACAGCAGCCGGGCAGTGGTGGCACACGCCTTTAATCCCAGCACTCGGGAGGCAGAGGCAGGCGGATCTCTGTGAGTTCGAGACCAGCCTGGACTATAAGAGCTAGTTCCAGGACAGGCTCCAAAACCACAGAGAAACCCTGTCTCAAAAAAAAAAAAAAACAGAAACAGCCCTCCATGCATGTTAGGGAGCCTAGTGCCCGCCTCAGGGAAGGCCAGCCGTGCAGGGGCAGCACACAGCCTCCTGTACTCCCTCCCAAGAGGGAAGGGAGTCTATGCAGAAACAGCTCTTCTGCTTGAACTGGAGAGGAAAGGGGCAGTGAGGGGGGTGGCTGCACACTTGGGCTCCTCTAACTCACCCTGCACCCCTCAGCAGTGGGTTCATCTCCCAGGCAGTCTCATCATCCTAAGAGAACCTGTACTCGGTGACTGAGCAGATCCCTCCAGAGTCTGACTACACAGTTGTTTAGCTGTTGTGAGCATTCTGTGTGAGAACTGATGTGGAGAAGAGTGTGGGAAAAGGCAGAGACCCGGGTGTTTGCCTTTTTCATCAATTGAGACATGACCTCCTTGCTGTGTTGCCTAGACTGGCCTTAAAATTCTGCACTCACATCATCTTCCTGACCTCTGAGTTCGAGGTCAGCCTGATCTACAGAGTGAGTTCCAGGACATCCAGGGCTACACAGAGAAACTGTCTCAAAAAAAAAAAAAAAAAAAAAAAAATTCTTAAGCTGGTGAGATGGCTCAGTGGTTAAAAGCATTGGCAGCTCTTCCAGAGGTCCTGAGTTCAATTCCCAGCAACCACATGGTGGCTAACAGTCATCTGTAATGTGATCTGATGCTCTGTTCTGGCATACATGCAGATAGAGCACCATATACATAAAATAAAAAATCTTGAAAGAAAAAGTCATCTTCCCTCGGAGGTGCTTTTACAGAAGTGTACCCCAGCATCAGACTGAGGTGTCTGGCTTTGGTGTCCATGCCCTCCCTGCATTTCTGTTTCCCTCTTCAGTTTATCCCATGAGCTGCGGGTGAGCTGCATGGAGAGGAAAAAGGTAGATATTCAGAGCTCAGATCCTTCTGCGCTGGGAAGTGACCGCTTTAACTTCATCCTGGTAAGTGACACGTGTCTGTATGCTCAGGTGCGGCTGCCACTGCTGGCTCATTGTGAGTGTTCACTGAGCCTGGCTAACGGTGTGTGTGTGCGTATGTGTGTGTGCTGCAGGCTGGCCTCTAACTCAGTTCTCCTGCCTTAGTTAGCTTCCTAAGTGTTGGTATTACAGGCACTGTGTTGTATTTTTAAATTAAATAGAGCAGGATCTCCCTATGTAGCTGAGAGGTTCGTGATAGAACTCAACAGTTCATGGCTTTCGTGGTGGGATGTGGTATATCCTCTGGGCCAACATTAAGATCCTCCCAGACTCAGCTCTGAGGGGCTCACTGACGACACCAGACTTCCTGGCCACATGATCTCTTTACCTCCTTCATCCATGCGTCAGAAATGGCAGGGCAGACTCTGGGCTTTGCTCGAAATCACTTAAGTTAGGTCCCTGCCATATTCCCTCATGAAGAGGAGCTTAGGCAGCTGCATGGCTCAGCGTGGGAAATCACTTATATATAGCCTGTTTCCCTCCAGGCAGATACTAGCAGTGACCGCCTCTTCACAGTGAATGATGTCAAAATTGGAGGCTCCAAGTATGGCATCATCAACCTGCAGGGTCTGCAGGCCCCCACGTTCAAGGTGCACATGCATGAGAACCTCTACTTCACCAACAGGAAGGTAGGTCCTGCCGCTCCAGCCTTGCAGCTTGCTTGCCTTTGGGCCTAGGGCCCTGCTGTAGTTGCCTCCATTCAGAGAAGGAAAGGAGCTTTATGAAGAATGCAGGAAGAGCTGTCTTACCTTTCTGAGGGACAAATGGCTTGTTAGTGCCTGAGAGCCCACAGGAAAAGGAAGGCCCAGAGCGTCTTCAGTTGGGAGACAAATTTAGTTGAGGTAGATGGGGTGTGTGCCTTCACTGGCCATCAGGGCATTCTTTTCTAAAGGACCAGAACTGATGTGGAGGGGCGTGGTCCCTGGAATGTGGGCTGCAGTGATCGTAACCTGGATGGAGTCCTGGACATCACACATGTCAGGTGCTCTCTGAACAATAGCAACTTTTAAACTGCATCCAAGAGGCTGTGACTTCCTGTTCAAAAGGAACATGGGCCACTTGGGGAGTCAGCTAGAATCTCAGTGCACCAGATGGCTGAGACTGGAGGGTTGCTGTTTGCTTGCAGTTGGCCTGAGCCTAGCTATATTTTCTTTCCTGTCTCAGAGGAGGCAGAGAAAGGAACAAAAGAAAGAAACCCCTGCTGGGTGAAGCAGGACACAGCACACCTTTGGTTAAGAGTAAACTCATCTCCTGGCCCTTTAAATTAGATGAGAAAATGCAGGTCTGCCTTAGGGGTAGGGGTAGGGGTAGCATGGGACCCTCCCTGGTGTGCAAGGACTGAAGAAGTTTGCTTCCTTCCTGTACCTAAACCTGAAAAAAGAAATCACATGTCAACCTCTCTAATGCTATAACCCTTTAATACATGTCCTTATGTTGTGTGACCCTCCAAGCATAAAATTATTTTGTTGATATTTCATAACTGTAATTTTGCTGTTATGAATCACAATGTAAATATCTGATAAGCGGGATATCTGGTATGTGACCTGTGAAAGGACCACTTGACAGCCCTCCCAAAGGGGTCGTGACTCCAGGTTCAGAACCTCTGGATTACTGGTTAACTTAGTAGTAAAGTGCTGGCCTAGTGCGTTCAGAGCTACAGGGGGCGGCTGGAAGGATCATGTGTTTCTTTTTTAATTTTAAGGGGGTGTAGTATGCATGCATATACACGCACATACATGTGCACGTGTCTCTGTGTGTCCAGAAGACACTGGATCTCCTGGAGCTGGAGTTACTGGAAGTAATACCGGGACCCAAACTCAGGTCGTCTGTAAGATCAGCAAGTGCTGTGCTATCTCTCCAGCCCCTAAAAGCCATTTTCTAGAAAAGCATTTGACCATTATTCCCACGAGCGGCAGTCAACCTAGTCTTTCTCTCTCCCTGCTTCCTCTCCAGGTGAACTCTGTGTGCTGGGCCTCACTCAGTCACTTAGATTCCCACATCCTGTATCCTTTAACCCGTGATAGGTCTAGTGCACAACCACAACCTGGTATGAACCTAAGCATCTGTGGAGATGGCAGAGGGGGAACGTTCTGTGCCCTTGGATCACTTTCTGGACAAAGACTATACCTGGGTCCAGAGCAGCGTGTCTTCATAAGCAACTGAAGTTCAGAGTTGACTGTTGTTGGATGATAATGAAGTTCCTATATGCCAGGCATCTGGGACTTGGTATGTAATTTCTAGAAACAGCATTGGCCCCCAGGAAGCCTAACTCCAGACCCTGCCTCTACCACTGACATATAGTCTTGGGCTCTTGGGTCACCAGATAGACCCAGCATCCCTGCCAGGGGAGTCAGTGCTTTGGTGAAGGAGTAAAGTAAAAGGGATTAGCACAGTCCTAAAATGGTACTCAGCTGTGAGGCGGAGGGAGAAAGTAGTGATTAGGGGAGCACTGAGGAAGGCAGTGAGGGAAGTACTTTGTTGTTGTTTTGGTTTGTTTATTTTGTTTTTTCGAAACAGGATTTCTTTTTTTTTTTTCTTTTTTTGGTTTTTCGAGACAGGGTTTCTCTGTAGCTTTGGAGCCTGTCCTGGAACTCCCTTTGTAGACCAGGCTGGCCTCGAACTCACAGAGATCCGCCTGCCTCTGCCTCCCGAGTGCTGGGATTAAAGGCGTGCGCCACCACCGCCCGGCTCGAAACAGGATTTCTTTGTAGCTTTGGAACCTGTCCTGTAACTAGCTCTTTTAGACCAGACTAGCCTCGAACTCACAGAGATCCGCCTGCCTTTGCCTCCTGAGTGCTAGGATTAAAGGCGTGCGCCACCACCGCCCGGCAAGGGAAGTACTTTGACACTGAGCCACAAGACTATCTCAGGCCTATGCCTTTAGAACACACTGGTTTCTGGCCTCTCAGCAAGCCAATAGGGCTTTGCTCTGAAAACACAGTAACCTACTGGGATTGCCAGCTGGGCTTTCTCTGTAAGATTTAACACACAATCATGACACTTGCCATTATTCGTTCCATAGCTGATGAGTTCTTCAGCCTATGTGTTGTCATTGAACTTGAGACTTAGTTCCTCATGTGCACAGGGAAATACATGTGCAGACATGTTATACTCTGGCCTCCAACAAACTCGCTTCACTCTGAAAACCCTGGTTCTCTGGTAGAAGACAGGAAACAGATTTCCGGGGACTAAGCTCTTAACTGTGACATGTTGTGACATGTTCCTAAGAAACTGAGAAAGGATGTGGGAAATGTAAAAAGCGCTGTATCTGGACTTCCTGAGACATGCTGATGGCCATTTTCTCCCAGAGGAGACCCTGTCCATTACGCCTATCCTTAACAGATTTTTTGCAGGCTGTGCCTCATGGGCCTTGCAGAGACGCCAGGCTGTGCCACCCTGCTCCCAGCATCACTGTTTGTCGGTACTCACCAAGGTATGACATGCCCTTTCCTGTGTCCTCTGTCTCCCTGAGGGTCTAAGCTGGGTGACCCCAGTTCAGCATATGGGATGGGATGGGCTGTGGGAGGGTTCCCAGAGCCTGCCCCAGGAACAGGGCATTTTAGAGTTTGCTGCTTTTTATAAAGCCTTTGTGAGGTCATTTCAGCAACAGAGCAAAGTACCCGTGATAAAGTTCACATGACCAGCCAGCACAAGACGTCAGGACACTGGGTTGAGCTGTAGCAACCATTCAGAGGGCGTTGGTTAAGCTCCCGAGTGTGGTAGCCGTGCTGACTGGCTGGATGCAGTTTGATTGCTCCTTCTGACATACCTCTGCGTGTGTGCGATGTGCAGACATCAGGCAGAGCTGGCCCAAAGCACAACTACCCCATTCCTATATTCAAGCACATTGCTTGACCTCTGAGATGGAGGCAGTGCCTACCCCAGCAGGTTCCTCATGGAAGTAGATGAGGCCAAGAGCATTTAGCCCTGTCGGGATCTCACTGCCCAACAGATTTGTGGGACATGTATCTTACCACTTTACAGAGGAGGACAGGCCAAATTTGGCCCCACAGAACTAGTTTTTCAGTATTAGAAGTCTTGATATTAATTCCCTAGGGAACGATATGAAGTAAGAGTAGAAATCGGAATGGGGTGTGGGGGCCTTCTGGGATGCTGGTGTCTTAGCTCCTAGAAATCAGAATGGGATGTGGGGGCCTTCTGCGATGCTGGTGTCTTAGCTCCTAGAAATCGGAATGGGATGTGGGGGCCTTCTCGGATGCTGGTGTGTTAGCTCCTAGAAATCGGAATGGGGTGTGGGGGCCTTCTGGGATGTTGGTGTCTTAACTCCTAGAAATCAGAATGGGATGTGGGGGCCTTCTGGGATGCTGGTGTCTTAGCTCCTAGAAATCGGAATGGGGTGTGGGGGCCTTCTGGGATGTTGGTGTCTTAGCTCCTAGAAATCGGAATGGGGTGTGGGGGCCTTCTGGGATGCTGGTGTCTTAGCTCCTAGTTGGAGTGGTGGACACATGGCTGGATTTCCCCCCTTGAGTCTAGCAGTTCATAGTTTCATTGTTTGACTTGAGCACGCTGTTGGTGTTGGGACAAGGATTGAAGCCACGTTTCCTGTGACACCACACCGCCCTGTGACAGCTGTTAGCACTATGAAGGCCACAGTCTGAACTGAGGACACAAGTTGCTCCCAAATCATGCTCTAGTTACCACAAAATCCAGTAAAGGTCCCTGTCTTGGTCCTAGAGTTCTGGAGGCTGGGAATTCCAGCCTCTGGGGAGGGCTGATGTCTTTCTACTGTAAATGCACCATTACCACTTTGGAGGCCCATCTGCATGAGCTCACCAGATCCTCATCACTTCCCAAAGGCTCTATCCCTCAAATTCTTCAGCATTTGACTTGAGGTGGTTGTTGCAAATCTGGACTCTGGGAGACATCCAGACCACAGCTGGCCTCAGAACAGCTTCTCCCAATGATGTCCCAGATCTGGTGGTTGCTAGCCTGGTAACATGGAGAGATGTTACTGGGCCTGGATGGCAGCCCTGTTTTCCTTTGCAGGTACAGACCAGCCTGGCATGCTCTGCAGTTTCCGGATCCCTGGTGCCTGGTCCTGTGCCTGGTCCCAGAACACCCAGCTAGATAACTGCTTCAGTACAGGTGAGTCCTGGCCACAGACCTGAAGGTCCCACTCAGCGGTTCTCTCCCCAGACTGCCAGCATCTCTGACCTCTGGGACCCATTTCTTGTCTCCACAAGGATTGTCTCGGAGGGTCCTGTTGACCAACGTGGTGACAGGACACCGGCAGTCATATGGGACCAGCAGTGATGTCTTGACTCAGCAATTTGCAATGAAGGTTGGTTGGATCAGGAAGAGTATAACAGAACGTCCCTAGAATGACGTGTTTGTGGGAGTCAAACTGGGTTTCCCTGGTGTAGCATCTGGGCCGCTGCTTTTAGAAGAAAAAAAGGCATGGGAATGATCAGTGGGTACTTTGTTGTTTTGTTTGTTTGTGGTTTTGTTTTTTTTTTTTTTTTATTGGTTGGTTTGATTTGATTTGATTTGGTTTACTTGAGACAGAATCTTACTATGTAGCCATGGCTGGCCTGGAACTCACTTATAGGCCAAGCTATCTTTGAATTTGAGATCCCTCTGTCTCAGCCTACAGAGTGCTGAGATTAAAGGTGTGTGTATGCCACCATGCCCAGCAGAGTTTGTTTATTTGTTTGCTTGCTTTACCAAGACAGGGTTTCTCTGAGTAGCCTTTGCTGTCCTGTAATTCACTCTGTAGACCAGACTGGCCTCGAACTGGCAGATCTCTGAATCTATAGAGCGAGTTCCAGTACAGTCAGGGCTACATAGAAATACCTTGTCTCAAAGAAAGGAAGAAGGGAGGGAGGAAGAAAGAAAAGCCTGAGGGTCAGACAGTGGAGCTACCTTCAAGCACTTAGAGGCTCACCACAAGGTGGACACCAGAAGAAACACAGGGTCCATGTCTTCTACCCGCTCACAAGAACTCAGCCTCCCTTCTAAATCCATTGAGACCCAAACTCCTACCAACTCTAATGCCAGGCAGGACACACCCTTCCATCCTTAGGCGCAGGTGGTAAAAACTGGGTGTTGACCCTCTGTCCACAGACTCCCTTACTGTTCAATGGCTGTCGTTCTGGGGAGATCTTTGCCATTGACCTACGTTCTCCAAGTCAAGCCAAAAGCTGGAAGGCCATCCACATTTTCCATGAGTCAGCAGTGACCTCTGTGCGGGTCCTCAAGGAAGATCAATACCTGATGGCATCAGACATGGCTGGAAAGGTAGGCAATCCTGACTGCCGGCCTCTTGAGAAACCGTGATACCAAGATACCAGGATGGGGATTGCTGCTCCACATGAGCTTAATCTTGCCTCCATAGAAGTGTAGAAGCAGTTAGGGGTGCTGGAGAGATGACTCAGCTGTTGTTCGTGAAGTTCTGAGTTCAATTCCCAACAACCACGTAGTGCCTCACAACTACTTGCAATGAGATCTGGTTTCCTCTTCTGACCTACAAGAGGAACATTGTATACATAATAAATAAATAAATCTTAAAAAAAAAATCAAGTACAGAAGGGCTTCTAGTTCTGTGATTTGATGAACTCAAACTTAAGGAGTTAGAGGCTTCAGTCTCCATATTCTGAAAAGGACACTGACGATAACCTCATCCTCCCAGCTACATACCTGGTAGTCGCTGAGTTCCTGCTAGGCCCTTCCCAAGTAACCCTCGTGCTCTCTCTGCCAGATCAAGCTATGGGACCTGAGGGCCACTAAATGTGTGCGGCAGTATGAAGGTCACGTGAATGAGTATGCCTACCTGCCCCTGCATGTGCACGAGGAGGAAGGAATTCTGGTGGCAGGTATGTGGGGAACGGGGAGATCTCTATGAGGGCTCCCGCCTCTTAAACAGCCGAGGGAAAAGTGGTAAAACTAGCACTGAATAATGGGAATTATGGGCCACTGACAGCATCACCTCAGAAACAGGCAAGTGAAGAACATCAAAACACGGCAGGATTCAATCAGGCATCATCTTGTCCAAACACTGCCCATCCTGTCAGAGGATGCTGAGATCCTAGCCTTTTAACATTACCCATGATCTACAGGGGAAGTGCAGTTGTCTGGCCACCAAGCCCTCAGGGAGTTAAAGTAACTGAAGATCGTACTGTGTCCAGGCCACTGCACAAGACCCAGTGTTTGTGTGTATGGAGCTGTAGGCCCTTGACATGTTCTGTCTTCTTGAAGGCTCACGTGTGCTGATGTCTCTACAGACAGCACTCATTCCCTGTTAAATTCTTGGCTAAGCAGCAGCACAGTGCTAGGACTTTAGATGTATAGAAGATAAGCCTTGCTGAGAGCTAGGCACATGTTACAGGGGGGCCTGCTTTTTGGGGTTTTCTGTTCTGCCCAGTTCCCAATAAATCCCAAAGAAAATCACACAGAGGTCTACATAAGTTGGGGTTTCTGACATCCCACCAGGTCCCACAGCTGTTTAGCTGCAAAGAAAATCACATAGAGGTCTACATAAGTTATAAACTGATTGGCCCATTAGCTTAGGCTTCGTATTAGCTCTTATAACTTATATTAGCCCATTATTCTAGTATATGTTAGCCACAGGGCTCAGTACCTTTTTCAGTGGGGCAAGTCACATCCTGCTTCTTCAGTGTCTGGACAGAACTGGGGAGGAATGGGCTTCCTCCTTCCCAGAATTCTCCTGTTCTCATTGCCTCACCTCTACTTCCTGTTTGGTTGTCCCACCTATACTCACTGCCTGGCTGCTGGCCAATCAGCGTTAATTTAAAACATGATTGACAGAATATAGATGATTGTCCCACACCAGGCACAGGTGTCTGCACAGCTGCCAAAGCAAACCCCATACTCCAAGTGCATCCTCTGCTAAGGCACACTACGGTTCTACAGTCACTGAGTGCTCAGTTGAAATCTGATTGCTGAAGCCCCCACAGATCTCTAGGAGCATGGAGCATCTAGGTGCCACAACCCATGGTGTTCCATGACAATTTGCTCAGAACTAGGAGTCCTGCAGACTTGAATTCTTCAACCAGAAATAGCTGTCATCTGCTCTGCCAGGATGTAACAAAGTTGAGAGATCTTCCTGGTTAGTTCATCAAAAGGAACCCAGCTGCCTGGCATCTAGATCAGGTGGGCTGGACTCCCACTTAAGAATCCCTACCCAGGAGCCACTGCTGTGTGACAGCCAGCCAGTTTATCCTTGTTACTCTGCACACCTGCAGCTAGTTAGGGTTCTGGAGCAACAGCCCGACTCATGGCCTTAATTTTAAGGATAGATTAGTAGAAATACCTCCCACCAGTGGGTTTGTGTTTGGGCCCCAGAGGTCCGAAGAGCGTGTCTACATGTCTGCATTTCTGACCTGCTGTGTTGTCTTCCCCTTTCCTAGTGGGCCAAGACTGCTACACAAGAATCTGGAGCCTCCATGACGCCCAGCTGCTCAGAACCATACCTTCCCCGTGCCCCACCTCCAAGGCCAACATTCCTAGTGTGGCCTTTTCTCCTCGCCTTGGGGGTGCCCGGGGATCCCCAGGGTTGCTCATGGCCGTCCAGCAGGACCTTTACTGTTTCTCCTACAGCTCATTCTGCCCAAGCGATCTGGAGGAAGGCAGATGGGAGTGAATGGCAGCTTCCGTTTTTAGTGAGGACTTTTTAAGTGGTGCTTGATGTATTCAGATGGTATTGTAGTTCGTGGGCAGTGCAAAATGGTTGACTTGGGGGACTGGAGTGATTACTCAGCTGTTCAGAGCATTGGCTGCTCTTCCAGAGGACCTGGGTTCAACTCCCAGCACCCACTTGGCAGCCCACAACCGTCTTCATCTCCAGTTCCAGAGAAGTCAACACCCTCTTCTTTTCCTGGACCAGGCATGCATGTGTAGACATCACATGCAGGCAAAATACCCATATACATAAAGCAAAGTATAGTTTTATTCCAATCAGTGTATTAGGAATAACTTCGGTAAAGCAGCAGTTAAATTGTGGCCTCGGAGCATGAAATGAAAGGCTTTGTCATGAGAGGTATTTACTGGCTTTGTGTCTGAGGACTCACTGGCTTTGAAGTCATTACACACTGCCTTCTCAGACAGTGCCAGTGAGTTCTGGAGTCTTCTGTTACTGTGCAAGGCATTAGAAGGGGAAGATGGAGTCGGAGAGCCAGAGGCAGGCGGGTCTACAGAGCTAGTTCCAGGACAGGCTCCAAAGCTACACAGAAAATCCCTGCCTCAAAAAGTCAAAAAAAAAAAAAAAGGGAGGGGGGAGTTGGAGCTTTTCAAGTGCTCTGGCTCCAAACAATCCTCGTGCCTTCTTGAGTTTTCCAGGATGGAAGGGACAGCAGCTTCTGTTACAGTGACTTGAGTGTTAGTTCTAAGCCCAAGACCAAATTTGACTTTTTTATAATCTTGGAACTGCAGTTTATGAATAGTGTTAAATACTTTCTACCAACTATTTCAATAAAGTAAAAAAAGGTTTGTGTGATGTGTTCTTTCTGCATCTGAATCAGCTCTTGCTCCCTTCAGCTGGGGAAGCATGGGTCTGCCCAAGGATATTCCTACTGAGCTTGTCAACAGGGCAGAGACCCTGAGGCCAGCTTTCAGTTTTTTTTTTTTGGCGGGGGGGGGGGGGGGATTTCGAGACAGGGTTTCTCTGTGGCTTTGGAGCCTGTCCTGGAACTAGCTCTGTAGACCAGGCTGGTCTCGAACTCACAGAGATCCGCCTGCCTCTTCCTCCCAAGTGCTGGGATTAAAGGCGTGCGCCACCATCGCCTGGCTGAGGCCAGTTTTCATAGCTTGCAGGAGACCAGGTTGCTCTGTGACCCCACTGCTACCCTCTGCTCCTGCACCAGGAGTCTGCTCTCTAGACCTCTCCAACCTCCTTGTCCCCGGCAGTGGAGCAGTGGGGAGGGATTGATAGTCCTCTGGCTGGAGCACGAATATAAGAACCCAGAGACAGGTAGTGGGGTTCAACCTGAAGATCAGAAAAGCAAAGCAGCCAACCACTAGAGAGAGACATTTTATCTCTTCCAAATCTCCAGACCTAAGGGACAAATGAGATCCTGTCTCCATGAATCCTCACACTCTGCAGACCTCTGAGTTCCTGTCTCTTCCAGTTTATATTCCTCTCTGCCCAGCCATATTGCTCACCTCCACCTTCCTAGTGCTGAGACACTGGGATTAAAGGTGTGAGCCACCTCCACCTGGATCTGATTCTGGCTCGATCTTTGTGTAGCCCAGGGTAGCCTTGAACTCAGATCCTTTGGCCTCTGTCTCCTGAGTCTGGGGATAAAGTGTGCGCCACCACATCCTGGCCTGTATGGCTGTCTAGTGTGACTGCTTTACCCTCTGATCTCCAGGCAAGCTTTAGTTATTAAAGCACAAATATGCCACTATATCTGGCTCCCTTCCTGTTGGGACTGTGAGTGTCTGTGACCAGAGGCCTTGGCCTCTACTGGAGCACAGCTCTCTAGGTCCTAATGACTATCCTGTTCGTCTCAAACATGCAGTAGGCACAGTGCTCCCCATTTAAGCAATTACCCATTGAGTGTTCTTTTTCCCCAAGAACCCTAATATAAATAACATCCTTAGTAGCTCACATTTTATCTGTTCCCTGTAACAATTCATAAAGGAAAGGGAATAAATAGCATGGTTTATATCAGTGTCATCTTACAAATGAGGAAGCCAGGGTCCAGGCTCAGTGGGACAGCATGTGCTCGCCAGGGCCAGGGATGAAGCACTGGCCTCCAGTAAAAAGCTGTTGCAATTTTAAACTCCCCTTCAAAGAAGCCGTACCTGAGCAAAGACAAGGATGATCGAGTCCAGCAGCCTGCGAAGTCCAGGCTCTTAGGATAGAATTGTGAAATCGGGCGGGGGGGGGGGGGTCTAAAGGATAAAGGAGCAATTTAGAGTATGGCAGTGGCTAAGCTCACTCAGCAGCAAGCAGTGCGTGTTCTGTTGATTACAGACCATCAGGCTGCTCTGGTCACATGTAGTGCCTGGATCCATGACAAATACCATGGGGGAATGTGGCAACAGAAGCTCACCAAGGCTGGACTATATATGGTATATATTACAAACAGCAAATGGAGCTAGTTCCATTAACAAGAATATAAAAGCTGGGGCTGGAGAGATGGCTCAGCGGTTAAGAGCATTGCCTGCTCTTCCAAAGGTCCTGAGTTCAATTCCCAGCAACCACATGATGGCTCACAACCATCTGTAATGAGGTCTGGTGCCCTCTTCTGGCCTTCAGGCATACACACAGAAAGAATATTGTATACATAATAAATAAATAAATAAATATTAAAAAAAAAGAATATAAAAGCTTCAGGCACAGATCCAATTTCCGCCCCGAAGATGATTCTAAATTGGAAATACAAACATGGTTGCACAATTACCATTACGACAGGACCTTATTTTTTTCTTCTTTTTTTTTTTTAACAACACCTGGAAGCCTGTTTTTGTGTTCCCAACTAGAACAATCTCTCTAACCTCTGAGCCAGTTGCTGGCAGAGAGAAATATTACTGTTGTCATGTGCCATGAACCTCAGAACAATGGGAAAGGTTGGACTGCCAAGCCCTCCTGATCATAACGGAGAGTGGCTTTTAAACTGGCCTCCTAAGGAAAAGATACTGACCTTACTGGAAATGGAGACTTCACAGGGAAGGAAAACACAGAAGCAGTCGCTTTGGCACCTCTCAGGGCTTGGTTACTGACACCAGGCAGCGGCTCTGCACTGCAGCTGTGAAACATGAGCACCTCCAGGCAGTGGTGGCGCACACCTTTAATCCCAGCCCCGGGGGGGGGGGGGGGCCGCGGCAGGGGCAGGCAGATCTCTGTGAGTTCGAGGCCAGCCTGGTCAACAGAGCAAGTTCCAGGACAGGTCCCAAAGCTACAGAGAAACCCTGTCTCGAAAGACCAAAAACAACAAATCCCTGAGCACCAACACCCACCTTCCGGGCCGGTTGGGGAACGCAGCCAAAGCTCACACAATACCTGGCAGTGCAACAGGCAACTAAATGGTTTACCGACTCCCAGTAGGCCCACCAGCTGAGAAAGCCAGGAGACATATAAGGGTCCCACCAGGCCACTGCTTAGGAGACCACTCAGCTAGGACTAGCCTCCCCTAATCACGGTGCTCATGTTGAGCGACCATCCTCACCTATAAGCTAGCTTTGTGCAGTTCTTTAAAGCCCCGATGAAGGACCCAGAGAGGAAGTGACCTGTGCAGCTGGGGCCAGGGGTTATCTGTGAGGAAAGGGACGGGCTGTTCCTGGAGTGCAGCCATGCCGTTTCTTAACCAGGGTGCTGGTCAGAGTTGTGGCATCCAGCTGGAGAAAACGAACCAAGCTGAGAGGTTTGACGCTAGAAGTTTCTGCAGGCCTTGTTTTCAGCCCGCATTTAGCTCCCTAGCTGAAGCTGGGAATCCTTTTTTTTGTTTTTTGGGGTTTTTTTGGCCAAGAGCCCCTTTCTGATGCCAAGGTGCTTCCTCTCCTCCACTGGACTCAACAGCATGAAGAAGTTTCGCAGATCTCCTGTAAGATCTTCAGTGAGAAGATCCTGAAATAGGCGGGAGGGTAGAAGTGACCCCACCACATGGTTAGCGGGATTCACACTCAAGCACCCTAGCAATGACGGAACAAGAGGGTCTTACACGCCAATTTTCACCTCTCTTCCCAAAAATAAGAGAAGGAGCAGGGGAAATAAATGAAAAGGCAGGGAAAGGAAAAGCTGCGGGCCAGTGTCAGTGGTAACAAAGGGACACGACAGCACAATGGGCGACAGGAAGTAGCAGTTCGGAGGGGCATCGAAGTGGTAAGCACATGCCTGGGACATACAAGGCCCGCTGAGGCCCAGCACCAGTTTCCCACGGCCTCTGTAGACCACTGACCCTCATCTGTAGTTTGGTGTAGTAATGCCCAAACTACACCACGACACAACCACACACGGAAGCTCAGACCGAACAGCTGCCGCCAAGCTACAAACCACCAACCCAGCAGGCCAGCCATGTTTGCTCTTGGCTGCAGCTGTCCCTAGCTCTCAGCCCCCACCCCTCCATGTCAGAGTCAAAGAAGAATGTCAGTGTTGTGAGACCTTACAGAGCCCTGTGGTCACGACCAAGAATTCCGAGACCACAATTTGCCTTCTCTAAGTGAAGGGGCATTCACAGCAATCATAAAAATCGGGCCCTTCTTGGCAAACTAATCTGGGACATGCTGGATACTGACCTGGAAAATGAGGATGACAGATGCAGCTCAACTGGCGGAGTGCTTGCCTAGCATGCAGGAAGGTTTAGGTTTGAGACCCAACAACATGTAAATCAGGCATGGTGGTGCACACCTGTAACCTGAGCACTTGGAAGGTGGAGGCAAGGATGACCAGAGGTTCAAGTTTGCGCCTGGAGTACATGAAACCTGGGACAGGATATGGAATGTGTGTGCGCGCACCGCGCGCAGGGATTATAAACTATTAGGAGGCTGGCTAAAACCCATCCTAAATTTAGTGTGGTGACACACTTTTGAAGTCCCAGCTCCTTGGAAAGCTGAGGTAGAAGGATCACGTGATCTCTTAAACTGAAGATTAGCCTGACAGAAGCAGACTTTCCATCTTAAGTGTGTGTGTAAATATAAATGGGTTTATGGTACTGAAAAAGTTCTTGTTGGAATAAGCTGAAGATTATACGGAAGCTATTACCTTTCTTAGACACACCTCTCTTGCCTTCTGCTCTATTAGCCACCAACTAGGAAGGCGCGGTGAGAGTAAAGAAGAGCCAACACAGCAGCCGAGCAGGAAGGTCCTTTATGGTGGTGACAGGGACAGTTCTAGAGCAGGCCTGGGGCCGAAGGGAGCTGGTCTCAGAAGAGCCGATCCATTCCAGGGGAAATGGCCGCCACATACCTCCCCGAGGCTCCGCCCCACCCATCAGTTCAATCGATAACAATGTTGCTTTAATTCTTTTTTGGCCATTGATGATGAACTCCACCCCACGGGAGTTCCGCACGACAGTCTTTCCAGTCATGATCGATGTGACGTCCAGGCTCTTGTTGAGAAACATCTGTTCATTTGATTTCTCTTGCAAGAACCAGAGTATTTTTTTCCTTATGATCTGTTGATATATATATATATATATATATTTAAAAAAACACAACCAACAGTCCTTTCTGTGCTGTTTCCCTGGGAGGCATCTCATGATCACCCCTCTCCCCTCTAACAGACAGAGGGGTCATATGTCTGGAAACAAAGAATAAGACACTTTTGAGTAATAAAAATGCTAATGTGACACTCAGAAGCGGGTTGGGACTCCAGGGCAGAGGGGGAGGAGTTGAGCTGACTCAGGAGTGGGGTGTAGCCTTCTAAGAAAGCCTCGAGGAGACAGATACCCTGCTAGGGGAGACCTGCTTCCTACTGGACGCCCCAACTGCAGGGGCCACAAGCACCTGCATTTTGACGTGTTATGTCTCAAGTCCCTGCCCCTCCGCCCCTCTACACACACCAGTGGCTAGCACACAAAGCTGACGGCCTCTCTAGCACAGGCTAGAATCAAAGACCAGAACTCACGCGGGAAGCCTGGTGGACCCCGCCCCAGGCTGCTTCAGGCAAGAGGAGGTTCAAACCAAAGCAGCCATCCAGGCACCCCAGGAGCAGGAGGGGAGGGCCGGAAAGCCTCTGCCAAGCTCGGGGAGCAGCAGCAAAGGTGACTCTGAACCTGGCTGGCTTCATGTGGAAGACTGGCACCCAAGGCCACCTTATCCCTGTGCCGGGGACACACTGGGGTACGTCTTCAAAGCAGAAGCAGCCTTAATCACTCCAAATCCCCTCTACATGGATATATGGAGATACAGGTAGATAGATTTATTATTTTTAACTGAAATAAATGTAATGGACTCAGTCCATTCCCCTTTACTGAGAGCTGCTTGGGTCCTGTGCCCTGAGGTGGTTCATGCCTTCAGGCTCACCTCCTGAGGGGAAGTGGCCCAGGGACGTGAAAGGAGAGCACACACACCACAACAGGTGACCAGGAGGCCAGCCTCAGTGAGACTTCTGTTTCTAACCCTGAGAACCTAAGGAATTCTGAAGGAATCGGAGAGGGAGCTGGGGTTAAAGGTCACCGGGCTTTTTATTGCAGTTGAAGCAGACTCGGACGGGATGGTCCCAGCCACGAGAGGGGACAGCCCTCCGGTCATGGGAGCACTCATCACAGAAGCCCTGTCCGCAAGCTCGGCAGTGGTGCTTGGAGAGCTTGACGCTGAACTCCTTCCGGCAGCTGTGGCAGTGCAGGATCTCATGGTCGGGCACCCAGTAGGCCGGCCTGGCGGCATCTTTCACCAGGCCTAAATCAGAGAAGGGACGTGAGCAGTTAGGACACTGGAACCCTGCCCCAAGGCCCTCTGCCAGTTCTCAGCTTGTCATCCCAACTGCACACAGACCCGTTACTGTGCTGTGTTTTTCAGTTTATTCTTATAATTTTTAAAAGATTATTTATTATGTATAAAGTATTCCGTCTGCATTTATGGTTGCAGGCCCAAAAGGACGCCAAGTCTCATTATAGATGATTATGAGTCAGCATGTGGTTGCTGGGAATTGAACTCAGAATCTCTGGAAGAGCAGTCAGCGCTCTCTCTTACCCCTGAGCCATCTCTCCAGCCCTTATTCATGTATTTGATGAGACATGTAGCCCAGGGTGGCATCAGACTCATTGTTGCTGAGGATGACCCTGTACTTCTGATCCTCCTGCCTCCACTTCTCCAGTGCTAGATTACAGGTGCATATCAATGCACCCAATGTTATGTAGTGAATTAGAACTAAGGCTGCAGGAATGCCACCCAAACACTCTACCAAGTGAGCCACAACCCAGCCCTGCTTTGTGTGGAAGCCAGAGGTAACTTTGTAAAGTCTGTTCTCTTCTTCCATCTTTATTTAGATGGGTTCCAGGGGCAGAACTCAGGGCCCTAGATGCCTTTAATATCTGAGCAATCTCACCACGAAGCCTGAGTTCAATCCCCAGGGCTCACATGGTAGGAGGAGAAAGCCAGCTCCTACAAGTTGTCCTCTGACCTACATGTGTGCCACGGCACATCCATGCTTGTGTGTGCACCTGCCACACAAACACAATAATAGGTAAATTAAAAAAAAAAAAGGTGTCAGGTTTCCTCCCTTGACAGCAGGACCTGTGGTTGAGGCTGAGACACCATCTTTCTCTATCTATTACACTCTCCAAGTGACAGCAAGGTGAAGCTGCACTCAAACCAATCGAAGAGACCACACAGACCCTTGACTCCATAGTCAGACGTCCAGTCGAACTATAGTACTGAGCATGGGCACTATGGGATTAAGCAAGGTGAGTTCACATCTTAGGGGCTCATTCATCTTTAACAACCCCCTCTAAAGCTATCCTCAACAACCAGGAATCATATGCCTGTGCTGGAGAGTTGGCTCAGCGGTTAAGAACACTTGTAAACCGGGTTTGGTGGTGCAAACCTTTAATCCCAGCACTCGGAAGGCAGAGGCAGGCCTGAGTTCAAGGTCAGTGTGGTCTACAGAATGAGTTTCAGGACAGCCAGGGCTACACAGAGAAACCAATTCTCAACAAAACAAAAACAAAAACCCAAAACAAAACAGCACTTGTTGCTCTTGCAGTAAAAATCTAAAAGAAAAAAATAAGAAAAAGAGGGCCGGGTGGTGGTGGCGCACGCCTTTAATCCCAGCAGAGACAGGCGGATCTCTGTGAGTTCGAGGCCAGCCTGGTCTACAAGAGCTAGTTCCAGGACAGGAACCAAAAGCTAAGGAGAAACCCTGTCTTGGGGGAAAAAAAAAATAAGAAAAAGAAAGAAAACACATGCTGAACTCAATCCGATGGCAGCAAGAGGATATCTGGTAAACAAATCGCCCCCATGAAGGAGGCAGCCCGTCCTCCCAGATGGCCAAGGGCAGATGGAATCTGAGCTTCAAGCCAGAGCAAATCCACCTACTCTATACCGCTGAGTCAAAAGCACAGGGAGTTTTATGTACTACCCAGGTAAGTTTGATCTAAGCCCTTTTTTATCCCTAGGAGCCCTGGTCTCTGGTCTCTCCCCAACCGTACACCCCAGGCCTCACCTACCCTGCCAAGTCCTCCTCCATCCATTACTGGCTTCTCTCTTCTTCCCGCTCTGGTGTTAAGTACCCTCACAACAGGAGCAGAGCAGGAATCTTTTGTTGTTTTGGTTTTTGAGACAGGGTTTCTCTGTGTTGCCCTGGCTGTTCTGCTCTGTAGACCTTGAACTCAGAGATCCACCTGCCTCTGCCTCCTGAGTGCTGGGATTAAAGGTGTGCACCACCACACCGGGTGAGCAGGGATCTTAAATGCTGAGCTAGCAATAGCTTGGCCAATGAGATACCTCAGCAGGTAAAATACAGATCACAGAAGCATACGTCCCATCACTTCAAATGTTAAAGCGTTAGTTGTTTCTACCTCCTCCTTTTCTTTTCTTGAGAAAAAAATCCTACTATGTATGCCTGCTTGGCCTAGAACATGCTACGTAGACCAAACTGGTCTCAAGTCAGAGACGCCCGCTCCCCTCTCGCCTCTGCTAGTGTCTCCGGATTGATGGGATTAAAAGCCTGTACCACTTCATACATTAGCTTTTTTTCTTTTTTGATTTTTTTGAGACAGGGTTTCTCTGTGTAGCTTTGGAGCCTGTACTGGAACTCACTCTGTAGATCAGGCTGACCTCGAACTCAGAGATTCACCTGTCTCTGCCTCCCAAGTGCTGGGATTACAGGAATGTGCCACCACTGCCCAGCCAGTTTTCTTTAAGATTTATTTCTTCATGGGCTGGAGAGATGGCTCAGCGGTTAAGAGCATTGCCTGCTCTTCCAAAGGTCCTGAGTTCAATTCCCAGCAACCACATGGTGGCTCACAACCATCTGTAATGAGGTCTGGTGCCCTCTTCTGGCCTGTAGGCATACACACAGAACATTGTATACATAATAAATAAATAAATATTTTAAAAAAAAAAGATTTATTTCTTCATTTATATGTTCATGAGCCATGTGAATGTGGGTGACATGGAAGGCTCTGTGTATCTGTGTGTGTGTACACATGTACACAGACAAATGGAAGCCCCAAGAGAGTACAGTATTCCATGGAACTGGAGTTCTAGGTGGTTGTGAGTTGTCCAATACCGGTGCTGGAACCTGAACATGGTCCTCCGTGAAGGCAGCCAAGTGCTCTAAACCACGGAACCACTTCTCTAGCCCCAAAACACGAGCTCTTGAAACCCCGAGATACTATGGAGGTTTGCCTGCTACCATGGACTCCATGGGGAAAGGCCAGAGAACACACAGAAGTGGGAGGCTCCACTGAGCGCAGTTCCTAACTCTCCTCCTAAGGTCAGCTTGGAACTCCCAAATCAGTTCAGATGCTACCTGTGATATTCAGACAGTGACTCCGGCACTGACCCTAGGGGAATAAACAGACTTTCTGACCAAGTAGCATGGACCCGCCTTTATGTATAGTAACAGGCGATGGAAAGTCAGGCCTCCAGGAATGATGCTAATGCCACTAATGGATTCAGCCCAAAAGCAAATGCAGAGCTTCCCTTCATTCCTTGCTGCCAAATTCAATCCAGTAAGCAAGCATGTGAAATGACATCTAGGGCACCCTGAACCCCCCCTCATCCTACCTGCATTACACCAAGAGAGGCACTGCCCAGGCTCACCTAGTGGTATATCAATAGCTGTCACCACGGCACCCAGGGTGTTCTGCACGGCTTCGCCCACCTTCCGCGCAATCAGTGTTCCACCTTCATCATCTGCCTGCACCTCAGCCACATCTGTGGATGACAAGGGATAGCTGCTACCTCTCCACAGTCATTTCTCAAGTGGGAACTCAGGGGGCCACGGTGGAACACTTCTGGATTCCCACAGTATCTGAAAGGAAGTGACCCTAAAACTGGCAGGGGCAACTCTTGTCCTTTAACCTCCAACTCTCTAGGGATGGTTATAATTTATTTTTCAAATCAACCAGATTGGCTCTGGGAGAAAGACCTAGAACTTTCTACAGTAAGAGGAATCAATCTAAGCTTATCTCTGGCTTACCAGAACTCATCAGCTATATGCAGATGTTTTTCTCTAAGAAGCGCCAATGAGTTCAGAGCTCAGGCCAGGTTCAATCCTGCCTCCCAAATCTCTACCCCCAAAGACCAGCACTATGCTGGCCTATGCTAAGAAAGAGCCAGGGGACACTTAGCCTTGGCCATTGAAACAACTGCTCTCAGGAGTGACATGGTTGGAGCAATGAGCACCCAGTGCCCAACATGCAGAGAGTGAAGGAGGGCGACTCCCCCCTCCCTCGCAGCTTCCGAGCCCACGTTACCTAACTGGACGTTCCTGGCGCCGTAGCAGGTGTCACACACCCGGACGGGCGCAGGTCCCCAGCCCCGCTCAGGGACTGGCCGTGTCTTGGATGAACAGCTATCGCAGAAGCCCTCACCACAGGCCCGGCAGTGATGCTTGGTGTCGTTGTCTTTGAAGGATGTTGCACACTGGTTGCAGCTCTGTTCCGAGTCCAAAACAAAACAGAGAAGCAGGGGTCCTATATACCTACCTGCTTGACTGGGGAGTGGGCATGAGGACACCCACAAACTCCTAGACTGTTGTGGAATGTTAGTTTAAGATGTGTTACATTCGTTTGTGCTCTAGAATATTTAATGATGCAAAGGTGTGTTTCAGTCTTTGTTTGTTTGTTTGTTTGTTTTGTTTTGTTTTTTTGAGACAGGGTTTCTCTATAACTTTGGAGCCTGTCCTGGAACTACCTCTTTTTTTTTTTTTTTTTAAAGCCTACAGCACCCGGTATTCCCAGGCGGTCTCCCATCCAAGTACTAACCAGCTGGAACTACCTCTTGTAGACCAGGATGGCCTCGAACTCACAGAGATCCGCCTGCCTCTGTCTCCCGAGTGCTGGGATTAAAGCCCAGCTGTGTTTCATTCTTTTATGTTTCACTGGTTACTGTGAAGCTGTGTTACTTTGCCTGCCTAAAATATCTGATTGGTCTAAGAAAGAGTTAGGTGGCCAATAGCTAGGCAGGAGAGAGAGAGGCAGGACTAGAGGGGCAGAGAGAATAAACAGGAGGAGAACTCTAAGGAAGGGAGTGAGAAGCGAGAATAGGAGTAGGGGAGCATGCCAGGGGCAACCACCCAGTCACACAGCCAACCCTGAATGAAATTGAAGATAAGAATGAAAAGAAAGATATATCGAATAAAGAAAGATAAGAAGCCCAGAGGCAAAACGTAGTTAAGGAGAAATGGGATAATTCAAGTTTGAAAAGCAGGTTAGAAACAAGCCAAGTTAAGGCCAGCATTCATAAATAAGAATAAGTCTTGGGGGCTGGAGAGATGGCTCAGAGGTTAAGAGCACTGACTGTTCTTCCAAAGGTCCTGAGTTCAATTCCCAGCAACCACATGGTGGCTCACAACCATTTGTAATGAGATCTGGTGCCCTCTTCTGGCCTGCAGGTATACATGGAGGCTGAACACTGCATATATAATAAATAAATCTTTAAAAAAAAAAAAAGAAGAAGTCTTGGTGTATTTATTTAGGAGCTGGGTGGTGGGCCCCCAAAGAGTAAAAAAACAACTATGGGGCTGGAGAGATGGCTCAGAGGTTAAGAGCACTGACTGTTCTTTCAGAGGTCTCCAGTTCAATTCCTAGCAACCACATAGTGGCTCACAACCACCTATAGTGAGATCTGGTGCCCTCTTCTGGCGTGCAGGCAGGCAGAACACTATATACATAATAAATAAATATATATTTAAAAAATTAAATTAATTATAAAAAACTACACCCCTCTTTCTAGTTTTAATTCTTCCCTGAATACAGAAAGGAGAGGGGCAGAGTGTTTCCTGTTGCAGGTGTTTGGACAAAAAGTGATTCCAGGTTGTGGGTATCCTAGAGAATTGTGGATCAAGACAGGAATGACCTCAAAAGACTCCTTTCTCCAGATTCTGTAGCTGTGAATTTTGACATCTAGGCAATATTAATTGGTTCTCACAGGTACAGATATACAATCCACGACAAAGAAAACACAGGATATAAAAGGAAGTCCAGAAGCAAAGAAGCACCCTAAAGCTGAACCGTTCCCAAGCTCCTAGAGCTAACTCTAGGTGGGGGAAAGGTTTGTGCCTCCCTCTTGGAACCAGCTGAGTACCAGGCAAAGTAGCATAAGCAGGGTGGTGTATGTCGGGACTCAAGAGGACTCCTACAACATACCAGGATCTGGGAGTTGGGCCTCCAGTAGGCAGGGGCGATCTGGTCTGTTAGCCAAGAAGTCACAGCCTTAGTGGGTCCAAGGCTAAGCTCAGACACTGATTGAGCCATAAAGTTCATCCCATCCAACAGACGCTGGGCAGCATTGTTGTTGTCCTTCAGAAATGCATCAGTCTGCAATGAAAAAACCACAGGGACTCATTAATTTCTGAGTGCAGGGAGGAAAAGGAGAGGGCCATCTGGGACCAACTCATAACAGTAAGCCACCAGGCAGGGCAGAAGGGAGACAGATTGGCAATCTCACTAGCTGCTTAGCAATATCCCACACACCAGTCAGCACAGATGGATTCTCACGGGGTGACCATGACATCTGATGCACAGGCGCTCAACTCAGGACTAACTCTACCCTACAGTACAGGAGGCGATGCATCCCACTCTAAGTCCACACTGAGCTCAGTTAGAAACCCTTCCTCCCAGTTCCCCTAATACATGAAAATCTCTAAGAATCCTATGTCTGTCAGTATAGTAGATATTACATGTGTATCTAAAACTTGCTGGACTGTGGACTATAGTGGCATTTTATTTGTATTTTAATAAATAAAGCTTGTCTGAAAATCAGAGAGAAAACAGTCCCACTGGTCAGCCTTACTTACCAGTGATAAGACACACCTTTACTCCCAACAGTCACACTAGTTGCCATAGAAACCAGGGGTGCATGCCTTTAATCCCAGTGGTGCATGCCATTAATCCCAGAACTAGAGGAGTATAAAACAGGAGGAGACAGCTCTCAGGCACAGTCTCATTCTGAGATTCCTGGAGGCAGGATCGCCATTTCAGACTGAGGTCGAGGTAAGAGCCAGTAGCTGGCTATTTTGCTTTTCTGACCTTCAGGTTGAACTCCAATTTCTCTGAGTTTTCATTAATCATGCTTCAGTGAACTCTCAGAATAGTGACCTACCTTATTCCAAGTATCTAGCTCAATTCTGGACATGCAGAACTTTAACAACATACATTAAAATAATGAAAGAACAAATGAATGAACAGACAGACAAACAGAATGCAAGGTATTCTAGCTCCAAGGACTAAGAAGACTGTAGCTGAGGTGCTGTTTTCATGAGACAGAAACTAAAGTTACTATGTGATTGCTTTCCAAGGCCTTGAGACAAGACAGCCTACACCATCAAGGCCACCAAATCAAATAGGTAAGCTCCAAAAAAACATCACATGACAACAACAAATGTCTGAAGGCCCAGAAATTCTGTGAGGAGGAGAAAGGCAAGAAATTCTCAACTCTATGTGCCTTCATGACCCAAGAAAGCTCCACAGTGAATTTGTAGAAAGGACTTGATTGCAACTTGGATCTAGACTGCCCATTAATTTGCGCTGCAGCTTGGCTCTATGAAACACTGCTAGACATGAAAAGGATACGACCCCTGGGGCTGGAGAGATGATGACTCTGAGGTTAAGAGCACCGGCTGCTCTTCCAGATGTCCAGTGTTCAATTCCCAGCAACTACATGGTGGCTCACAACCAACTCTAATGAGATCTGGTGCCCTCTTTTGTCATGCAGGCATACACGCAGGCAGAACACTATATACATTATAAATAAATCTGGAAGGAAAGAAGGAAGGGAGGGAGGGAGGGAGGGAGGGAGGGAGGGAGGGAGGGAGGAAGGAAGGAAGGAAGGAAGGAAGGAAGGAAGGAAGGAAGGAAGGAAGGAAGGAAGGAAGGAAGGAAGGAAGGATAAGACCCACTGAAGATCATTAGGGACATGCTCTTGATGCTGGTCTCTTCTCTTCTGATTCCTAGACTCAAAGCAAATGGGTTCCCTCCATCCCATATGTTGTGGAACAATCTTTCTGTAGACTGTGAAGATGTGTTGCTATCATTGGTTTAATAAAAAGCTAAATGGCCAATAGCTAGGCAGGAAGAGTTGACAGGAGAGGCAAGGGAGAGAAACAAGATGAATATGCTGTACTGCAGAAAGGTACCAACTATGTGGTAGAGCTTAGATAAGAAATATGGGCTAATTTAAGTTGTAAGATCTAGTTAGTAATAAGTCTAAGTTATCGGCCAAGCATTTATAATTAATAAGTCTCTCTGTGGTTATTTGGGAGCTAGCAGGTGAGAGAGAAAATTCTACTAGCTTGGAGACAATTGGGTTCCCTCCATCACGTACTCCTACCACGATGTACTATTTTACCATAGTCACAAACAACCCAGCCAATTAGTGACAGATAGAAAACTTCAAACCAAATAAAACCTTTCTGCTTTATAAGGTGGTCATCTCAAGTATTTCTTACAGGAACAGAAAGCTGACCAACAAGACTCCTCGGCTAAATGATCTGCGTGAGTTTAGATAACACAGCTGCAGCAATTATCCAGCAAGGAGACCAGTACAATAAAATAACCCCTCCAAGAAAATTAGTTGTGTTGAATTTGTTACGATTCTTGAGTTATTCTAAGCATAAATAGTGATTTGATTTTTTTTGAGACAAGGACTTTCTAATGTTGTCCCAAGCTGGACTCAAACTCCTGGGTTCAAGCCATCGTCCTGTCTCAGCCTCCCCAGGAGCTTAACAGAAGTACTCTACTATGACAACTGTGAGCAGCAACAGACACGGGATGAAAGTCTTCTACACAGATCTAGTTCTCCAACGCCCCAAATTCAACAGTCAAAGTGGAAAACAGTAAGAGAATCCCACAGTAATCCTGGGTTCACAAGATTGAGGCCATCCTGGACAATAGAACAAAACCCTATCTCAAAAGAAACCTTCTACTTTCTAGAATGTACTTCACTGAAACTTCCCATCTTAGAAGCTGGCTCAGACGGTAAAGGCATTTCCTGTCAAACCTGATAACCTGAGCCCAATCCCTGGGACCCACATGGTAGAAAGGGAGAACCAACTTCCACAAGTTGTCCTCTGACCTCCTCATGCGTGCTGCACACACACACACACGCACGCACGCACGCACACACACACACACACTCACGTGCGCGCGCACAATTCCCCAAAACACAGAAATAGCTTTCCCATATGCAGATAGTCACTAAAGCATTTTCATTAATAGGAAACCATATAATGAATAAATGTCAAAAATAAGGAAATGGTAAATCAAACCATAGTACTTAGTCAAATAAACTAGCATGAGAAAAAGGCAGGGAGGGATGGCTCAGTGTTAAGAGCTGTTCTTTTAGAGGTTCTGAGTTAGTTCAATTCCCAGTAACCGTATGGTGGCTCACAAACCATCTATAGTGAGATCTGGAGCCCTCTTCTGACCTGCAGGCACACATGCAGACAAAAACATTGTATATATAATAAATAAATCTTAAAAAATAATAATTTAAAAGGGAGCTGGTAAGATGGCTCAGAGGTTAAGAGCATTGGCTGTTCTTCCAGAGGACCTAAGTTCAATTCCCAGCAACCACATAGTGGCTCACAACCATCTGTAATAAGATCTGGTGCCCTCTTTTGGTTTGCAAGCAGACATGCAAGCGAAACATTGTATAAAATAAATTAAAAAATTAAAAAAAGAAAATGGCAGAAAAAAAATGGCATGTAAAATATAACTGGTCAAGCACTGTTGGGGCATGTGTAAGTCTCAGCTACTCGGAAGGTTCAAACAAGGAAATTACTTGAGTCTGGGAGCTCAAGGCCAGGCTAAGAGCATAGTGAGGCCCCATCTCTACATAAATAAATAAACAGTAAGAACATATATAAAAAATGTACATGTGCATATGGAAAACGAGTAAGAACACACAAAATGACGTCTTACTTGCTAGTTGAGAATGACTATTTCATCCAAGGTTGAGCTCCTATCAATTATGCAATGAAGAAATAAGAAACGAAGAATAGGATGGGCTCTGCAGATCCGCCTTTCTAAACCACTAACATGCTCTACCTCTCTAGACACAAACACAGGATAACTGACAGGGCAGGAGACAGGAGGAAACCAATGAACAGGTCTTACTCCAGGCCACACATGTACAATCTCGGTCCGCACCACCGTGTCCACAGGATCTTGGTTCCCAAACCAGTACTGCCGGCTCCGGTAGACCACACCACAGTTAGGACATTCAATCACATACCTACAAGGAGGCAAGTTGGCAAGTCAACAGTGTCGCTCTGCCAGGCGCTAAGAAAACAAACAGGAAAAAAACCTCTAGCTGTGTTATTCAGACTCACCCAGACCAGGCATACTTTGCAAGACCCATCCAGGGAGAGTCCGTGGAGGCAGATGTTTTGGGCACCACGCTGACTTCCTTGCCTCTCTCATAACAGGCCTGAAATACAGAGTACTCTGCCAGTTTATTCTAGGTACACTGGGCCCCATGACCTCCTCACACCCCTACGCCACAAATCACACCAGCGGAGGGGTACAGGCCTTGAGTTTAGCACCCCAGAAGGAGGTCAATTCTCTAAAGAAGTCAGTGAATGCCTTCTATGAGAAGAACTGTGAACTAGCTTGGGACCCAAAACTAGGCTCTAAATTATATGCCTGGCATAGACAGAAAAAAAAATCGATCTAAATTGGTTTCCTAAGAAGTAGTTCTGCTCAGAAGTGAACAAATGATCCTTAGCCATGAGCTCAACAGAAGGAGAGACGAATAAGCAAAAACAGAGACGAGGCCCCAGAATGAAGTGTAGGCATTGATGGGTCATGGGTTTCTCATTCTGATCACCACAGGGTTTCTAGAATTTTCCCGGCTGGAGGAAGGAGTGGCTCCGCAGACTCACCTTACAAGTGTAAACGCGGTTGTCGTACTGGTGCGAGTACCTGCAGCGGCTCTTAGCTTCATGAGGCACTCCTTCCTTGCCATGGTTCATGCTGTTCTTACACCCAACCCTAAAGGAGGCCAAACATGACAGTGAGAGGGGCTGAGACGACAGATCCCTCACAAGGAAGTGTCTGGATCTGAGAGGCACGGGGCCAAAACCAGACCTGGTTCCGCACACAGGGAATGGGTTACCCCCACACAAGGCCCTCTGCAATACTCATGGTCAGTCACAACAGAGAGTAAGTAACATTAGCCTGAATGGGAAAATGGGGAAGAGAAAAATCGGCCTGGCTCCTCAGGAAAACTGGAAGAGACAGAAGACACCAGCGCTTGACTAGAGATGAAAGCGAAGCAGGTCTTAAGAAATTAAAATACAGGCCGGGTGGTGGTGGCGCACGCCTTTAATCCCAGCACTTGGGAGGCAGAGGCAGGCGGATCTCTGTGAGTTCGAGACTAGCCTGGTCTACAAGAGCTAGTTCCAGGACAGGCTCCAAAACCAAAGAGAAACCCTGTCTCGAAAAACCAAAAAAAAAAAAAAAAGAATAGTACTAATATGGTCGTATGTTTGAACGCTTGGTCCCCAGGTGGTGTGTTTGGGAAGGATTAGGAGGCATGGCCTTGTTGGAGCAGGTATGTCACTGGGATGGCCTTTGAGGTTTCAAAAGCCCACACCATTCCCAGTTAGTGTGTTCATTCATGTGCGCGTGCGCTCTCTCTCCCCCCCACCCCCACCACTGCCATGCTTCCCCCATGATACCATGGGCTCCAAATCTTCTGGAACTGTGAGTCCCCAAATTAATTGCTCTGTTTTGTAAGTTGCTTTGGTCATGATATCTCTTCACAGCAACAGAAAAGCAACTAAGACAGGAAAGTTAAACTATATGGCTATCAAAAGGTAAAAATGAAAAGCATGCCACCAAATCTGGCAGTGTATCCAGGGGAAGCTCAATGATGGACCACAAAAATCTTTCAAGTGAACAGCAAGCTCTGCCATGCTGACAAGGCAGAAACAGAGATCAGCACTTTAGGGTTTCCCTGTGATAACAGAGAAAATTCTAGAAATCCTGCAGATGTTCAGAATGAAAGGCGATGACCCAACAGTGCTCAATCCTCTCCTGCTGGACTCAGGCAGAGTAAGAAGGTTAAGTCACACCAGCAGCTAATACAGCTCCTTCTGAGTATTCATGGGCCTTTTTTTAAAAATTGTTTCAGTTTTTTTTTTTTTGTGGGGTTTTGTTTTGTTTTGTTTTTTGCTTTGTAGCCTGTCCTGGAACTAGCTCTTGTAGACCAGGCTGGCCTTGAACTCACAGAGATCTGCCTGCCTCTGCATCCCAAGTGCTGGGATTAAGGGTGTGCGCAACCACCTATCAGCTTTTTTATTTGTTTTTTGAGACAAGGTTCCTCTGTGTAGATTCAAAAGGCATTTCACCCAGGTCAGAAAAGGTTATGTAGCCCTTGGATGGGGTGTAGAGTTCAAGGCCAAAGGCCATTCATAAAGAATCAGGTCTCCTGTAAATGGGCAAGGATGGAGGATATGGAATAGACGGTGGGAACAATCCAGAGGTAAAGAGAATTTGGAAGCGTGTCTACAGGTACCATGGCCTTAACACACTATGTTTAGACCCACTGGACCCATCAGGCAAGGAATAAGACTGTGGTTTAGTTGCCCTCAACAGCTTAAAATGATACAACAATCCCCAAGCAGTGTCACCATCACCTGGGAAGGTTTCAAAACCACCAATTCTCAGATTTCTTTGCAGATCTACTAAATCTGAAGTGGAACTAAGCAGTTTAACACCCTCTGAGTTCCTCTGTTCATGTGAACATTAGTGAGTCACTGCTCCAACCCCTCTGCAGCCAGGTGGGGTCCACAGACAGCAGCAGCGGCACCCGGAAACTTCATCACGACACAGGCGTTTCTCAGGCCCCATCCAGACCCGCTGATCCAGAGCCTGTACTAAACGACTAAAGGTGTTACAGGTTGAAGATGGAGAATACTTCAGAATACCCACAGGAGCCTTGTGAATACACCACTGCCAAGGGCACACCCTAGATCCATCTAGGGAAGATCCCTGGATCCTGGAAGATTCCCCTGGGGGGGTCTTGGCCTCAATTCTGAATGTTCCTTAGAAAATTCTGCTGTGTTCTTGGATTTGTCCTTATGAAGAAAGTAATTCCCCAGGACCAGTACCTATCACAGAGCTCTGTACACAGCAGGGAGGGAGGGAACACTAGCTGAAGAAACAGAATAGTGTGAAAAACAACCACCCCTGAAATGTGGGGCTGAAGAACCAGAGAAAAGCAGCAACCCAGTCTCCTGTCTACACCAGAAGTCAAGCACTAAGATCTACACCAGGCTTCAGGCAGCTTCTCCTAGCAAACATTCCTGAAGCCCTCACTGCACCAAAGGTGATCTCCAGACCAGGAGGATTACCTGGACTTTATCAGAAGTGCACCAGGAGGCCTTACCGGTACCTGGGAATCTATTTTCTTAATTTTTAATATCTCTCTCTCTCTCTCTCTCTCTCTCTGCATGAGCAGAGGTCAGAGGACAACTTGTGGGAGTCAGTTCTCTCTTTCTACCACACGAGTCCCAGGGATCAAACTCAGGCCTTCGGGTTTAGCAACAGGAACCTTTACTTGTTGAGCCATCTTGCCCGCTCAACCGCCCCACCCCCACCCCCAACTAGCAATCAGGTGGCTGGACCACACACCCAAGTCAGGAGCAACACTCTCAGCCTCTGCCTCCAAGCTGGAGGATGGGCAGGGCTGCCCTCACTTACCCACAGCTGAGGCAGAGCGAGGAGCAGGTGAAGTACTCATCTGGAAAAAATGAACTGTGCGCCATTTGGTCATCGGGGATTTCACCGCTGAAGCGGTCGCTCAGTGCCTGCCAAAGAAGGAAAGGGATCCGTGAAAGCCCTCAGCAGAAGCCTAGGCTTGGCTCTTCCCCACCTGCCTCTGTAGGGTGGACCGCTCACTCCTAGAGACTCTTGCAAGAACCACAGGGAGCACCAACTCTCACCACAGCAAACCTTGGAAAAAGCAGTCTATTGCCCAAGAGGTCAAACGTAAATGGTTACTCTCATCCCTTAATTGCCTCAAAAGTCACAAACACCTCTCACACATGCAGCATTTTATTTAAAACCATCACCAATACTGACTGATGCTCAATTCCTGTGGGAAAGAACTCAGACTCAAGGGTAGGAGCCAAGAAGCAAGCTGGGAGTGTCCTAGGTTCCCTCCCCTTTCTAACACCTGGCTCCCCATGCATATTACTAGGCCACAGAACCATCTCAACACAGAAGAAAATGAATCTGTAAGAAAGAAGAAAAACAGTAAGAATGACGGTATGGATTATTTCTCAGTCATTTTTCAACTCTATTAACCCAAAAGTTGGCAAATGGCCAACCACTGAAACAAAAGATCAAGTGCTTGAGAGGCAGAGAGAACATTTCATGAGGCGAGTGCCTTCCATTTCAAATCGATTCCTCTATTACTGTGTAGCTGAAGTATTCTTCAGCCTGATGACAGAAATAATAAAGGGCACGCCAGGCTTTAAAGCCCTCTGTGCCTTCTGATGGTGTTCCTAACTTCAGCAACCCAAGTCTGAGGCAGCCGGGCACTACAGATGGAAGAAAAGGGGGAAGGGTTAAAAACAAAAGCATCTGATGTTATTCCTTCAGTGAGGAACATGAGGAGCGCTGAGGTGGCAACCGGAGGCCAGCGTGAGTGGAGCTGCAGTGGTGGTTTTGAGACAGGTTCTCACATAGCCAGGCTGGCCTTGAACTCCTGACATTTCTACCTTCAACTTCCCAGTGCTGGGGTTACATGTATGTGTTGAACACAGCAGGTTTTCTCTGTGTAGCCCTGGTTGTCCTGGAACTCACTCTGTAGACCAGGCTGGCCTAGAACTCAGAGATCCCCCTGCCTCTGCCTCCCGAGTGCTGGGATTAAAGACATGTGTCACTCCCTGGTTATTTATTAGTTTTTGTTTTGCTTGTCCTGGCTAGTCTGGAACTAGCTATGTAGTGTGTAGGCCAGAGGGTCCCAGAGTCACACAGATTCATCTGCCTCCCGAGTGCTGTGATTAAAGAGTGTGTGTCACTACGCCCACTTTTCAAGCTTTTTAAAGAGTCTCACTTCATGGTAACTTACCTAAGGACATCACAGCTGGGCTGTAAGTTAGCAGTGAGCACTTGCTTAAGAATGCATTAGGACCTATATAAATTCTGCAAAACGCTAAAACAGGTTTCTTCTTCCTATCAACTCTTTTTTTTTTAATTTATTTATTATGTATACAATATTCTGTCCGTGTGTATGCCTGCAGGCCAGAAGAGGGCACCAGACCCCACTGCAGATGGTTGTGAGCCACCATGTGGTTGCTGGGAATTGAACTCAGGACCTTTGGAAGAGCAGGCAATGCTCTTAACCTCTGAGCCATCTCTCCAGCCCATTCCTATCAAGTCTTAACCTGAGCTGCAGGCTCAAGGGCTACAGAACCACGTGGTGCCATTGCTGAGTGACGTCAGTGTGAGACTAGTGTAGGGACTCATGTATGTGCTAGAATACAGCAGGGTTTCTCTGTGCAGCCCTGGCTGTCAAAGGCACTCAAATTCAGATCCTGCAAGGACAGCCAGGAGGCCCATAAGACATCATTTGTAAGTGACAGCAACCAAGCAGCAATCCCTGAGTCAGGCTAACAAAGACTTCACAAGTTAGAATCAGTGCTAACCTACTGGGAACTTAGCAAAAGCACAAAGACCTGAAAGTGAAGGCTAGAACAGTCTGTGGAATCAAGAGAATAAAGTGATAACCAGGGCACAAGGACCCACTTGTGGGCTCTGACTTATTCAGCACGGAATGTGCTGGTCTCACCTCTTTCACTGTAGCCTTCCCAACCACTCAAGACCACATCTCCAGCCTTCTTGGGAGTACCAATTGCATCAGACACCTGAACTAGGCACTAAGCAAGCTGAAGTGAACACTATGGATTTCACATGTTCTCCTCCCAGGTTAGGGCACAAACACTGCAAATTTCCTTTGCAGCCACCTCCAGACCCCAGCACTGGTCCTCAAAGGCAACTAACCAGGTCTTCCGAGGATGGGGTAACCAGTATCGACCCCCACTCCTAAATCAACTCCTATCCTCTTCCTTCTGGTCGTGGCCTTTCCCCAGCCTTTATCTCATGCCCATAAGTCCTCAGTTTTAACTCTTTAAATAGCCAAATTTTTGATAACCCTTAAGGCTGTGTTTCTCAAAGATTATTAGTATAATATTTATATAATAATTTATACATTGTTGGTATGAGTAATTTATGAGGATAACTATAGAAAAACAGTAAAAAACATCATCTTATTAAATCACCAAAAGATTTGAGAAGTTATATATTTTCATTTTTTACTTTATATGTATGGGTGTTTTTTCTGCATATATGCCTGTGTACCACTGTATGTCTGGTGTCTGAGGACACCAGAAGAGGGTGTTGAGTCCCTTGGGATTAGAGCTATGGATGTAAGTCATCATGTGGGTGCTGGGAATTGAACCCAGACCCTCTGGAAGAGCAGCAGGTGCTCTAAACCTCTGAGCCATATCTCCAGACCCCTTGGAGAGGTTTTTTTTTTTTTTTTTTTCGGTTTTTTCGAGACAGGGTTTCTCTGTGGTTTTGGAGCCTGTCCTGGACTAGCTCTTGTAGACCAAGCTGGTCTCGAACTCACAGAAATCCGCCTGCCTCTGCCTCCCAAGTGCTGGGATTAAAGGCATGCGCCACCACCGCCCGGCTGGGAAGTTATTTTTATAAGAGAAGGGGTGAAAGTGTGATGGTTCACTGTGGCTCTCCGTTTGACTACACCTGTAATTAACTAAAACCCAAGTAGCTGGACACACCTGGGAGGAATTCTAGGTTGAATCTTGGCTGAATCTTTTGAGGTCAGAAGACCCACCCTAAATCTGAGCTACACCTCTGGTGGCAGCCCACATAAAAGGATATGGAGCAGGGAGCTTTTGCTTTTGTCCTCACTCTCACTGGCAAGTCCGTCTATTCTGTCCCTGAGACACTCCTTCCTTGGAGTTAGAACCAACTTCTTCAGGATTCTACCGTGGACTGAAATGGCCGCTCTCTAGAGTTTCCCTGAGACTCCAGCACCAGACTGGGACAGCTGAAACATCCAGTCTTGTGGACTGAACAACTATCAGATCCTTTCCATGGGAGACAGCCACTGCGGGACTACTCAGAACACGGCCCATAAGTTACTCTAATACATCCGTGTATATTTGTACACATGTCTATCAGTTCTGTTCCTTTAGAGAACCCTGATAGAAACCCGAGGCCTGCAAAGTCATGTCAGTGTGTGACTGGCAGCTCTGCACTGTGTGTTTTGTTTTTTAAGAGAGAGTCACACCTGTACCACTTTCCTCACTAGATCTCACAAACAACACTAAGAACAATGTGGAACGTGTGGCATGTTAGTTGCTCCTGTGATCCTTGTGATGTGTGGTGCCCTTCTGTAGACAAATATGTGCTGCTTTTATTGGCTGATGAATAAAGCTGCTTTGGCCTATGGCAGGGCAGAATATAGCCAGGCGGGAAAGCCAAACAATACAAGGAGAGAAAAGATGGGGTCAGAGATGCCAGAGAAGAAAGATGCAAGATAACAAGACATGAGCCTCATAGTAAACTACAGAAAAATAGAAATGGGTTAATTTAAGTTGTAAGAGCTAGTTAATAATAAGCCTAAGCTATTAGGCCAAACAGTTTGTAATTAATATTAAGCTTCTGAGTGATTTTTTTTTTTTTTTGGTTTTTCGAGACAGGGTTTCTCTGTAGCTTTGGAGCCTGTCCCCGAACTAGCTCCTGTAGACCAGGCTGGCCTTGAACTCCCAGAGATCTGCCTGCCTCTGCCTCCCGAGTGCTGGGATTAAAGGCGTGCGCCACCCCCGCCCGGCCCTGAGTGATTATTTTTTTTTTTTTTTAAACTTTTCTTTTTTTTTTTATTTTATATTTATTTATTATACAATATTCTGTCTGTGTGTATGCCTGAAGGCCAGAAGAGGGCGCCAGACCTCTTTACAGATGGTTGTGAGCCACCATGTGGTTGCTGGGAATTGAACTCAGGACCTTTGGAAGAGCAGGCAATGCTCTTAACCACTGAGCCATCTCTCCAGCCCCTGAGTGATTATTTTAAAAGTGGCTGAAGACCCAAGCAGAACAAAACACCTCTGGTTATATCCTTGTTGCTGGTTTTGATGGTGGGATTGTTTTCCTTTCTTCCTAAGTCATTCTCACTCCCCAAACCAGATAATGCACAGGACCAAAGCATTTTTCATACACTGTACATGCTTATAATCCCAACACTTGAAAGGTACAGACAGGGCTAGAGAGATGGCTTAGCAGTTAAGAGCACTGGTTACTCTTCCACAGGTCCTGAATTCAATTCCCAGCAACCACATGGTAGCTCACAACCATATGTAATGAGATGCAGTGCCCTCTTCTAGTGTGCAGGCATACATGCAGGCAAAACACTATACATAATAAATCTTTTTTTTTAAATATTTATTTATTTATTGTGTATACAATATTCTGTGTGTATGCCTGCAGGCCAGAAGAGGGCACAAGACCTCATTATAGATGGTTGTGAGCCACCATGTGGCTGCTGGGAATTGAACTCAGGACCTTTGGAAGAGCAGGCAATGCTCTTACCCTCTGAGCCATCTCTCCAGTCCCTACATAGTAAATCTTTAAAAAAAAAAAAAAAAAAAAAAATGCAGGTGGAGGACCAGGAATTCAAGATCATCCTTGTCTACACTGAGAGTTGGAGGCCAGCCTAGGCAATGAGACCCTGTCTCAAACAAAACAATGGAAAAATACCCTCTCTCTTTACTGGTCTTCGTGGCTGCTGGCATCTGCAGGTGAACAATGTTTATATAATTGAATGAAGTGTCACAGAAAATACAATTGAAAGAAAGTGAAGGGCCAGATGGTAGTGGCACACGCCTTTAATCCCAGCCCTTGGAGGGCAGAGGCAGGCGGATCTCTGTGAGTTTGAGGCCAGCCTGGTCTACAGAGAGAGTTCCCAGTCTGCTAGGACTGTTACACAGAGAAACCCTGTCTCAAGAAGTGAAGGAACATGGGACAGAAGACATATAATGATATTTTAACCTTGGAAGTTTTGCAACAGATAGCCCAAAAGCTAATTTATATTTGTTCTGAGACAGTCTCATGTAGCCCAGGCTGTGGCCAAGGTTAACCTGATCCTGATCCTCCCACTTCCACCTTCTAAGACCCAGCATCAGCATGCCACCATGCTCTAACAATACTTGTCCTTGAGGACAAACAGTACCAAATCTAGCTGGCAGGACACATCAGTATCTGGGCTGAATTCAGAGGAGAGACTGGTCACCCAGTAAAGCTGACAGAACGCGCTCTGGTCTCCCAAGTAGCTCAGTAAGCTACTCTGAAACTTCTTTATCGACATGCAGGCATTTGCCACTGGTGGCACAAGCTTTTAATCCCAGACTCCTGAGGCAGAGGCAAACGGACCCGAGCTCCAGACCAGCCAGAGCTACAAGGTGAGACCCTGTTTCAAAACAATCATTTTAAAGTATCTCTGAGCTTTTCATGATACAAGCTGTGGCTTTTCCCTATAGTACTCATGCCCTGAAAAGTGCAGCATCCTCTGCCCCAGACAGATTAACTGCTGGCTTACATTGTGGAAGGCAACAGTAACCTCTTATGACATCAGAGAGAGAACTCTTACACAAACTGGCCTAATCCCTTCGGAGACTGGGTAAGTGAACAAGCACGCCACTTCTTTCCCATGTCACAAACTGAAAGTAATATATCCGGCCCCAATACACTTCAGGAGGACTTAGAAACATCAAGAGAATGGGAATAGAATAGTAACTTAAAAAAAAAAAATCAAAGGCAGCATATTTTCGACATGAGAATAGAGGACAAACTGCCCTCCTTCCATTGTAATCTTTTCTAGTATAGACCTACTACCTGACCTTCAAAACTTCCAAACCCAGGCCTGGGGATGTACAAGCATGAGGTCCATTCTCCAGCACTGAAAAAAATAAATTTCCAAATCTCACATCATTCCATAGTTCTTGGTCTCTGCTCCTTCTCAGGTCCCAAGCTACAAGGGAAAGGCAGGGAAGGGCTTCTCTTGAGAGTGCCTGTGAAAGTATTTGAGGCAAAATTGAAGACCTGGTTGCCAGGAGACCAGATGATCTTGAACCTATGTTGCCTTGGCAACAACAGGGCCCTCTCCATTGTACCTTTAAGGTTAGCCAGTTATCAGGAGCTAGCAGTGGAAGGCCTGGTTCCAAATGGATATTCTCCGGTCAGAGCTGCCGCCCTCCAGCAATAACCATGAATATTTGACAGATGCTTGCTAAGGTGATGGAACTGGAAAGTCAGAGTTTCTACATTTAAGAATCGGAGGCTAAAGAAGGTATCACATGACAGCTACACAACTCCAACCTGAAAGTGCATCTCCCAATTATTGAGAACAGTAAGTACAAATATCCACATTAATTCAGTTTTCAATTTCCCTTTCATTCAATAAGGACTTGGGCATCTATGAAGGCATGCTTATGGGTAGGCTGGTGCTGCTGTGACCCTCACATAAAGGGGCAGTTATTACAAACAGAGGATGGTGCTGGGACCTGGAGAGCATCTTGTGTCCAGATGACAGGGAAAGGAACCAACGGGCAAGCCACTAGTGGCCGCGACGTCGCTGGCACTTGTGCAAGTGCATACCCCCTCTCACTGCTTCTGACCTTCTCTTTCCAGAGCCATCTTTCCCATCCAACAATGAACACGAGCTGAATGTGAACAGTGGCAGACTCGCCTGGTCTGCCTAAGCCCTGGCTTCAATTCCTAGGAACTCCAAAACCATAAAGAAGACGGAAGTAAAGCCAGGCATTGTAGCACATACTTTAATCCCAGCAGAGGCAGAGGGATCTCTGGGTTGTTAGAGGCTAGCCTAGTCTACAGAGAAAGTCCCTGACTAGCCAGGGCTACATGATGAGACCCTGTCTGTCTTAGTCACTGTTCTATTGCTGTGAAGAGACACCATGACCAGGCAACTCTCCTAAAGGAAAACATTTACTTGGCCTGGCTTACAGTTCAGAGGTTTAGTCCACTATTGACATGGTGGGAAGCATGGTGGGACACAGACAAACATGGTGCTGGAGAAACAGCTGAGAGTTCTAAATCTGTATTCACAGGCAGCAGGAAGAGAGTGAAACTGGGCTTGGCTTGAGCATTTGAAACCCCAAAGTCCAGCCCCAATGACACACTTCCTCCAACAAGACTTTACCTCCTAATCCCTGTCACCACGCTCTAATGGCAAGCATCCAAAGAGATGAGCCTATGTGAGCCATTCTTATTCAAACCACCACACTATCTCAAAAATAAATAATTAGGAAAGAAAGAAAACAAAAGAAATGAAAAAAAACAACAGTTGCATGGCAGTAGCTGGACTCCCTTCGAATTCAGTGCTGCTGCATCCATGGGAACCCGCACAAAAATACAGAGCTAGTTTTTGTTTTTGACAGCAGGTCTCGCTATGTAGTCCACATTGGCCTTGCACCAGCACCGTTCTCACTTTGGTCTGCTAAGTGCTGACATTACAGACATGAACCTCACTGTACATTAGTTAATGTTAAAGGATAAGCTACATATTATTTACTAATATAAAAAGGTCACCAAGATGCATAATTAATGGGAGGAAACCAGACATAGACTAGTATCATGATACCATGATAAACAGTATCTTAGTTCCTGGCTTACAGCTCCCTCCAAAGCAATCTATAGAAATTTAGAATTCACAAATAACTAAACTGAATAGGGAGGGGAAGCTGCAAGGGGAGGAGGGAAGAGGTGAAGAGAATTAAACAGGGGAATATACTGAGAAGAGGGGTGAGAGGAAGACAAGGCAGTAATGAAGGGTGAATACAGTCAAAATACATTTATATATGTATGAAATTGTCAAATAATGAAAAATACTCTAAAACAATTTCTTTTATTGTGTATGAAGATACATGCTAGGAGAGACAGAGGCAGAGGGTCGTAAGTTCATGACCAACCTGGGTTACATAAGACTCCAGAAAACAGAAATAGAAACTAGAATTTCTCTTCCAACTCACAGAAACTCTAACCTACCCTCCCCCAAACCTGTCTCAGCATCAACCAGAGAAATTCTCTGACCTACTTCTGTCTGATAATAGTTATACTTCCCTCCTCACACCAGAGAAATCTCCCCCATCCCCTGGAGAAAGCAAGGCTGTACAGAGACTACGAAGAAGCTGCATAAACCTTGCTGAGCAGCCTCACACAGTCTAAATTATATCAGCTCAAGGCCACTCTAAACAGTCACAAACACTTCAGCAAGGCTGACCAGGCATATCCACAGGCATAAAAAGGCAACCGCACCAGGCGGTGGTGGCACACGCCTTTAAACCCAGCACTTGGGAGGCAGAGGCAGGCGGATCTCTGTGAGTTCGAGACCAGTCTGGTCTACAAGAGCTAGTTCCAGGACAGGCTCCAAAACCACAGAGAAACCCTGTCTCGAAAAACCAAAAAAAAAAAGGCAACCGCAAGCTAGACTTGGTGGCAAATGTTTTTAATCCCATCACCCAGGAGGCAGCAGGAGGTGGGTCTCTCTGTGGGCTCAAGGCCAGGCCAGGCTGGTCTACATAAAAAGTTCCAGGACAGCTAAAGCTACCTAAGAGACCCTGACTCAATAATAGTGATGATGATGATGATGTAATCAGATTTTTTAAAGGAAGACAGTGCAATGTTTTCTTCACAGGCACCTCACAAATCCACCCTGGGCAGGACATCCAGAACTCCTCGGGGAAAGTCCCCGAGCGCTCACCACTGCTCCCAGCACGCAGTGTCTCCAGGATGAGCTCAGCAATTAGGTTGGGCTCCTTTGGGGAAGGGCTAGAGACTGCTTTATTAACTTGCCCCAGCCTAGTCACCTCACAACCTCTGCACATCATAGCACGGACTGTCTGCATTGCTTAAGACTAGTTTGCCACCTTAAAGCCAAAACGAGGACCTGTTGAGCTGGACAACTGTAGCCAACACAGAGTACAGAGTGTACTCTAAGTACACTCTAGCCACAGATGTAACAAGTACTCCACAAATTATCCAAAGAGAAATTTGTATGACTTAAAAAAGGGTTTTAGAAACTGGGTCTCTCTCACTATGTAGACCAAACTGGCCTTGAATTTGTGGTGACCCTTCTGCCTGACTCCAGTGTACAATGAGTACTTGCTGGCACTTCCACACCAAGATGGTTTTCTTTGCTTGTTTCTGTTTGTTTTGAGACAGGACAGCCAGGGAACTCACTCTGTAGATCAGGTTGGCCTCTAACTCACACAGAGATCCACCTGCCTCTACCTCCCAGGTACTGGGATTAAAGGAGTATGCAACCACTGCCCAGAAAGATGTTTTTCAAAGAAGCAAGGAAACTAGACACCAGGTCACAGTACTGCAGAAGAGCAGTGGCCACACAAGAATGGAGATAATGAAGTTTTAAAATTATATTTATTTATAGATGTGTGCTCATGGGGAACTGATGCACCTGCCACAGCATGTGTCTAGAGGTCAGGAGATAGTCTGCAAGACTTGGTCTGTCCTTCCACCATGAGTCCTGGAGATCAAAATTAGGTCATCGGGCTTGGCAGACAGCACCCTAAAGCCACCTTGCCAGCCCACAGTTGACTTTTCATTTCTACATATGAATTTGCATAACAACCTTAAGAACAGCTTAAGGAATACAATTCACAAGTTATGCAAACTAGCCAGGTGTGGTGGTATAAACCTATAACCCCAGCACTGGGGTAAAGAAGCTAAAGGCAGGAGGATGCTAGCCTGGGCTACAGAAGAAAACTCTAAAACCATGAATTCAATTATTCTATTACACTGTGCCCCACTGTACTAAGCAAAACCAGAATATGTTAGCCAGGACCCACCCAGCTTTATGGCAACTCCTATCTTTTCCTTCCCACCCTTCCCAGGTCCACAAGTCCAACCGCTGGCTGAGTCACTGGGTATCCTCAACCTAGCTCCCATCTCTTGGCCAAGGTTCCCTTTCTGTCTCTCCAAGAGCTCAAATGCTAGCACTGCGTCACGACCCTGCTCCTCTCCTGTCACCCATTGCATGTTGCATGCAAGCATACAACACAGTACACAAAGCAAACTGCAGTAAAGAAGTAGTATACTAGCCAGGCGGTGGCGCACGCCTTTCATCCCAGCACTCGGGAGGTGGAGGCAGGTGGATCTCTGTGAGTTCGAGGCCAGCCTGGTCTACAGAGCTAGTTCCAGGAAAGGCTCCAAAGCTACAGAAAAAAACCCTGTCTCAAAAAACCAAAATAAATAAATAAATAAACCCCGAAGTAATATACTCAGAGAAAGAATGAGCCAATGCCAATGAGTTTAGTACAAAGAGTGGTGAATGAAAGTATATGTACTGAAGACACACTTCAGGAGCACAGGGACACACAATGCACAGATCTAAAGTATATGTACTGAAGACACACTTCAGGAGTACAGGGACAACACACAATGCACAGATCTAAAGTATATGTACTGAAGACACACTTCAGGAGTACAGGGACAACACACAATGCACAGATCTAAAGTATATGTACTGAAGACACACTTCAGGAGCACAGGGACACACAATGCACAGATCTAAAGTATATGTACTGAAGACACACTTCAGGAGTACAGGGACACACAATGCACAGATCTCCCCAGATAAGGCCCAAAGCACACGCACACACGCACACACTCACGCACACATGCGCACACCAAGCATATATATATGGACCAACACAACCAGGGTTAATGGCAAACTCTATAAAGCACTTGGAGTAGGAGGCAGGAGAAACAGGAGTTCAAGGTCAGTTTCCAAACAACAAATTTGTGACCAGCCTGAGCTACGTGAGACCCTATCTCAAAGAAAAGCCACCCGTGGCTCAGTGGTTAAGAGCAGATACTGTTCTTCTATAGGGCCCAAGTGTGCTTCCCAGCATCCACTACAGGGGCTCACGATTGCCTGTAACTCTAGCACCAAGTGATCCTACGTATCTTTCTGGCTTCCAGGGACACCTGTGCTCACATCCATATGCATATGTATGATTACAACGTAAAGCTTGTGGCACAGGCCTTTTAGTCCCAGCACTCTTGAGTTCGAGGCCAGCCTGGTCTACATTGAGAGTTCCAAAACAGAGCTGCATAGTAAGACCCTTTCTCTAAAAGGGGGGTGAGGGAGGCTCAGAGGTCTAGAGCACCTACTATTGCTCTTGCAGAGGACCCACTTTGATTCTCAGCACCCACAAATTGTAGCAACTTACAACCATCTGTAAAACCAGTCTCAGGGGATCCAACCTCCTCTTCTGGCCTCCACCAGCACCAGGGATACAGTTGATTCACAAACACACAGGCAGGTAAAACACCCATACACACAAATAAAATAATTAAAACAAAAACAAACAAACAAACAAAAAATGAAGGGCATCAGAATCTGCCTAATAGGTTACTCAGCACCTGCCATGGTTGAAGAGCAGGCCTCTCCTGCCGGGGTGTCACGCTGTCTTCCAAGGCAATAAAGTGCCCTCCCTTAGAACATGTGACAAATGATCAGACTTTACAACAGGATTTCACGTCACTGTGCTAGCAAAACAACAGATTGACCCTATCACCTGAATGGATCCACAATACTCCTGGCTTAAAGGAAAATGATAGTTTTGTTTGTTTTGTTTTGTTCTTTAAGACAGATATCTTATATAGCTCTGAATAGCCTGGAACTCTCTATGTAGACCAAGCTGGCCTTGAACTCACAGATCTGCCTCCATAATGCTGAGATTAAAAGCATGTACCATCATGCCTAGCGAAAATGATATAATTCTTAAAGATGAGTTTCCCAAACTGTGAGCTCACTATCACTTAATGGGTTTTAGATGATCTGGGGCATGACTGCGGGCGACACATTGAATGATATCAAATCCCACAGTAGAAACCATCCCCCTTGCAATTTTCCCATAAAGCTTCGGAATCCGCTCTGAAGAAGGTCTCATGCATAGATCCTCCTGAATATTCCCCGCTCCTAATCCCAAACTTGGTATTTAGCAGTCAAAATGTGCTTGAACTCTGATGTTCCAGTCTCCACTTCCCCAATACCCAGATTACAGGCACGTACAACCCTGCTCAGTTTATGTGGTACAGGGGAGCCAACACGGAGCTAAATTCCTGCTAGGCGAGCAGTCTACCAACTAAGCTACAACCTCCACACTCTTTATCAACTGTTTGACCGAGTCAAGATTCCTTCCACTGGCAAGCTGAAGGCATATGACATGAGCAACCTCCACTCGCACTTCCTCTTCTTTACCACAGGGACTCTTTCCAGCCCAGGCCTCGGAGCACCTGCACTAAGTCCAGGAGGGCCACGTGTTCCACCAGCAAGCTCATGAGACGGACCTAGGGCAGGAGCCCACTGACCTTCAGGGCTTTGAAGATGACCCCCGGGTGCCGGGGAGACCTGGTGGTATTGTTCTCTAGCAGCTGCTCCAAAGCGCGCCGAAGCCCGGAGAAGTCTGTAGGGGGATTGTATGTCCTCGTTCCCTTGTAATGAATGGAGCTAAAGGCTTCGGGGAAGCGGCCCAACTTCCTGAACCGGTCCTGGATGAGTTTTTCGGGTGCCTCTGAAGGGTGATCTGTGCAAACAGAAACAGGCATGTGGGCGACAAATTCCTTTCTTGAAAACAAGCCACCTTCGTTCCATTGTAAACATAAAATAAATTTTACTCTGTGTACATAAAGCACATGTTTAGAATTATAGCATTTCGTCAGGTGATGGTTGCAAACACCTTTAATCCTAGTACTTGGGAGGCAGAGGCAGGCAGATCTCTGTGAGTTCAAGGCCAGCCTGGTCGACACAGTAAGTTTTAGGACAACCAGGGCTATTATACAAAGAAAAACCCTGTCTCATCTCCCCGCCCTGCCCCGAAATAAAAGAATTATAGGATTTGCTTGGCCATGACTGGTAAGGAGCAAGGAGAGGACATGGGCATCTCACAAGCTGCCGCTGACGGGTGTGTGATGCACGGCCTTACACACTGTGGTTAATGTGCACTTTGTATGTCTATAGAGAAGAATCTTGAAAAGGATTCACTGGAAGAAAAATGTAGACATGTCAGCATAAAAGGAAAGACAAGTATTGTCCGTGTCTTCCCCCTCCCACACACTCACCCTTTCTGCCACACTTACTGTCCATATTCAGCCTGCTTCGTACTCGCCTGTTACATTATACACTGAAGAAGAGCCTTGTTCTCTTTAGGAGATGTACCGTTTTCTAGCCTGTGGATATGCTTAGCCAGTTGTCTACTAGTGAGCACTCACAATTTTATACTTCGAGAACTCTTGTCTTGCACGATGAAGCTGCGAAGCTGTGGCAAGCTAGCAGCACAGGGAAAGTGGCTCGAGCACAGGCTCAGCACCTGTCCAGCAGCCACGGGCTAGGCAGTGTACCTTTCAGAGGTAAGGGTGTGTTTAGACAGATGCTTCGGCTTACCTTCCTCCAACACTGTAATAAAATCATGCAGACATTGGAGACACTAGTTCAAATTGAAAGGGGCAGGCATTAACTAGCAGCCATCAGAATTCTGGACCTATCCTTACACCCAGCTCAGCTGAGATCTGAAAGAAGTGGTGGGAGTGTTAGTCCCCGCCTTCTTCCAGATCAGCCCAGGAACCTGACCTGGCGGCTTCTCTTCATGCCAGCATCTCCTCACGCTTTTCCTTGAACACACAATCACTGCTCCCAAATAAATCCGTCTGCTCACCTGTACAGCTAAATCCAGGCAGTGCATTCCTAAAGTGAATATCCTAACTCAGAAACAATCTCAGCGCTGTCTTGGAGCTTGATTCCTGTGGCTGACCAAAAGCAACTTGGAGACAAAAGGTTTTAATTTCCTGCACAACCTAGGTCTGCCTGCAGAGGGATGGCACTGCCCACAGTACTAATTAGCAATCAAAAAACAGGGGCTGGGGCTGGAGATGGACCAGTGGTTAAGGTCACTGGCTGCTTATTCAGAGGACATAGCTTCAATTCCCAGCACCCACGTGGCAGCTCACAGTGATTTGTAACTGGAGTCTTAGGGAGTCTAACATCCTCTTCTGGCCTCCTCAGGAATCAAGGCATGCATGTGCTAGAAAGGCATTAATTTTTTTTTCTTAAGAAAATATGGTCTGGAGAGATGGCTTGGTAAAAGCAACACTGATCTCTCTTCAGAGGACCAGGTCCAAATCCCAGCACTCACATGGTTAGTAACAACCCTTTGTAACTCCAGTTCCAAGAGGCTATTAGGCCCTCTTCTGGCCTTCACAGACACTGCATGCATGGGGGCACGATACACACAGGCAAAGCATCATACCCTTAAAAAAAATCTCAGAAAAGTGCCCATAGACAAATCTGAACAAGCCTGTTCCCCAACTCCCTCAGACAACCCTGGGCTCTGTCGAGCAGACTTCTGAAACTAACCAGGAGAACACTTCCGATTTCAGACTTTCAGATTCAGCACGTTCCTTTCACAGGCTTTGCAAACATCTCAAAATCCAAAACCTGCAATCTTACTTGGTCCCAAGCATTCTGCATAAGGAATACTCAACCTGCCATTCATTTTCCTATTCAACTCCTCCCTAGCACTCCTCTATCCAGAAAAGCAGCAAGATCAAACAGAAACCTGAAACTAAACAGCTCTGAAACAAGAAAACTACAATGATCGATTGGCCCACTTTTTGACCCGCCTCCTACCCTGCTCTTCTAGCTCTGTCCTAAGGCTTCAAGAAGCCTTCTTATTACTCCAGAAAAGGCTTTGGACTTTAGAATTCAAAGACCTTGGTTCAACCACAATTCTGCTAGGACTGCCTTGGTTACAGACTGCGAGCAGTTATCTGTACTGTCATCTGGGGCTGCTACACACAGCACGGTGCATAGCACAACGCAACAAAGACAGCTCTGTGGGCTGATCACAGGGGTGATCCAGAGACAGCACTTCCTGCTTCCTTACCAATCTCACGGTCATTTCTTGTTTTGTCTCTTCCTTCACTCTGGAAGGTCATGACTCACTGGAACCACCACAAACAAGTGGTCCCAGGCCTATCAAAACAACCTCCCTTCTGGTCCAGTCTGCCCTCTGCCCTTTTACCACCACAGTCATGGCTCAGCCCCTGTAATTTCCTCCCTGACTACCATAGAGACTCCCCAACACAAGGCATGCTCCTCTACTTGTTGCGGGGCGGCAGGGAGTGGTGCTCTGAAATACAGATCTGACATTATTTAGGGCTCTGCCCCAGATCCTTCAGAGAACTCATCCAAGACCTCCCATGGTCTGATTCTCAAGAATTTCCAGCCCTCTCTAACACAAATAGCTACGCTTCAGATGGGCACAACTCTTCATGTATCATTCAACACACATCTGTGCACCAAACATTCATCTGGACTCTCTAACACACATGCAGCAGTTTACTGAAGGTAGGCAACGTTTCTGCCTTCATGTTGTTTCCGTTCTCACGGAAAAAATGCCCAAAACAAACAAGCACACGCGGGATGACTCCAGATGAGAGGCGAGCAGGTGAGAGGACAGATGGGACACTAGGGTGTGGGAACGACCACATCATAGGAAGAGACAGGAAAGGCTTGGCCCCGATGAGAGCTAAGTATAAGAGATGGACAGCTAGCTGGGGTAAATGGTCCAGATGGACAGAAGGTGTATGTCAAGGTGAGGACACAGAAAAGGTGTTATAGCTAGTAGGAAGCGTGTGAGTGTGTATGTGTGTGTGTGTTCACATACGCATATATTTGCATGTGCACATGGGCAAACACACATACATACATACATACATACACACACACACACAGAGTGAGGAGTGGGCTAAGGGTAGATAACTAGAGGCCAGACACACTGACAGGGGTTAGACAGAATACCACATTTAGGAGTTTAGATTACATTTGTTTTTATTTTGGTTTCTGGAACAGGATCTCACTGTCTCAGGCTGGCCTCAAACTTGAGCTCCTCTTGCCTCAGGTTCCTAAGTGCTGGGATTACAGGTATGGATGCTCATATCCAGCTACTGGATTACTTTTTTTTCTTGGCTTGGTTTACATTTTGATGTAATAGAAAGCAAGCAGGAATATCATAAGCCTGGATATCTAAATTATAAATGAAGCTTTTCTTTCAGGAGAGTCCTCTGGGAGGCAGACAGCGAGGGCATCGAAGGGCTGATGCTGGGGTTTAGGAATCGACTGCAGACCCAGATGCGGTTCCCCGCATGCGGCTGCTCTAGGGTTCCCAGGGATTTGCCACTCTTGGAACATGTTCTCCCCCTCTTCTGTCTATTCGAGACTCAACTTGCAGGCCCTACTTCCTCTTTTGAAGACCCCACTAAGACGTGTGGTCCCTCCTCTCCACTCCCATGGCCCCGGCGCCTACATGTGACACAAAACCAAGACCCACATAGTCTCTCCAAGGAGACTGGGGGTAGGCGCTTTTAGCTCTACACTTCATTTTCTAGAACACGATATGGGTACTTTCTTGCCTGAATAAACAGATGTGAGCAGTATAATTGTTTTAGAGGCCAGACTACTATCCCTACCACATCTAGTAACTATTGTTGCCCCTGAAGATTGTTCCGTATTTCTCAAAGAAAACAAAGACTAAGGTAACGTATACACCACATGTCTCCATACAGTCCATCCTTTCTCCCGTGACACCTGTGGAGTGTCATGTTCTAGGCCAACTCTCCCACCTGAGAGTCACTCCAGCTGCTTCTGCTCTTTCATTTTTATTTTGAGATGCGGTCTCACTGTGTAGACCAGAATGGCCTCAAACTTGCAGTAATTTTGCTGCCTCCCAAGTGCTGGGATCATAGGTGTGTACCTGACAGGGCCCAGAGGTATGAGTCCATTCCATCTTGACTAAAGGGCAGGTGTGGCTAATATCCAGACCTGGTACTTCAGGTAAAGTACATCTATTTCTACCTCAAAGGTCCAACTAAGTTTCTACTCCCTTAGGAAGATAGATTCCACCCAGGGAGTAGTTTGCCTATAGAATGTTTTGGTCTAGGATGTCTTGTTCTGGAGACAAAATGTTTAATTAAAAATGTAGCCATAATCTTTCAACTGACCTGTTCATTCTTTGTATCATGTCAATGCAGTTTAATGCAGTTTTTTTTTTTTTTTTAATCTTACTCCTACCTTTCGGGGTAGGGCACTTAATGAAACGGAAATTAAACGCGGGCGATTTCAGTATTCACTGGACTCCTGATACTATCCTATGCTTTTGTCTCTTATTTCTCCTATATCTATGTTCCTTTTGCCTAAAAATTCTAATTCTCACACTCCTACCCCGGAATGTTGGAATCCACCTCTGCTAGGGGCCCGGCAGAAGTCACCCCGAGCAGGTGGCTTTGCGACATGGACCATCACACTTCACATTTTTCTTTTCAGAGCTCAGGGTTCAACCAGAGCCTCCAGCATGGAGGTATTTGGTCTCTTTCTTGTATTTACCACCTTTCTAATGAATCATCTCATCAGTACACCAATATCTTAAATATTTATGAAGGGAAATTCGCAGAAATTCCCTGTGAGCCACTAGCTACCACTCTGCACTCCCTCCTGCTTCCCGCTAGGAAACTCTTGGAAAGAATTCCTTTAACATCCTCACAACCTTAATAGTGAGAGTGACAGTGCCTTTGGGCATCTCTTCCTTTCTGGTTTCTCTGAGACAGAATTCCATGCTGGCCTTGGCTGGGCCTACAGGCACGCCTCACCATAGCTGCCTTTCTTGTGTTTTGAGTATGACAAGATCTCTCTATGTAACCCAGATTGGCCTGAAATTCCTAATCCTCCTGCCCCAGGTTCCCAAATATTGGAATTACAGGTATGCATCACTCCCCCTGGCTCTTCTAGTTACTCTCGATGCCATTCTGACTGAGCTTTTGCTACCAGCATTGCAAGGAAACACATCTGATCCCAATAGCCCAGGTCTTTAGTCCACTAGCATGTCCTAATCCTTGCCAGAGTTGATTACTCCAGCATTTCTGGAACATTTTCTCAGTCTTGCCTGGGCACAAGTTTTCCTGAGCATTCCACCATCGCCATATTGCATCCCAGAGGCCACCTCCTTGTTCCCAAAAAGGTCATTCTGAGACAGCACTGTCTACTCACCAGAACCCAGGAGCTGCGTGTGCACAGTCTCATGGAAAATAATAACTGCAGGGCCCAGGGTGGATAAGGGGACATCCAGGCCACAGCGTGCAGTGGTAGCCTTGAGTTCCTTGGTAAAGTGCTTCAGGTAAGCTTCTGAGGCGTCCCCGAGGAATTTGAAGAGGTCGTTATGCAGCCGGTCTGCATGAGTTCGATAGATGACCAGGTCTGAAATGGCCAGGACCTTCAGCAGCAGCCGTGTTCTCTGGCTGAGGTTCACAGTGGCCCCCAAGAGCCCTTCTGTGTCTATCACTGCTACTTTATTGACTGGGTCATAGGCTGCCCATACTCCCACCGTGCAGGACTCCTGAGCAGGGGAGGTTTTGAAGACTTCTCGGCCATAGAAGAAAGTGTGGTTGAGGGTATGAGACTTTCCATCACCAGTATTTCCAAAAATGGAAACCACCTTGAGATGCTGATCGGGCTTACAGTCCAATTTCCTAATAAAGTCCTCTTCATTTGTTACCTTCAAAAAACAAAAAAACAACAAAAAAGGAAAAGACAATAAAATATGGAAACTGAAAAACTAACTTCTATAAAAAACAGAAATGCTTCCCAGGGCCGAGGGCCTTTCTGACCTGTTGAAGGGGAAGGAAAAGGAAGTCCCAGCTCCACCCTTAGCAAACGGCTCACGGGACCCTCTGAAGCTTCAGTCAGTGGAGGAACTTGGTAGTCATGGAAGAGCTAACACCAGGGGCTGATGAGATGGCTTGGTGGTTAAAAGTATTTGCTGCTCTTGCAGAGGACCCAAATTTGGTTCCCAGAACCCACACTGAGATGCTCATAACTGAAACTCTAGCTCCAGGGGTTCAAATGCCTGCTTCTGGCTTCCATGGGCACCTGCATTCACCTGCACAACTGAAAAAACTTAATAAAGGGCTAAAACCATAAAGTTCTTAAAAGAAAACATGTTAATCGTTGAATTAAGCAGCAGTTTCTAAAAGACAGACAAATTAATAGTTTAAGTTCAGACCATGTGCTGTAAAGCCACCAAGACAGCGAAAAGATGAGCTGGAGAGATGGCTCAGTGGTTAAGAGCCCTGGCTGCTCTTCCAGAGGATTGGGCTCTATGTCCCAGAACCCTTATCTTGGCTCACAATCATCTATAAGTCCAGCCTCAGGGGTTCCAATACCCTCTTCTAGTCTCCACAGACATCAGGTGTGCGGGTGGTGTAAGTACATATATGCAGGCCAAACAGTCAAACATACAAAATAAATATAAATTGGTGCATTTAAAAAAAAGAAGAAGAATCCAAGAAGTGGAACAGATATTTCTCCAAAGATCTGGAAAAGGCCATACATATATGAAATCTGCATACCATTCACCAGTGGAGAAACACAAATCAAAACCATGTCAGCACTTTCCCCAGCTAACAGAATGGCTATGCTCAAAAAAGCATTAACAAGTGTTGGCAACAACAGAAACTGCAGCCTTGCAGGAACACAGAATGGCATGGTCACTACAGACGTAGTGCAGCACCCACTGAAATAGTTATTTTCAAAAAGGAGGTGTGCCAGCACATGTTTGTAATCCTCCTAAGGAGGCTGAGACCGGAAAATCACAAGTTGGAGGCCAGCCTGGGCTACATCAAAAAATAACAGAAATGCTTATTTTCCAATTATGTATGTTTATGTGGGATGTGTGTGTGTGAATGTACAACAGGAAGGAGGAAAGAAGGAAGGAAGGTAAGAGGCAGAGGAAAGTTGGGGCCAGAGATGGCTCAGAGGTTGAGAGCACTTGTTGCCTTTACAGGACCCAGGCTCAGTTCCCCGCATCCACAAAGCAGCAACAACTTTAACTTTAGTTTCAGGGGCTCTAATGCCCTCTTTAGCATCTATGGGCACCAAACATGCACGAGGTGCACAGACATACATTCAGACAAAACAACCACACATACAATAATTTTAAAATGCGATAAAGAAAAGAGTATATGCAAGATTGCCATGGCTCAGAATTTCTACTTCTAGGTTTATACCCAACAGCAATGAAAGCACATATCCACAGAAACCCTCTCTGTGTAACATAAACAGCAGCATTGTCCATACCGACCAAAACATCAATCTAGCCCAGATGCCTATCAACCAATGAATACATGAACAAAATGGGGTACATCCCCACAATGACTATTATTTAGCCATAAAAAAGGATGAACTCGGGGGAGGGAAATGGGAGGCGGGGAGGAGGCAGAAATTTTTTTCAACAAAAAATAAATTAATTAATTAATTTAAAAAAAAGGGGTGAGCTCTTTTCCATTCATTATTGCAACTATTATTTTCACCTTTAAGACACTGCCTAAATGTGTCCTTACTACCTGGTTCTGTAGAAATTTCCAGGGTATTTGTATTGACTGTGAGTGCATATGCACCATGGCACACTATGGCGCTCAGAGAGTCACCTCAGTTGGCAGTCTTTGCCTCAACTTGACACAGGGTCTCTTTGTTCCTCATCACTGCTTATAGCAGACTCCTGGCCTGCAGGTTTCCCAGGATTCTCTGGTCTCCACCTCCTGCCTCACTGAAAGAGGAACTGATGCACACTACCACACTAGCTGTACACGGGCTCTGGGGATTCAAACTCAGATCCTCACGCTTGCACGCAAACGCCTTACCCACTGAGCTGATTTGGCAAAAGCTGGGTTTTGCTTTTGAGACAGGGTCTAACTGTGTAGACCTGGTTGGTCTGGAACTTACTATGTAGACCTGTCTTGCCTCAAACTCAGAGATCCACCCACCTCTGCCTCCCAGAGTGTTGGGATTAAAGGTATATGCCACCATTCCCAGCTAAATTTTTAAATCTGTTTGTTTTTAATTATTATTTTATGTGTATGGGTGTTTCGCCTGCTTATATGTCTATGCACCACGTGTGCCTGGAGCCCTTGGAAACTATAAGAGGAAGTCGGAGCTACAGGCAGCTGGAAGCCACCATATACATGCTGAGAACTGAACCCGGGTTCTCTGGGAGAGAGAGCAACAATTGCTACCGGGCCATCTCTCCAGACCCTATTTTTTAAATTACATTCTATTTTGTTGTTGTTTTGATTTTTTGTTGTTGCTGTTGCTTTTAGTTTTGTTTTTTTTTTTTTTTTTGGTTTTTCGAGACAGGGTTTCTCTGTGGTTTTGGAGCCTGTCCTGGAACTAGCTCTTGTAGACTGGACTGGTCTCGAACTCACAGAGATCCGCCTGCCTCTGCCTCCCGAGTGCTGGGATTAAAGGCGTGCGCCACCACCGCCCGGCTGCTTTTGGTTTTTTGAGACAAGGTTTTTTTGTGTAACAGTCCTAGCTGTCCTGGAACTTGTTTTGTAGACAAGGTTGGGCCTCAAACTCAAAGAGACCCACCCACCTTCCTCTGCCTAATGCTGGGATTAAAGGTGTGCGTCATGACTGCCCAGCTTTTAAATTCTGTTTATTTATTTGTGTGTGTGCGTGCGTGCGTGCGCGCACACACTCACACACCAGGTAAACTATGATGTTTACAGAAATCAAAGGACAACTTGAAGGAGTCAGTTCCCTCCTTTCACTATTCGGCCTGTCAAGGCTGGCAGACAAGCACCTTCACCTGCTGAGTCTTCTGGGACCCCTGTCCCCAGGGTCTCCCTTTCTAGTCTCTGCTCACTGAGCTTCAGCTAAGGATGAAGTGCCACAATGAGACTACATGGCCCCATGGCTGGGAAGTAAACTGCACTGCATGGAATAATGGGCACCGACCTATAGCTCAGGCACACTTGTTAACCAAGCTGCTTCCTGCTTCTGTACTGACCTGTTTTGATTGGTTATAAAAAGCCTGAGAATAAACCAGGCGGTGGTGGTCAACCTGGTCTATAAGAGCTAGTTCCAGGAAAGGCACCAAAGCTACAGAGAAACCCTGTCTTGAAAAAAACAAAACAAACAAACAAACAAAAAGTCTGAGAATAGCTTTGGAGAGGAATTATAATCTTGAAGGATTCCGCTGGAAAAATGTATCGTAAATCATTTTAATTACTTTTCAGTGGGAAAAGTGATTATTATAAGGCATATTCTTCTCAGACACATCCTAGTTTTTCACCTAAACCTCAATTAAAACAAACATTGGAAAAGTGTATGAAATTAACATGATCACATGTCTTATATTAAAGTGTTTTCCAGTTCTAATTAAAGAACTTACAACATTTTGTGGTACAAAGTATTTTTATTTGTAATCTAATACTCTATCTGTGTTTATGGAGTGGACAAATGACAGTTTTGCACACCTCCATCATCCCCCAACTATAACTACAGATGCTAAAATAAAAAAAAATATATTATCCCAGTTAAAACAAAAACTGCCAGGCAGTGGTGGCGCACACCTTTAATCCCAGCACTCGGGAGGCAGAGGCAGGCGGATCTCTGTGAGTTCGAATCCAGCCTGGTCTACAGAGCGAGTTCCAGGACAGGCCCCAAAGTTACAGTAAACCTTGTCTCAAAAAAACAAAACAGGCCGGGCGGTGGTGGCGCACGCCTTTAATCCCAGCACTTGGGAGGCAGAGGCAGGCGGATCTCTGTGAGTTCGAGGCCAGCCTGGTCTACAAGAGCTAGTTCCAGGACAGGCTCCAAAACCACAGAGAAACCCTTTCTCGAAAAAAAATAAAAATAAAAATAAAAAAATAAAATAAATAAAATTTAAAAAATAAAAATAAAAACTTAAAAGCAAGTTGAACATGCCAATAACCTCGTCATTTGAGAGGCTGAGACAGGAGAATCACAAGTTGGAGACAAGCTTGGCCTAAAATGTTGGAAGTTTCAGGCTAGTCTGCGGTAAAAGATGGAAGTCTGACTCAAAAAAAAAAAAATTTCATTGTATGTACATATGTATACACACATGCATATATGTATGTATACATGTGTGCATGCATGAATGTGTGTACTATGTCCGTGTGTACATATCTACATGTGTGTATATAAATACGTGTATGTACACGCGCGTGTATATACATTGTGTGTGTATATATATATATGTATATACAGACTATGCATGGCAAGGTAACTCACTGGAACCAGGCATAGGTACCAACATGCCTTTAATTCCAGCACCCAGGAGCAGAAGCAGTTGGATCTCTGTGAATTCAAAACCAGCTTAGCTATACAGTGAATTCTAAGACATTTAGAGCTACATAGTCTCAAAAAATATCAGGAGAAGAAATAGCTCATTATATACAAGCACTTGCCACACAAGCCCAACATACCTAAATTGAGCCCTAGGATCCCATGCAAAAAGGAGAGAACTCACACTGTGGTACATATATGCCCATACACATTTATTACACAATAATAGTACTATAAAAGTTTCAATAAAAATTTCATTGTTATCAATAACATTTAGACAAAAATGTCAAAACTTAAGACATAAAAGTAAATAATTATCTGCCAGGTGTTGGTGGCGCACACCTTTAATCCCAGCACTCAGGAGGCAGAGCAAACAGATCTTTGTTGACTTCAAAGCCAGCCTGGTCTGCAAAGTGAATTCCAGGACAGCAAGGACCATGCAGAGAAATCCTGTCTCAAAAACAACAACAAAAAGTAAACAACTATCAGTATTTGATCAATATTTGCTTGACATGCTGGGAAGACTAAAAAAACTAAGTACCAACATATGTTAAACATGATTATAGGAAAATGAAATTAAATCAAAATAACCAGACAGAAACGACCACATATGATGTGACCCATTTATATCAGATGTTCAGAAAAAGCCCATTCATAAGGCAGGAAGTAGATAGTGCCTGCCAGCAGCTGGGGGAGGAGGACACAGGGAGAGGCTGTTAATGGGGACAAGGTCTCTGCTCGGGGTGACGAAAATGTTGTGGGATCACACGGTGTGCTGGGTTGCAGGCTTTATGAAAATACTAAGTGCACCGCTCTAGCTCAGTCGTTTACTTTTCATCTGCAGTGCTGGGGATCAGACCAAGCATGGGCTGCCGGGGACTGCACGCTTTAAAGATCAATCTGGACTGGTCAAGTGCGGTAGAACAAGACTAGTGGAGCATGTGCAAGGCCCCGTATCTGATCCTCACACTGAAAAAGCAACTCTGAAATACAATAAAGGGTGGGTTTGTGGCATGTAATGTTCTTAAGGAGCTTACGGTTCTAACTTCACACATTCATAACCCCCCTGACAATCTAAAGACCATGCAGGGGCGGGATGGCTCACTTCTACCACCCCGTAACCAGGAGTTCACACCCGCCATACATGCGCTCAAGAGCCAGAGTACGGACATATACACATACACACAGTCTCTCTCTCTCTCTCTCTCTACGGACATATACACATACACACAGTCTCTCTCTCTCTCTCTCTCTCTCTCTCTCTCTCTCTCTCTCTCTCTCTCTCTCTCTCAATATGTCAGGGTTTTTTGTTGTTGTTGTTTAAAATCTAGAATAGAGTTTCAGAAAGCCCCCCTCAGGATCCCTACTCAGACTCCAGAACCCCACATCAATACCTCCACCACAGTCTCCTCCAGCCACAGGAGTAACAAGCCTTTTGTTTTTTTAGGGTAGGGTTTCTCTATGCAGCACTGGCTGCCCTGGAACTCTGTAGACCAGGCTGGCCTCAAATTCAAGAGATTCTGCCTCAGTCTCTCAAGTGCTGGGATTAAAGGTGTATGCAACCACCATTTAGCAGGAGTGACAAGCCTTTATAACCAACTTCTTTCAGCCATCAGAGAAAAAAACCCACATGTCTGGTTCAAGTGTCTGCAGCTTGACAGAGAATGGAAATGCAGACAGACCACTGAGTGTGAAGATGAAACATTATCTCCTTTAATCTCATCAAGGTGAAGCACTCATTATTAATGATGTGACCATTGTTAAGATTATTAAGTGCGTTAATGCTGATGACAATACCAATAATTCACTAAACATCCTGCAGCAACAGGGCTCACACTGCAGAGAGCACAGGGCCGTGTCCTGCCTTATCTTTGCATGCATGGCACTTAGGAATCAGTCTGCCTGCTACTCCAGATCGATACCTTGCTGGAAACTTTAATCATTCCCCTCACCTGCCCCATCCCTTCCACAGAGCTGAATACTGCAGCATTTGATAAGCTTGGGGACAGGCTACCGAGCTAGCTGACAGCCCAGAGAAATGAGAGACCCAGAAACTGCCACGGGAATTCAGATCTGTAATTCCAGAACTGAGGAGATGGAAGGAGAAGGACCACAAGTTCAAGACTAACTTGGGCTACACAGTAAGACTCTACCTCAAAATGCTAAGTTAAAAAGTTTTAAGTGGGCCGGGCGGTGGTGGCGCACGCCTTTAATCCCAGCACTCGGGAGGCAGAGGCAGGCGGATCTCTGTGAGTTCGAGGCCAGCCTGGTCTACAAGAGCTAGTTCCAGGACAGGCTCCAAAACCACAGAGAAACCCTGTCTCGAAAAACCAAAAAAAAAAATTTTTAAGTGGGCCTGGAGGGATGGCTCAGCCATTAAAGACTAGGCTCACAACAAAAAATGTAAGAGTTCGGTTCCCAGAACCCACGGCTGTCCCTCCAGGTATTTAAAAAAAAATTTTTTAAGTGAGCGGAGCAGTGGTGGTGCATGCCTTTAAGTCTTTAATCTCAGCACTCAGCAGGCAGAGGTTCGAGGCCAGACAGGTCCGCAGAGCGAGTTCCAGGATAGGTCCAAAACTACACAAAGAAACCCTGTCTTAAGAAACAAAAAAGAAGGGGGCTGTAGAGATGGCTCAGAGGTTAAGAGCACTAGCTAGTCTGTCAGAGGCCACAAGTTCAATTCCCAGCAACCACATGATGACTCACAACCATCTACAATGAGATCTGGTGCCCCCTTCTGGCATGCATGCAGGCAACATGCAGGCACATTGGCATGCAGTCAGAACACTATATATAGTAAATAAATAAATCTTTAAAAAGAAAAGAAAAAACAAACAAAAAAATTAAGTCGCCAGCCGGGCGGTGGTGGCACACGCCTTTAATCCCAGCACTCGGGAGGCAGAGGCAGGAGGATCTCTGTGAGTTCGAGGCCAGTCTGGTCTACAAGAGCTAGTTCCAGGACAGGCTCCAAAACCACAGAGAAACCCTGTCTCGAAAAATCAAAAAAAAAAAAAAAATTAAGTCGCCAGGTGTAGTGGCACATGCCTTTAATTCCAGCACTTTGGAGGCAGAGGCAGGAGAATCTCTGTGAGTTTAAGGCCAGACTGAACTACAGAGAAAGTTCCTGGACATCCAGAGATAAAATACAGTGAGACCCTGTCTCAAAAAAGAAACCAACAAAAAAATTTTAAGTAACACAGAACAGTCCATTTTGGACCTGTGTCACTCAGCCTGTCTGGTTCCAAGTTGCTAAGGTGGCCAGCTCTTAAGTCACAAACAAAAGCTCCATAAACTTCTACTGGTGAGATGTCAGCTAAGGTCAGGGGAGCCAGCTGGAAGAACCATCACTTTCTCAAACACTCCTGAGGCAGAAAAGACCAGGCTTTCTGGGTTTCTCCACTCAAAATCTACCATGTGATAAAACTGTCAGTGCAGAAACAGCTATTGGTACCCAGAACAGTTATACAGAAGCCTTTAGGTACAGAATTGAGTGTTTCCAGATTAATAACAAGTGCTGTCAAATGATGTATGTAATATATAAATAAGCCAGATGTGCTGTCAGGCTCCTGTAATCTCAACAATCAGGAAGCAAAGACAGGAGGCTCTTTAGTTCAAGCACAAGCTATAGAATAAGACCCAATTCAAAACAAAAAAGCAAAATTAATACAAACACTTGTCTCGGTATGTTTGTATATATGTGTATATGCTGAAACTAACATCTGGAATATATTATCTGGTATTTATTTAATATCCTGAGATGTATTAAAAACATGTTATGTTCTTTTGTTGGGTATGGCTTCTTGAACCAGTGAGCAGACTCAGAGAAAGAACTCACAATCTGGGCTGGAGAGATGGCTCAGTGGTTAAGAGCATTGCCTGCTCTTCCAAAGGTCCTGAGTTCAATTCCCAGCAACCACATGGTGGCTCACAACCATCTGTAATGAGGTCTGTTGCCCTCTTCTGGCCTGCAGGCATACATGTACACAGGATATTATATACATAATAAATAAATATTTAAAAAAAAAAAAAAAGAACTCACAATCTTTGACAGGTTTGTCATCCAATGGTCTATGGACAATCAGCACACACCAGCGGCAAAGTGAGGGCATACCCATTGTGAGCTCCAACTGGAAAGTACGGCAGCTAACTAAATGATTCTTGGCAGACCTGAGAGTAGGCCCCACCCTTCTGCCCCTGCTAACACTTTTAAACACATCCCCACCTATGGACATCTTTCCCTGGGCCAGAAAAGACTCAGCTGCCTTCACTTAAGTAACAGCAAGACCTGTTTTCTTTTTCTTCCCTCTCTCTTCCTCTCTTTCCCTCTCTCTTTTGTTTTGTTTTATTTTTCGGGACACAGTTTTCTCTGTGTAGCTTTGGAGCCTGTCCTGGTACTTGCTGCTTGGACCAGGCTGTCCTCGAACTCACAGAGATCTGCCTTCTAAATGCTGGGATTAAAGGTTTAGGCCACCATCCGGTTTGTTGCAAGACCGGTTTTCAAACTGGGAAAGCAAAGGTCAAGGAAGATAAGAGGTCAGGTGTGCAGGAGGCTGTGGCTGGAGGGTCAGGTCTGCAGGAGTTCTAGTCAGCCTGGACAACCTGGTAAAAACCACATCTCAAAAAACGGGGGGGGGGGGTATTCCCTTTGATAACAGAAGGAAGGCTCCCAAAGGAACAATATTTCTATTTTCCTATTCCTCTATTTCTATCTGTTCACACTCATCTACCCCATTTTCACTCCACTTCTGAGGTGAGGAAGTCCCTTGCCACCGCACCCAATTCCGACTGTCTGAAATAGCCCTTGGCCCTGCCACAACAGCAAAAGCCTGAGCAGCAGCAAAACCATCCCTCTCCAGCTCCCCAGTCTATCACCTCTGCTCCTCCCCCTCCCCCACCAGAGCCTGGACTCCGAGACCTCAGGCAAGTCAGCTGCTCCCAGATTCTACCGTAGGCTTAGCCAATGCAGGGCCTTGAAAGAGCTACTTTACTGAGAAGCCTCAGGGACATTAGATAAGAGCCGACTATCCAACCTTGTGGGGACACAGAGCACAGCCTAAGATAAAGCACTGCATAAGATAAAATAGCAAAGGGCACAGCCCAGTGCACAGCAGTGAGGGAGAACAGGAGCCATTATTACTTAAAACCAGCCCAAGTGTGTGGCAACACAGCTCCCACCTGCCTGTCACCCAGGAAGTCACTAACTCAGCAGCATGGCCAGATCTAAACCACCTCTACCTAAGAAGGGACACTTCCACTGCAGTTCAAATAACGCCTTTCCTCTCACCAAAGGTTTAACAAGGTGCAGTGGCGCGGGTCTGAATCCCAGGACTCAGCTGGCAAAGGCAAACTCACAGCCAGGGATACACAGTGAGACCATGTCTAAGAAAAAGAGAAAGACAGACAGACAAGGAGTCAGGCAAGATGGCCCAGCGGGTAAAGGCACTTGCTGCCAAGCCTGGTGAGGCTCTGTCTGAAAAAACAAAACAAAAATCTAATGTAAAGACAGCTCAGCAGCAGGAGTGTGTACTACTCTTTGGAAGGACCCCCAGCACCTACACCAGGAATGTAACCCAGCTCCAGGAACCCACCGCCTCTAACCTGCACTCACACGCACATGCCCTTACACATGTACACACATATATCACACATACACACACACACACACACACAATTAAAGGTCAGTCTTTCAGAAAGAAACTCAGCAGACACCTCTAACTTATCCACATCTCTCTCCCACTTCCCTCCCTTACTCCAAGCCCACTTTGTAAAATGAATTAACAATTTTCAATGACCCCCACTATTCCTATTTGAAAATCAGAGTACTTCACGGGTGGAAAGTGCCAACAAGAAGAGCACGTCACCAGCCCAGGCACACTCCAGAAGACAAGCCACAAAGACGTCAGGAAGTGCTCTGATGGCGTTCAACATCAAGGCCCTTCCAGTCCTGGCTGCTAAGGAAGATTCCAGCGGTACCAACCATCAGGCATCCCTCTCAAGCTTACTAAGCTGTTCCCAGTGCCAGGGCCTCCAGCTCAACTCCTTCCCCAAGTAACACAACGAGCTGGCAAAAGCTCCGCTATCCCATCACAACAGAAAGCTCATGATAAATTCTGCCCCATTCAACAACGATTATTTTATAATTTTCCATTGAGATTTGTAAGTTATTCTCGACATTGAGTTTCTATTAATGATTTTTATTTGTTGGTTTCTAGTTCATCTTGCTTTCTTTTCTTTTTTGGCTGAGTTCAGAGCAAGAAAGCCAAAGAACCCAAACAAGAGTCTCTAGTTAGAACTGAGACCACTCCCTAAATACTGAGAGCTTGCCCGTAGCCACCGAACTGATGATGACAAACCACTCACTCACACACAAACCCGATAATATAGTCTTGGTTTTCTTCTAGAGGAAGAAAAGAGATGCAAAGTGGGGGGGATTTCCCCTTGAGAAACCCAAAGTCGTTTCCATCACATTCAAAAGAACAGGGCAGGAGCGTTGTCTCAGCAGTTAAGAGCACTGGCTGCTCGTCCAAAGGATCTGAGTTCAGGTCCCCATGTCAGGTGGCTCACTACCTCCTGTAATGCTGCTCCAAAGAATCTGACATCCTCTCCTGGCATGCATGGGTACCTGCACACATATGGCATTCACTCACAGACATAAACACATACCCATAAATAAAAACAATAAACCTTTTTTAAAAACTATCAGAAGCTCAGTGGTAGGGCATTGTGAGGCCCTGGAGGTTCCAATTCCCCCAAAATAAAAGAACATCAGGCAATGATTTATGTTCATGGTCTAATTTGGCTGAATACAAAGTTCTAAGCAGGCAGTGGTGGCACATGCCTTTAATCCCAGCACTCGGGAGGCAGAGGCAGGCAGATCTCTGTGAGTTCAAGACTAGCCTGGTCTACAAGAGCTAGTTCCAGGACAGGCTCCAAAACTACAGAGAAACCCTGTCTCAAACCTCCCCCCAAAGTTCTAATTTTTTCAAATAGGACTTTACAGGGCTGCAGAAATGGCTCAGCGGTTAAGAGCACTGGGGATACTCTTCCAGAGGACCCAGCACCCACATGACAGTTCACAACTGTCTGTAACTCTAGTGCCAGGGCATCAGACACCCTCATACAGACATACGCGCAGGCAATACACCAATGCACGTGAAATAAAAATAAATCAAATAGGACTTTACTAAAACTATGTCCAACAGATCAGTACTCTAGTACTTTTGTCCCAACCAAGGTTCTATTCCAGTAACAAATCCCTATATCATGAAGCAGAGGCAGGCAGATCTCTGTGAATTCAAGGCCAACCTGGTCTACAAATGAGTTCCAGGATAGTCAAGGCTGCTACACAGAGAAACCCTGTCTTGAAAACAAAAAAAAGAAAAAAGAAAAAAAAAATCCCTATAACCAAAACATTCTAGAACCCCCTGCTTCTACATCACAAGAAGTTCAGAAGACTTCCCTGCAGTCGCTCCCAAAGGAGAGCACACTCCCTGAAGGTTCACAGGAGATGGCAGAGTTCCTCACTAGAAACAGCCACTTCCCTATCAAAGGTTTTCTTAAGGTGACTGGAGTCACAGTTTGGTCTCACATACACAGTACATTTGGTAAGGACAAAGATCACTTTCTTCCACTCCATTGTCCCCAAAGTGTCCCATGACTTGAAAGGTCAGGAATTCCCCTCCCAAGTCTTACACCTTTCCAAAAGTGCCTGGCCCTAACTCAGACCCTGCCCACGGATCCTCCACTGACTCAGCAGTGAGGAGAACACATCCACCCAGAAATGATGTCCACACAAGTTCTTCAAGAACAGTTCTTTGTAGCTCCATGACGAGTTTCTTTGACATACCCAACTAACTAGTTCAGCTCTCCTTTTATATCTGAATAAAAAGTCTTCCAAGTCTGAGGACAGGAAACAGCAACTCAAGAGACCCAAAGCCTTTCCGAATAAACACACAGCTCCCTTTCATGCAACACGGCAAACTCCTATTTAGCTACAACAAAACCAGCATGAGCTCTGATGACACTTGGGACCTTAGAAGGGAAAGTACCAGACTAGAAGACAAAGAAACAGGCCACAAAAGAGAGAGAGAGAGGGAGAGAGAGAGAGAGAGAGAGAGAGAGAGAGAGAGAGAGAGAGAGAGAGAGGGGGAAGGAGGGAGGGGGGAGGAAGGGAGGGAGAGGGGGAGGGGAGGGGGTGGGAGGGGGGATGGGCGGACGGGCGGGCAGGCAGGATGCTATCCAGTAGCGCACGCCTAGCACAACAGTGTGTATGGTTAAATGAATGGATGAGGGCGACACTGAATGTCTAGATACCATGTTCCCTCTAAGGGAAAAAGAGCACCGTCACCATGGAGGGTTTAGTCCAGCTGACTCTTTTTTTTTTAAATATTTATTTATTTATTATGTATACAATATTCTGTCTGTGTCTATGTCTGCAGGCCAGAAGAGGGCACCAGACCCCATTACAGATGGTTGTGAGCCACCATGTGTTGCTGGGAATTCAACTCAAGACCTTTGGTAGAGCAGGCGATGCTCTTAACCTCTGAGCCATCTCTCCAGCCCATAGTCCAGCTGACTCTTGACACACTTGGTTAACGTCTTTCAGCCTCAACTGTCTACTGTGAGGTGAATGAAGCAATGTGATTCATTTCGCTATTTTTTTTTTCATTTCGCTATTTTTTTAAGGCTATGATGGTTATTTTGACTGCCAAGTTGACCATCTAGAATCATCAAGGAGAAACACCCTCTGGATACATCCATGAAGGGGTTTCCAGAGAAGCTTAACTAAAGATATAAGGGTCACCTGAGTATGGGAGACACTATCCATGAGCTGGAATTCCACTGAATAAAAGGGAAAACAGAGAATAGGAAAAGGATTCAGATTTAAATAAAAATTAAAAAGGCCAGCTGAGCAGCAGCATTCCTGTTTCCTGACTACAGATGCCACGTGACCAGCTGCCTCCCCTTCCTCCTGTCTTCAGGCTATGAGAGACTAAATCATTGCACTCTGAGCCTGAATAAACCCTGCCTTCCTTAGTTCACCTTTATCGGGCATTTTATCACAACAGTGAGAACAGTAACTAAGGTAGCTGTTTCCTGGAGCTTACATTCTGATACAAAGAAGAATGCCATCCAATATAAATATATCAGTATAAGTGGAGTCCCAGGGTCACAACTAAAATTCTAGCACTCAGAAAGACTGATGCAAAAGGATCATGAGTTGAAAACCCTATCTCCAAACAAATTATATATATATACATATATGTATATATACACACACATATATATACAAATATGTATATACACACACATATATAAATTATTCATCAATAAATGAATAAATTACAGAATACCCATATAACTCAGCAATAAAATGAACTACCGTGAATTATACACAAAACTCTGGATGACTCTCAAAAGCACAGTAAGGTGGGTGTAAGAGCTAGAAGCCTGAGCACTCACGAAAGTGAGGGAGGAATACCCTAAGTTCAAGGCCAGCCTGGACAACTTACTGGCAGGGTATATCAATGTGATCAATGGTAGGAGGCCTCACAGGGACCAGACTCTGAATATATCTAGTATTGAGATGGAGTATGGTAAGTCATTTACATAAAACTCTAGGACATTCAATCTCTAATCCATAGTGACAGATGGTGACTGCTGACTTCTTTTTTTTTTTTTTTAAGATTTATTTATTTATTATGTATACAACATTCTGCCTTGATGTATGCTCGCACACCAGAGGAGGGAGCCAGATCTCAGTACAGATGATTGTGAGCCACCATGTGGTTGCTGAGAATTGAACTCAGGACCTCTGGAAGAGGAACCAGTGCTCTTAACCTCTGAGCCATCTCTCCAGCCCGACTGCTGACTTCTTAGAGGCACATGGGAACCTCTGAAGTTGATGGAAATCTTTTCTTTGTGGGTTTTTTTTTTTTTTTTTTGGTTTCTGAGACAGGGTTTCTCTGTATAGCCCTGGCTTTCCTTGAACTAACCCTGTAGTTCATACTGTCCTCAAACTCAGAGATCCACCTCCCTCTGCCTCATGAGTGCTGGGATGAAAGGCGTGCGCACCACTGCCCAGCTGGTGGAAATGTTTCATGTCTTTTTTTTTTTTTCCCTAGAGACAGGGTTTCTCTGTCCTGGAACCAGTTCTTGTAGACCAGGCTAGCCTTGAACTCACAGAGATCCACCTGCCTCTGCCTCATAAGTGCTGGGATTAAAGGCATGCACCACCACTGCCTGGCAAGATTTATTTTTATGCCGGGCGGTGGTGGCGCACGCCTTTAATCCCAGCACTCGGGAGGCAGAGGCAGGCGGATCTCTGTGATTTCGAAATCAGCCTGGTCTACAAGAGCTAGTTCCAGGACAGGCTCCAAAAAACCACAGAGAAACCCTGTCTCGAAAAACCAAAAAAAGATTTATTTTTATATGCTTTACTTACAGGTATATCTATATGTCATATGCATGCTTGCATGTTTGGTGCCCTAGGCAGTCAGAAGAGGGAACTGGAATTAGATAGCTGTGATCTATGTGGGTGCTGAGAATCAAACCCAGGTCCTCTGTAAGAACAAGTGCCCTTAGCCACCAAGCATCTCTCAAACACAATGTTTCATGTCCTGATTGTAGTGGTCATAGATATATAGATCTGTCAACTCATAAAACTACACATTTTAATGAAGTTGGATTCTGTTCTTTGTTTTGTTTTGTAGACAGGCTCTCAATCCCTAAATTCCCAATCCTCCTACCTCTACCTGCCAAGGCAGAACTCCTGGAGTTCAAGACCAGCACAGTACACATACCAAGTCCCAGGTCAGCGAGGGCTACAGGGTGAGACCCATCAAGAAATAAATAAACAGCACACACAGAGAAATTTCTGTAGTAAAGGAAGAAAAAAAAAAAAATCAAGAACAGTCCAGAATGAAACATAACCTAAAATCACTTGTATTTGGTTATGCCAACTGTTTTCCCTAACAATGGGAGATTTCAAGTCTTAATTCACAACCAGAAAAGAAAAGAGGTGGGGAAAAGGAGAGGAAAAGGGAAAACGAGAAAGGAAGCAAGCAGGAAAAGTTTGCTTGTCTGACTGCCTGCCAAATAATCCAGATCTAAATAGAGTTTACTGAAACACAGGCAGAAGAGGGGCACAACAGTGAGCTACTAACTAAATTAAAACCATGGTCACCAGGACCAGAAAGGCTGTGCAAAAAGAAATATAAAATCCTCAAATAATGGGAGGCAGAGGCAGGCGGATCTCTGTGAGTTTGAGACCAGCCTGGTCTACAAGAGCTAGTTCCAGGACAGGCTTCAAAACCACAGAGAAACCCTGTCTCGAAAAACCAAAAAAATAAAAATAAAAAACGGACAAGGGGCTGGTTAGATAGCTCAGTGTAGAAAATCCATACGCTGCGAAGCCTGATGACCTAACGTTAACCCCCAGCCCTCAACCCCTAGCCCTCGCCCCTCGTGTTAAAGCAGAGAATGGACTTGTGCAAATTATCCTCTGACCTCCACACTCAGATACTGACACACATGCCTACCATACGTCATGCACACAGACACATACATAATAAAGTTTTTAATTTTTGAAAAAGGCAAAACTGAGAGCTGGGAATATAGCTCACTTAGTAGATTGCTTGATGGAGCCTTGGGTATGCTCTCCAGCACTGCATGCATCAGTGGAGATTCAAAACCTGCTTATCCCAATTCTAAGGTAGAGCATGAGGATCACAAGTTCAGGGTCATCCTCAGCTACCAACTGAGTTCAATACCAGCCTGGACTACTCAAAATTCTACCTAGGAGGGGTGGGAGGAAGGAAGAAGTGCAACAGAAACAAATTCCAAGGAAGCATCACCCATTCCTTACTCAGAAAGTCCTTCTGTGTCCTTTCCCAGAGACCTAAGTATTCTTGCCTGGAACACTCTACACCCCTGAGTCCCTTCCCTTCGTCATGGTCTCCCCACCACTAGATCCCTCTAATCTCTCATTACCATCAGTTGTGCCCAATCCTTGAGCTGCTCCTAGGCGCTCCTTCCAAAGCAGGCCAGGTGCCCCGCACAGTCCAGCCACCAGAGCTACACAGCCTCAGGAAAGCCCCAGAAGTGGCCCAGCCAGCAGACACATCCCCAGAGAAAAGGCGCAAAGTCAGTTTATGAAGAAATCTGCCTTCTATAGTAATCCTGGCTCAAAAGAAAAGCATTTGCCCAATTTAAAAAGATCACTTCAAAACTGACAGACAAGGAAGAGGGGGTGGAGGGTGGGGAGAACACACAAAGTAGAGGTAAATTAGAACAGTTAAAGACGGATTCCTTAGCCGGGCGGTGGTGGCGCACGCCTTTAATCCCAGCACTCGGGAGGCAGAGGCAGGCGGATCTCTGTGAGTTCGAGACCAGCCGGGTCTACACAGAGCTAGTTCCAGGACAGGCTCCAAAGCCACAGAGAAACCCTGTCTCGAAAAAACCAAAAAAAAAAAAAAAAAAAAAATAAGAACGGGGAAAAAAAGTTCAACAACGTAGAAAATTAGGATTCCTCTGGCTAATGACCTACTGTCCAAAATCTACATCTTGGGGATTTAAACAAGCCGGCCCCCAGAAAGGGCCCAGAAGGAGCAGAGCCTGAGAAGCTGCCTAGACCAGGAGCCAGAGCACAGCGTGAAACAGGCCCACGGCACATGACACGAAAACAGAAATGCAGCAGACCTGCCCAGTCAGTCAGTGAGAAAACATCCTCTGCTGTTTTCCATTTTTGAGGCCTACTAAAATGAGATCTCTTTTGGCCAATTTAAAAAAGAAAGAAAGAAAAATACAAGTCCCAGTATTTTGAGCAGCGCTATTCTGGGACCGTAAACAAGTGAGACAGCCAAGCAGTGTGCTGGGTCTTCTTAAAGGGCCAGTCTCAGTGAGGTAGGCCACGGCCAGGCAAACGGAAGGGCACAAGACTCGGGGGTCCCCAGTAACCTACAGATGCTTCTAACTCAAGGAAGGCTTGGCACACCCAGACGCCATTAGCTTCTCTTTCCCCCATGAGCCACAGGGTCTCCTCAGAAAACAAACCCCCAGGCCCTCGGAGTCTCAGTCAGTGGTCAGTCAGCATGAAGGTGAGAGAGTTCTGGGCAGCATGCTTCTTTGTTCTCCTGGAGTTCAAAACCATAGGCTACATAATAAGACACTAACTGTTTTTTTAATTTTTATTTATTTCTGTATAAGACTGCATGAATGGACACAAAGCACATGTAATCAGAGGAAAAGTATTCCAAGGCTGTTCTCTCCTGGCGACAAATCATCTTTGCCTACTGGACCATCTCCCTAGCCTGTCTAAAAAAATGAAGTCAAGGGCTGGAGAGATGGCTCAGTGGTTAAGAGAATTGCCTGCTCTTCCAAAGGTCCTGAGTTCAATTCCCAGCAACCACATGGTGGCTCACAACCATCTGTAATGAGGTCTGGTGCCCTCTTCTGACCTTCAGGCACACAAACAGACAGAACATTTATACATAATAAATAAATATTTTTAAAAAAATGAAGTCAACACTAATAATGTGCTTATCCATTGCAAATGATACTGTATAGCAGGATATAAAACATGAGCTAGCTGGTGCTGGAGAGACGGCTTAGAGGTTAAGAGCACTGGCTGCTCTTCAGAGCACCACAGGGTGGCTCACAACCATCTGTAAGTGAGACCTGATGCTCCTTTCTGGCATAAAGGTGTACATGCAGAGAGAGCACTCGCACACATCAGATAAACAAGCATACACTAGCTAAATTCATAGGCTACATTTGTTATCATAAAACTTTTTGTTTCCCAACACAGGGAGCTGTATTCATCTCATTACATTTCTTTCTATCTTCTTCATCCCTTGCTAAGAATCAGGGACTATTTTGTGGTGTCGAACACCTTGAATCCCAACCCTCAGAAGGTGGAGGCAGGCAGAGCTCTACAGAGCGAGTTCCAGGACAGCAGGGGCTGTATAGAGAAACGGTCTCAAAAAAGAAAGAAAGAGGGCTGGAGAGATGGCTCAGAGGTTAAGAGTACTGCCTGCTCTTCCAAAGGTCCTGAGTTCAATTCCCAGCAACCACATGGCGGCTCACAACCATCTGTAGTGGGGTCTGGTGCCCTCTTCTGGCCTTCAGGCATACACACAGACAGAATATTGTATACATAATAAATAAATATTTAAAAAAAAAAGAAAGAAAGAGATGCATTTAAAAAAATAAAAAGAACATCGAGATGCATAAAAAAATTTGAACATCAAGATGCAAAGAAAGAAAGAAAGAAAGAAAGAAGAAAGAGAAAGAGGGCACCAGGTACACAGTGAGAGCCTGCCACAAGCTCTAAGGGGGGCTGGAGAGGTGACTCAAGAGGCTAGGGCAGAGAGCCAGAGACGGCTGAAGCCACGTCAGGCGGTTCACAACTGTCCATTCCCTCCAACACCCTCTTCTGGCCTTCCCTGGCACTGCACACATGTGCCACACATGAACTCAAGACAAGCACATACACAGACATAAATAAAAATAATTTTTATAAAAAAATAAATATGCCTTCCTGGGGAGCTCTAGGCATTTAATAGTTTCTAGGGAAGGGAAGATATTTTCTTCAGGGGTGGAGCCACTGGTAAACTGCCCATGCTCCTTTAAGTACCCCTAAATAAAGATACTGGTTCACACACATAAAAAAAAAAAAAAAAAAAAAAAAAAAAAAAATCAGGTTATTTGAAAGTGATGATACTGAGTTTGTTTGTTTTTTTTTCCAATCTGTTTTGGGGAAAAAGTACTTTAAGAGAACAAAATAGACGTAAACTCATGGACGGACAGATTGACTGAACTGTGCTGGGAATGGAGCTCTGTTGGTCAAGTGCTGGCCAAGTATGATGAAGCAAGCCCTAGGTTCGATCCCCAGACACATAAACCACACGTGTTGGTACAATCTGCAATCCCAGCAATAAGGAGGTGGTATCAAACCAGGCAGTGGTGGCACACGCCTTTAATTCCAGCACTCGAGAGACAGAGGCAGGCGGATCTCTGAGTTCGAGGCCAGCCTGGTCTACAAGAGCTAGTTTCAGGACAGCTAGAAAACCATGTTTCAAAAAGCAAACAAATAAACAAAAACAAGGTAGTGTCAAAAGGGATCATAACTCAAGACCAAGCCAGGTTTGCTGGCTTTAAATCACAGGATATCCAGGGCCTGTGAAACCCTGTCTCAATAGGGGGAAAATTAAGGTCATCCTCTATCGCAAAGATAATGTCTTTAAAAAGTCTCCAAAAAGAAGAAGAGGACGAGGAGGAGATGAAGATGATACAGGTGCAGGGGTAGCAACCCTAGTGCTGGCATATGGTTTGGCTAAAGGTGGAAACAGAGGGAGGAGGATCCCAAGGGCTTTCAGGCCAGGCAGTCTAGCTTCAACAGCAAGCTCTCTGTTCAGTGAGTGTCCCTGTCTCTGGGAACTGCTGAAGCGCAGCCTCTATAGTTTCAGCAGGCAAAAAGACATATCCACCCTCACCCTCACACAAAGGGTGGGGAAAATGTTAGTTTAAAATGAGCATGGATGCCGGGCGGTGGTGGCGCACGCCTTTAATCCCAGCACTCGGGAGGCAGAGACAGGCGGATCTCTGTGAGTTCGAGACCAGCCTGGTCTACAAGAGCTAGTTCCAGGACAGGCTCCAAAACCACAGAGAAACCCTGTCTCAAAAAACCAAAAAAAAAAAAAAATAAAAAAATAAAAAAAAAAAAAAAAAAAAAAAAATAAAATGAGCATGGACCTTAATTTTAAGTAGAGCACAGCTTTTCATTCATGAAAGAAAATTACTGGTTCCTCAAAAATCTTCCTCTCCCTTTAGAAAAGTGTCAGTAGCATGAACTGGGACTTTGAGAGGCTGACATCATACCAGAACAAGCAAGAGCCATCCAAACCCAACTGCTCCACTTATCAAATATTCAGCCCACAATGCTGCCCAATTAGAGCATGATCCATAATGAAGACATTACTGCTGACAAGGGAGGGAGAATGGGATCTGGGTCATTCTTCCATAACTCTGTTAGTTCCTCTCAAACCAATAAAGGGACGTCTGTGTTAGCCAAGTATCCAGCACCAGCGCAAGAGTGGAAGCCAATAGGAATCATGACGTAATTCATTTCCATCAGCTTATCCACATAGGAAAAAGGCAGAGGTAAAACATACTTAGTGGACAATTGGGAGGTCTTGCTAATGGCGACTTATATTGGTTTTCCTCCCACTGGGGTCTTAGTCATCACCACAGGTACTAAGTCAGTGGGCCACAAATACCACAGGGATACTGCAACAACAAACTGGTACTGGACATGAGGTTCCAGGCCCTGGGACAAGTCTTTTCCACCCCTAATCTCTGGATCCTCAACAGTTCTATGAAGCTGAGATAGTGGAGCTGGAATAACTTGCTGTGGCTGCACAGCCTATGAGCACTAGCTAGCATGTGAACGTCAACACACCGAAAGGGCCTGCCTCAATCAAGATGGCTTATCCAGTGAGAAGCTTGTTGCAACCAACACTGAGTTCAATCCTAGGGAAACACGTAGGAGAGAATCAACTCTTAAAAATTATCCTAACAGGGGCTGGAGAGATGGCTCAGAGGTTAAGAGCATTGCCTGCTCTTCCAAAGGTCCTGAGTTCAATTCCCAGCAACCACATGGTGGCTCACAACCATCTGTAATGGGGTCTGGTGCCCTCTGCTGGCCTGCAAGCATACACACAGACAGAATATTGTATACATAATAAATAAATAAATAAATATTTAAAAAAAAAAATTATCCTAACAGCTGGGCAGTGGTAGCGCACACCTTTAATCCCAGCACTGGGGACACAGGGGCAGGAGGTCTGGTCTATTGAGTGAGTTCCAGGACAGGCTCCAAAGCAACAGAGAAACCCTATCTCAAAAAAACAAACAAACAAAAAAGCCAACTCAAATAAATAAATAAATAAATAACATTTCCCTAACAAGGCAAGGCAGCACAGGCCTTTAACCCCAGCACTTGGGAGGCAGAGGCAGGTAGATCTTTGTCTACCGACTGGGGATTCTAGGACAGCCAAAACTACACAAAGAGACCTTGTCTTCAAAAAATAAAAACCAGCCGGGCGGTGGTGGCGCATGCCTTTAATCCCAGCACTCGGGAGGCAGAGGCAGGCGGATCTCTGTGAGTTCGAGACCAGCCTGGTCTACAGAGCTAGTTCCAGGACAGGCTCCAAAGCCACAGAGAAACCCTGTCTTGAAAAAAACCAAACAAAAAATAAAAAATAAAAAAAAAAAAATAAAAACCAAAAAAGAAACCAAAAACATTATCTACTCCTGATGGTCACAGGCCATGACCACCTCCCTCCCAGCTTAAGGGAGGTGCCCTTTGAACTTACTATTTTACATTTCCTATCCTTGGCAATCCTCCCACCACGTGGGGAACAACCAAAGACTTTCTAGGCATTCTGGAAGACCTCACTCTCACTGGCTTCTACACATTAGAAGTCACCATGGTTGGAATATTCCTCTGAAACTACTTTGTAAATGACGTATGCTCATGTGCAGTAGAGGTTTGTGCACATGGTGTTACTGGAGGACCAAAGAGGGCACTGGATCCCCGGGACTGGAATTACAGGTAGCTGAACGGCTCCTAACAGAGTGCTGGCAACTGAACTTCGGTCATCTGCAAGAACAATCCTCTGCTCTAAACCAACAACCGGTCCTGCCCCACCCAAACTCAACCCTCGTGGTTTTTATATGCTGATGCTCTAGAGGCGGACCCTAGAGGTAACTGATGTAAGGTCAGAAAGCCGGAGCCCTGTGATGGGAGAGGTGATTTATGAGTAGCGACACTTGAGCAGGCCCGACATCCCCCTGCCACACCATAAAGCCCCCAGATGCTCATATACTCCCCAAACTTCCCAGCCTCCAGTCCTGTGAGCAAAAGGAACTTTTATTCCTCGTAAATAAGTTACTCAGATTCAGGTAGTTTGCTATAGCAACAGACAATGGACTAAGAAGCTTAAGAAAGCCAAGAGGCCATTGAAAGAATATTGTCTTTGTAAAAAAAAAAACATTTCCTTTTCTGGGCAGTGGTGGCACACACTTTTAATCCCTGCATGGGACGCAGAGGCAGGCAGATCTCTGTGAGGTCAGGGCCAGCCTGGTAGACAGAGCGAGTTCCAGGACAGCTAGGGCTATTACACAGAGAAACCCTGTCAGGGGGAGGGGAATGACACTTCCCTCAATACTGAGGATACACAGTCCCTTATTTGTTGCATTGTTCTTGGTTTTCTGAGTGTTCTCCGCAGACCCCTGTTCTAAGATGCTCTTCCTGCTATTTCTAACAGTGCTGGTCAGCGACAGCCTGCACGGCCTCTCGTCACCTCACAGCCACTGCTGCCACAGATGAGGAAACGAAGGCTGAGGGAAGGAAAATGAATTATCCCGACGGTGAATGACTACAGCTCACTCCAGTCTCAGCACCTCAGGAGGCTGAGGTAGGAGGATCAAGGCCAGCCTGGACTACCGAGCAAGATTCTGTCTCAAGAAACCAAAAGGTAAGCCAGGCATAGTGGCGCACACCTACAGTCCCAGCACTTAGGAAGCTGAGGCAGGAGGACTGCTGGGAATTCCAGGCCAGCTGAGCTATGGAATGAAATTCCTCAAAACAAACAACAGCAACAATAAAACTAAATAAAGATGACACCAGGCAATTGGAGGCTTCTGAGGCCTTGGCTTTTCTGCTTCTAAGGAGCACTCTGGGACTTCTAAGGAGCACTCCAGGACTTCTAAGGAGCACTCCGGGAGTTCTGCAGAGCAACCTCCCAGAGATCAATACACCAACGGGAGTCCCGTAATGGCAGGGTGCTTACCTGAATCTCTTCGTTTTCATCGACCAGGAGGAAGCTCACAACCCTCTCTGTCATCTTCTTCCTCTTGGTCTCCTCATCCATCTCTTCCCCCTCCAGGGGTTCCTGGGCCTTACTGACATGGTACACAGTAACGGGGTGTCTCCGCTTGTTACCTCCCGAATGAGTCCTCTTCTGGCATTCCAGACACAGGTTGATTTTGCAGGTCTGGCACCTCACGGCTGCCCTCTGCCTCACACCTGGAGAATGCCCGTTGGGGCCCTTGCAGGGGTCACAGTACGGGACGTGGCCAGCTTTGAGTCTTATCCGCTCGTGGTTTCGAAGGCGCTCCTGCCTGTGCAGTTCCTCCTCACAGCGAAGACACTGCAAACTGCAACACTCATCACATTCGAAGACGGCTTCGTCAGTCCCGCCGCAGGCATAGCTCTCCTGGCACAGGAGGCCCGGATTCAGGCCCTTCTCGGCTGGGGAAGCCTGGGCACTCATAACTTAGACTGTCTGAAAACCACCCCGCCTGGACCACTCACTACTGTACTCGCCCGGGAATGAAGGAAGACAAAGGCTTGGAGTCTGAAGGTGGCTAGTGCTTCCACAGGGTTCTGAACACTTTTTAAAAAACAAAACCTGTCTGGCTAAGAATTTTTGCACACACACAAATGTCCAAATTTTTAGTGCTCTGCTTCCCAGGCTCTTGTTTCAGCAGCACTGTCGATTGAGTTTGAAGGTTTCATCATCTACAAAGTGCAGAGAAAGTTGTAGTCAGAAGGAACTGGGCTCAGTCTTGGATGTGCGGTGAGAGGCTTGCTGGGTTCACAAAGGTAGTAGGCTCATCAGCTGGGCCTCAGCCACAAAGTCGTAGTGATGAAAGAAGGTGGGGAGGGAGGAGCTGTCTGGCACATGTGAACCTCCTCCAGCCAGTATTTCAAGGGCTCCCTAGAACAGGGGAAGAGGATTTCACTCATCTGGAAAAAAAGCAGAAGTGCACCTTCAAATGAACAAACAAACAAACAAAAAAAAAACACCTAAATGCCAGGCCGAAACCACTGAGAGACTCATTCTTGCTTATGAGACTTACAGTGGCTTATTTCCAGGACTAGAAATTCCATCTCAGTCTCAGTCGGCAGTGGTGGCGCACACCTTTAATCCCAGCACTCGGGAGGCAGAGGCAGGAGGATCTCTGTGAGTTTGAGACCAGCCTGGTCTACAAGAGCTAGTTCCAGGACAGGCTCCAAAACCACAGAGAGACCCTGTCTCGAAAAACCAAAAAAAAAAAAAAAAAAAAAATTCCATCTCAAAATGACGGCTAAAGATCTTCCTTCTAAAAAAAACAATCGCCATGCTAGGTATGGTGGTACTTCTGTAACCCAACCACTCAAAAGGCTGAAGCAAGGGTACTGGACTACCAACAAAAATCTTATCTCAAAAAGCCAAAAGCCAGCCTAGAGGCACCTAAACCTGGGAGGTAGAGGCAGGTGAATCTCTGTGAGTTCCAGAGTAAACCATTGTTTATACCACTCCACCCCCACCAGTCCAGGGCTATCTAGAGAGACCCTGTCTAGAAGCAAACATATATCAAAAACCAAAACTTTCTGAGCCCAGAGCCTCTACAAGATTTTACAGCTTTGTTGTGGCAAAATGCTCTGTTTGTTTTATTAAATTCTGATTCAAAATCACTAAACAAACAGTCCTTGGGAGGCTAGCCCTTTGCACCTGCTCCTTAAGTGAGGAATGGAGAAGGCAGTCTTTTTTTTTGGGGGGGGGGTTCCGAGACATGGTTTCTCTGTGTAACAGTCCTGGCTGTCCTAGAACTTTGTAGACTAAGCTGGCCTCGAACTCAGAGATTTGCCTGCCTCTGCCTCCCATGTGCTAGGATTAAAAACCATGTGCCACAACCGCCCAGCCAAGAAGGTAGTCTTTAGAAAGGTAAAGAAAAAAAAAATCATAACAATAAACTTTAGACCTCTCTCAAAGACCTGAACAAAACCTACTTATCCTTACAAGTGGACTGCTTCGGCTTTGGCCAGGTAAAGGCCTAGCAAGGACTCTAAAGTTGGCAACAATAGTCTCAATTTCACATTCAAACACTGAAACAGCTACTATGCTTCCGTTTGTCTCTTCTCTGTCTGGAGCAAGGGAGCTGGGAGCAACAGCAGGCAGAATTCCTGTACTCTGGTGCACAGTAGAGTCAGGCCCTGTAAGTGAGTCAAAACAGCTCATTTTCTCTTGACACTCAAAAACTTAGTAAGTTTAAAGAAAAAAAATGTGGGGAGACAGAAAAGGGGTTTGGGTCACTTCATGTAATTTCCCCTAGCTCTGCCTTCTATTCCAAGAGCACAACAAAGTGTAAAGTCCTTTCAGATAGTCACTCCTCCCTTACAGTAATCTATCCATCTGATCTTCAGATAAACAAGGAAGGCAACGGAGTAACCAGGGGACTTATTTACACCCTAACCTCACATGTGCCCAGCCAGCTCCCCCCAAAGGGAAACAAAAATCAAAACTTGTCACTACTGAGAAAAACAGAAAAATCAACCTTCAGAATACCTGACCCCCTACACCAGGCCAAGCAAACAAATCTGCCTCCTCGCGCCCCCCACCTTGACGCCTCTCTCCAATCCCGGGTTCCTCACCCCACCTTGTTCTCGGACACCGCCACCACAACCCGAAGGGTGGCAGCGGAGCCGAAGAACAAAGAATGCCCCCCAAATCTCTCCCACACCCGCACGTCCCGGAGCCGAATCCATTGTTTATGCCACCCCACCCCCACCCGGGCCGCACCCGTCCCCCCTTCCTCCTAGGAGCAACCAGAGCCCCGGGACTAGCGCTCGCCCGGGGCTGGGCCGAGCTGCCCCCGCCCTGCCCCTTGTGCCCGTCGTGGCCCGCAGAGCCCACCCGGAGCAGCTTGGCCGCGGCAAGGCGATGTGGGAGACGCGGGTTACCGACGGGACCTAGGCTGCTCTAGGGCCCCGACAGATCCATCCTCAGCAACATCTCCGCCCCCTCCTCCTCTGCTGCCTCCCAGGCTTCCTCCTCTCTTGTTGTCACTTGGAATCAGCTGATCAGAGTGAACTTCTCCCAGCTCTGACCAACAGGAAGGCGTGAGCAGCGCAGCCCAGTGAGGGAGGAGCAGCCGAGGGGCGGAGCACGACGGCTGCGGGGCGGGAAGGGCGCGCGTGGCTTCTTGGGAGCTGTAGTTTTCTAGTTGCGTCCCTCCATCCCACAGTCCAGAAATACGGGCTCCAGATGACTACAACTCCCAGGTGGAAATGTAGCCCTTGCGAACAGGCGGTGCAGCTAGGCCGACCGACGAGCATTTCGGGACTTGGAGTCTCCGCTGCTACTGTGGGTTTTTTTTGTTTTTTGTTTTTTTTGTTTTTTTTCCCCAAGTAGCAGCCCGTTGTTTAGTGCAGTGGCCTGGGAAGAAGTTCTGTAAATTCGATAAATAATGTAATGTTTATGTAAGCGAGAAGTGGAGCGGTATATTATTAGTGTACATGTTTCCTTCAGAAATGCATAAAGTGGGAAAAGACTAGTAAACATTGAGAGGATATTAATGTAACTGAGGGTAATTTGTTTTTCCTTCAAAGGTATTTAACAAACCCACTGTAATTTTGTTCCTGTCTATTTTTTTTCTGTCTTTTTCCCTACATAGACTTCATAAATTTTAATTTTTGAATTGTGCAAGATAGCTGGGGCACACCTTCCAGTAAACATTAAGATTCCAGTGCCTGCTAATGTTAACACTATTATCTGACTTTTTAAAAATAGTTTTATATTTGTTTAGTGCTTTCACTTTTTTTCTCATTTATTTCCTGCGACAACAGCGAGAGAAAACACGATGCATGAAAAAGATACTGGTCTGTAACACCTAAGAAAGCTAACTACACAGGCGGTTAGCGTGAATCACTCAATCTCTCCATAAAATAAAGGAATTTTGCTTGTACTAACTACACAGGTGGTTAGCGTGAATCACTCAATCTCTCCATAAAATAAAGGAATTTTGCTGTGTAATTTCTAAGGTTTGGGCAGTTTTAACGTTGTATGATTTTATCTCGATAATGGTTAACCTGAAAGAGAAAACTAAGGTTAAGTTACTTGCCAAAGTACACAGCAAATTATTGACAACACTGGATAAGACCTCATCCTCTGACTTAAGCAGGACACTCTTTCACCTTCAGATTCAAAGGACGTATTTAGATCAGTAGTTAATCTAATCTACAAAATAGTGAATGAGCTTGTTATATCCAGACTACAGCGTCCCTCAAAAAGGAGAGGGATTCCTGTATGTAAAAGCAAAAAGCCTTTACTTTTACAGAAGTTGGTGAACTTAGACTCTCCTTTATTGGAGAGCCCCGAGCTCAGTTGGTGTTGGGTTTTTATATCAGCAACGGTTGGGGTGAGGGATTTCTAATGTTCAGCACCCCTAATTGGCTGACATTTGCCTAGGGGTGTCTGGGTGAAAAGCAATGGGTGTGTGCTGGCTGGCAAGTGATCCTATCTACAATGATTAGAACTTTAAGAATTTCCTTTGCTTTGTCTGTTCCTGGGTGGTGCCTGGGTGGTCCCAGTTTGTGGTCTTTCTTGGAACCAGGTATGGCCTTAGGGTAAACTACTGAAACTCAGACTCCGGCCTCTGTTGAGCTTGTCATGGCTGGGTCCTACAAGCCATGCAGAAGGGTGATATTGCCCCAAATCATCTCTTCACAGTGGACCACCTGGGGGATGGGGCAGCTAAACTATCTGGAGTGCCCTAAAGATTAAATGTTTACCCAAGTGGTGGCTCATGTCCTTAATCCCAGAACTCTGGAGACAGAGGCAGGTGAATCTCTGAATTCAAGGCCAGCCTGTTCTACATAGTGAGTGCCAAGACAGTCAGGGCTGTTACACAAAGAAACCCTGTCTCAAAAAACAAAAACAAGGGTTGGAGAGATGCCTTAGCGGATAAGAGCACTGGCTGCTCTTCCAGAGGTCCTGAGTTCAATTCCCAGTAACCACATGGTGGCTCATAACCATCTGTAATGAGATCTGGAGCCCTCTTCTGGTGTGCAAGCAGACATGCAGGCAGAACACCATGTGCATCATAAAGAGTTAGTGACTCCAGCACCAGCTGTTGAATATCATAAAAAAATAAATAAATAAGGTGGTGTAGGGAGAGGAAAGACAGGATTTTAGCAAAGAAGTTAAGCTAATAAGTTTTAAACAAGCCTGAGATTGCTTGGCATGAAAGGTTTTATTCCCAGAATTGCCTCTGTGAATACCTGTACCTTTGCCAGACTCTTTCATAACCCTGCTTATTAAATGGAGATATTGGTCTGTGTATGTAACTCAATAGAGAACGCTTTCCTGACATACACAAGTTCCAGGACAGCCAGGACTTCACAGAGAAACCCTGTCTCAACCCCCCCAGCATATTTATTTAAATGAGACTTATTAGATTGTTGTCTTAGAGTTTCTATTGCTGTGATGAAACACTTTGACCAAAAAGCAAGTTGGAGCCAGGCAGTGGTAACACACACCTTTAATTCCAGCACATGGGAGGCAAAGGCAGGCAGATCTCAGTGAGTTTAAGGCCAGTGTAGTCTACAAAGAGAGTTCCAGGACAGCCAGAGCTGAGCTGTTACTTAGAGAAACCCTGTCTTAAAAAAAAAAAAGTTGGGGATGAAAAGGCTTATTTGATTTATACTTCTAGATCATAGTCTATCTTTAAAGGAAGCCAGGACAGGAACTCAAGCAGGGCTGGAACCTGAAGGCAGGAACTGATACAGAGGCCATGGAGGGATGCTGCTTTCTGGCTTGTTCCTCATGGTTTGCTCAGTCTGCTTTCTTTCTTTTTTTTTTTTTTTGGTTTTTTTTTTTTGGTTTTTCGAGACAGGGTTTCTCTGTGGCTTTGGAGCCTGTCCTGGAACTAGCTCTTGTAGACCAGGCTGGCCTCGAACTCACAGAGATCCGTCTGCCTCTGCCTCCCGAGTGCTGGGATTAAAGGCATGCGCCACCACCACCCGGCTTTTTTTTTTTTTTTAATATTTATTTATTTATTATGTATACGATATTCTGTCTGCAGGCCAGAAGAGGGCACCAGACCTCATTATAGATGGTTGTGAGCCACCATGTGGTTGCTGTGATTTTGAACTCAGGACCTTTGGAAGAACAGGCAATGCTCTTAACCACTGAGCCATCTCTCCAGCCCCCTCAGTCTGCTTTCTTTTTTTGTTTGTTTTTTGTTTTGTTTTGTTTTTTTAGTTTTTGTTTTTTTGTTTTTCGAGACAGGGTTTCTCTGTGGGTTTTTTTGTTTGTTTTTTTGTTTTTCGAGACAGGGTTTCTCTGTGGGTTTTTTTTGTTTTGTTTTGTTTTGTTTTGTTTTTCGAGACAGGGTTTCTCTGTGGTTTTGGAGCCTGTCCTGGAACCAGCTCTTGTAGACCAGGCTGGTCTCGAACTCACAGAGATCCGCCTGCCTCTGCCTCCCAAGTGCTGGGATTAAAGGCGTGCGCCACCATCGCCCGGCTCAGTCTGCTTTCTTAATAGAACCCAGGACACCAGCCCAGAGATGGAACCATGCACCATGGGCTGGGCCTTCCCCTATCAATCACCAACTAAGAAAATGTCTTACAAAGGGATCTTTTGGAGGTATTGTCTCAGTTGAGGTTCTAGATGACTCTAGCTTGTGTCAAGTTGACAAAAACTATCCAGTACAATTGGTTTAAATAATATACCCACCCTTCTTAATGCTGCGACCCTTTGATACAGCTCCTCATGTTGTAGTGACCTACAACCATAAAATAATTTTCATTGCTATTTCATAACTTTAATTTTGCTACTGTTATGGATTGTAATATAAGTATCTGTGTTTTCTGATAGTGTAGGTGACCCCTGTGACAGGGTCATTCAACCCCCAAAGGTGTCACAAACCACAGGTTGAGAACCACTGCTCTAGGTAGTACAACAATGACTCTCTTTACATTGAAGAGACTGAGAACTCAGGAGTTGCTCAGTCCATGAGGTCTAATCCTCAGTAGTTCCAGTCGGGCACTGAAGGCCCAGAAGCTTTCTGAAAAAAGCCATCGGTCTTCAGTGAGTATTGGAAAGTCAAAGAAACCGAGTTAGTGCCTCAGCCCTGACATCAGAACCTCCAAGAGCAAATTAGACAAAATAGCTGCCTTCTGTCCTTCCTTCCTTCTTGAGACAAGATCTCCTGTAATCCCAACCGGTCTTGAATTGAGCTGATAGCCTAGGTTAGCCTTGACCTCCCTGTCCTCCTACCTTTCCTTCCCAAGCGCTGGGATTACAAGTGTGTGCCTCTGTCCCCTGCTTAGTTTCCTCTTGCTTTCCCTCTAAAATCTGCCTTATTTTAAATTATGTGTACGCCAGTATATCTGTGGAGAATATGTACACAGCTAAGCGTGGGTGCTCCGCGGAAGTCAGAAGAGGGCACTGGATGCCTTGGAGACCAAGTTACAGGGGGCTGAGAGCTCTGCAAGGCTGATGCTGGAAGCCGAACCCAGGTCCTCTACAAGAGCTGTGCTCTAACTACTGGGCCACTTCTCTAGCCCTTACTTTCCTTCTTCAGAGAATTTGCTAGCAACTTGTGCCAGGCGGCGGTGGCGTACACCTTTAAGTCCCAGCACTTGGGAGGCAGAGACAGGCGGATCTCAGTGAGTTCAAGACCAGCCTGGTCTACAGTTCCAGGACAGCCAGGCATGTTACACAGAGAAACCCTGTCTTGAAAAACCAAAAAACAAACAAAAAAATACACTTATGTTAGTGTTGCTGCTGTGATAATAGAGTTCAGGGGAAAAAAAGACTAAAGAGGGGAAAGATTTACTTTGATTTCTGGTTTCGTTCTATGGTCATCTGGTTCCATAACTATATGTCTGTGGCGAGGTGGAGTAGATAGAGTTGCTTGCCTCATGGCAAGCAGGAAGTAGAGAGAGGGCAGAGGCAAGCCAAGATGTGTGTTTCAAAGTATGCCTCTAGTAACCCACTTCCTCCAGCTGGACCCAACTTCCAGCTATTTTATTACCTCCAACAACCCTTTCCTCTCCGCTCCTCTCCTCTCCTCTCCTTTTTTTCTTATTGGGTTTTAAGACAGGGTTTCTCTGTATTGCTCTGGCTATTCTAGAATTTGTTTTGTAGACCAGTCTGGCCTTGAAGTCACAGAGATTCACCTGCTTTTGCCATGGGGGGGGTTGTATTAAAAGTGCAAGTCACCACTGCACAGGCCAAAAGCCCTTTCAGCAATGACCCCATAGATTAATTAATTCGTTGAAAAGAGCCCTTAGAATCCAAACATTTTCTTTTTTTTTTAATTTTAATTTTATTATTATTATTATTTATTTATTTATTTATTTTTTTGGTTTTGTTCGAGACAGGGCTTCTCTGTGGTTTTGGAGCCTGTCCTGGAACTAGCTCTTGTAGACCGGCTAGTCTCAAACTCACAGAGATCCGCCTGCCTCTGCCTCCCGAGTGCTGGGATTAAAGGCATGCGCCACCACCGCCCGCCTGAATCCAAACATTTTCTAAAGGACGTTTCTGAGTACCACTCCTGCTGTTGGTCTCGGGATGATTGTCCTTCATATGTAGTCTATAACCTGCCATAACTCTCTTTTCAGGGTCCTGATTTCAGTGGGCAGACCTCAAAGATCCTATCTGGTGGGCAGCACCAACCTTGATCTTCAGGGTCTGTGTAAGTACCTGTGCTGCATCGTGTTTTCTCTCTCTGCAGTCCTGGCTAAGACGCAGCTTAGGAGAGTCCTTCCTTTAGGAAGCCTTCCCTGATTCCCACACTCCTTCTGCATCAAATGTCACTGCCAATATTTTTTTCAGGGCTAACCAAATTTCTCTTTCTTTCAACCCAAAGTCTGACTTAATCTTCACTGAAAATGACCTTTTGAAACATCTATTTGCTTTTTATTTTGCTTATCTTTTATTTATTTATTTTTTTATTTATTTTTTATTTTTTTTTTGGTTTTTCGAGACAGGGTTTGTCTGTGGTTTTGGAGCCTGTCCTGGAACGAGCTCTTGTAGACCAGGCTGGTCTCAAACTCACAGAGATCTGCCTGCCTCTGCCTCCCGAGCGCTGGGATTAAAGGCGTGCGCCACCTCCGCCCCCAGCCAGCTTGTGACAAGTTGACACACAAAACCAGCCTACACCACTACCACCCCACCCACCCAATATGCTACTACCTCCAATATACCACTCCCCCCCAATACACCACCACCCCACCCCACCCACCCCCCAATATAAGAAATAAGGAAGCGGGGCGGTGGTGGCTCTTCCCACCTCAGCCAGCCAATTAGGAAAGCAGTCGAGGTAACCCCTCCCAGGCCATGCTCCGAAGCTTGCATCCCAGACACGTCTAGATCCTAGTTACTCTGCAATAACCAGCTCACGGGCTAAACTTTTTTTTTTTTTTTTTGGTTTTTCGAGACAGGGTTTCTTTGTGGTTTTGGAGCCTGTCCTGGAACTAGCTCTTGTAGACCAGGCTGGTCTCAAACTCACAGAGATCCGCCTGCCTCTGCCTCCCAAGTACTGGGATTAAAGGCGTGCGCCACCACCGCCCGCCGCACACAGGCTAAACTTAAGCAACAAAAGTCTACATAAGTTAGACAATTGTCAGAGACAACCTCTCCTTAAAATTTCTTTTTAGATTATATGTATGAATATTTTGCCTGAAGGCTGTTTGTAGAAGTCAGAAGGGGGCATTGGATCTGCTGGAACTGCAGATAGAGGATTGTGAGCCCACATGTAGGTCCTGGGAACCGAACCCAGTTCCTGTGCAAGAGCAGCAAGGGTTCTTTTTTTTTTTTTTTTATTCTTTTTTAATTAAAATTTCCAACTGCTCCCCGTTTCCCATTTCCCTCCCCCTCCTCCCAGACATTGCCCCCTCCCCCCTCCCCTTCCCCATCCTCACTCCTCTTCTCCTCCCCCCAGTCCATTCCCCCTCCCTCTCGATACTGAAGAGCAGTCCAAATTCCCTGCCCTACAGGAAGACCAAGGTCCTCCCACTTCCATCCAGGCCCAGGAAGGTGAGCATCCAAACAGGCTAAGCTCCCACAAAGCCAGTTCATGTATTAGGATCGAAACCTAGTGCCATTGTCCTTGGCTTCTCATCAGCCTCCATTGTCCGCCATGTTCAGAGAGTCCAGTTTCAACCCATGTTTATTCAGTCCCAGTCCAGCTGGCCTTGGAGAGCTCCCAATAGATCAGTTCCACTGTCACAGTGGGTGGGTGCACGCCTCGTGGTCCTGATTTCCTTGCAGCAAGGGTTCTTAACTGCTGAGCTGTATCTCCAGCTGCTACAACCATCATGTGTTTGTTTATTTATTTATGATTTTCAAGATAAGGTTTCTCGGGCTGGAGAGATGGCTCAGAGGTTAAGAGCACTGATTGTTCTTCCAGAGGTCCTGAGTTCAATTCCCAGCAACCACATGGTGGCTCACAACCATCTGTAATGAAATCTGGTACCCTCTTCTGGCCTGCAGGCATACATGCAGACAACACTGCATACAAAATAAATAAATAAATCTTTTTTTTTTTTTTTTTTTTTTGGTTTTTTCGAGACAGGGTTTCTCTGTGGTTTTGGAGCCTGTCCTGGAACTAGCTCTTGTAGACCAGGCTGGTCTCGAACTCACAGAGATCCGCCTGCCTCTGCCTCCCAAGTGCTGGGATTAAAGGCGTGCGCCACCACCGCCCGGCTAAATAAATAAATCTTTTTTTTTTTTTTTTTTTTTTTTTTTTTTGGTTTTTCGAGACAGGGTTTCTCTGTGGTTTTGGAGCCTGTCCTGGAACTAGCTCTTGTAGACCAGGCTGGTCTCGAACTCACAGAGATTCACCTGCCTCTGCCTCCCGAGTGCTGGGATTAAAGGCGTGCGCCACCACCGCCCGGCAATAAATAAATCTTAAAAAAAAAAAAAGATAAGGTTTCTCTCTGTTGCCCTGGCTATTCTGGAACTTGCTCTATAGACCAGGCTGGCCTCAAATTCAAGAGATCCATTTGCAGCCAGGCGATGGTGGCGCACGCCTTTAATCCCAGCACTCGGGAGGCAGAGGTAGGTGGATCTCTGTGAGTTCGAGACCAGCCTGGTCTACAGAGCTAGTTCCAGGATAGGCTCCAAAGCCACAGAGAAACCCTGTCTCGAAAAACAAAACAAAACAAAACAAAACAAAAACAAAAAAACAAAAACAAAAAAACAACAAAAAAAAAGAGATCCATTTGCACTGCTTCCAAGTGCTGGGATCATGGTGTATGCTACCACTGCCCAGCTATTTGTTTACTTTTTTGGTTATTAGTGTTTATATTTACTCATTGTTTGTGTGCATATGGGTGTATTTGAGTGTATTCCACAGTGTTCAGCTTGTGGGAGTTTGGTCTCCTCTTCTACCAGGTGGGGCTCAGGGATTGAACTAAGGTTGTCATGAATGGCAGGCACCTTTACTGACTGAGCCATCTCACTGGTCCCTAAGGATTTATTAAGCAAGTGATATTATACAAGTAGTGGAGAAATGGCTTAAGGGCAATTGCTGTTTTCCAGAGGACCCTGGATCAATTTCCACTACACAAGATGGCTCACAACCATCTGTAACTCCAGTTCCAAGGGATATGATGCTCTCTTCTGTCCTGTGCTGGCACCAGGAATGGATGCAGTACACAGACACACATGCAGTCAAAAATACACATAAAGTAAAAATAAATCTTTTTGAGACAGGGTTTCTCTGTAGCTTTGGAGCCTGTCCTGGAACTCGCTTTGTAGACCAGGCTGGCCTTGAACTCACTGAGACCTACCTGACTCTGCCTCCTAAGTGCTGGGAATTAAAGGTGTGTGCCACCACTGTTTGGCTACATCTTTTATTTTTAATATTTATGATGTATACAGTGTTCTGTCTGCATGTATGCCTGTAGGCCAGAAGAGGGCGCCAGATGTGAGCCACTATGTGATTGCTGGGACTTGAACTCAGGACCTCTGGAAGGATAGCCTGTGCTCTTAACACTCACTAAGCAATCTCTCCAACCCCCCTTTTCTAAAAAGGATGTGTAAAGTGGTTGATGGTGGCGCACACCTTTAACCCCAGCACTTGGGAGGCAGAGGCAGTCAGATTTCTGTGAGTTTGAGATTCACCTAGTCTATAAAGCGAGTTCCAGGACAGCCAGGACACAGAGAAACCCTGTCTTGAAAAAAACAAACAAGCAAGCAACCCTAACCCCCCACCCCCCCAAAAAAAGGATATATAGTAATTTGAGAGGATTTTGTTGTGGTTGTAAAAATAAACATTTATACTATATATTGATGTGTGTATTCATATTTCTGGGAAATCATATTGTAAGATAATTATATCACACAAAATAATGGATGTTTGAATCATGGAATGTGCTTGTGTTCTGGATTCCCTTAATAGTTCTTATTTTTAAATTAAATTCTTCTCATTTAAAAAAAATAAACATTTATTTACAAAATATAAATAGTATTTAATGACAGGAGGTAGTAGCTCATGCTTTTAATCCCAGCACTTGGGAAGCAGAGGCAGGCGGATCTCTGTAAGTGTGAGGACAGCCTGGTCTACAGAGTGAGTTCCAGGCTGTCCAAAGATACACAAAGAAATCCTGTGTGTGTGTGGGGGTAGCACTTAATGAGCATTGTATTGTAGAAAGTACCTTCACATTGATTAATTTAATCCTTGGAATTAGGTGTTGGGAAGTAGGTATTGTTCACCTTTTTATATGGAACCTAGTAAATAGAAATATATGGGAGCCGGGAGGTGGTGGCGCACGCCTTTAATACCAGCACTCGGGAGGCAGAGGCAGGTGGATCTCTGGGAGTTCGAGGCCAGCCTGGTCTATAAGAGCTAGTTCCGGGACAGGCACCAAAGCTACAGAGAAACCCTGTCTCGCCGGGCGAGGTGGCGCAGGCCTTTAATCCCAGCACTTGGCAGGCAGATCTCTGTGAGTTTGAAGCCAGCTTGCTGGTCCACACAGAGAAACCCTGTCTTGAAAAACTTAAAAAGAAAAAGTGACTATAAAATATGGCAACAGGAGATGGAGAGATGGCTCAGCGGTTAAGAGCATTGCCTGCTCTTCCAAAGGTCTTGAGTTCAATTCCAACAACCACATGGTGGCTCACAACCATCTGTAATGAGGTCTGGTGCCCTCTTCTGGCCTGCAGGCATATACACAGACAGAATATTGTATATGTAATAAATAAATAAATATTTAAAAAAATATGGCAACAGTGCTGGGCAGTGGTGGCGCATGCCTTTAATCCCAGCACTTGGGAGGCAGAGGCAGGCGGATCTCTGTGAGTTAGGCAGGCAGATCTCTGTGAGTTCGAGGCCAGCCTGGTCTACAAGAGCTAGTTTCAGGACAGGAACCAAAAAGCTACGGAGAAACCCTGTCTCGAAAATCCAAAAAAAAAAAAAAAAAATATGACAGCAGTGTCATAAACTTTCCTATTTCCACTGTTCTTGCAATCAGTTTTCTTGGTATCGATCATATAACAATTTCCTTCTTGTAGCTTTGTTTTTTGATACAGGGTCTCTTTATGTACTGTATGTAGCTGCCCTAGGAGTCCTCGAACCAAAGAGGTTAGCTTTGAATTTCCAGAGAACTGGCCTGCCAGCCTCCCAGTATAATGGACATGCGCTACGTTCTGCCTAGCCAAAACCCTTTTTGGTTTTTCGATACAAAAGTTTCTCTGTGTAACAGTCCTAGCTATCCTGGAACTTGCTTTGTAGACCAGGTTAGCCTAGAACTCACTGAGAACTGCCTCCCTCTGCCTCCCAAATGCTGGGACTAATGGCATACGTCAACACCGTCGGGCTAATGATTGTTTTGTTCAGCAAACACTGAGTACTTGCTAAATACCAATCACTTTTCCATTCACTGGCGCTACAGTAGATAAGCGTTCTTATCTTTATATTATAGTGTGGCAGGAACAGGTGGACCATGAGACATATTAGTATGACAGACAGTAATATGTACTAAAATAAAACTATGAGGCAATTTGAGTGTGGTAGCACACGCCTTTAATCCCAGCACTTGGGGAGAAGAGACAGGCGGATCTCTGAGAGTCCAGCCTGGTCTCTGTAGACTTCGTCCAAACGACAACTAAGGAAGACAGGGAATACGAATTGACAAAGTGGTCAGGGTTTACTATTTGTTACTCCGGGGCTCCAGTTCTTCCAGGACGGGAATAAATCTCACCCTACTTTCTGCCTCCTTGGCATAGCACCAGGCAAGATCCCTACGAGTCAATTATAAGCCTTCAGAGTAACAAGAAACAAACAAGGCAGTGGATACTACTTATAAAATCCATAAATTGAATAACCCAGTAACTTGTGAGTATTCACCTTTTCATTATTTTAATATTCTTCTGAATCATTCGCACACTACAGAAAGCTGTATTAAATATTCTTACAGGTTTTTGAAGCTATCAAGCATCTAGTGACCTTTCGGATCCTATTATCTAGCCTAAATTGAAGTGCGTGTACGCACAAAAAGTCCAAAAAAAACAAACATAAAAACCAAACGTAACCAGTTGTTTTCGAAGGACAAATGACATCTGGGCTTTCTAATGAGGATCCCGATCCCGCACAGGCTATCAGTTCATCGAACCTAAAAGAACCAGGAGATCAAGGTTCTAATTCCCGGAAAACGAACCACCAAAAAGTGATAAACCCTCTAAAAAACCCCGCGCGGGTAACCAGCCGGAACCTTGACCTCAAGATGGCGTCGCGTAGTCATAAGATTCAATTGGCTCCAATCAAAAATGGCAGGGCGGGTCGTCATGTACGGCTCGAGCCTCTCTAGGTACCACCAGGCGCTGCTTCTCTATGGTTATTCTTCTGTGTGCAGTGACTCAGAGGCAACAGTGGCGACTATCTAGGTGCAATCTTCTCTATGGTTTCCCCTCTCCACGCCTCCTGGCGCAGTGCACGCCGGGCAAGAGGAAGACCTCCAGAAGCTCCCCGCGCTGCGCGGCTGGGTTTGCGGCCTATGCGAGTAGGCGCTTCGGACCCAGGCTCTCAGCCCGGCGGCGCTCGGAACCCTCGAACCGGTGGAGCCCACTCCTAACCTGACGCCCAAGAGGCCGCGAAGACCGTCTCGTTTTCTCAGCGGCGGGTGAGTTGACGCTTCCGAACGCTTGAGGAAACTGGTCGACCGGGGACCTCAGCTGCCGGAGGAGGCGGAGGAGGAGGAAAAGCCAGGGTGGCTGCGGAGGGCCGGGTGGGGTGGGGGTGAGGGGGTGGGGTGGGGGAGGGGACGGGCACGAGGCTTGGGGCTTCTCCGCTCCTCCAAGGCCTCGGAAAAATAAAAAGAAAAGAAAAGCCTGTGGGACCGGGCGCCCTCGGAGGCCGGGCCCATGTCTTGAGCGTGCCTCCGTGGATTTCTGTCGCCCACTCTCTCTGTCGCTTCCCGTTCCGTCTGGGAGTGGATCGCCTCGGCTCTGACGGGACTCCTGTGTTAGCCATGGCTAGGATCGGACCTTGTAGGCCGGGGCCCGGCGGCCCCTTTCTCCTCGGGCCTCCAGATCCACCCCTCGCTAGATTTCCGGGGCCGAGGACTCCCGGGGCCTCAAGGCTGCCTGTGCCTTCAAACTAGCCTGCGCCCACTCTTCTAGCGGGGTGCGGGCCGCCAACGCATTTCTTTCTCTCTAGTGGTTTAGTTGGCACCGCCAAAGAAGAGCCCCACCCCTCCTTGAATTTAGCGAGTGTCCACTTTTTTGTTTTCGAAAGCACCTTTCCTGGCTCGCCGAAGACGGTGATAGCTTCCCATTCTTGTCCCCTATCCTCTCGGAAGGATGCTCGATCTCCATTCATTCTAGGTAGCGCCGATCTTCATATTAAAATGCGTTACCGCCGGGCGGTGGTGGCGCACGCCTTTAATCCCAGCACTTGGGAGGCAGAGGCAGGTGGATCTCTGTGAGTTCGAGACCAGCCTGGTCTACAAGAGCTAGTTCCAGGACAGGCTCCAAAACCACAGAGAAACCCTGTCTCGAAAAACCCAAAAAAAAAAAAAAACAAAAACAAAATGCGTTACCATCCTTTTGTTTTCAGTATTGATTGTTAAATACGCTTTTAGAAATAGGGTATGAAGGTTATCTTGACGTTATGTAATAGTAGATTAATATTGGCCTGAAAATGCCGTTTTTATACAGGGCAGAGTAAAGCACACCACAAGGAGGGGAAAGGATTGAGTTTCTCTTGCATCACAGTGCTTTGGAACTGAAATAAAGTGTAGTAGGTAGCTGGCCGTATCGAACACACAGTCTTATTATTTTTTTTTTTGTATTGTCTGTGAACATCTCCTTCAACTTCCTTCATTTTCAAAATCTCTTGATTTTTGAGTATGTTTTAGACTTGAAGAATGTAAGAAAGTAAGAGGGTCTCTATACCATTGATGCTTGTAAGACTGTATATAGAACTAGGAACGGTCGACGGCTTAATGGGGAATCTTCACACCACAAACGTAATTTTGTGAAAAGTTTAGTTTTTTTTTTTTAAAGGGTATTCCAAAAACCTTGAGAGGTCTCAAGGCATTCGGTTGTCCAATTCTTGTGATTCAAGCATACAGTGTGTTCTCATTAAACTTTTTTTAAGTCTTGGTTTTTATTTTCGATAAAATGAGTTCGTATTACGATCCACTTTACGGGATTGGATTTGGGGACTGAAAAAGTGTATGTAAAATTCTCAATAAGATATATATATATTCCTGTAACATGATGTTGGTTTATATTGATAAATGTTACTTAAGAACTAGCGTGAGATGTTTCAGAGACTTTACATTTCTGCCTGTGTACTCGGAGTAGACTTTAATAGTTCTATTAATTTTTTTGTTTTTTTTGTTTTTCAAGATAGGGTTTCTCGGTAGCTTTGGAACCTGTTCTGGAACTAGCTCTTGTTGACCAATCTGGCCTCGAACTCACTAAAATCTGCCTGACTCTGTCTCCCAAGTGCTGGGCTTAAAAGTGTACATATGCCACCACTGCTCAGCTATTGATTATTTTTTGTTTGTTTGTTTTTTGAGACAAGGTTTCTCTGTAGCTTTGGTGCCTGTCCTGCAACTAGCTCTTGTAGACCAGGCTGGCCTCCCTCACAGAGATCCCCCCCCAGCCCCACTGATATCAAAGGCTTGGTCACCCTGCCCGGCCAGGCTATTGATTCTTAAATTCCTTTCTTATTGAGACCTTGTAGTATAGTGAAAGCAGCCTTTGAATTGGTAATTTCAGGATAGTGGGGAACCTTGGTGTCTCCACCTACTTACTATGTACTCCTGAACTAATTAGCTGCTGGTTTTTTTTGTTTTTTTTTTGTTTTTTTTTTTGTTTTTGTTTTTTTTTTTTTTTTTTTTGGTTTTTTGAGACAGGGTTTCCCTGTAGCTTTGGAGCCTGATGGAACTAGCTTTTGTAGACCATGTAGACCAGGCTGCCCTCAATCTCACAGAGATCCTCCTGCCTCTGCCTCCGCCTCCCAAGTGCTGGGATTAAAGGCGTGCGCCACCACTGCCCAGTTTAAATTAGCTTCTTAATCCATAAAGACAGTAACAATTGTACAGCAAGTAATTTAGGAGATTAAAAAGGGTGATTCTGGGGCAGGCCTTCAGTCCCAGTACTTGGGAGGCAGAGGCAGGTGGATATCTTATGAGTTCAAAGCCAGCTTTCTTTGCCCAGGACAGCCAGAATTTACACAGGGAAACATTCCCCCCCCAAAAAAAAGGACTTCTGAAAATAAAAATAAAAATGTTGACATCACATCGTTTTGGGGGGGGGGGTTATCATTCCTTTTTTCTTTTTTAAATTTATTTATGTGTACGGCTGCATTTGCCTCCATGTACGTTTGTGCGCCACATTTGAGCCTGGTGTGGCTAGAGGCTAGAAAAGGATCCCCTATAGCTGGAATTAAAAGTTGCTGTGAAACACCATAAGAGTACTGGGCATCAAACCCATGTGGAAGAGCTATACAAATGCTCTTAACTACTGAGCTATCTTCTTCTTTTGATAGGATACCAAAAACGACTAGGAGAAAATGTTTTATTGTGTTTTGTTTAGCCGTTATAGTTTTGGTTAAATATTTTTATTCTGTGATTATCTTTTTTTGCAGTATTGAGTCTCTTGATGAAGATACACATGCACACATTTTTCTATTAATGTTGAGTAAAGACTTCATAGCTGACCAAGGATTTTTCAAGTTAATTATTTTTTTAAGATTTATCACTTAAGCCGGGCGGTGGTGGCGCACGCCTTTAATCCCAGCACTCGGGAGGCAGAGGCAGGCGGATCTCTGTGAGTTCGAGGCCAGCCTGGTCTACAAGAGCTAGTTCCAGGACAGGCTCCAAAGCCACAGAGAAAGTCTGTCTCGAAAAACAAAACAAAACAAAACAAAAAAAAAAAAAAAAAAGATTTATCACTTATACAGTGTTCAGCCTGCATATATGCTTGCCCGCCAGAAGAGGGCACCAGAATTTATAGATGGTTGTGAATCATCTATGATTGAACTCAGGACCTCTGGAAGAGCAGCCAGTGCTCTTACCCTCTGAGCCATCTCTCCAGCCCCCATTCACGTTCTTTTTTTTTTTTTTTAATTTTTTTTTATATTTATTAATTATGTCTACAATATTCTGTGTGTATGCCTGAAGGCCAGAAGAGGGCACCAGACCTCATTACAGATGGTTGTGAGCCACCATGTGGGTTGCTGGGAATTGAACTCAGGACCTTTGGAAGAGCAGGCAATGCTCTTAACCTCTGAGCCATCTCTCCAGCCCCCCATTCACGTTCTTAAAGGGGATTCTGATTCCTTAAAGCCTTCAGTAACTTTGTACTTTTAATCTTTGATACAGGATTTCAGTACTCAAACTTATACTTTTGCCCTGGCATCCCCAGTGCTGGCTTCTTTGAGACAGGATCTCTTTGGCTCTCCTGGAACTCACTATGAAGACCAAGCTGGCCTCCAGCTCACAGAGATTCACCAGGCTTGCTTCTTTTTGTACTTAAAATAACTTTTTTTTTTTAAAAAAAAAATATGTGGAGAAAATGCTACTAAGAATTATTAGTATTGTGGTGTTACCCTCATTTTTTCTTAAAATTTTGAGATGGCGTCTCATACTCTAGCCCAGATTGGTTTAAACACGTATTGTACTACAGGCTGACCTAGAATTCATGGCAGTTCTCCACCTTTGCCTTTTTACTTTGACATAATTTAAAATTTACCCAAAGTTAACAAAGTAGTATATGAATTCTCAACCATTCTAACTCTTGAGTTTCCTTAGCATCTACCTCCCTTGTGCAGGTATCATAGGCATGTGCCACCACTGACAGCTAGATTTGAACATTTTTGCCAATTTGATTTTGTTCTTCCTAATTTTTTTCTGACATATTTGTTAGTCAGTGGCTGACATGATGCTTCTGAACTCAAATACTGTAGAGTAATTCCTGGAAGCTTTAGGATTTTTTTTTATTTAAAAATAGTACAGTAATGGGGGCTGGAGAGATGGCTCAGTAGTTAAGAGTGTTGTCTGCTCTTCCAAAGGTCCTGAGTTCAATTCCCAGTAACCACATGGTGGCTCACAACCATCTGTAATGAGGTCTGGTGCCCTCTTCTGGCCTGCAGGCATACATGTGTATACATAAATAAATAAATATTAAAAAAAATAGTACAGTGATAACAATCAGGATTTAATACTGGTACAATAATTTTTAATCTTCATTAGAATTGTATAATTTTGGTAGTTGTCCTTAATTGACAACTGTTCTTGCCGGGCAGTGGTGGTGCATGCCTTTAATCCCAGCACTCAGGAGGCAGAGGCAGGTGATCTCTGAGTTTGAGGCCAGCCTGGTCTACAAGAGCTAGTTCCAGGACAGGCTCCAAAGCTGTAGAGAAACCCTGTCTTGAAAAACCAAAACTGTTCTTTTAAAAATAGCAACTTTAGAAAACTCGGTGATTTTTTTTTTTTTTAAATAATAAATATACAGAGTTATATAACCATTACCCAAAAGTATCTCTCTAGCCAGGTGGTGGTGGAGCACGCCTTTAATCCTAGCACTCGGGAGACAGAGGCAGGTGGACCTGTGAGTTCGAGACCGGCCTGGTCTACAAGAGCTAGTACCAGGACAGGCGCCAAAGCTACATAGAGAAACCCTGTCCGGGAAGAAGAAAAAAGAACAAAAGTATCCCTCTAGCCTATTTGGGAAGCACTGTGTAGTCTACCTTAGTTTGTGGCAATCACTGATGTATCTATATAGGCAGTGCTGCCTTTTCGTCATTGAAAGTAAAAATTTCTGAGAAAAAAAGTTATTTTTTTTTTGAGATTCAAAACACTTTAGTATTGCCTTCCTTGTCTCTTGCCATCCAGTTTTTCTATGTATTGCTCTGTCAACAGGGCCTTTGCTGTGTTAGTAGATGAGCTCTGTGTCAGAGTTATCCCCAATCTGCTGAAAAGTTGTGGTATAAAAGTTTCTTTTCAACCTTTTCATTATTTGGGCACAGATTATTCCCCCTTTGCTCACAGTAGCTCTGTCATCAGTCTTTAGTAATGTGCAGACTGTAAGCAGTATAGGAAACCGTGTTAAATTAATAGTCAAAATGCATTGTGGAGCCATTGAATTAGTTGTAAAGATAAAAATCTCACCCTTTCGTAACAAATACAAATGCTTCCTAGAGGAGAGCTTACAACATGGAGCTAGGTTCTTCTGAGTGTTTGCTGGGGAAATGTATTGGTTCATTCTTAACCATTTCAGAAATTTGGTATATTGTCCCAAGAGAGCTAACATGCCACTCTTTCCCTGGTGACATTTGGATAAGTATGCAGTAGAGGATTGGTTATATGTTGTATGCCTGTGACATTCCCAGGTGTAGATAAAAAAAAGTGGACCAAGCCGGGCGGTGGTGGCGCACGCCTTTAATCCCAGCACTCGGGAGGCAGAGGCAGGCGGATCTCTGTGAGTTCGAGACCAGCCTGGTCTACAAGAGCTAGTTCCAGGACAGGAACCAAAACCACAGAGAAACCCTGTCTAGAAAACCCCCCAAAAAAAAAAAAAAAAAAAGTGGACCAAGAAAAAGAAAAGTGAGAGTAGACGTAGAATGCAGATGGTGGACACTATAAATTATTTATCTTTTCCTTTTTAGACAAAACATCTGTATAAATTATACATAATAAAATTAATACATTTTAAATTCCAGTGAGTTTTTCAAAAGTTGGGTGACCACTATCACAACAGATAGATACTGGTAATGCTTATATCACAGATACTTGTTACTTCAGGACATAAAACTTCATAGTTAACAAATAAAAAATATTTTTTAGTCTTTTAAAAGTTAAAACATATTAGGCTAGGCATGGCAGCACACACCTTTAATCCCAGGATTTGGAGGCAGAGGCAGCAGGATCGTTTAGGCCAATCTGGTCTTCATAGTGAATTAATTTCATAACAGCCAGAACTACATAGAAGTGACTAGGTGTGGTGATATTTCATTTATATTTTAATAAATAAAGCTTGCCTGAAGATCAGAGAGTAAAACAGCCCCACTGATCTGCCTTACAGACCAGGCTGTGGCAACATACACCTTTAATCCCAGTAGCCACACTAGTTTGTCATAGAAACTGGGAGGTGCCTTTGATCCCAGTGGTGCATGCGTTTAATCCCAGCCCTAGAGAGGACTATAAGACAGGAGGAGACAGCTCACACACACAATCTCATTCTGAGATTCCTGGAGGCAGGATCGCTTTTTCAGACTAGGGTTGAGGTAAGAGCCAGTGGCTGACTGTTTTGCTTTTACGACCTTCATGTTGAACCCCAAATTCTGTTTCTGGGTTTTTTGTTTGTTTGTTTTTTCGAGACAGGGTTTCTCTGTGGTTTTGGAGCCTGTCCTGGAAGTAGCTCTTGTAGACCAGGCTGGTCACGAACTCACAGAGATCCGCCTGCCTCTGCCTCCCGTGCGCCACCACCGCCCGGCAAAATCTCAGTATCTTAATAGAAATCCAGATTTAGAGGTAACGGGAATTGGAGGATGTGGGCATCGATCCCACTACCTCTCTCATGCTGAGCGAGCGCTCTACCATCTGAGCTAATCCCCCGATTGTTTCTGGGTTTTTATTAATCGTGCTACAACTGGATCTCGAAAACAAAAGACAACCCTCTCCCCCCACGCCCTGTAAATCAAAAAGAAAAATCACTTTTAGCCAGGCAGAGGCAGGCAGATCTCATAGAGTTCCAGGCCAATTTGGTCTACAAAGCAAATTCCAGGATAGCCAGGACTATCCAGAGAAACCCTGTGTCGACAAACAAACCATAAAAACAAAAAATAAAATTAAAAAACCCCACAACATCAAACATTGTTATAATTGATATTAAGATAAGATAATTTCAATATTGATAACTATCTTGTCTCCCATCCAAGTACTTACCAGGCCCGACTCTGCTTAGCTTCTGAGATCAGACGAGATGGGGCACCTTCAGAGTGGTATGGCCTTAGACTTGATAACTATCTTGTATTCAGTATAATCCTCAGGAAATCTTTTTGGCTGTCTTCAAAATGTGTCCAGAATCTAGCAACTTGTTAACTCCTATCTCCTACTGGGCCCATTCTTCTGTTATTGCAGTAGTTTCTTGCTTACATCCTATTTCCTTTCTGGTTTAACAGGGTGACAATGATTTGTTAAACCAGAAACCTTTTAAAATGTGTTCTATTCCATTTAAAGTAGCAGCCCAGACATTTATATTTTAGTACTTACTACAAAGCCCCATCTACTTTGATCACTCCCTCTTCCAGGCTAATGGTCTTTTTTTTTTTTTAATACCTGACTCCATGTTTATTCTTCTGGGGACATAAAGTTGATTTGTACTGGTCTTCCTCAAAGGCTTTATGGTTGGGCTGGAGAGATGGCTCAGAGGTTAAGAGCATTGCCTGTTCTTCCAATGGTCCTGAGTTCAATTCCCAGCAACCACATGGTGGCTCACAACCATCTGTAATGGGATCTGGTGCCCTCTTACATGTGTGTGGTGCAGGCACACACACAGAATATTGTATACATAATAAATAAATATTTTTAAAAAAGGCTTTATGGTTTTTTTGGTTTTTTTTTTTTTTTTTTTGCTTGAAAGACTCTTCCCTCGGATATGAATAGGGCTTCATGCCTCAGCCTATTTTAGATCTTTGTTCAAATCTTTACTTAGTGAGGTCTGACCTGATCACTGGAACTGAAAGTAAACCTCTCCCTAGCTCTTTTCCTTGAATTATTTTTCTATAAAACCTTCCAACTTCCAATGTCCCTAAAACTTAAGTATATTTTCAAGTTTGAATTTACTTTAAAAATGGAATCTGGTACACTTTGTTATGGTTGTTTCATTTCATATAACAACTATAAAACTGTTCATTATTTGAATTGTCAAAGGCATCAGGAATGTCTGATTTTTGACTTCCCAACAAGGGATCCATTATCTCAAAGGAAAAGCGACTGTTCATGTTGACTAATATTTTTTCACCTTGAAGTCCAGACCATGTTAAATTTTGAACAGCTTTAAATAAAGGGAGGTATTTCATAGAAAAATTAGAAATGTGTGCAATATTTATATTGAAACTAAATGTATCTGGTTAATTAACTTTTAATAGTAAAAACCCTAAAATATAGCTTAATCCTTAAGAATATAGCTTTACTTTAAAAATGCTGTTTATATCTAATAATTGTGGGAGAGAAGTGTCTGTAAAAGTGAATCTGCGGCCCAAGGTCGCACCATTGTGAAAGCGGGCACTGGACTATTGCTGACATGTAGTAGCTGTTAGATAAATTTGTCAATGGGTCCTCAGGCGTTGTTTACTCATTAATTAATTTATTTATTCAACAGGTACTATATCAACTGCCTTCCTAAGAAAGTGCTGAGCTAGAGTATTATTATAATACAAGAGCTTCTGTAAGTAGGACAGTAGCCTTCTGTTTTAACAGATACACCTTCCCTCTCCTTTCCATGCAAAGCATTTGTAATACAGATTATAAAAAACTCAATGGGGAAGGGGAACAAATGAGAGCATAGTATATAATAAAATGTATGAAGATATATAATTGAAACCCATTACTTAATGTGGTAATTTTAAAGGTAGTAATTACAAAAGAAAAGCAGCACATAGAAATTGAATGCACAGTGTCTTTTAAACTTTTAGTTTCCTTTCTGAAATATGCCAATGAGTAGCTTTTCTAGCATCTTTTTGCTACTATAGGAATCATTCTGACAACTCTGACTTGTGAATAAGAACACTTTTCTGAAACCAAAGCTTAAATTTTAAATTTTTTTAAAAAATTATTTCGTTTTATTTTTTTGAGACAGGATTTCTTTATGTAATAGCCATGTCTGTCATAGAACTAGCTCTGCAGACCAGGTTGGCCTCGAACTCCAAGATCTGCGTGGCTCTGCCTCCTGAGTGCTGGGATTAAAGGCATGTACCTGGCAAAGTATTTTTTTGTTTTTTGGGTTTTTTTTTGTTTTTTTCGAGACAGGGTTTCTCTGTAGCTGTGGAGCCTGTCCTGGAACTCCCTTTGTAGACCAGGCTGGCCTCGAACTCACAGAGATCCGCCTGCCTCTGCCTCCCGAGTGCTGGGATTAAAGGCGTGCGCCACCAACGCCCAGCCTGGCAAAGTATTTTTAAAAGTATTTTTTCTTTTTTTTTAATTTTTTTTTTTTTTTTACATATCAATTCCAGTTCTCTTTAAAAAATATTTTTGAAGTTGCTGTTTACTTATTTTGGGGTATGTGTTCAGTGGCACATGTGTGGAAGCCAGAGGACAACCTTGTGTGTCTGAGGTATGGAATTTAGACTGTCAGTTCTGGTGGCAAGTACCTTTACCTACTGATCCATCTCACCAGCCCTTAGAGACAATTAAAAAGTTAGACGAACAGCGTAAAAAGGAACAGTTATAAGCATATAGTGCATGGTTCGTTCGTTCTTTCTTTCTTTTTCTTCCTTTCTGTTTTTTTTTTTTAAATTTTTTGAGACAAGGTTTCTCATTGTAGCCTTGGCTTTCGTGACTGTGTAGACCAGGCTGACCTGAAACTCACGGAGATCCACCTCTGCCTCCGGAGTGCTGGGATTAAAGGCATGCGCTACCACCGCCCACCCAAGTGCATGCTTTCCTGTGTCAGAGAAACACTAACAGGTAAACATAGCTTTAGGGATTGAGGAACTAAACTGAAATAGGTTGTTTTGTTTTTAAACTTCAGATTCTTGTAAGTTAGATACAGTGCTGATAGAAATATAAATGTGCACATTAGATTGGAGGCAATGATTTAGTACTAGAGTTTGGATGCAAACAGTGATAATCTATATTACAGAATTATCTGTGGGCTCACAAAATGGCTCAGTAAGGGTGTGCTTGCTCCTGTGCTGACAGCCCAAGGCTAATCCCACCAAGACCCAGGTGATGGGAGAGTCGACTCTGTGGCTTCTTCTCTGACTTCATACATGTCACACACATACCCAGACACATGTAAACGCACACAAATAAATAAATGTAATTTAAAAATTCTAAATATTTACTAAAATAAAATCAGATGTCCAAGAATTTTCAGTGTTAATGAACTAAGGCAACTGGTGTTTCTGTATTATATATAATTTGCTATATAAAGACAAGAATTGGTAATGAAGAGATGTTAGTGACACTGAAGGAGATATGCAGGTAACAGTGTAGTATGAATATATTATAACAAAGCACAAATTATTAAATATTTGTATATAAAAAGATATGTACAAAACATAACATAGCAAACGGTTGAGATTTGGTGTGTAAGAGAAAAGTAGAAGATAGCACACTTAATAAGAAGCCAGGCATGGTGGTAGTTGAAAGGCTAAGGATGTTGGGTTTGAGCCCAGCCTGGGGTCCCATATAACGTCTTAAACTGAAAAACCAAATAAATATACGCACTCACCTACTAAAGATGTAGCCCAGGTTGGTCTCAAAGCAAACAGCATTGCTACATAGCAATCTGGCCTTGAATTGATCCTCATGCCTCAACCTCTCAACTTCAGGGATTACAGTTATGTGCCGCCATGCTCTGCTTAGAAAATATGTTTAACAGTTGTAAGCTTATTTTCTTAGGTAGAAGAAATTTTGCTAGTTGTTTGGCAGAAGTAACTGCTGCTTAGTATAAAACAAAACAAGCAAAAAACTAATTTTATTGGAATCAATGACCAGTTCATTTTAGCTTCTTTTTTTTTTTTTTTTTTCCGTTTTGAGACGGTCTCTCCAGGTAGCCCTGGATGGCTTGATAATGCAGACAATGTGGTTTTGGCTCTGTCTCCCCAGTGGAATCTGCTCAGCCCAGACTTTTGTTTTTTTTTTTTTTAAATATTTTATTATGTATACAATATATGCCTACAAACCAGAAGAAGAGAGCACCAGACCTCATTACAGATGGTTGTGAACCACCATGTCATTGCTGGAAATTGAACTCAGGACCTTTGGAATAGCAGGCAATGAGCCATCTCTCCAGACCCAGATTTTTGATTTTTGAGACAAGTCCTAGCATACTCAAGATTCTGCATCCACCTCTGGGATTAGGGTTACAGGCTTGTGCCACCAGGCCTGGCTAGAGGTTTGCTTTAAGAAAAAAGTAAACTGTATGGTGGTATATACCTGTAATCTCCTGACTTGAAATAATGGAGACAGAAAGGTCAAGTGTTCATAATTGTCATCAACTATAGTGTTCAAGGCCAGCTTTGACTACTTGAGATCGTGTCTTCAAAAAAAAAAAAAAAAAGCCTGTTATCTTATTACAACTTGTGGGCTCTTTATATGTTAGAGCTGTTACTATGTGGGCTGAAAGGGGTCCCTTCTTCCTCTTAAGTTTATAATTTAATGATACGTTTGTCTTTAAGAACTAGTTAACACTGAGTTGTCAAATACTGAAGTTTTCAGAGAGTTGCTCGTTTAAAAATGAATGTTATTAGAACACTTAGAAAATTATCTACCCTCCTGGATTCTCAGTTTGTTTTAAAAGAATCGTTGATGTTTGGCATTTAATTTTTTGATATTAACTGAACCTCAAAATTTTTTTCTTCCTTTATATGTATTCCCACATGACTGTAGGAGTCTATCCTGAACTTAGTTCGTGTACATTTTGGGAACTTATTTTAGAAAAGATCTAAGTTTTAAAAAATTCTCAATGGACAGACAGAGAAAAGAGGGTCTTTGCCAACTCCTTTGGGTAAGAAACTTTAGAATTTTGCAGATACTCTAAAAATGAAGGTCAACAATATAAGCATGTCAAATTAGAAAGGGTTCAAATAAAATGATTTGTCATTTCTTTCTTTAGACTGGTGCAGTCAGAATGTCTTTCCCCCCTCATTTGAATCGCCCTCCTATGGGAATCCCAGCACTCCCTCCAGGGATCCCACCCCCACAGTTTCCAGGCTTTCCTCCTCCTGTACCTCCAGGTAAGTTTGATCATATTTTTAAAATTTTTTAAGCCTGAGTCTTTGTCATTGTGATAATACCATTGGAACATGATACTCGATATTTATTAGTAAAGATATGGTTGTCTTACTGTGAAAATGGATATCTGATTTTTATGTGGCCTTAAGTTGTTTGAAACAGAATCTGTTGCTCCAGGTGCACCTTTACTTCTTAGCAAGTCCTTCATGCTCCTGAATGCTGGGGTTACAATTGAACCTCGTCTGTTTTGACCAGTAGATTTGTATTTGTTGCTGGGTTTCAGACTCATCTTGGAAATTCCTTATTTATAAGGTTCAAAAATTTAGAAAATACAGAAAGTTAGCAGTGAGTATTTCCTCTTATAGCAATATCAACTAACAGTGTTGTTACTGTCCTGTTACTGTCAAAAGGAAACCAAATGGTAGTTGATTTATCTTTTGAGATGACATAGACTAAGGTTTACATTTTTATCTTTGTTTTGTTTTTGTTTTTCAAGATAGGTTTTGTGTGTGTGTGTGTGTGTGTAGCCTTTGCTGTCCTGGAGCTTATTCTGTAGACCAGGCTTGAACTCACAGAGATCTACCTGTTTCTGCCTCCTAAGTGCCAAAACTGCCTGGCTTTTTTGTTTGCTTGCTTGCTTGCTTGTTTTTGGTTTTTTGAGACAAGGTTTCTCTATGTAACATCTCTGAATGTCCTGGAACTGGAGTTGTAGATCAGCCTGGTCTCAAACTCAGAGAAAGATTTGCCTGACTCTGCCTCCCAAGTGCTGGAATCAGTGCCTCACTTGTGTTTTGTTGTTGTTTGGTTTGGATTGGTTTATTGGTTTGGTTTGTTTTTTCTTTTTTTTCAAAAAAAAAAAATATTTATTTATTTATTTATTTTGGTTTTTCGAGACAGGGTTTCTCTGTGGCTTTGGAGCCTGTCCTGGAACTAGCTCTTGTAGACCAGGCTGGTCTCGAACTCACAGAGATTCACCTGCCCCTGCCTCCCAAGTGCTGGGATTAAAGGCATGCGCCCCAACCGCCCGGCTAATAATTTATTTAAATTTATCTTATGTGCATTGATGCAAAGGTGTCAGATCCCCTGGAACTGTAGTTACAGACAGTTGTAAGCTGCCATGTGGATGCTGAGAATTGAACTTAGGTCCTCTGGAAGAGCAACCAGTGCTCTTAACCACCGAACTATCTCTTCAGCCCTGGTTTAGTTTTTCAAGATAGGGTTTCTCTAGTTTTGGAACCTGTCCTTGAACTCACTCTGTAGACCAGGCTGATCTCACAAAGCTCTCTGCCTGCCTGTTTCTGCCTCCCTGAGTGCCAGAATTAAGGCGTGCACCACCACCTCCTAGATTTCTGTTTCTTGTTTTTTTTTTTTTTTTTTTTTTTTTTGAGACAAGGTAATGTCCTGTTTCCTGAGTTTGTTTGGAACTGTGTAGCCCATCATTGTCTTGACTCATGGTTATCCACTTTCCTCAGTCTTACAGGTAATTTTCACCACACCCCAAATTTCATCTCAGTATTAAGCACACACACTTTGATGGGGACTGGAGGGGTTGGGTTAGGCTTTCAGCTGACCTAAGATGGTCTGGAACTTGCTGTGTAAAGGGGCTGTTATACTTTGGATCTTCCTGCCATACCTCCTAAGTGTGGAAATACATACATGTTCGCCAACATGCCTAGATCTAAATATTTTCTTTTTCTTTTTTTTTTCTTTTTTTTTTTTTTTTTTGGTTTTTCGAGACAGGGTTTCTCTGTGGTTTTGGAGCCTGTCCTGGAACTAGCTCTTGTAGACCAGGCTGGTCACGAACTCACAGAGATCCACCTGCCTCTGCCTCCCAAGTACTGGGATTAAAGGCGTGCACCACCGCCGCCCGTAAATATTTTCTTGTATGTACTTTTCTTTGTAGCGTTGGATATCATATACAGAGCCTTCTGATTATATTCATTATTACTATTTAGTGTGTGATCTTGTGCTCAGGTAGAAATGCAAGGATGTGCTATGGGGTAGGTATGGAGGACAAAGGACAGCTAGAAGCAGTTAGCTTTCTTTTCACCATGAGGTTATCAGGGACTGAACTGAGGTTACATTTTTTTTTTTTTTATCTGCTGAAGAACCATCCCTCTAGCTCTCTCTGATTAATGCAGGGTATTTTTGTGGGACTGAGACTCCTTTTTAGGCAAGGATGGCTTGCCAGTGGTCCCTATGTTTTTATTTTATGTGGGTGCTGGAGATTGAATGCCTATCCTCATTCATACCTTACTCTGTCAGACATGTCTAGCCCTTTCTATAGTTATTTTTAATTGTATTCTTCTTTTTTTTTTTCTTTTGGTTTTTCGAGAAAGAGTTTCTCTGTAGCTTTGGAGCCTGTCCTGGAACTAGCTCTTTTTTTTTTTTTTTTTGGATTTTTCGAGACAGGGTTTCTTCGTGGCTTTTGGTTCCTGTCCTGGAACTAGCTCTTGTAGACCAGGCTGGCCTCGAACTCACAGAGATCCGCCTGCCTCTGCCTCTTGAGTGCTGGAATTAAAGGCGCGTGCCACCCGCCCGGCTTAATTGTATTCTTAAAATATGTTATGCTTTTTTCCTTTTAGGGACACCAATGATTCCTGTACCAATGAGTATTATGGCTCCTGCTCCAACTGTAAGTATAGTTTCTTGTTTTTGTTTTTGAGACAGAGTCTCATCACTTCCTGGATTTACTTTGTAACTGAGGATGACCTTGAATTTAGATTTATTTATTTATATTTGCCTCTACCTCTTAAATGCTGGGATAACTGGCATATTAACCATGACTGGTTAATGTGTTGGGGATTGAACCTAAGACCTCATGTTTTCTAGGGAAGTACTCCCAAGTTGAGTACTCCTTTCAACACAGTAAATATAAATGAAAAATTAAGATTTAGAATACAGCTAGTACTTTTTGAAATATAAAATTTTGGTAACCTTAGATAGCTTAAAAATGTTTAAATGTGAGACTGGAGAGATGACTCAGTTGTTGGGAGCACTGACTGCTCTTCTGGAGGACCTGGGTTTGAATCTCAGCACCCACATGACAGACAGTTCACACCTGTCTGTGACTCCAGGTCCAGGGGACCAGACACCATCACACAGACAGACATACATACAGGAAAAACACCAATGCACATAAAATAAATAAGTAAAAATATTTTAATGTAGTTTGTGTTCTACTTGTCATTATGGGTAGAATTTGCATGCAGTGCTTTTGGAGGCTTGAAGGTGTTGTGAGCCACCTGCTGTAGTTGTTTTGAACTGAATGAGAACCTTCGGTAAGAGTACTGTATTAGTTACTTTTTTAAAAAAGGATTTATTTATGTTTATTTAGTTTACAGTGTTCTGTCTACATGTGTGCCTGCAGGCTAAAAGAGGGCACTAGATTTCATTATGGATGAGTTGTGAGCCATGTGGTTGCTGGGAATTTGGAAGAGCAGTCAGTGCTCTTAACTGCTGAGCCTTCTCCAGCCCCTATTAGTTACTTTTATATTGCTGTGAAAGAACACCACCTCTTTAATAGAAGGAGAGGGATTGACTTGGGCTTACTGTTGTAGAAGGATTAGGGTCCGTATTGTAGGAAATCTTGGCACAGATGGAAATGATGGCAGGAAGGGCTGAGAGCCTGAATCTGAAATACCAGTAGAAAGCAGAGAGTAAAGTTGAAATGGTGGCAATCATTAAACTGTCAAAGCCCACCACTTCCTAAACCTCATAAATAGTTGGGCAATTTTTTTGTTAAAATTGCTTTTTTTTTTTTGGGACAGTGTCTTACTTTTTAGTCTTGACTGGCCTGGAATTCATTATGTAAACCTGGTAGGTTCTCCTTTAACTCATTGGAGATCCACATTTCTCCCTCGTGTTTGGATTAAAGATGTGTACCACCATACCTGGCCTAGTTCGGTTTTTTTAGATGCCTCCAAATGACACTCCCTTTGTATTGTAGAATAGAGAAAGGTGGAATTGGGGTTTGGAGAAATTATTCCCGTTCACAGTTTTTTCCATGCCTACTGAGTTGTAATGAATTCCTTGTTAAGTATATAGATTTCTGGTATGTGGGAAAGTTGCAAGTTTAAAGTGAAAATAAGCTAGTAACACAAGGACCTTATAAAAAGTAAAAGCGTGGGCAGTGTTGAATTTGCTTTCAATTTTGTTCTGATTATAATTGTGTTGAAATTTTTATGTTTTTAATAATATGGTTTATGTTTTAAAATTTTCAAATTGTAAGCAAAAATGCTTGACTTTTTTCTATCCTTTTTAAAAGTAATTAATGGAAATTTGTGAAGAATAAATTTGCTTTAATGAAACATACTACATGCTTTAGGAATCTTTGATCAGTTATGTAGGGCTTTTAATAATATGCTATATATTTATACTTTAAATTTGGAATTTTTAGCATAATGTCGTAGTTTCCAGATCAAATATTTTTGTCTTTTTTTACTATAGGTTCTAGTACCTACTGTGTCCATGGTTGGGAAACATTTGGGAGCAAGAAAGGATCATCCAGGCTTAAAATTAAAAGAAAATGATGAAAATTGCGGTCCTACTACTACAGTTTTTGTCGGCAATATCTCAGAGAAAGCCTCGGACATGCTTATACGACAGCTCCTAGCTGTAAGTTAGACTGTGGCCCCCACGTGGCCCCCCGCCTTTTTTTTGTTTTTTTTTGAGACAGGCTTTCTCAATTTCTCTGTAATAATCTTGACTATCCTGACTTCCACCTCACTGAGATCCGCCTCCCAAGTGCTCATGTTGAAGGTGTGTGCCACCACCATCTGACTATTTTCTACTTTTTTAAACTTACAAAATGAAACTTAAAAAAAAAAAGGACTATTTCAGTTTTTGTGGCAGGCTGACCTCAAACCCAGGAACGTTCTGCTTCTGCCTGTCAGATACTTAGGTCTAAGGCCTGTGCCCTCATGCCTAACTTATCCATCATTTTTTTTTCTTAGCATTTTGTTATGAAAAAATTTTAGATCTGCAGAAGAAAAAAAGAGCAGGGCAGTGAGCACATTAGCATTCTTTGGTACAGATTCATCAGTGAACTTAATTTTTGTTTGTTTTTTGAAACAGTTTCTCTGTAATTTCTCAGGCTGTCCGAGAACTTACTCTGTAGACCAGATTGGTCTCAAACTCAGAGATCCACCCACCTCTGCCTCATTGAATTGAATTGAATTGAATTGAAACCTTACTTGTTTTCAGTTTATGATATAATGAATGAATTTGTGTTTCATTTAATCATAAGCTTCTTTTAGATAACTCTCTGGTTTTATTTATTTTGCTTGTTTCCCTGACACAAGGCTAGATCTTTCATAAAATATTTCTCAGAGTTAGAAATTGCTCAGTATTTGCTTAGATTTTGTACACATTTTTTACACAAGTGTTTTATGTTGTCCTTATTCCTAGTTTTGGTGATGCTGAGTTAACTTAGTTAAAGTGATCAAAACTTACCATAATAGGAGTGTGTTTGTAATCTTTGGATTAATATGTTGTGATTTTATAAGTACTTAGTAAATAGATTGATTTTGTTTTTGTTTTTGATTTTGTTTTTTTGTAGCTTTGGAGCCTGGCCTGTTCTTTTTTTTTTTTTTTTGGTTTTTCGAGACAGGGTTTCTCTGTGGCTTTGGAGCCTGTCCTGGAACTAGCTCTTGTAGACCAGGCTGGTCTCGAACTCACAGAGATCCGCCTGCCTCTGCCTCCCGAGTGCTGGGATTAAAGGCGTGCGCCACCACCGCCCGGCTGGAGCCTGTTCTTGAACTCCCTCTGGAGACAGGCTGGCTTTAAACTCACAGAGATATGCCTGTCTCTGCCTTCCGAGTACTGGAATTAAAGGAGTGTGTCACTACTGCCTGGCTAAAAATATTTCTATCAAAGAAAATTTTTTTAAAAATATTTATTTATTTATTATGTATACAATATTCTTTCTGTGTGTATGCCTGAAGGCCAGAAGAGGGCACCAGACCTCATTACAGATGGTTGTGAGCCACCATGTGGTTGCTGGGAATTGAACTCAGGACCGTTGGAAGAGCAGGCAATGCTCTTAATTGCTGAGCCATCTCTCCAGCCCCAAAAGAAAATTTTGATCATTAGAAGACTTTTGACATTGGTGATAATTGATTCTTTTATTCAGAGCAGAAATAGCATGTTATTTAGCTATCTTGAATTTTTTTTATTTAAAAATATCTTTATTATAGAGCAAAAACAACCTAATTGCTCTTTTTTCTTCTTCTTCTTTTTTTTTTTTTTTTTTTGGTCTTTGATTTTTTTCAAGACAGAGTTGACCATACTGTCCTCAAACTCACAGAGCTCCACCTGTCTCTGCTTTAAAAGTGCAGGGATTAAAGGTGTGCGCCACCCTCGCCTGACTGATTATTTTATATTTGTGAGTATTTTGCATGTGTCCATGTATGTGCACCATCTGTGTGCCTGTTGGATCCCTTGGAACTGGGGTTACAGATGGTTGTCGACCACCATATGGGTGCTGGAACTTAACCTAAAGTTTCTCAAAAAGTACAGTTGCTCTTGAGCACTGAACTATCTCTCCAGCCTTAAACAAAAATCTTTGGTACATGGGTATTGCTGCTTCCCTTGAAAACCTGGTACTCTCCGGGCAGTGGTGGTGAACGCCTTTAATCCCAGCACTTGGGAGGAAGAAGTAGATAGATCTCTGTGGCCAGCCTGATCTAAAAAGCTAGTTCTAGCATAGGCATCAAAGCTACATGGAAACCTTTTCTCGAAAAAACAAAGCAAAAAAGAAAACCTGGTAACTTGAGCCAAATTTTTGTAATCTGTGTAAAGGTAGAAGGAGAGAACTGGCAAAGTCTTTTTCTTTTTTTTTCTTTTTTTTGGTTTTTTTGAGACAGGGTTTCTCTGTGGTTTTGGAGCCTGTTCTGGAACTAGCTCTTGTAGACCAGGCTGGTCAAAGTCTTTTTCTTGACGTCTACCTACATATCACATGTGCCCTCAGTCATGCACGCATTTTACACATACATATACACACACCCAGATACACATACACAAACACACACAATAATGTAATATAATAATGTAATATAATGTAGAGAAATTGTTTTTCAAGTGGTCAAGTGTTGGTGCATGCCTTTAACCCCAGCACTTAGGAGGAAGAGGCAGATGGATCTCTGACTTTGAGGACATCCTGGTCTACATAGTGAGTTCCAGGACATCTGGAATTGTACAGAGAAAACCTATATTGAAACAAAAATAACAACAATAATTTAAAAAGAAACATATATGCTGTTACATGGAATGGTATTAGATGGCTTTGTAATGAAAAATAATGGTGCTTATGCTGTCACTAATCGCTACTATTCTTTTTCTTTTTTTTTTTTTTTGTTTTTTGTTTTGTTTTTTGTTTTTTTGTTTTTTCGAGACAGGGTTTCTCTGTAGCTTTGGAGCCTGTCCTGGAACTCCCTTTGTAGACCAGGCTGGCCTCGAACTTACGGAGATCCCCCGCCTCTGCCTCCCGAGTGCTGGGATTAAAGGCGTGCGCCACCACCGCCCAGCTTGTTTTGTTTTTTTGAGACAGGGTTTCTCTGTAGCTATGGAGCCTGTCCTGGAACTCACCCTTTTCGACCAGGCTGTCTTCGAACTCACAGAGATCCACCTGCCTTTGCCTCTGAAGTATGGGATTAGAGGTGTGCACCGCCACCGCCCAGCTCATTTATTTGATTTCTTTTTTAAATCTTTTTTTTTTTTTTTGGTTTTTCGAGACAGGGTTTCTCTGTGGTTTTGGAGCCTATCCTGGAAATCTTTTTTTTAATAAGTAATTCAGTAGCTATTTCCATTTTGTTGGTTGTGTGGTCCTTGGCATCAAATGACAAAACAGAATCCACAAAATCCAGCTTTGTTAAATTTTAATGTTTTATGATTCATACTCTTTTTTTCATTAAAAGAAAATATTAAAATTGGAAACTATTGGGTGCAGTGGTGGCACATGCTATTAATCCCAACACTTGGTAAACAGAGGCAGGCAGATTTCTGTGAGTTTGAGGCCATCTTTGTCTACAAAGCGAGTTTAGGTCAGCCAGGGCTACGCAGAGAAAGCCTGTGTCGAAAAATAGGGACAAAAACCAAACTCCAACCTTTCTTTTTTCTCCTTAGAGACGAGTCACAATTTATTTTTTCTTTTTGAGATGTAGTTTTTATAGCACCGACTGTCTTAGACTTTGGTGTGCATGCCAGTCTGGTCTCAATCACAGAGATTAGCCTGCCTCTGGCTCTGTAGTGCAGGAATTAAAGATTTGTGCCACCCCATCCTATAAGTCACAGTTCTGTTTTTGGTTCTGGGGGGCACTCAGGATAGGATATAAGATTTCTTTTTCTTGGAACCTGGAGAGATGGCTCAGAGGTTAAGAGCATTGACTGTTCTTCCAAAGGTCCTGAGTTCAATTCCCAGCAACCACATGGTGGCTCACAACCATCTGTAGAGGGGTCTGGTGCCCTCTTCTGGCCTGCAGGCATACACACAGACAGAATATTGTATACATAATAAATAAATAAATATTTAAAAAAAATTATTTTTCTTTCTTTTTTTTTTTTAAGATTTATTTACTTATTGTATATTCACACACCAGAAGAGGAGACCAGATCTCATTACAGATGGTTGTGAACCACCATGTGGGTGCTGGGAATTGAACTCAGGTTCCCTGAAAGAGCAACGAGTGCTCTTAACTTCTGAGCCATCTCTACAGTCCCTGGATATAAGATTTCTTACTGAAGACTTGGGGGCAGAGTTTCAATACAGGAAAAGCAATCAATGCATTGTTCAAGAGGACTGTGATCAGCCATATACAGTCTTGCAGCACATAAAATAAGCCATAGAATAAATGATAATACCACCCACCTGTTACTTTCTACTAGCGGTTAATAAGTCTCCTGTTTCTTTTTTTTTGTTTTTTTCCCTCCCCTTAAAGCTTGTCTGTTTTCTGTTTTGGTTTTTTTTTTTTTTTTGGTTTTTTGAGACAGGGTTTCTCTGTAGCTTTGGAGCCTGTCCTGGAACTAGCTCTGTAGACCAGGCTGGTCTCGAACTCACAGAGATCCGCCTGCCTCTGCCTCCCAAGTGCTGGGTCTGTTTTGGTTTTTTGAGACATGCCTTCTCTCTGTAGTCTTGGCTGTCCTGGAACTCATTCTGAGGACCAGACTGTCCTCAAACTTAGAGCTTTATTTCTTTTTTTTTTTTTAAATATATTTTTTGGTTTATTTAACTTCTTTTTTATGTGCATTCGTGTGAAGGTGTCAGATCCCCTGCAACTGGATCTTTAGACAGTTGTGAGCTGCCATGTGGGTGCTGGAAATTGAACCCGGATCCTCTGGACGAACAGTCAGTGCTCTTAACCACTGAGCCATCTCTCCAGCCCTGGAGAGATGGAGCTTTCTTTTGTCTCATCTCTTGAGTACTAGAATTACAATGTGACACCACTGCCTGACTAAAGCTTTATGTTTTTGTTTAAGCAATTTGTTACATGTCTCATGTTTTTGAGAGACTTAGTATCTTTTTTAACAAGATTAGTTGCTGGCATGATCTTTCTTTTTTTAAAGATTTATTTATTATATATACAGTGTTCTGTCTGCATGTATGGCTGCATGCCAGAAGACACCAGATCTCATTACAGATGGTTGCTGGAAATGACCTCAAAGACCTTTGGAAGAGCAGCCTTTACTCTTAACCGCAGAGTCATCTCTCCAGCCCATTGGCATAATCTTACTTGTTTTCTGTTTTGCCCCCCTCTATTGATGGTGACATTATTTTGAAACTGGGTCTCAAATGGGGACCCAGGCTGCCCTCTAACTTTTTCTTTTTTTTTTTTTTTTTTTTGGTTTTTCGAGACAGGGTTTCTCTGTGGTTTTGGAGCCTGTCCTGGAACTAGCTCTCGTAGACCAGGCTGGTCTCGAACTCACAGAGATCCGCCTGCGTCTGCCTCCCAAGTGCTGGGATTAAAGGCGTGCGCCACCAACGCCCGGCCCTCTAACTTTTTCTACCTGAGCCTCTTGGATTACAGGTGTGAGCTATCATACTCTGTAACCTTTGTGATCTTGCTTGTTTTGAAGCTGTTTCATTTTGTTAAGTGGTAAATTCTTAAATTTCTTTTTAAGAAATGTGGTTTGGTGCTAAGCTGGAAGCGAGTACAAGGTGCTTCAGGAAAACTTCAAGGTAATACATATTTTCCTTACTTGTTGCCTTTATTGTAACCTGTTTGCATAAATCACTTGCATGCTTTAATTTTCTATTAGCATGTATTAAAAGACAATTGAGCTGGATGATGGTAGTGTACACCTTTAATCCCAGCATGCAGGAGGCAGAGGCAGGCAGATTCTGTGAGTTCAATGCCAACCTAGTGTATAAGAGCTAGTTCTAGAATAGGCACCAAAGCTAAACAGGGAAACCCTGTCTTGAGAAACAACAAAAAGGCAATTGAGAAGGTTTTTGGCTGAGATTTGGGATTAGAAGATTCAAAAGTTGGGCTGGAGAGATGGCTCAGCAGTTAAGAGCACTGCCTGCTCTTCCTAAGGACCTGAGTTTGATTCCCAGCCATCATATGGTGGCTCACAGCCATCTGTAATGAGATCTGGTGACCTCTTCTGGCCTGCAGGCATACATGCAGACAGAATACTGAGAATACTGTACACATAATAAATAAATCTTTAAAGAAAAAAAAGAAGATCCAAAATTTGAAATAGAATGGAGGTAGAAGAGGAAAAAGTTAAAATTACTAAATGGTTTTCTCTTTCTTCCCCCTTTTTAATATACTAAATCTAGTGGTTCTCTTTTTAAAAAGATTTTATTAATTGCCTGTAAGTTATGTGTGGGTTTTTGCATGTGAGTTCAGTGCCCATCAAAGCTGGAAGAGAGTATTGTATCCCTTAAGAGCTGGAGTTACAGTTGGTTTCCAGCTTCCTAACAGGGGTTCTGGGAATCTGTCTTCTGTAGTATGTGTTCTTAACTGCTGTGCTATCTCTTCATCTCTACCACTAGTTTCTTACGTGTTTAAGGTTATTTTGTCTGAAAGAAAGGCTGTCTCGTCCGGGTTGAGCAATTAGAGCTCAGGAAAAGAGGAAAGATAATCACATGGCTTATTTATTTTTGGTTTTTTGACACAGGGTTTCCCTTTGTAGCTTTGGAGCCTGTGCTGAAACTCACTGTGTAGACCAGGCTGGCCGCAAACTCGTAGGGATACACCTATTTCTTCCTCCTGGGTACTGGGATTAAAGGCGTGTACCACCGCTGCCTGGCTCTTGTTTACATTTCACTAATGTCAAATTTTAAATATTTATGCTATTCAGGATATATGTGTGCTTTCTAAGTTGAAAGTCATTGGGAACTTGTTCTAAGTTTTCTGATAGTTACAGCTATTCCAGTCCTCCTTTGCTTCTGCCTATGCCTTGTCATACCTTGCAAAAGTCTGGATGCTTAAAACTATATCTTTAGTCTTTTGACTGTTGTTTTTTTCTTTAATTTCTTACATTTCATTATTTTTGTCTTTTCACTGTTTTTTTTTTTTTTGGTTTTTCGAGACAGGATTTCCCTGTGGCTTTGGAGCCTGTCCTGGAACTAGCTCTTGATTTTTGAGTATGTTTTAGAATTGAAGAATGTAAGAAAGTAAGAGGGTCTCTCTACCATTGATGCTTGTAAGACTGTATATAGAACTAGGAACGGTCGACGGCTTAATGGGGAATCGTCCCACCACAAACGTAATTTTGTGAAAAGTTTAGTTTTTTTTTTTTTAAAGGGTATTCCAAAAACCTTGAGAGGTCTCAAGGCATTCGGTTGTCCAGTTCTTGAGATTCAAGCATACAGTGTGTTCTCATTAAACTTTTTTTTTTGTTTGTTTGTTTTTTTTGCGAGACAGGGTTTTTCTGTGGTTTTGGAGCTTGTTCTGGAACTAGCTATTGTAGACCAGGCTGGTCTCGAATTCACAGAGATCTGCCTGCCTCTGCCTCCCGAGTGCTGGGATTAAAGGCGTGCGCCACCATCGCCCGGCTTCTACTGATCTTTTATATTCTCTTTCTTTATATTCTCCCCCCCCCTCTCTCCCTCCCTCCCTCCCTCCCTCCCTCCCTCTCTCTCTCTCATACACACACACACCTACACACATGATCTCTCTCACACACAAACACAGACTTCATTGGTTTGCACATGCTAAAAGTGAAATGGTTATTAGAGAGTCAAAGAGCAGGATTGGAGTGATGACTTCAGTACCCTCAAGTAATGTCTTTAATCATTTTACTTTGCAATTTTTTTTCTTTTTATAACTTAAAATTCACAATTTTTTATTTCTAGCTTTTGGATTTTGTGAGTATAAAGAGCCCGAATCTACCCTCCGTGCTCTCAGATTATTGCATGATCTTCAGATTGGAGAGAAGAAGCTACTTGTTAAAGTTGATGCAAAAACAAAGGCACAGTTGGATGAATGGAAAGCAAAGAAGAAAGCTAATGGGGTATGCAATATCTTTTCTAATCTGGGTGCACTAGTTCAGTGTGAATCCTTCATATTGTCATAAATCTAAAATGGGGACTCAAAAATAATTATTGTAATATGTGCTTATGACTTGTGCAGGAGTGTATTTTCATAGTTTGTAGTTGTGTTTTATCTACCCACAGTGGGTGGATGACTGTTGGTTTGCTTGTTCCAGGTTGGGATGAAGGTAGTAAGGGAGGCTGGACAAGGTTAACTTGCCAGAGAAAACACTTGTACAGACTATTCCAATCAGAGCTAATTCATTAAGGCAGCTTTGTAAGTAAGTATAAAATATTTCAACCTACACAATGTTTATTAGTACCCTCTCTTTTAGATGCACACAGATTGGATTCTAAAATAACTGAAAATTAGTTGTATTACTTAATGTATTGGGGTGACTTAGGACATTTTCTTATTTTTCATTTTAGTTTTGTTATTTTAAATGAGGACAAAAAGTTTTTTATGTCTTGTGTGGTAATGTATCTATTGTCTCCTTCACAAAACAAATCTTAAACCTGATTATATATTGCGTCCATTTTTTTCTTGTCTTTTTTTCCACTTCCATCAAGAAAGCAAAATAACCTTTCTTCTCATCAAACTTTCATATAGCTTCCTTTAAAGATTATTTTTTAACTCAAATTTAAGCAAAATATAAAAGGAAATCAAGTTTTACCATACCCAAGTACTTTACTGTAGACATTTTGGTCTCATGTTCTTGAAGACATTTTCTTCTGTGTGACTGAATTTAGTTTTCTGTTGTCTTTGTTTTTTCTTTCAGTGCTGAGGGTAGAGCCCAGAGCTACTGTTTTACAGGCAAGCACTCTGCCACTGATCCATATCCCCACCCCATGAGTATAGTGTTAATTAGAATAGTTTCATAAAAGCAGGATTAAAGCCAGCTGTGATGGTACAATCCCAGCCCTTGGGAGGTAACTGCAGTTGGGTTAGGAGTTCAAGCTCACCAGTTATACAAGGAATTTGAGTCAACATGAGATTATCAAATCAAAAAGGATTATTTTATGAACATCTTTCCCCCCTGCTTAATTCTGGTTTTCTTGGACTTCTAGTACTTAAGTAATTTCACCGACACATTCTGCAAATCTTTATATAGTAAAATTATTGTTGCTTATTTGTCAGACCCAATCTTGGTTTGGATTTCTTTACAGGTTTGGATTAATATGCTATTAATTGGCTCTTTACAGAGTGAAGTTTATGTTTTGCGTAGTGTTTGGGTTTTATTGTATTGTGTATCTCTTGTTTTTTGTTTTTAAAAATTTTTATGTTTGTTGAGTGAGCACGTATGTTTATGTGCATCATTTTCTTGTATTTCCCATTGAAACCAGAAAGGGTTATTAGTCTCCTAGAACTAGTGTTACAAGTAGTTGCCAGCCACTGTGTGATGTTGGGAATGGAATTGATGTCTTCAAGAGCAGCAAGTGCTTTTAACTGCTGAGTTTTTTTCCAGCTGCTCTTTTGGCTTTTCTTTTTTCTTTTTTTTAAAGATAGGATTTTCTATAGTGCAGAGTGGCTTCTTTCTTTTTTTCCTATGTAGTATGACCTTAAGCTCTATTTCCTTAATGTGCTGAGATTATAATCAGATATGCTATTAATTGGGTCTTTGAAAACACTTATATTACAGTTATTTGTGTGTATAGATATGTGTGTAGGTACGAATGAGTGGAATGTGTGGAAGTCAGAGGATAATTCACAAAAGTTCTCTTCTATCATGTAGGTCCCAGGGATCAAATTCAGGCCCCTTGACATGTTGAGCCATCTGCTGGCATCAGCCCACAGACTTCTTAATATTATTATTAATTACTTGAATGTTTTTGGTACTTATTGCCCATCCAAGCTCCTCCATTAATATTTTGTCCATCCAGTTATAATTAACATGTCCTTTGATTCATATAGCTATGAATGTGTTAAAACTTTTCCTGGAGAAAGACAACACACAGGTCTACTCACTCCATTATAGGAAGCCGGTGACAGACCAAAATATGGTAAATACCACCAAAGTTCAACTTGGTGAAACAATGATCATTCTGGTTTTTTTTTTTTTTTTTTTTTTTACTTATTTGTTTATTTTTAGTCATTCTGGTTTTTCAAGATGGGGTTTCTCTGTAGTTTTGGAACCTGTCCTGGAACTCAGTCTCGTAAACCAACCAGGCTGGCCTCAACTCACAGAGATCCACCTCTTGCATGCTGAGATTAAAGGCATACACCAACACCACCACCTGGCTGAACCAGTGAATCTTACTGGGGTTACTTCCGAAATATGGGTGAGGGGTTACAGGAGCAGGAATGACTCAAAGATTGCCACCTCACCAAGGTCCACTCCAACATGAGTGACAGCTCATAGATATTGGGAAACCTGAAGCAGACTTGACAGCCTGCAGGCAGCTCAGCAGGTTAGAGCGTGTCCTTTCAGAGTCACTCTGACAACTATACTGCTTTCTGCTTCATTCAGGCAGCCTGTCTGGTGGCTTTTTTAATTTCTAATTTTTATTGTTTATTTATTTATTTTGGGCAGCTTTCTTACAGCTCAGTTCAGATTTGTTCTATCTGAGAGGGACTCTCAGCTTTTATTTATTTATTATGTATACAATATTCTGTCCCTGTGTATGTCTGCAGGCCAGAAGAGGGCACCAGACCTCATTACAGATGGTTGTGAGCCACCATGTGGTTGCTGGGAATTGAACTCAGGACCTTTGGAAGAGCAGTCAGTGCTCTTAACTGCTGAGCTATCTCTCCAGCCCAACTCTCACCTTTTATTGTTTATTTTTCTGTCAGGGAAAACTGATGAGTTTCAGGGACTTCCTGAACCTATCTTCAGTTGTTAACCTTCCTGCTCAAGGTCTTCTCTGCAGGATGGAATATTTCAATTTGGAAATAACTTTTACACAATGACTGGTATCATTTCTTTATTGTCTTAAAATCCTGTTGTTCCACATCCCTCTTCCACACACATGGCCTCTGTTTACTGTCTCATTTCTCACAGCCTATCATACCCTGTCTGACTGTCACATTCTGTACCCTTTCCAGATTCCTGGTTTTCAGTAAAAGTGAAAATAATTTCACTAACTTCTCTTTTGTACCCACCCTATCACTTAGCAAAATGTCTTCTAAATTAATAACGTAATAAGCATTTATTGACTGTCAGTAATAACTTTGTGATCAACTCTTGGTTTCCTCTGACTTGAGGTAAAAGGAAGATCAAAAAAATAGCTTTAATGAGTCAGAGAAAAATATAAAATTTTATAAAAGAAGTTGAAATAATTTTCCTGATTTTGAATTTTAAGAAAAGTTTCCTTGTTAGCTAACTTGATTAAAAATAGTTAAGTATATAGATTAGTATTTTTTTTTCATTTTTAAAAAAGTGGTGTTTAGGGGCTGGAGAGATGGCTCAGAGGTTAAGAGCATTGCCTGCTCTTCCAAAGGTCCTGAGTTCAATTCCCGGCAACCACATGGTGGCTCACAGCCATCTGTATTGAGGTCTGGTGCCCTCTTCTGGCCTGCAGACATACACACAGACAGAATATTGTACACATAATAAAAAAAAAAAGTGGTGTTTAGTACAATTATATTTCATTACAGCTAACCAGTCTAACCTGTCTAGTCTTGTCCCTACTTGTTGCTTTCTATTTGCTCAGCAATAAGTCTGTACATATAGATTAACCTCCATGATTGTTTCAAGCTGTGTTTTGTTAACCATGCATTCAGGAATAAACTGGTGGGCTGTAGAGATGGCTCAAGGGTTACTAACTAACGTTGGCAACTTTTGCAGAGGACCCAGGTTTGATTCCCAGCACACACATGGCAGCTTACAAACTGCCTGTAACTCTAGTTCCCGGGGATCTGACACCAGCTTCTGGCATCCCCTCTACAGCATCAGGCATACAAGGGGTACACATATATGCAGGAAAAACACCCATACACATAAAGGAATGAATTAGTACGTGAGGTGAATTCCTCTAATGTTAATATTTCGTAGGGAGAGGCTGGTCGATGAGGTTAGCCTGGTCTACCTATTAAGTCAGGCCAGCCAGTGCTTGTACATATCTTAGAAAGCAAAACAAACTGGTGAGTGTTGGAGTACAGGTAATCTCTGGATAGCCATGAGTATTAAATTCTGGTAGATGGAGCCGGGCGGTGGTGGCGCACGCCTTTAATCCCAGCACTTGGGAGGCAGAGGCAGGCGGATCTCTGTGAGTTCGAGACCAGCCTGGTCTACAAGAGCTAGTTCCAGGACAGGCTCCAAAACCACAGAGAAACCCTGTCTCGAAAAAACCAAAATAAATTGTTGAAATAAGAGCAGCAGGGCTGCGTCCCCGGCACCCAGCCGCCCGCATGGCTAGCTTATGCCCCGAAATAATTACAGGGAAACTGTATTCTTTTAATCACTGCCTGGCCCGTTAGCTCCAGCCTCTTATTGACTAGCTCTTACATATTGATCTAACCCATTTCTAATATTCTGTGTAGCACCATGATCTGGTGGCTTACCAGGGAGATCTTTTTTTTTTTTTTTTGGTTTTTCGAGACAGGGTTTCTCTGTGGCTTTGGAGCCTGTCCTGGAACTAGCCCTTGTAGACCAGGCTGGTCTCGAACTCACAGAGATCCGCCTACCTCTGCCTCCCAAGTGCTGGGATTAAAGGCGTGTGCCACCACCGCCCGGCTTACCAGGGAGATCTTAACCTGCGTCTGTGTCTGGTGGGCGAATCATGGCTACTCTCTGACTCAGCTTCTTTCTCCCAGCATTCCGTTCCGTTTACTCCACCCACCTAAAGGCTGGCCAATCAAATGGGCCAAGGCAGTTTCTTTATTAGCCAATGACCTTCCTCCATCAATAAATAAATAAATAAATAAATGAATGATTGAATAAATAAATAAATAAATTCTGGTAGATGAAGGTGCTCCAAGTGAACGTCTTCACATAGTCCCTTCCAAATTCATGTTTACTGAGGGAACTGTGTGTTTGTTTAGGTTCCCCCAGAATGGCTTCTTTCATTTTGTAGAAGTTAGTCTTGATAAAGTTTCTTAGATTTGTTACTTTGTTAGTATTACTTAGTATACATTTTGGATTTGGAGGTAGAAGTTAAATTTGGGAAATGGAAAGTTGTTGGCGAAGTCAGCGAGCTTTAGATCAGAATTGGCAACCTGTCTAATGATCTTTCTATCCCAAATTAACTTCTCTCCTTACACGTTATTTCAACACATTTTTGTTTTAATGATACTTAGCTGTGAGCTAAGAGACAGCCTATCATAGCTTTTCTTTCTAAAGATGTAGATTATAAGGAAATCAGCCATTTGAAAGGTTTATTATAAATCCTATATGGTCATAATTCTGGCAAATAGCTATGTTGATCCTTAATTTTTCAGTTTTTTTGAATGGTAATTTAGAGTCTGAGTTTCTTTTACATTAGCAGGCCTTTGAATTTACAACTCCATTCCTATTCCTGTGGTCAGAAACCCATGGAGCGTCTTTTGAGGGAAATGTCACACAGATTATGTTTTTTCATCTGGTTTCTTTCTCTTTTTTTTGGATTTTCGGGACAGGGTTTCTCCGTAGCTTTTGGTTCCTGTCCTGGAACTAGCTCTTGTAGACCAGGCTGGCCTCGATCTCACAGAGATCCGCCTGCCTCTGCCTCCCGAGTGCTGGGATTAAAGGCGTGCGCCACCACCGCCCGGTTTCTTTTTTAGAGTGTTTCGCTGTGTAGCGCTGTTTGGTCTGAAACTCATAGAAATCCCACCTGCCTCTGTCTCCCAAGTGCTAGAATTAAAGGCCGTCAATCCCACACATGGCCCAATAGTATGCTCTTTAAAGAATGTTTTGATAGTGTAGAGTTAGTTTTCAATGGCCAAGTTTCAGGGAGCTGGTTATGGTGGCACATAGTTGTAATCTCAGCACTTAGGAGTCTGAGAAAGTATAGCAAATTCCAGGCCCGTTGGGGTTATATGTTAGCTTTGAGCAAAAACAAAATTTACAAAATACTCCAAACCTGGAATTTAAATGTAAATGTTACTCTGGAGCATTCTCTTTTAGAAAGGCATAGTGTATCATTAAGGATTTTAGTGACAGGTGTATAAATTTGAAGACCTTATTGTCCTTATTTCACCAATTTAAAATAAATAGTCTCCATAATTACAGTTTACTACATATTGTTGATAAATAATTTTAGTAGTTTAATTACAGTCTTGTGTAAAGCATCTTGTCTTTATCTAAGATGCCAAGTAGAAAATTTGGCTACAAGAAGATTGGATGAAGAGGCAGGTTTGAGAAAGTAAGAAACTTAATAAAGTGGGTTGTTTTATCCTTGACACAATGTCTTATATTATGTATCATACCTTTCTATTTCTTAGTGTATGTTCATAATGTTTGTGGGCAAAATTCTTCTTTAAACAATTGTGATTTTTACTTTCTAACGATGTAAAACAATGTGTTCAGAATAAGGATTTGTTAAAATTAAATGTTGATTAATATTAGGCTAATTAACTGCATATAAATATGTCTAATGGTAGAAACATCTTAATGGTTGTTATGAAATAACTGGTAAGTTATAATTACTTAAGTAACCACAGAGCATGAAGTTCAGCTTCAGTAGAGTTGAATGTATTGTTACCAAGATCCTGGCATTTATGTGAAAGATTGTAGTCCTTTTTCTCTTGATGTTTTGACAGTTGAAACCAGGATGACATATGTTAGACAAGTCCTGGACGACTGATCTGTGTTTCTGGCTCTACAAGCATGGTTTTAAATTAACTTTATATCTGGTTGCTTTAAGGCATGATCAGAAGCAACAATGACATTTTTTTTTTCATGCTAGACTGATTTTCTTTTTGAGATAAGGTCCTGTTGTGTAAGGGAAGCTTTCCCTGGTAGTTACCGTCTTGTCTTCCCTTAGGACTGTTTTTATTTACCTTCCCAGCTTTGAGTGAAGGTTCAATTCTTCACTTTTCACTTGTGGACTTTGCAGATTCCCTTTTACTATTTGAGACTTTTGTGTCCAGTTGGAAGGGAAGATAAGGTTTTGTGTAATCCCAACTAACCACAAATTCGACATCCTATGTCTGTCTCCCCATTGTTGTGAATACAGGCATCAGCCATCATTGGCCAATCAGATATTCAATCTTAAATGATCGTTATTAGAGTCTAACTAATATTTTTTTTTTTATAGAAACATTGAACAAGTCGTTTGTGTATGGTTTGATTGATTCTTTTCGTTTATATTTTTTTGAGACTTTTTTTTTTTTTTTTTTTTTTTTTGTATAGCCCTAGCTGTTCTGGAACTTGATTCTTGAAGTTGGATATGCACCTGCCTCTGCCTCCTGGGTGCTGAGATTAAAGACATACTTCACCATTCCTGGCTAGATTTTGATTCATTATTAATGATATTGCATGTGTGACTTAGGAGAAAGAAGTGTATATGGTGTATAGAACATGTGGAGACATGGTTTCACTCTGTAGCTTTGGTTGTTCTGGACCTGTATACAGATAAGTCTGACTTTGAACTCACAGAGATCACTGGCCTCTTCATTCTGGGTACTGGGAATAAAGGGGTGAACCTTCATTCCTAGCTAGGTATATGTTTTTACTGCACCATTTAAACTGTAGAAACCAGGCTGCTGAGGTAGCTGATTAGGTAGAGGAACCTTACTGCTAGACTTGACCATCCAAATTTGATTTCTGAGATCTTGAACCAACATTCAAGTTATCCTCTTGACTTCCACATGTATGCCATAGGGCACACACATATACACACATAGAATTTTTTAAAAAGATTTAATAATATATAAAACCATATGTGGGGAAAGAAGCCATCATTTTTAGCATATAACCTTTTTAATGTTTATATTTTGTAGATATAGCTATATAATATTTTTCTTTGTTTAGCCTATTCATATTCTTTGAAATGATTTTTTTCCATTTTCCCCAAATTTGTCTTGGTTTTTTAAGAATGCAAGACCAGAAACTGTTACTAATGATGATGAAGAAGCCTTAGATGAAGAAACAAAGAGAAGAGACCAGATGATTAAAGGGGCAATTGAAGTTTTAATACGTGAATACTCCAGTGAGCTAAATGCACCCTCACAGGAGTCTGACTCTCACCCCAGGAAGAAGAAGAAGGAAAAGAAGGAGGACGTATGTGTTCTGACAACACAGTCATTTCTAATATTTATTTTTCTGAAAAATTACGGTGTTTCTTTAGAAACTCTGGGGTTGTTTGTATCATGAAAAATGCTATAACTGTATATATTGATTATTTAAGGATAGGGAAAGGTTCATTTTGGGTTTCAGTAGTTTTTTGGGGGGACTTTTAAGTTTTATTTTTGGCTAGATACACTTGTATTTAATATTTCATTTGATCATAAATGTGGGTCTACTTAGTATGTCTATTGGGAAAGATAGTTTGTAGAGTTTGTTAGGTATTAGGTAAAATAGAACTTCCTCTATTGATGTGGAAGGAGAAAAACAATTGATAAGGGAGAATAAGTTATAGAAATACTGTTCTTTGGTAAGAATTATAGGCAGATCTTTTTATGTGGTAGACAAATTTTCTTTTGTGCATTTAAATACATATCAAGTGGCAAATATTATTAATATCAAGTATGGTTGTTTTCTACAGCTTAGAGATATGGAAACAGTCTTGCTACCCCCCTTTTTTTCTTTCCTAGTATTGTGAGATAAGGTTTCTCTGTGTTAGATCTCTGGCTGTCTTGGAACTCATTTTTGTAAATTATTATTTCTTAAAATTTATTTATTAATATGTGCAATCTTCTTCCTACTATGTGCCTGCATGCCAGGAAAGGGCACCAGATCTCATTTCAGATGCTTGTGAGCCTCCATGTGGTTGCTGGGAATTGAACTCAGGACCTCCGGAAGAGCAGACAATGCTCTTAACCTCTTGAGTCCTCTCTCCATGCTGGCTTTCGAACTCACAAAGATCAGCCAGCCTGCTTCTGCCTTCTGAGCTATGGGATTACAGGCGTATACTACCACCATTTGGCCAGTCCTTCTCTTCTTAAGACACTTTTCTCCCTGTCCTTGTCAGAGGAGATTTTAAAGATAAGGAAATAATTTTTACTATAATTTGAAATCAAAATATCACAAGTAATGGTTCCAGTGTAAATATGTACTATGTTGAATTACAGCATGATGTTTTTAATAAATAAAATTATAAACATAAATAAAAATGTTTTAATAATAAAAACAACATAATGTTTTTAAAAAAATCTTTGTGGGTTTCTCTGCAGATTTTCCGTAGATTTCCAGTGGCCCCATTGATCCCTTACCCACTCATCACCAAGGTTCGTTTAAAACGTACATTTTGATTTTATGTGTGTATTACTAATTGCCAGATTTGTAATTTTTACTATTTTTTATCATATTACATTAAATTTTACTGCCAAGTTGGTGTTTTTTTCTTAGTCGATTTTGTAATACTTGTACAAAATACTGAATCATTTTATATTAATGTATATAAATATAAATATTCATTCCTTTCTGTTTCCTCATTTTTAGGAGGATATAAATGCTATAGAAATGGAAGAAGACAAAAGAGACTTGATATCCCGAGAGATCAGCAAATTCAGAGACACACATAAGGTAGTATTCTTATATTTTCACTTGATACCAATCTAGACTTTTTACAGAATCCAAAGCAAACAGACAAGAAAATCAACTTTACATTATTAGAGTATAATTTATTGCCTTGTAAGGCTTAGTTATTACTGAGGTAGAAACAAAAGAAGACAAGCACCACATTTAAAAGTGGTCATTACTTAATTTTTTCCAGTCACTGACTACTCAACAGTCATCTCACTTTAAAAGAACAAGTTAATTCATAGATTTCAACATAGACGTCAAGGTCAGATTTGACTATATTTAGGGGGCAGCAGGGTACCATACATACAATTTAGTTTACTTTTGTGGGCAGTTCTTTAATCTTAGGAAAACTTCTTTTTAAAGAGCTGAGATTAAAATTTAAGGTTTATATTTGTGTAGATTTAAGTTTGAGTGGGGGAGATTTTAAAAAGTAGGTCAGTGATTACCAGACTTACCAAATTATAGATGCATGGAAGAACTGTAAATTCCCATAAAGCTAATCTATTCATTGACCCCCCACCATTATGATAGAGATCATATGGTGACTAATGCAAGATGAAACTCTCAGCTTGGAAAGTAACAAGGAATAGGATGTAAGTATGAGCTTCTGTTTTTATTATATTTATGGATGCCCCCTCAGAAAAATATGCAAAGGGGTAACTGGCTTGGAAATTGGTATTTGTGTACAGTAAATCCCACTCACGAGTTTTGCCTATTTAAAGCTTCTCTCAATGACAGTACCTCTGTGAATGTTGGCTGGTATTGAAGGTGGTGCTTTTGGATGGTGAAATGCAAAATGCATGAGATGTATCTTGATGTTTGAAGTAATGAGATCTTACTGGTTCTGACTAGATTGACAGATACATAACATAACTCAGTGGTGTTAAGTGTTCATTTTCTCTATATTGAGTCTTACTGGTTTCAAAATCCCAAGTTGATAATTAATGCTAATGATTAAATGCTGCTGAACACTTAATGTCCAGTTGCCCAACCATAGCTCACAACGGTGCTTTTTCTGGAAGTAAATGTGTCTAAATGCACAACTGTAACTCCCACAACTTGAGAGTTACAATGGTGGTTTGTGCATTGTCATTGTAGAATACTTCTATATATGTTCAGTATTCCAATTCAAGGCCGAGTAAGCTTAAAAATGGTATACAGTTGTGTGTGTGGTTTACCCCTTCTATTTTTATTTATTTATTTTAAACCTTCTCATGTTATTGGTAAATTATGAGGAAATCAACTTTGTAAAAATTTTTAATTGAGAAGATATTACTTCAGCATTTTAAGGGTCTGTCAGGCATTTCACTGCCTTAATACTGTTTTACTGAGGGGAATGTTCCTAAAGATCAAAAGAGAAAAAATCAAACTGCTTCTCTTTGGGTGGTGTCGTTAAGGGGATATTTAAATTCTTAGTAAAAAATGAGCTCAGTGAACCTTTGCATGTTTTGGTATGAGTTTATTAAATAACCACAGACTGTCAGGGTATCAGCGTGGCAGGGGGCGTCCATTTACAGCACGGATGAGTCTGAAGAGAGAATAAGGTAAGATTTTTGATTTTTTTTTTTTCTTTTTCTTTTTTAACCTCTTTCCTTTTCTCTTCATTACTTAATTTTTACGGAATCATTTCATTTCTTTCTTGAATATTTCTTAACATACATGCATATATGCTATAAATCTGCTTGTGTGCATACACATATTGAATATATAAATAACTTCAGAATGCATTTGTTATGGACTTGATTTTCTCACTTTTGCTTACATAGAGCAATTAGGACTTTAAAATGGGTTGTGAAAGATTTTTTTTACATCAGAGATAAGGTAGCCTAGTAGTAAAAATCAGGAGTGAAAAAATTGAGGACTTTTACAAAAGAAATTAAAAATCTGTAAGTATATATTATCTCCGAAATAAGTTTCTTAAATGTATGATACTGAGGTAAGTTTTATGTAGTCTAGATTCATTTTAAAATAGAAAATTTGAATTCCATTAGCAATGTTCAGAAATTAGAAATTACCCCTGTAGTACTTTTCAGTTTCTGACCTCTCTCTCTCCATGTCTCCTATCTTCCCTTTCTAATTTCAATGTATTCAGTATTGGCTCTGCCTGTACGCTAACTTAGTTCAGCAGCTGAATATATTGATGCCTCATACACTAGCTTTTCTCTCATAATCCTCTATCAGTTCTTTTGTCCGTGAGCAAGACAAAAAGTACCTGACAGGTAAGACTGCTTTTTAAAGTTTTAAATGCTTTACATGACTGAGAAAAAGAAAAATGCAGATTTTATTGTTGCAGTTTAAATTTCATTTCTGTGAAATTAAACGTAGAATTCAGGAATAACTGTGTATGGTTTTCATTTTGTTTTACTTGATTGGGGTTTTTGTTGTGTTTTCTTTTTTTCCCCTTAGTTTGTATAGAAATCTTGTGGTACACTGGTAATCTTTCAGGGATACACACTTGGTCTGACTGTTATTTGGTTTATTTGTGAACCATGTACTTGCTCTTCCTCCCAGAAACATAGCTTGTAGGCAAGGTTAATCCAGTGTTGGCGGTCCATGTCCTAGCACAACATCTGTAAGTTAACGTAAGATCCTTGCAAGGGTGGATTTATCATTGTAAATATATTTTTTATTGTCTTATAGGCATAATGGTGGGCATAACTGTACTGCTTTTAACTTTTAAATTAAAATGTTGCAATTATGTACACATTGCTTGAAGTGAGTGATTTTCAAAGTTTCTGTATTTGGTGGACCATCCTTTTTGAATTGGTGGGAATACATATTTCCATGGTAACGAAAAAATTTCTGACTGAATTCAACTTCTGCTTCTTGTGGAGGGTGGGAAGCCTAGAGTGCAGAAGATTGCTGTATAGTGAGTTGAATGTTTTCCACCTCTACTTAAAATCTTCATCGAGTAATCTTCAAGTAGTGAGCCATCTAGGGTTCTAAATACTATCACTGTTCCACTGACTTAGAGATATTCATAATGAGCAGAATTAAGCTTTAGCCAGTTGTCTTTTAGGAATTACTAGAAATCACATTCTTCATGGTTATTTTAGAAATTGTGTAGTTAGTGGTCAGCCACTCAAGTTTCCCCAACCCAAGATTGGAGATTTTTGGTTTGTGTAGAGTATATGATTTTGCACAAAATCTGGCATTCTTATTGTTTTAATTTGTCAAATAAAGCCACAAGTATTTAAAGCCTTGGTGGTTTGATGCTTTTCTTACCAGTATTGGGCATTGCGCCGGGGAAATTATAAATACTGTAGCCACAAAACTAACTCTAAAAGTACTTTTATTGGTTTCTAGAAACTGGAAGAAGAGAAAGGCAAAAAAGAAAAAGAAAGACAGGAAATTGAGAAAGAACGGAGAGAAAGAGAGAGGGAACGTGAAAGGGAACGAGAAAGGCGAGAACGGGAACGAGAAAGGGAAAGAGAACGTGAACGAGAAAAGGAAAAAGAACGGGAGCGGGAACGAGAACGGGATAGGGACCGTGACCGCACAAAAGAGAGAGACCGAGATCGAGAGAGAGATCGGGACCGTGATCGAGAAAGGAGCTCAGATCGAAATAAGGATCGGAGTCGATCAAGGTAGGAAGACTGTATATATAATTGTTTTTATATAATTGATTGCTTTTGATAATGTAAATGAATTACAAGATTGCCATTGATACCATTTTCATTTAATTTTTTCATAGCCTGCCTATTTGTATACACAATAATATTGACGGGTGAAAGTAACAGTATTTTTTTCTGTTTTTTGGAGGGGTGGGAGAAAGTTTTCTCAGTGTAGCCCCGGTTGTTGTGGAAGTTAACGTGGAACACAAAAGAGCTTCTCCTCTTTCAGCCTCCTGAGTGCAGAGATTAATGGTGTGCACCATCATAGAGTCGTACATTATTTTTGTGTTTTGTCTGCATGTATATACATATATCATGTATGTGCACGAAGAGGTTGTTAGATCACCTGGAACTATAGTTGTGAGCCACCATATTGGTCCTGGCTCTTAGCTGTTAAGATACCTCGGCAGTCCTGTATTTTGTTTTTTGAGGTGAGCTCTTTGTGCATCAGGTAGCCTGGAATTTCCTATGTAACCCAGGGTGATTGTGAATTCATCCTTTTGCTAAGCTTTGTGTGTGCTGGAGGCCTTATGGGCTTGTCCCATCATGCTAGATAGGATGTTTGGGCACAGGGCAAGAACTCTACTGCTGGGCTACATTCCCAGCAACAGTAACAGTTTTCTTCTCTGTAGATACTCTTTCTCTCTGGCCAGTTTTTAAAAACCTGTTACTGATTGTTACCTCAGTATTAAGAAAGACATAGTTCCATTATATCTTTGAGTTGGTAGACGGTTTTTCTATTAACATTCAGAAGTCAATTCTACCAGTATTGTTTTTAGAAGCAGGTGTGTGTTTCTTTGTCCCTATGTCCATTTATCCATCTGATTTAGTAATTTCACCCTTGAAGGTGGTCTTTTAAAACTTTTGGTAATTTATAATTTTTAGAGCAAGATAAAAAAAGAACAGTGATTGAGAAGATAGGAAAACTCAGTTTTTTCAATCATTTTCCAAATACATGTTACTTGTGGTAATGTAGCTTAAAGCCTACTTAGATACCATGACCAAAAGTAAGTTTTCAAAGAGTTTATTTAGGATTTCTATTGCTGTGAAGAGACACCACGACCACAGCATTTCTTATAAAGCGGAACATTTCATTGGGGCTGGCTTACTGTTTTAGATATTTAGTCCATTATCGTTATGGTGGGATATAGTGGTGTGCAGGCAGACGAAGGGCTGGAGCAGGAGCTGAGATTTCTATCTCTGGTCCCCAGGCAACAGGAAGTGAATTGTAGGTGGTTGGGGGTTGTAGTTTGAACATAGAAAAGCCCACCCCTACAGTGACACGTCCTAATAATGCCACTATCTAGATGCGTAGTATATTTTATATTTTCTCTTTCTTCCTTGTCGTTATAGCCCTCCCTTAATGAGAATTTGGCATTCTCTGAAATTACACAATTTCTTTTTAAAAATTATTTTTCAAAACCATACCTGGTGGTGCACATCTTTCATTCCAGCACTTTTGGAGGCCAGCCTGGTAGCAAGTTCTAGACAATTAAGACTATACTCAAAAATATATATATATATGGGCTGCTGCGATGGCTCAGGGGTTAACAGCACTATCTTGTCATCCCGCAATCCTGAAATCTAGTGCCGGCTTCTGGCCTGCAGGCATACATGCAGGCAGAACACTATACATAATAAATACATCTTTAAAAAGACACGCACAAATAAAAATGTCCGTTAGTAACATAATTGTCTCAAATACACACATGTGTATTTATTTATCTCTGGGTACTGTGATGTATTTTGCAGTATAGCTTTTTTCAGGTTTAGTTGTAATTGTGTATGTGTATTTATCAGTGTGCATGCAAATGTGGCATACTACAACTAGAGAGGTGAATCCCTGGAGCTGAAATTATAGGCACTTGATACATACAGCATGCCAAATTTCTCTTTCTATGTGTTTGCCAGCATCATATTCCTTGATTGCTAGTGATGTAGTATTAACAACAACAAAAATTTCTGACAGTCTCACATTTCTCAGGGTGGTCTCTTTCTTTCTTTTTTTTTTTTTTTGGTTTTTCGAGACAGGGTTTCTCTGTAGCTTTGGAGCCTGTCCTGGAACTCCCTTTGTAGACCAGGCTGGTCTCGAACTCACAGAGATCCGCCTGCCTCTGCCTCCCAAGTGCTGGGATTAAAGGCGTGCGCCACCACCGCCCGGCTAGGGTGGTCTCTTTCTATGTAGGTAAAGATAGCCTTAAACTTTTTCCATATTCCCTCCCAAATACTATAATTACAGCCATACTTTGCCTGACTCTAGATTGGGTTTTTAATATGTTTTCTAGTTTTTCATAGTTCGTTTTTTTCTTCTTCATGTTTTCATTCCCTTATTGGGGCGGGGGGGGGGTGACGACAACATTTCTCTGTGCTCTGGCTGTCCTGGAACTCACTTTCTAGACCTACCTGGCCTCTAACTCACAGAGATCTCCTCATCTCCCACCCAGCCTCTGTCTCCCAAATGATGGCATTAAAAGTGTACGCCACCAATTGGACATCCCCCCCCTTTTTTTTTTTAATTTTTAAAGGCTGATACCTACTATGTAGCTCTGCCTGTCCTGTAACTCAATGTAGACAACTGAGATGTCTTTAAGCTAAAAGAGGTCAGCTGGCCTCTTCCTCCCAGACATTAGGTTTAATAGTGTTTACCACCATGCGTGACAGTGCTCTATTTTTTTTGTTCCTAATTATGTATCCCAGCATATAATTAGCCAGAATTAATACCTTTTCAATTTTTTATGTAATCTTATGTTTATTTTATGTAACCTTAGGTTTAGTTTCTGACATGTGAGTAAATTACTAGGACTGACTTGAATGCAATTTAGAATTAGTAGTTAGAATCTGTTTTTGTTTAATTCCAACATTAGGATTAAAATGCTGGACCTTGTTCATTTTAGACAGTTACTTTACCTGAATTTGTACCTTTCAGTATAGAGACATTTACAGTTCTCTAAAAATTAATTTTAAAGTCTGACTTGATTATATATTGATTTGTAATGTATATTACAGCTTCCCTTGGTTCCTAAAGAAAAAGAATAGAGCGATAAAAAAATATTTAATGTTTTATTTCCAAAGAGAAAAAAGCAGAGATCGTGAAAGGGAACGGGAGAGGGAACGAGAGAGAGAGCGAGAACGGGAACGAGAAAGAGAACGAGAGCGAGAGCGAGAGAGAGAAAGAGAACGGGAACGTGAAAGAGAGAAAGACAAGAAGAGAGATAGGGAAGAGGATGAAGAAGACGCATATGAACGAAGAAAACTTGAACGCAAATTGCGAGAGAAAGAGGCTGCTTATCAAGAGGTAACCTGAGGAAATGCCTTTCCTTGTGAAGTGTGTTACACTCACATAGGCTGGTGACCATGTTTTATAGAGTCCTGTGTGAAATTTTAAAGTTTTGAAACTTTTTTTTCTATTAGCGCCTTAAGAATTGGGAAATCAGAGAACGAAAGAAAACCAGGGAATATGAAAAAGAGGCAGAAAGAGAAGAAGAAAGAAGAAGAGAAATGGTGAGGTTTTTAGGTGTAAAAAGGTGTTTTGTCAAGTTAAAAGTAATCGAATTTAACACAGAAAATGTTATATATATGACAGCTTCTCAGTTAATAATTTTTTGTTTTGGCTTTTTAGTATGGTATTACTGTAGCTTTGGATGACCTGGAATTAATGATGTAGATCAGGTTGGCCTTGACTCGACTCATACAGGTCACCTGGATTTCGATTTCAAACAGCTTTGAGAGAGACTCAGTACACATCTCCTCCTACTTTTCAAAAATTTTGCTGCCCATTAATGATATGTAGTATAATATCAATCTGCTATAGTGGGTTATGGAATTAATTTGATGTCGTTTGGTTAAGATTTTAAAAACTTGCTGAGCTGACAAGATGCCTTATCTTGGAGAATTGGCTCCAACTACCACCCTAAAGTTTAGACTGCAAAAACCTCTTGGTTGAGCGAAAACTGTCACCCACAATTTGTACCTTGACCTCCATATCTGTGTTATGGCATCCACAGGCACATACACAAAAACTTAGTGCCATAAATTTTTTCTTTTAAACAGTTCTGCAAAATTGTTGAATTAGTGTAGATGTCTGGTTTGTTTGGAGGGAACAGATTTATATTGTTTTTTTAATGATTTGTTTATTATTTCACTGGTGTTTTTTTTCTGCATGTATGTATTCTGAGGGTATCATATCCTCTAGAACTGGAATTGTGAGCTGCCATGTGGGTGTTGACAACTGAAGCAGCCAGTGGGTGCTCTTCGATGATAAGCCAGCTCTGTAGTTCCTCTCTTTTAAGCAGAAGTATATTTAGCATTTATCAAGTAGTTTTCTTGCTACTATAGTCTCTTTATATTGTCATAAATTTAGTTTTGTTGCATTTACACTGAATTTTTTTTTTTCTTTTTCGAGACAGGGTTTCTCTGGTTTTGGAGCCTGTCCTGGAACTAGCCCTTGTAGACCAGGCTGGTCTCGAACTCACAGAGATCTGCCTGCCTCAGCCTCCCAAGTGCTGGGATTAAAGGCGTGGGCCACCACCGCCCGGCTTACACTGATATTGTTAAGCATGAACAATTTGTTGAGAGTAGTGATAAAAGTTGCTTCAATAGTATATTCTATGTCTTGTGTTATGCAGGGTGTGGTGGCACACACCTTTAATTCCAGTACTTGAGAGGCAGAGGCAGGTAGATCTCTGTGAGTAAGAGGCCAGCCTGGTCTACAGAGCTAGTGTCAGGACAGCCAGGGCTACACATAGAAGCCCTGTATATGATAGAAAAAAAACGATGGAATTAGTTGGAGAAACAATGTTGTACTTGCTGTGAACAAATCTGAAACCTTTAGAGAAATATTTTCTTTACAAAAAAAATTGTTTCTGAAATTGCTGTTAAGTACTTTTTCATGTTTAAGTAACAGATATATTCAGTACAAGTGACCGTTTCCCTGAGTAGTAAATTTCATTTGCGTTTCTGTGTGCTTTATGTCGCCTGTCATACATAGCTGTACTTTGAATATTTGAAGATACATAAGATTACTGTTATTCGGGGGCTGAAGAGATGGCTCAGTGGTTAAGAGCATTGCCTGCTCTTCCAAAAGTCCTGAGTTCAATTCCCGGCAACCACATGGTGGCTCACAACCATCTGTAATGAGGTCTGGTGTCCTCTTCTGGCCTGCAGACATACACACAGACAGAATATTGTATACATAATAAATTAATAAATATTTTAAAAAAAAGATTACTGTTATTCTTGTCAACATACCTCTCCTTATCATATCCCAGCCTAGTGCCTTGGGCTGGACCATACAGAAGTGTTTGTTCATAATTTTGAAACAAGTGTAGAGAAAATATGAGTGTTTGAGATATAAAAGAGTTTTGTTCCCAGTATTTTGGAAGTACTACAGAAGAAGGCTTATTGTGCCTCAGGGAGTAGTTACTAAGGAATAGATAGATGATTCCTATGGATGTCTGTTACAGGACTTTACATCATGATTGCTGAAAGGTATTAAATTGTTAAGTCAGAGACTATTATCGGCTTTACATATAGATGTAAAATCTATTTTTAGAATGTGGCTGGGCGGTGGTGGCGCACGTCTTTAATCCCAGCACTTGGGAGGCAGAGGCAGGTGGATCTCTGTGAGTTCGAGGCCAGCCTGATCTACAAGAGCTAGTTCCAGGACAGGAACCAAAAGCTACGGAGAAACCCTGTCTCGAAAAATTCAAAAAAAAAAAAAAAAAATGAGAGAGAATGTGGACATTTAAATCTAAATCTTGAATTTTACTTAAATCACTTGTAGTTTTATCTACCCTATGGAATATTAAGATACTTTTCCCTGTATTGCTTTTTAATGTTTTCAGGTTTCATTGGGAGTGTATTTGAAAATTATATTTATAGGTTATTTGTTTAACATTGTATTTTTGGAATTTTTTGCATCTTAGATATATTCTAAAGCTGACTTATTTAAAATTTTAATTTGATACCCATTTCTATGTGAATAAATGAGAAGTATTAAAATTTTAAGTAATATAGATGTTGAGGAAAAATATTTTCCTAAAGGAAGGAAGGATTCATACTCTTAACCATACGTTGTCCTTTATTTCTACAAAGGCTAAAGAGGCTAAACGACTAAAAGAATTTTTAGAAGACTATGATGATGATAGAGATGATCCGAAGTACTATAGGTAAGCAAGTATAAACTGATGTGAATACGAGGCTAGCAGGTGTGTTTAGGTTTAGAACCAATAATCCCATGTGTCTTTAGAGAGAAGCCTATGATAGAGGGTTGTTTAAAAAAACTGTTTAGATTGTTTGGAAATTTGTCTTCTGTGTTTCAAAAGTTTTCCATCTGCTCCCCACCTACCATCTCCATATTGATACATTACTGTGAAGTTATGAATTGAACCACTTTGTATTTACTGGATGTGTGCAGTCTGTCCTACAGATTGGGATTAAAATCATGTGTGTCATATCCTCTCATTTTGGTTGAACAGTAAACTTCTCATGTTAAGCATTCACTCAGTTGTCTGAGTTACACCCTCATCCCCAAAAGTTCTGATATTATCTTCATACCTTACTTGGAAAATGCAAATTAAGTGTTGGTGATTCACTGTGGAATAGGTACAGCGAAACTGTCTTCCAGCCTGGTGGTGGTGGTGGGGCACACACCTTTATTCCCAACACTCCAGAGGCAGTTTTTTCAAGGCCAGTCTGGTCTATATAATGAATTCCAGGACAGGCTCTGGAGCTACAGAGCTGCCCTGTCCTGATTAACAAAACAAAAACAAAACACAAAAACTTGTCTTCCCCTTGAACATTACCTATTGGCTTTTAAGCACATTAAGAATGATTTTTCAGAAGAAAATGACAATTCGGTGCTTACGTGTTGGTTAGGGTTAGGGCTATGTTACACATTAATGTAGAGAGTACGCTGTCTTGGGAGTTCTTTGTAGAACATTTGAGTCCTAGCATTCAGTTATGTGGTTTCTAATATTGAGAAAGGCACTGTTAAACATTTTGTATTTAGGCAATGATCTTATTATTAAATGAGTCCTTTTAACTTTTTAGGGGGAGTGCTCTTCAGAAACGGTTGCGTGATAGGGAAAAAGAAATGGAAGCTGATGAACGAGATAGGAAGAGAGAGAAGGAAGAGCTTGAAGAAATCAGGCAGCGCTTACTGGCAGAGGGACATCCGGATCCAGATGCAGAGCTCCAGAGGGTGAGATTACAACACTTGAAATTGTTTGGTTTTAAATCACTAGAAATTTTAAAGTCAGCTATGTTACATTTTTGTTTGTAGATAAAGGGAATAAACGATATGATCTTGGAACTTAATGGTGCTGTTATTTAGTAGGTTAGTAGTACTTTAGTGCAGAAGTCGTCAAGCTGAGTTGAATTTACATCTTTCTGTATTTGTGTGTGTTGGGGGACACTTCAGGGGTGATGCACATTTGGGAGCCAAAAGTCAGTCTTGGGTATCATTCCAGAGAAGCGATCTTCCTTGGTTTGTTTGAGACACAGTCTCTCATTGTTACGCTAGCAGGCTGTCTCCACCTTTCCAGTATTGTCATTACAAGCACATGGGCTTGGTTTGGGTGTTGTTGGTACTAGAAGTCAAACTCCCATCCTCATGCTTTCAGAGCAGTCACTGAATCACCAACGGAGATATTTCCCGGGACCTTGAATTCACAAATCTTTGTAAAATGTCAACACATCAGTTAAGTCTCCCATTACTGGTGACTATTTCTTAATAAAATTTGGATAGAAAATTGTCCATACAATTTTTTTTGTTTTGTAATAAAACTATAGTTTATAGTATTTTCTAACTAAAATAGGTTTTCAATTCATAATGTATCATTTAAAAAATATTAGTTATTTTTATTTTATGTTAGTTGGTTTGCCTACATGTAAATACGTCACATTCCTGTCTAGTATACCCTCAAAGGTTAGATTCTCTGAAATTGGAGTGATGATCGGGAGCCACCATGTGGGTTCTGAGAACTGAGCCTGGGTCCTCTTAAGGAACAGCAGATGCTTTTCATCATGAGCTGTTTCTCCATCCCAGTAGTCTATTTTTAAGCAGAACAGACTGTTAGCAGATGTACTGTGCTCAACTTTTGCATCCGAGAGCTATTAGTTTTGAAAATACTTTTAGTTCTTCTATTAAGTAACAATAGGACGTTTCTGTATTTTTACATATTACATACATGTCCTTCCTTGTTCCCTTTTTGTTGTTTACTGAGTCGAATACCCTGTGACTGGAGTTACAGATAGTTGTAGCCAGACACCCAATGCTTTTAACCTCTGAGCTCGCTCTCTCCCCCTAGTACTCAGTTCTTACTTAATATTATGGTTTATCTCACTGGTCAAGTAAAAAAATTATTATTATTATTTTTTTTTTAAATATTTATTTATTTATTATGTATACAATATTCTGTCTGTGTGTATGCCTGCAGGCCAGAAGAGGGCACCAGACCTCATTACATATGGTTGTGAGCCACCATGTGGTTGCTGGGAATTGAACTCAGGACCTTTGGAAGAACAGGCAATGCTCTTAACCTCTGAGCCATCTCACCAGCCCTATTTTTTTGTTTTTTTAAAGATTTATTTGTTTATTGTCTATACAAGGTTTCTCCTGCATGTACACCTCCATGCCAGAAGAGGGTACCAGATCTCATTATAGATGGTTGTGAGCCACTATGTGGTTGTTAGAAATTGAACTCGGAACCTCTGGAAGAGCAGCTAGTGCTCTTAACCTCTGAGCCATCTCTCCAGCATCTCAAGTAAATTTTTTATCAGCTCTTTTATGTAAGATGTGTGAAGCAAATGGAAGAGTTATAGTAGTAGTCGTTTTTAAGGTTAATCAGGTAGTATTTTTTTGGCTGCAGATGGAACAAGAGGCTGAGAGGCGTAGACAGCCTCAAATAAAGCAAGAACCAGAATCAGAGGAGGAAGAAGAAGAAAAGCAAGAAAAAGAAGAAAAACGAGAGGAGCCTATGGAAGAGGAAGAAGAACCAGAGCAAAAGCCTTGTCTTAAACCCACTCTGAGACCCATCAGCTCTGCTCCATCTGTGTCCTCTGCCAGTGGCAATGCAACACCCAACACTCCTGGGGATGAGTCTCCTTGTGGTATTATAATTCCTCATGAAAACTCACCAGATCAACAGCAGCCTGAGGAGCATAGGCCAAAAATAGGACTAAGTCTTAAACTGGGTATGTTTGATTTGCCTTCCTTTTTTTGTCCTTTCCTCCAATGTCCCCACAGCCTTCACTGTAAGGTCAAAGATAATCCATGTAAATATATGGCTCCTTGGTAGATAGATAGCAAAGTATTCAACGATGTTTTTCTAGCTCACGATTGTTTTCATAGTTCTACTAGTGCTCCTATATCTCCAGATGCCTCAAGCTCTGAGAAGAAGTGAAAAGTTAAATTTTCTAGCACTTGTGAGTAGAGAGTTTTTCTTGTTGTTGTTGTTTTTAACAGTTGGGATCTTTCTCTGAGAACTGTGGAAGTATATTTGCATTTTATGAGGGATGGTGGGTTGTCAAATTTAGCATTTGAAAATGTTGTTTTCACTAAGCTAGAGTTTTTAACTATAGGTGCTTCCAATAGTCCTGGCCAGCCTAATTCTGTGAAGAGAAAGAAACTGCCTGTAGATAGTGTCTTTAACAAATTCGAGGATGAAGACAGTGATGATGTGCCTCGAAAAAGGAAACTTGTCCCCTTGGATTATGGTGAAGATGATAAAAATGCGACCAAAGGCACTGTAAACACTGAAGAAAAGCGCAAGCACATTAAAAGTCTCATTGAGAAAATTCCTACAGCCAAACCTGAGCTCTTTGCTTATCCTCTGGATTGGTCTATTGTGGATTCCGTGAGTAGCACATTATATGTCGCTGTGTTTGGGCTAGTTTTCAATGTAACTGACATATATACAATCTTATTAACAAATAAGGTGGAATAATCTTTTTGGCATGGCGAATCTTGTCACTAAGTAGATAACTTGGCAGAGGTTTTTGTTTTTTTTTTTTTTTTTTCTGGTTTTTCGAGACAGGGTTTCTCTGTGGTTTTGGAGCCTGTCCTGGAACTAGCCCTTTGTAGACCAGGCTGGTCTCTAACTCACAGAGATCCGCCTGCCTTTGCCTCTCAAGTGCTGGGATTAAAGGCATGTGCCACCACCGCCCGGCCCAGAGGTTTTTCTATCTCCTTATAAAATCATTTCATTGCTGGGTGATGGGGAGTACATGCCTTTCATCCCAGTATGGTCTATAAAGCAAGTTACAGATCAGCCAAGGCTATGCAGAAAACCTTGTTTCCAAAAACTTTTTAAAAAATTATTATAATAAAATCACCACAAAATACACCACACACATTAAGATGGCCACTCAGGTCAATCAGTGGTGGCCGTGTCTTTAGTCCCAACACTTGGGAGACAGAGGCAGGCCTCTTGAGTTCAAGGCTAGCCTGGTCTACAGAGCAGGTTTCAGGACATCCAGGGCTGCATAGAGAGACCAAAATATTTTGAAAGTGGAAGTTATCCTGAAACTATTGAGCTTTGCCTGGGGTTTTATACTTTCACTGTCAGTTACATTTTTTTATGTACTTATACATCACACATAGAATAATAAAAAACACCATGTAGTTGAAATTTAAAAAAAATTAGCTTTATTTCTCTTCTCTTTGACAATTTCTGTTCTTTTTTCTGCTATTTATCCTTCAGTACCTAATACTGCCTTTTTCTCTGCCATAGCCTTATCCTCCATCCCTCTCACCACCCTCCTACCCCCTGACCCAAATACTACCTTTTAAAACCTTCTTTTTAAATGTTAATAGGGTTCACAACACGCAGTAAGCTAAGTGACTCATAGGGGATTTTTTCTTTCTGAGTTTGGGTGACAACCCTTAATATTTTATGCTTAAGTTCATCTATTTTCCTGCAAATTTAATGATTTTTTTCTTTGTTTTCTTTATTGATTTTAATTGAGCTCTATATATTTTTCTCCACACCCCCCCTTCCAATTCCTCCTTCTTCCCCTTTTCCCTCATGTTCCTAATTTACTCAGGAGATCTTGTATTTTTTTTTGGTCCTAGGTGGATCCAAGTATGTCTCTCATAGGTAGGGTCTTGGTTGTCTAGATTCTCTGGGGTTGTGGAATGTAGGCTGGTTATTCTTTATGTCTAAAAGCCACTTATCAGTAAGTACATATAACTCTCTGGATCTGGGTTACCTCACTCAGTATGTTTTGTTTTGTTTTGTTTTTTTAAATTCCATTTGTCTGAAAATTTCAAGGTTTCATTTTTTTTTAACTGCTGAGTAGTACTCCATTTTGTAAATCTACCACATTTTTCTTATCCATTCTTCAGTTGAGGGGCGTCTAGGTTGTTTCCCAGTTCTGGCTATTATGAAATAATGTTGCTATGAACATAGTTGAGAAAATGTCCTACTGGTGTGATGGAGCATCCTTAGGGTATATGCCCAAAAGTAGTATTGCTGGGTTTTGAGGTTGACAGATTTCTAATTTTCTGAGAAATTGCCATACTGATTTCCAAAGCAGCTGTATAAGTTTGCATTCCCACCAGCAATGGGGAATGTTCCTCTTTACTCCACATCCTTGCCAGGATACGTCATCGTCATTGGTTTTCATCTTGGCCATTCTGGCAGTTGTAAGATGGAATCTCAGAGTTGTTTTGATTTTGATTTGCATTTCTCTGGTGGCTAAGATTGTTAAGCATTTCCTTAAATTTCTTTAGGCTGGTTTTTTTTTTTTTGTTTTTGTTTTTTTTTTTTTTTTGGTTTTTCGAGACAGGGTTTCTCTGTGGCTTTGGCTTTGGAGCCTGTCCTAGAACTAGCTCTGTAGACCAGGCTGGTCTCGAATCTTTAGGCTGTTTTGAGATTTGTTTGTTGAGTTCTCTGTTTAGGTCTGTATCTCCCCCCCCCCCTTTTTATTGGATTATTTGTTCTTTTGATGTCTAGTTTCTTGAGTTCTTTGTATATTTTAGAGTTTGAAGCCAGGGATGGTGATGCCTCCAGAAGTTGTTTTTTGTACAGGATTGTTTTGGCTACCCTGGTTTTTTGTTTTTCCATATGAAGTCGAGTATTGTTCTTTTGAGGTCTGTCAAGAATTTTGATAGGTATTCCATTGAATCTATAGATTGCTTTTGGTTAGATTGCCATTTTTACTATGTTAATCCTACATACCCAAGAACATGGGAGAGCTTTCCATTTTCCAATGTCTTCTTGGATTTCTTTCTTCAAATATTTAAAGTTCTTGTCATACAGGTCTTTCACTTGTTTATTTAGAGTTACCCCTAAGATATTTTGCTATTTTTGTACTTGTGAACTATACAACTTAAGAGTGTTTACACACACAGTAACCTAAATGACTCATAGGAAATTTTTTTTTCTGAATTTGAATGAGAACACTTAATGTTTTATGCCTAAGATTATCCATTTTCCTGCAAATTTCATGGTTTTGTTTTTCTTGATACAGATTTTTTTAACGTGTGCCAGACATTCATTATCCATTAATCTACTGGTTCACTGTAGTAAACAGAGCAGGAAGTTCAGATAGCTCTGTGACAGAGTTCTCTGGCTATAACCTAGGCATAGACTACTGGGTCATGTACTAATTACATTCATTCATTCATTCATTCATTCATTAATTTATTTAATTAATTTTTGAGGCAGTGCCTCACTGTGAACTCAGGTCTTCTAGCCTTTGTCTCTTGTGTCCCAGATTTAACATCTGTGCCCCTACAGTTGACTTATTTTAGTTCTTCAATCTTGCTTTCTTTTGCAGATGCTGATGGAACGAAGAATCCGACCATGGATCAATAAGAAAATCATAGAATACATAGGCGAAGAAGAAGCTACATTGGTTGATTTTGTTTGTTCTAAGGTTCATTTTTTTTCTTCCTCCATCTTCAACATTTATTTTAGACACTTCCTTAAAAAAAAATCCTGCTAAGTACATGATAATTCAGTTTTAATTAAGTGACCTGTTGTTTAAAGACCCATCATTCCACAGCTTTTTTTCTGAGTCAGGGAGGACAGAATTGGTGTCTGTTCTCAATTATATTTTCTCTTTTCTACTGCAAATGCCATGCCACGGTGATTTCGTCTTTTGAGTTTGAATTTTGCAGAGGTAGCCAATAGTTTGTTTCCTCAATTTCTTTGGCAGTCACGGTCTTTTGAATAGTCCTGTCATTAATGGTGTTTAGGTAGTGACTGATTAGAGTTCTTGACACAGTGTATTCTATGGAACTTTGTCTTTTAACTTTGTAGCAGTATACAAGTATACAGGTCTCAAATGGCATCCTTACTATATTTATGCATGAAGAAATTGAACCTTATAGAAAGGTGATGTCTTGGACATTTTATACAATATGTAGCATTTTTCAATTCTATAGGCTTTTTGTTGTTTGTTTGTTTGTTTTGTTTTGTAGAGTAGACAGTTTCCTATAGCCCAGGCTGAGTTTTTCCTTGCCTTCATTTCCTTGGTGCTAGAATTAATGGCATGTACCAGTTACACTCAGCCATCATCCAGCAAGATGTGTTTTATTGTGTGTCCTCAAAGTATAGTGTCATTTAATAAGCTGGTTATTATAGTGGGAGCATCATATTCTTGTAATAGTATAAATGTGTTAATCTTCCACTATCCTCTGCTTAAAAATATTACAGGATCAAGATTTATATAGCCAAGTGTGGCAGATTTCTGTAATCCTAGCAGTTAGGAGGCTAAGGCAAAGGATCACAAGTTTGAGGGTACCCTAGGTTGCATAGCATGAGAGGGGAAAGGCATTTTGTAAGTAATGATTAAACTTTTTTAGTGGTTAGGATTCCGGGTTAAAAAGCTTAACCAGATGATAGTGGCACACACCTTTATCCCTAACACTTAGGAGGCAGAGGCAGAGTGATCTCTGAATATACAGAGCAAGTTCTAGGACAGTCAAGGCTTCACAGAAACCCTTTCTCTTCTAAAAAAATAAAAATAGAAAATAAAAAGCTTTTAGAGCCAGACATGGTAGGGCTTATCTCTAATCCAAGCATTAGGGAGGAGACCGATCTCTGTAAGTTCCGAACCTTCCATAAGTAAACATTGAGACCATGCCTCAAACTAGAGCAACTCCCTCAGGCACAAAAAACTTTGCCTATCGTTTATAGAGGTTTTGTGCAGCTTTGTAACAGTTATTTGTTTCTTTTAGGTTATGGCCCATAGTTCACCTCAGAGCATTTTAGATGATGTTGCCATGGTAAGTTAGAAAAACATTGTTATCTATGTGAACAAACTGCTTTATAAATTTCTTGCTAAAAAATCAAATTCCTAATTGTATTTGATTTTGTGTTATGGTCAGTATTTTCTTTTATTGAGCATTGTGATTTTATAAGTAGAGGGAAGGAAGAGGCTTACAATGTAAATGAGAAAAGTACTACTTGAAATATGAGGGAGGGCCTGTTTAACCCTAACCCAAGCAAATTTGAGTAGAACTGGTAGTTTGAGTGTATTTAGAACTGGTAGGCTAATTGTGGAAGATTTCTTAGAACTAAGCAACTGGGAAAGTGTTTCTGTCAAAGAATAAGATGATAAGAAAGTAGAGCTGGGCTGAAATTGCATTCCTTTAATCCCAGAGTATTAGTCCAAATGATGGCACGTGCCTATCATATACCTTGGGAATTCCTAACAGCATTGAGACGTGTATTAGAGAACAGCAAGGGAGTTAGGCTTCAGCACAATGGCATGTGTTCATACCCCAAACAAACAAACATGCAAGTAATTTGAAAATTGTTTTTTTAGCTAGGCTGTGGTGGTGCACGTCTTTAATCCCAGCAGAGACAGCCAGATCTCTGTAAGTTCAAGGCCAGCCTGGTCTACAGATCAAGTTCCAGGACAACTAGGGGTCTTTGACACACAGAGAAACCCTGTCTCGGGGAAATTTGCATTTAAAAAAAGCTTTTAAGGTGTGTAGGCACATGTAGATAAGATAGTACAAGTGTGCTCATGCAGGGGCACCCACTTTGTAGCCCAGGCATGCGCACAGGTAAAAGAAAGTGCAAAAAGTAATGTCCTCATGTATCATGAATAGCTCAGAAAAAGTGCTTACTGCTTACCCTAAGTCTAATTAAAATGTTGAGTGTAGCAGTGTGCTTTCCTGATCCCAGCATGGAGGGATCCCTCCACGGAGGAGGTGGAGACAGATAGTTGGAGCTTGTCCAACCACCTCTTTTAATTTGTAAGTCCCAGGTTCTAGTGAGAGATCCTGTCCGGGAAAACAAGGTGGACACAGGTTGATTTCTGCCGTCCATGAACTTGCACTTCTTCACACCAAAATACCAGAATATAAGTTGGAGAAATGAATAATTGAAAAGAACACTTAATGCTCTATCATGAGATCCACATTTCTAGTTTGAGCAACTGTGCTGTAAGTCAGGCACACCACCTGTACACTTGTAACTCCAGCAGACATGGAATCTATAAATGTTTCTTACATGTTTAAGATAGATTTTTAGCTCAAGTAATACTTTATTCCCGATTAAAAAAATATTTGGTGTATTTATTTATTTATTTATTTATTTATTTATTTATTTATTTTTTTTTTTGTTTTTCGAGACAGGGTTTCTCTGTAGTTTTGGAGCCTGTCCTGGAACTAGCTCTTGTAGACCAGGCTGGTCTCGAACTCACAAAGATCCGCCTGCCTCTGCCTCCCGAGTGCTGGGATTAAAGGCGTGCGCCACCACCGCCCGGCTGATGTTTTTATTTTTATATTACAAACTTTGATTATATATTTTGTGATTTGTGTTCCAAGATCATTTCTCAAGCTACGGTGAAATAATGACCCACAAATGTGTTTAAAAAAAGTTTAAAGAAACTTGATTTGAGAATTTACTGATCACTGTGTAGCATGTAGCAAGGACTCACCGCAGCTGTTTTAGTTCTATAGTAGTACTACTGGTACGATGCAGCAAAATTTCTTAGATTTTTACAGCTCAGAGAAGTGAGACTTAGTGAGCTTCATATGATTCTGCCAAGTACGCATCTAATAGATGGTAAAGATTTGAACCTAGTTTTGATAGGGATTGGACTCTCAGAATTCTTAGAGGCAGTTTATGGAAGAAACCAGGCAATAAGAAGTTGCTTTCCACTCAAGCAGTGATATCCTGGAATTTCATCATAGACAATGTCTTTAAGGAAGTTAGGTCTTTCATTGCTTTTAACAGCAGGCCTGAGGGCCAGAGCCTTATGTCTGTAGGTTAAAGGCAGTAGTAGTATTGGGAACATTATGTAGTAATTAAATCCTAGGTAGATAGTAAAATAACCTAGATTATTTAACAGAAAAAGATAGTGTTGTGTATCCTGTGGCATCGGTGTTCTCTTAATTCTGTTTACTGCATTCTAGAGACTAGTAAATTCTCATGTAGTGCTTAATTCGGTGTCACATAATAACCATTTGTTAAATGTTAAGTACGATGATGAGTCTGACTTGGGATAAATAATATTATACTATTAAGATAGATAGATGTGGGGGCTGGAGAGATGGCTCAGTGGTTAAGAGCTTTGCCTGCTCTTCCAAAGGTCCTGAGTTCAATTCCCAGCAACCACATGGTGGCTCACATCCATCTATAATGAGGTCTGGTGTCCTCTTCGGACCTTCAGGCATACACACAGAAAGAATATTGTATACATAATATAAACAAATAAATATAAAAAAAAAGATAGATAGATAGATGTATATTTAACTCGTTCATAAATTACATTTTATGGTAAGGTTTTGCTTTACTATGTGGTTTGGCCAGTCATATATAAATGTAATGTCTATAAAATTAGCATCAAAATAAAAGGCAAAATATTATTGGAGGCAAAAATGGTGATAAATCTGTAATTCCAGCACTCAAAAAGGGGGACGGTTATTCTTGTTTTCATTGAAGTTTAGGGCTAGCCTGGGTTGTGTCTCAAAATCAAACCAGTAAACAAAAGTACAATGGGATAATTATTAGTAAGTCATGGAATTTGGCTAAATTACTAACATTTTTTTTGGGTAACTTAAATATTCTGTTTAAAATCTTTTTCATCCTGGATAATTTTTCTTTTTGATTTATTTGAGAAAGGGTTTCTCTGTAACTTTTTGGAGCCTGTCCTGGAATTCACTCTGTCAACCAGGCTGGCCTCAAACTCTCAGAGATTGCCTCTGCCTCCTAAGTGCTGGAATTAAAAGTATGCTCCAACACTGTCTGGCTGGATAATTTTTCTTTAGGTCGTTGTGTTGATTGTGTTGTGGGTAAGAGTTTTGCATGTTACTGTTGACTTGTCATGCCACTAATTATCTTTGCATCTTTTGTCTTCTAGGTATTAGACGAAGAAGCAGAAGTTTTTATAGTCAAAATGTGGAGATTATTGATATATGAAACAGAAGCCAAGAAAATTGGTCTTGTGAAGTAAAACTTTTTGCATTCAGAGTTACATTTCAGATTTCTTCTTTCACACCCTTCAAAGAACTTTGAATTTTCTGTGTCTTCAAAGACATTTGTGAGATCTGTAATTTTTTTAATGTAGAAAATGTGAATTCTTTTGTCCTCTAATTTGTTGATACCATGTGTACGTGCTTGGTTGTAAAGTCCTGAATCCCTGGTTCTCTTTTTACTCACCAGGTACAAATTGCTGGTGTATTTTATAAGCTGCAGCTACTGTACACAGCCTATCTCATGTAATCTTGTTCTGCTGATTCGTCCCTTGTAAATATTGAAATGACTTCCCAATTCTTTTGCAGGATTCCACCTAATATTAAAACTGTACTGTATAGGCACCAACATGAATAATTTGAATACTAGTCAGACTCATTACCATGTCACCCCACTCCCTTGATCAGAAATGGCAAGACCTCGTGAAGGCATGGAGTTTAAAATTAGAGTGCAAACCTAGCAGACAGCCATTCCTAATGTATCTCTGTATTAATGTGTTTATGTCAGTGTATGCATAAAAGTCTTTTTAAATTTTCTTTGGGTTCCCTTAAACATTTTGTAATTCATCAATAGACTCATAAAGGAAAAGTGATAATTGTGCCAACCCAAGTAACTAGTATAATTACGGTGTGAGTTTCCCAGAGTGTGATATTTGCAGCGATCAACAGTCTGCTAAACCAGATTTGTTTCTCTGTGAATAGGATGGTATATCATAGTCTTATTTCTTCTCCAATTTGAAGGCTCAGGATTGAAGCAGATTCTAAAGTTCTGGAGCAGTTTACTCAATACATTTCAGCTTACTTGTCTTCATTTAATTTTGGATGTATTCCTTTTAATAAAATAAAACAAATTCCAAAGGGAGGGGAAGAGCCCATCTTACTGAATACAAGTGACCAGCAGGCACCGCATCGGAGAGCTTACTATGCTCACCATGAAAGAAAGGGCCTGGCTTCTGTCCCTAGCACCAGTAAATAAGTAAATAAGGTAAGTTTACAAAATTTTGACAAAACACAATAGTAATTCACCATGGTATTTAACTGTTTATGTCTTTCTTCCAAAGAAACATCATTCATGGCAGTTTCCTATCTATAAATTTTTATTACTTGTCATCAAACTTTTAATATATTGATGACATGTTGAGAGAAATCCTTAGAATTTAATAGTAATTCAGAAGAACAGCAGGGGACAAAATTTATTTGAAAAGTACCAAGTTCTGAACAGTTATTAACAAATAAGGTGCAGCTGTTGCCATTTTTCTTTATTAAAAGGTAAAGATTGAATTGTTAGGGTAATGGAACTGTGAGCTTGAGTTACTAAGTTTTTATTTTAATTATTTTTTCTTTTAAACATCTTGAGGACATCCAAAACACTGTTCTTAATGTTGAACCTTGACATGGCTTCATTTTGTAAATATTTCAGTTATTAAAAATGTATATATTTGATCTTGGAAATGCTTTCTTTGAGTCTTATAAATAAATGACATTATGTTTTAATTGTGTAGTGCATATACTAGAAAACAACCCATAACTAAATTTTTGAATGAGTTTTTATGGTATCAGAAGATCAAAGAGACCTTGTTTACCTTATTTTGGATGAGGCTGTCATCCATGGATGTCTCCACATAGTGTTGTTTTCTAAAGGAAAGTTGCAGAAAAATGCCCCTTCCAGTTAGAAATTTATTTATTAGCCATTTTTCAGATTTATCCCTCCACTAGCTCAATACCCTCTTTAAGTCGTTTATTTTGTTTGTCTTCTAAACACATTGAACATTTGCTTTGACCTCATGCTAGTTTTGTTTTTTAAGCTAATAATACCATGAAGTTTTATTCAAGTAGATTGACTTTACCTTGCTAGTGGCTCAGATTCCTGCAAAAACTAGAGATGTTTACCGGAAGCTTTTAGGAGTATATACCTTATACTGCATAGCATTTCCCTGAAAAATCATAGAACTTTTCAGGAGAGCTGGGATGGTCATGTGGGTGGCAGAAAAGATGGTTAAATTAAGCTTATACTTTAAACCAGGTTTTGCCATTAAAGCTTTTTAGTTTTTATGATAGATTTGTACATTCATTTTAGTTTTGTTTTTTTTTTTTTTTTTTTTTTTTTTTGGTTTTTTCGAGACAGGGTTTCTCTGTGGCTTTGGAGCCTGTCCTGGAACTAGCTCTGTAGACCAGGCTGGTCTCGAACTCACAGAGATCCGCCTGCCTCTGCCTCCCGAGTGCTGGGATTAAAGGCGTGCGCCACCACCGCCCGGCTCATTTTAGGTTTTATATTGGTTGGTATTGCTCATTTAAGTTATAAAACACACGAAGTCTTTTTTTTGTTTGTTTGTTTGTTTTTCAAGACAGGGTTTCTCTGTGGTTTTAGAGCCTGTCCTGGAACTAGCTCTTGTAGACCAGGCTGGTCTCGAACTCACAGAGATCCGCCTGCCTCTGCCTCCCAAGTGCTGGGATTAAAGGCGTGCGCCACCACCGCCCGGCCACACGAAGTCTTTTTTAAAATATTTATTATGTATACAATATCCTGTCTGTGTATATGCCTACAGGCCAGAAGAGGGCACCAGACATCATTACAAATGGTTGTGAGCCACCATGTGGTTGCTGGGGGATTGAACTCAGGACCTCTGGAATAGCAGGCAATGCTCTTAACCACTGAGCCATCTCTCCAGCCCAACACATGAAGTCTTAAAACTAAAATGCTTTTCCCTCATTTGACCACAGAATAAAATTTAAGTATATTTTGAAAAAGAGTAGTTAAAATGTTTGATACATTTTTTTCTCACTTTTGAGTGGGTCTTTTTATTTGTCTTGTTAAAATGCCTATGTGCTTTAGTAGGGTGGATAATACCTTAAAAAGATGCCTTTCCCCCCCACCCACCCCCCACGACAGAGTTTCTTTGAGTAACAGCCCTCGCTGTTCTGGAACTGTCTCTGTAGACCAAGCTGGTCTCAAACTGCAGAAATCTGTCTGTCTCTTCCCTGAGTGCTGGGATTAAAGGTGTGTTTCACCACTATGGGCAATACCTAACATTTATAATTACCAGATGATATTAGTACCAACTGATCCATGAGTTACATTAAGTTGAATAAGATTTTTCAGATGCCTGCATATCATTTTATCTTGACAAACTATACAGTGGCAACATTTTTTTTGTTGTTGTTCAAAATAGATTTTAAAGAAAATGGCCATTTTATTTTATTGAGACTGGACAATTTTCCAATCCAATTCAGGCTGTCTTTTTTTTTTTTTTTTCCTCGAGACAGGGTTTCTCTGTAGCTTTGGTGCCTGTCCTGGAACTAGCTCTTGTAGACCAGGCTGGCCTCGAACTCCCAGAGATCCGCCTGCCTCTGCCTCCCGAGTGCTGGGATTAAAAGTGTGCGCCACCACTGTCCGGCTCAGGCTGTCTTTGAGTTTCCCAGGCTTCCATTGCAATCCAAAGGGCTAGGCTACAAGTGTGCAAATATGGTGATGCTTGAGAACAGTAGTTAGCTATATACAATATGTTCTATTTGTGAACATTAACCCTCCAGAATAGTGGCCTAGGTCAGTGTCCCCACCAGACCCTGAGGATGTTCTATTAAAAGTTTGATATTTGAGCTTTATAATTTTTTTCCCCTATAAACTATGTAATAGCAAATGTTGGTGTTTTCTTCACAGTAAAGTTTCAGATAATCTAACCGTAATACCTGTAAGATACAGAAAAATCAGTTTTGCCTGGCGGTGGTGGAGCACATCTTTAATCCTAGCAGATCTCTGTGAGTTCAAGGTCAGCCTTGTCTACAACAGCTAGTTCCATAGCTATAGTGAAACCCGGTCCTGAGAAAACAAAATAAATAAGTAAATAAAATAAAGATAAGAAAAATAAGTCTTCTCCAAAACCACATAGAAACCCTGTCTCAAAAAACAAAAAAAAAAAACAAAAAAAAAAACAAACCAAAAAGAAAAAGAAGAAAAATAAGTCTTGAGTCCAAACAAGTATTGTGTGTGTGTACCTCTACCATGAAGAAAATAAATTAGCAAATACATATAAATAGGCCTCCAATGTTTGTGAGACTTGTTTTCATCAAACTTTTGGTATCAATATCTGTGATTTCAGAATGGCTATGGATTTTTCTGGTTATAGTTCAGCTTTTTATTTACCACATACAATTTTAATATCTTTATATTTCAGAATGTGCCTTTTTTTTTTCAAATTTTTGTGCTTTTATTTTTGAGACAGGTTCTCACTCACCTTGCCTAGCCTGGAGCTCACTATAGATGTCTGGCCCTACTTAAGTTGTTTTTAATTTGATTTTTGAGACAGTATTTCTCTGGGTTGCCGTGGAACGCACTTTCTCTGTAGACTAGACTAGCCTTGAACCCTGGTGCTGGGATTGAAGGCACGCATCACTGCCTAGCTCCCTCTTTTGAGTCTGTTCAGTTGGTTGGTTTTTGATCTTAAGTTTTAGTTTTCGAGACAGGATTTCTCTGTATAGCCTGACTGATAAGGCTTGCCCTAGCGATTTGCTTGCCTCTGTTTCTGCCTTCCAAATGCTGGGATTAAAGTCATGCACCACTGTCTAAGTGTGTCTTTTTTTTTTTTTTTTTTTGGTTTTTCGAGACAGGGTTTCTCTGTGGCTATGGAACTAGCTCTTGTAGACCAGGCTGGTCTCGAACTCACAGAGATCCGCCTACCTCTGCCTCCCAAGTGCTGGGATTAAAGGCGTGCGCCACCACCGCCCGGCTCTAAGTGTGTCTTGAAGCAACCAAATTAGGAATAGTTGTAAATATCCATAGAAAAAAATAATTATAAAAACGAGTGAAAAAATGCTACGTACTTACTAGTTGGATCGACGACCTTTATATTCTCATGAGTTAAATTGTGTAGTAGCCAAACTTTTTGTAAAGCAGAGTTTATGTTGATCATGGTGACCTTAAACTCACAGATCCTCTTGCCTCTGCTGGGATTAAAGGCCTACATCACCACACACACAAACCTACTCCATTTTAAGTGTGTACTTTTTGTTTTCCGAGACAGGATTTCTCTGTGTAACAGCTGTCTTCAAACTCTGTAGACCAGGCTGACCTTGAACTTCTCTGTTTCTTGAGTGCTGGGATTAAACAGGCCCCACCACTGCCTGACTTTAAGTGTGTACTTTTTAATTGGGATTGATTTTTATTGAAGTCCCTCTTCTGCATCCTCTTCTCTGTCTCTCCCTGTTGTTATCTAGATTTGGCCTAGGCCCTTTTGTGTAATCCATTTTGTCCTCAATTTACCAAGAAACGAAGTCAAACAATATTCCATTCCTGTTTGCTAACATAAGGAAAACTGTGAGTCCAACAGCTGAGGGTTCCGTTTCCACCTTTAGTATTCTAGTGTTGATAGATGCATTCAGTTACAGAGATTGAAGTAATTAGTGAGAAAACATACTAAACTTTCTTTCGGATGAGTTTATTTCTAGGCAAGAATCTAAAGTATGGGCAAACTTTTGATTGAAAGGCAATTCAATATTTCTATAGGAACTATGGTAGTGTTAATGTATGTGAGCAAAAGCAAATAATGATCATATGCAGCTGTTAATTGTGTATCTTGGACTCATTGGTAATATACCTGGCCTTCTCATTGACGAGGCCCTGATTAAGTAGCACTTTCAGGTTCAGGCTTCTCTCTTCACTAGGTAGTCACTATTGGATTTTCTCACCGCATTTTGTTGTTCATAACACTGTCCTGTTGCCACGTTCTGAATACTGGGGTAAAGAAATGCCCTATTGCAGAGACTGAGTATTCTTGGTGCTGATAATTCTTAGGTTAGCTTTCAGTGTTTCTAGACTCAATGTTACGGTTCACTGAAAAATATTGAATGATTTCTTGCAGCAAATAACCCTCAACCCTATCAAAGACTTGTTAGAAAAAGTATTGGACATTGTTTCTTGAATTTCTAGTTCTCTAGTTCATGAATGTAGCAAACTTTAAGTCCTGCCTGTTGTAATAACTCCGTGTGAGTTACCTAGAAGACCTTTTTTCTGGCCATCCCTACAGTTTCTTGAGCCTTGTTCAAGTAATTTTCTTTCTTGGTAATAATTTTGTTAAGACAGGCTCACCTTGAAGTCTTCAATACTGCATCAGTTCCCAAGGCATGTTCCACACAAACCAGGTCATTTCATTTTCTTCTCTTAGTTTCAAGAACAAAACACAAAAGAATTAACTTAGGTTCCATCTCCTTTTCATTAGTAATTCTAAGAAATTATTTACTATGTACCTTCCAGATGTCTCATTCATCCTGTTGGAAGTGTGTGTAATTCTCAGTATTTCCACTGATGCCTTGTGGCAGCATGATTGGGATATGATAGCTTATCTTGCCTCTCTAAACATTTGCAGTCCACCTGGTATTCACAGGTGTCAATGTTTAATCACCTTTGTGCTCCCCTAATGTCTGTCTTCGCACCATCTCTTGGGTAATGAATCATGGGTGTTCATATTCCTAGAAAGAGGAATATAGAAAACAGGAAAAGAATCTGTAGTCCAGTTTGTGTGTCTTCTCCGCCTGCCGCTGGCACCTTTTCCCCAACCCCCAGACAAGGTTTCTCTTTTCTGTGTAGACCTGGTTTCTCAAACTCAACTGCCTCTGCCCTCCTGGGATTGACAGTGTGTACCACCACACTGGGCTTTACACATAACTCATGCGAGTTTTATAACATGGATGAACTATAATTTTTTCTTTATTTTTATATACCAATTCTCCATGAACAAAATGTTATGTTGAGGTTGGCTCTACCAAAGGTTGCAGTTAGGATAATGAACGCATTTTAGCCTGTCTTTGTTTAGCGCTTGTATTGTGCTTGCTGTGTGGTCTTCACTATTTTCTGTATTCCTCCCATATAAATGTACTTTATTGGGGGAAAGACTAAGGGTAAGAAATTTATGGTATGAAGTGTGTATGGTATGTCTCCTCCCAGCTGCCATTCTGCTGGTGTGAAAGATAAATATGAAAATTTTACGCATGAAAATATTGAATGAATTCTGTATTGAAGCAGGGTTGAGAGTGTTGGGAGAAAATGGAGATGGTTGCTCTGGTATTAGAACGAGGCATCTGGGAAATAAAATAATTAGACCCTGTGTAGCCCAGTTTACCCTGTGATTTTTTTTTTAAATATTTATTTATTATGTATATAATATTCTGTCTGTGTGCGTGTCTGCAGGCCAGAAGAGGGCACCAGACCTCTTTACAGATGGTTGTGAGCCACCATGTGGTTGCCGGGAATTGAACTCAGGACCTTTGGAAGAGCAGGCAATGCTCTTAACCACTGAGCCATCTCTCCAGCCCCTACCCTGTGATTTGTTAAAAAGCCAGTTTGACCTCAGCTTACTGACCTACCCTCAACTCCTGAGTTGGATGACAAACATAACTTAACAATCGTCTTTACAATTACATAAAATCTTACGGATGCAAAATCAAAGTAGGAAACATTTTCTGCTCTCCAGATGCTTGCATCTTGGAAGACCTTTTCAGAGTTGGAGCCTAGAATGTTAGGGTAGTTTCTCAGATTCCTTTTACCCACCAATCGCTTTAGTTTATTGAGAGCACGAACAATTAATTATATCCATTTTGAGCAACTGTACAAATAAATGTGAAGAAATGGGAAGTGTTCGGTTTTAAATGTTATCACAAAACGGAGGATGATGTGCAAACGCATACGGTGTATACAGAAGAGGTTTTTTTTTGGGGGGGGGATTTTCGAGACTGGGATTCTCTAGTTTTTGGTGCCTGTCCTGGAACTAGCTCTTGTAGCAGGTTGTCCTGGAACTCACAGATATCCGAGTGCTGGGATTAAAGGCCCGGGCCACCACCGCCAGGCCCAAAATAGGTTTTCAAGGCCGTATTTGTGTACAGGGTGTTTGATACCGCAAGGAACACATGAATCTCAGAATCCAACCAAAAAACAAGGGGAAAATGTCTTCGCTTTTAGCATGGAAGAACACTAGATCAGTCTTAAGCACTACAGCTGCCTCAGATCGCCCAGCATCTTACTTAGACCCACAGCATCCTAGCTTCAAATGAGCCAAGACAGCTGCAGCCCCAGCCCTCATAGTCTGCGCGCGCCACCGGAAGTCCCGTTCACTGTCGGTGCTTAGAGCCAACGTCGTGGAGGCCGGAAATGACGACCCTGACGAGGCCTTTAGGGCGGGGCCTAGGACGACCTGCTCTGCGGGCCGAGAGTTCTCGTCGGAAACAAAACAGCGGCAGCAGAGACCGAAACCTCCGGTGCGAGCCGGCCGCCTGGGCGCGGAGAGAGAAGGTGAGTTTCCGGGTTATGCCGGACGGACGGTATCTGTCAGCTGCGATCGCTCGTTCTTGCCGAGGGCCGGGGCCTGAGCCTCTGTGGGCCGCGCAGCGGGCGTCCTCGAGGATGAGGGGCGGGGTTCGGCCGGGCGGAGACCGAGGAACCCCGCATGGGAAACGAGGTCGGCCGGTTTGTCGGGGCCCGGCCAGGCTAAGAGTGACCCCTTCCGAGCGTTGGTCCGGAAGTGCTGGCTTTCCCGGGCGTCCCGGAGCAGGTGGCTGCCGTCGGGGGTGGCCGGCTGTACGGGAGTGGAGCAGGAGATAGAGGAAGCGCCCTAGGCTGGGTCGGCTTGAGCAACTGGTGAGACTCCCCGTCTCGTGTCTCCAGTGTATCCTAGTCCAGAAGTGAGTGGCATTCAGGGCTAACTTCTTAGTGTCTCCATTGCCAGGGAGAGAGTCGTATTGCCGGCGCTTGTTCCTTCATCAGAGCTGTTAAGGTGCATGTGCATGCCCGACTCTTGTAGGCGTCTTTAGTGCTTCCTTTTCTTCCTTTTCACGTTTTCAGATGTGACACTGCGGTGGACAGAGGTTGCTACAGGCACATCTGTCTGGTAGTGAGACTGGAGTGCATAAGAGAATTTAGGTGACTTTTATGTAATTAGGAGAGATGAGAGTTACAGTAACGGGAATGTATACGGGAGAAACGTTAGCAGGACAAGCGATCGGCTCAGCCAAAGTTTGAGATTGAGTTCAAGAATGAGAGAGAAATGAGGAAGTTAGGAAGTGGTTTGAAAATACCGCTTTTGAAGTGTCAGCGGGTGACGATGGCCTGAGGTTAGAACTGTAGGTATGGGTCACTTAGGTAGATTTGCTGCTTGATGTTTGAGTAGCTAACTGGGTGACAGGAACTCACAAAGAGCCAGGTGGAAGGAGGGTAAGGAGGCAGCTGAGGATGAGTGTAGAGCCACAATAGTGCAGTGTCACAGAAGCCAGAAGGCAGGGAGGCTTGAGGTTGAGAAAGCTTTGTCAGCGACTTGGAATGAAAGGCCTGGTGTTGTAGAAGTATCTGAAAATCGGAGTAGCATTGTGCCGTTGAAAGAGGAAGGTGAACCATAGATAGTAGTTTCAAGTGTGCCAACAGACATGTTTGTAAAGGTTACAGGAAACAGGTGAAATTCGTTTTAATGATTTGATAACCAGTATAGCTAGCAGTTTTATTTTAGCATGTAATCATTGTAAAGATGAACTTGTCTTCTCTGCTAGATCTTAACTGAAAATAAAAAACCAATATCTGATTTCTAAAGTATCCCAGGCACATGTCACAATGTTTTGTTGTGTAAAAGAAACCGAGTTCCTCTTTGATGCTGGAAGAATTCTTGTTTGGTTTTCATAATGCCTTGCCCAGTTCCTGGTTTAAGTTGAGTAAAAGCAGAATTTAGGCAATGATAAATATCAGAAGCTTACAAGCTAATTAGATGTAAATAATCATTTTTAATGAAATATTAGTTGTATTCTATCCATTTCCACAGAAGGTTGAGACAGTGACTCACAATAATCATAACTTCATTACAGAGTTATTAAAATTTAAAAGAATAGAAAATAAGAATATTAAAATAACATTGGGGGAAAGAGTGTTTCTAGTTGCCAGGTATGATGGCGTGCGTTTGGAGTCCCAGTTAGTTGGAAGGCTGAGCAAGAAAATCAAGGCCAGCCTTGATGAGAGAGAGACAGTGAGTGAATGAGATGAGATTGGTCCTATGTGATCTGAACTTAATTAGAGTCTGTAGTCTATTTATAGGCTGTGTAGGTAGATAGAACATATAGTCCAGTGTGTGTGAGAAAACTGTGTAGACTCATTGTGTGGGTGTGTGTATGTGTGCACACGTGTACTTTATATGCAAAGCTACAGAGTCTTTGTCTATATATGTGGGTGCATGCACCCATGCTTGCAAATGCAGAGGCCAGAGAAGGACATTGGATGTTTTTCTCTATTACTTAGCACCGTATTTTTTTTAAAAAAACCATTATATTTTATTATGTTTTTGTATGCAGGGTTGGGGGATGGTGGTGGTGGTGATGGTGGTGGCATGGTGTATGTGCAGAAGTTTGAAATGAGTTCTTCCATCTTTAAGTTATTTTTTTTTAAATATTTATTTATTATGCATACAATATTCTGTCTGTGTGTATGTCTGCAGGCCAGAAGAGGGCACCAGACCTCATTACAGATGGTTGTGAGCCACCATGTGGTTGCCGGGAATTGAACTCAGGACCTTTGGAAGAGCAGGCAATGCTCTTAACCACTGAGCCATCTCTCCAGCCCCATCTTTAAGTTATTACTGGGGATTGAACACAAGTCTCTAGGCTTGTGGGGCAAGTACCTTTACTTCCTGCGCCATCTCCATAGCCCCCCCCCTTTTTAAACTTAATTGTTTTGTTTTGTTTTTTTGAACAAGGGTCATTCTATATAGCTCTGGGTATCCTGGAACTCACTATCTAGACCAGGCTGGCCTCAAGCTTACAAGTTCCAGATCTGCTGGAACTAAAGGAATGATTCCCCACATCCAGCTTTAGTTTTTGAAAACTTAATATGTGTGTGTATCCATAATGGGGATCCTAGTGCTGTGATACAAAGGAGTCATTCTTGTTTACATTATGTGGGTTCTGAGCATGGAATTAAGGTATTCAGATATATGCAGCAAGTGCTCATCAGCCCTGTACCTTATTTTGTAAGCCAGGGTTTCTTTACTGCACCTGAAGGTATTTCAGCTAAAGGGCTGGCCATCAATCTCCTGGGATCCTCGTCTCTACCCCCAGTGCTGGGATTACAGGCACAATAGCTTTGCCTGGCTTCTCTGTGGTGCTAGGAATTTGAGCCCCAGTCCTCTTATTTTCACAGTAAGTGCTTTTACCCACTGAGCCATCTGCCCAGATTCTATAACTGTCTTATACACTTTGAGACTGTTGGTTTGTTTCACTGTAGACCTAGATTTGACTTCTGTGATTCCAAGGCTCTTGGAAGTACTATCAAGCATATATTTGTATCACATTGCCTTTACAAAATCCAGAAAACATCTATATTCTAATACGTTTAATCCTAAAGGTTTGACTAAGAAATCCTCAGCTGATTTTAGCTCATCTTCATTGCATCTTCTGAGCCAGCCAACATTACCACTTTTGAAACAAGCTGCAGCAGGAAGTGTCCATAGCAGCCCTCCTTCAGAGCTAACAGCCTAGAGCACATAGATCTCACTCAAGGCTCTGCTTCAAGGTGGAAGTGTGGGGAAGCTTTTTTGATTTGAGCATCTTCTTATGGGGCCTAGGTGGGGAGGGCAAGGAGTACCAATCCATGCTAGTGTCTCAAGGCAATGTTGAATGTATAAAAGAGCAGGGCCAACTGCACAAGCGTAGCTCACATATCTGCCAGTGTCAATCAACTAAGATCATATTGACAAAGGCACATAGGATTTCACCTAGAGGCTTAGAAGGTAGATAATGAACTTCACCCATCATGAGGCCAAAGAGACATTGGTTCCAGGACCACTGGATTCCAAAATTTAAGGATGCTCCAGTTCAGTCCTTATATAAAATGGTATAGTGTTTGGGGCGAGAATGTAGTCATGTACAGAGACCTACACTGGATCCCTAGAACTGAAGAAAAAAATCTGAACAAAAATATATTTATTACTTATAATCTATACACATAAATCCTCTTGTATACTTTAAATCATTTCCCCATTAGAATATCTAATAACACAAATAATTGTTAAACTGTGTTGGTTAAGGAAGAGCAAAGAAAACTACATGCTACATATTTTCAGTCTTTAGTTGGTTGAATCCAAGAATCCTGAACCAGAAGACATGAAGGCTAACCATTCTTCTCTTGGGGATACTGGGGGAAGAGAGAATATTTACTGAATAATAATTTTATCTACCACAGATGGTTCACAGAGGTGGAGTGGGATGGGAAGGGGGAAAAACACACACTCAACAGGATGCATCACTACCCTTGCTCTTTTTAGTTCTGTCACTTTCAGATCTCTTGGATGGTGGGGGAAATGATTTGCTCTCTGTACCTTAAAAATTAAGAGTCTGTCTTGGCTATTCCTAAATGAAGGGATTTTTATTTCAGTTATAGAATACAGTTTAGGGTTTGGTTACATTTATTATAGAGTGTGAGCCTTCAGAAGCTCAAGTAGAACCAGGTTTGATAGGAAGCACTTGTAATCCTAGCACATGGGAGTTGGAAGCAAGAGGACCTCAAGGTCAAGCATTTTGAGCAAGACCCTCTTTAAATAAATATGTAAATGACAGGGTATGCCTTAATCCCAGCACCCAGGAGTTTGAGGTCAGCCTGATCCACATAGCTGAGTATAGGCCAGGTGGCAGGCTACATAGTGAAACCCTGTCCCAGACAAGCAACCAACCAAGGGGAGAGCCAAGGTATGGCTCAGTGGTGGAACACTTATTTGCTTCCCACCAACCAAAATAAACAAATCAAAACTGGAGTCAGCATTTGGGCTGCCTATCAAGGAGCAGCTGTCAAAATGACAAGTAGAAGATATTGTGGGGAAAGTGTGTATGGGGGGAGGGGGAACAGCCAAAGTGCCCATTTGTGCAGCCTGTTGGTCAGTTGTGAGACTCTGGCCCCAACTTTTGTGAGAAAGCTTTAATTTTTTTTTAACAGCCAGCCTTGGGCTCATGGGACGTCCATCAGTCTCAAAAAGGAGGTAGATATGTGGTAATAACAACAAAAAGATTGCTCTTGATAATTCTTGTCCCCTTGGGATCAGATATCACTTTATGAGGTTAAAAAGGCCACCTTACCTTGAATATGCCATCCACCTCAAATATTCATCATAAAGTCTTTAAAATCTGTAGCTCAGAACCCACTCACGTTCTGCTCCTTGTGCATTTTCTTGTAGCCCACTTGGGTCTCTCTTTAGAGTATATACATTGATAATTAAGCTTTTGCTTAGATTATGTGTGTGTGTGTAGACTGAACCCTCCCTCCCCAATTAAGAAATAAGACCCTCACTTTAGGCCATGGCAAGATGTATGCGGATACTGCACCTTTGTTTCCCGGCCACCCAGACCTAAATAATCACACAGAAACTATATTAATTACAACACTCTTTGGCCTGTGGCTCAGGTGTATTTTTTTGCTAGCTCTTACATCTTAAATTAACCCATTTCTATTAATCTTTGTATCATCACGAGGCTGTGACTAGAACAGTAACGTTCCAGCATTTTTCTCCTTGGGCAGCTATATGGCATTTCCCTGACTCCTGAACTTCTGATTCTCCTGCCTGCATTCTTCTAAGTATTGGAATTAGAAATGTTCAAACCCATATCTGGCTTATGTGTATGGAGACTGAACCCAGGAATTGGTTTGTGCTAGGCAAGTACTCTAGGAACACACTACCTCTCTAGCCCTGTGGCTGCTTCCTTGAGTGGGATTTTCTCTTAGGAACCTATTCTGAAACTTGAAACATTGCTCCTGAGATGTGTTTGAAGTTTTAGTTTATACAAGTTTCTAGTTGGATAGACTTTATTTTTTTCCTCATGTGGTATGTGGATGTATGCATATTTTGTTGTATGCCCAAGACTGATTTCTGGACCTTTTCTAGATCACTTTCCACCTTATTCTCTGAGACATAGTCTTGATCAAACCCAGAGCTCACTGATATAGCTAGTTTGGCTAGGGAGCTTGCTTTGGGAATGTCCAGTCTTTGCCTCCTGTGTGCTGGGATTAGAGCTGAGCTGCCAGACCCACCCACCCAGTACTGAAGTGGGTCCTGCCATCCCTCAGCAAGCACTCTCACCCTGAACCATCTCCCCATACCCTGCATAGACATTTCTGCGGAACATGTCTGAGCTCCGAGTTTATTCATAGTTCTAGGACTCTTTTCCCCTTTGTATATCTGCCTTGTTTTCCCTAGTACTAGGGATGCCGCAGGGTCTGCACATACTAGGAAGCAGATCTGCGTCCCACTTAGTGTCTTTATCTAATAGAAATTGTAGTTGCTTGTCAGAACAATGATCGCATTTTCCTTTGTCTGACTGCCTGAGTTGTGCTAGGAACAAGCCCAAAGCAGAGGGTAAAGTATTTGCTAGATCAGAATTGATGTGAAGGTCTAGTAAAGAAAATACACTGTGCAAATCCACAGAGAAACCCTGTCTCGAAAAACCAAAAAAAAAAAAAAGAAAGAAAGAAAGAAAGAAAGAAAGAAAGAAAATACACTGTGGCCAGAACTATGGGGGGACGGTCCATGAACGGGAACGGGATCTTTTTATAGTAGTCAAAAGACTGATTACCTGGCCTTACCTCCTGAGCCATTCGTATGGGATCCACTTTGAGTACTTCTGTACTCAAAATTTATTCGAAAATGTACTAAAAAGTCCTTGCAGGCTGGCCGTGTCAGGTAAGGCACTCTGATAATTAGGTCAGCAGCACAGGCTCCATACGTAGGATCTGATTGGTAGTGAGGGGTTTTGCTCTTTTACTTTTGGCCCTTTGATTTCGGCGCTTTGACCCCACAGTGTTTGATAGAAAGGAAGTAGATGGCAGTGAAGAGCTTCAGTGTGTCTGCTCTCAGCAGTGTCCAGAGTGGAAAGCACCAAGATCGACATCCCTTCTCCTCCCTTGCAGTGCAGGTCCCTTCCCAGCTACTGGCTTTTGGTGTTCACATCTCTCAGCCGAGAAGGTTATCAGATTTGCAAGTACCTTCTGCCATGCTGCCTGAACCTTGGGGTCATTGACCTTTTCCATCACTCTATTCAGCTGTTCTGGATCAAAATCAACTCGGTTTTGGCCTACCCCTTTCTTTGTAGCAGCAGTGTGTGTCTGCTCCCCTGCTGTGACATGGCCTGCTTCTGCTTCTGGGCTCCTTCTGAAGACAGTTCTATCAGGGATGCTCTTCTTATGCCCTGTGATCTTCAGAGCTTCGGGGGAGGCCTGTGATTTCTCTAGGTGACCAGAAGAGCCCTGGGCTCTGGATTGGTGGTGTTACTCATTTGCTCCTTAACCCTGCACAGGCAGATCCCTTTGCCATAGACTGAGGTGCTTGTTGTGTGGAACATGTAAATACAGAGTCTTGGGCCCAATTTTTGTCTTTTGTTTTTGTTTTTTTTGGAAGGGCAGGCAAGGAAGGTTTTTTGAAAGGGAGAGGAAGAGCTCCCTGGAATAGGAGTGGAGGGTGGAGGATTAAAGAGAGAACTGTCCCTTCATGAGAATTTTTATTATTTTCAGAAATTTTTATAGATTTATATGTATAAGTGTTTTGCCTGTGTATAAATATGTGCACATCTGTGTGCCTGGTGCCTGTGGAGGTCAAAAGAAGGCATCAGCTATCCGGAAGCAGGAGTGATGAATGGTTTTGAACCACTGTATGGGAGCAGGGAAAGAAACCTGGGTCCCCTGCAAGAGCAGCAGCCTGTGCCCCTTAACCACCGTGCCAACTCCGTGCCCTCAGGGAACTTTCCTACCCCATTTATTTATTTTTATTTTATGCGCATTGGTGTTTTGCCTGCATGTATGTCTGTGTGAAGGTGTCAGGCCCCGGGAACTAGAATTACAGACAGTTGTGAGCTGCCATGTGGGTGCTGGGAATTGAACTTGGGTCCTCTGGAAGAACAGCCAGGGCTTTTAACCACTGAGCTGTCTCTCCAGCTCCCCATGGGGACTTTTAAAGAATCAAATGGAATATGATTATGAAAAGAACTTTGAAAATAGCATTGGGAATATGCAGAAGTAGTGGCTGTGTTATTACTGATGGTTCTTAAAAGATTTGTCTGCGAGAGCTCCAGTATGGCTTCTTCTAATGGTTAAACAGACTGTATAAGTATTAAAGAAACAAGTAAAAATGGCAGTCCTTTATAAAAATAAATGCTAGTCTTGTCTGTGGAAAATACTTTAAATATCTCGGGTTTCACTTTATACTGAAAGCAGTTGCTGATGTTAGGGATCTTGTTTACTTGTGAGCAGTAGTTTTGCTAGTGGTAAAAATGAGTTTCACAAGCCTTGAGGCAGTGGTGCATGCCTTTAATCCCATCACTCTGGGGCAGAGGCTGGCGGAGGGCAGCCTGGTATGCAGATCAAATTTCAAGACAGCCAGAGCTATATAGTGAGACCTCGTCTCAAAAAACTAAACAGAAAAATGAGTTTAATATAACCTAGTCTGAATTGCTGTAAAGCCTTAGGCAAGGACAGTGTGCTATATGTGGGTTTGGATGCCTTTGTTTACCAGATGAGACCTTGGTTGAGATAGTTGACTTCTTCGTGGTACATCCCCCCCCCCCCTTTTTTTTTTTCGAGACAGGGTCTCATTATATAGGCTAGGCTGGCATCAAACTCAGAGATTTGCTTCCTGAGTGCTGGAATTAAAGTATTGTGTTACCACACCCAGCTATTTGGTTTGATCGTAAATGAGTGGATAAAGTGAATAACTAATTAGATGTTTTTACTTTCTGTTTAAATTTTGCATGGAAGGAAGGAGACAGATGAACATAAAAGAGAGCCTGCAGTGACTAGAAATTTGCCATGAGAAGGCTGGGGTGTGGGTTGGTAGAAGGCTTGTCTAACATGAGTGAGACCTTGGGTTCCATTCCCAGGAGCCCTCCTCTCTTAGAAAAGCTATTTGTTGGGGATAGAGAGACAGGTCAGTGGTTAAAGGGTGCATTCTGCTCTTGGAGAGGATCCAGGTTTGTTTCCCAGCTCTTAACCCAGGGCCTCGAAGCACTGTGCCATTGAAGTCAGCGCCCATCCCCCTCTTCTGCTTGTATAAATGGCTGCCATGTCGGATGAAATGAGACGGCTAGAGAAGGGTTGTGAAGTGAGAGAGCTAGGCATCTATGGTATGAAGATGGAAAAATTAGTTTAGAGTTGTCAGTACAGAAAAGGAAATTTGAACCCGTGGTGATGCACACCTTCAATCCCAGCACCCAAGAAGCCTCAGAGGTAGGCAGATCTCTGAGTTCAAGGCCAGCCTGGTCTACAGACCATGATCCAGGACAGCCAGTGTTACACAGAGAAACCCTGCCCCCCCCCCAAAAAAAAAAGGCAAAACCAACAATAAGAAAAAAAAATTCGAGACCGTCTCTTAAAATCACGTGACTTCTTGGTTTGAAGTTAAAAAGTATCTCAGTGCTTGAGGTCTCATTGCCATACCTCTCCCTAACACAGTAAATCTGTCAGCCAAAGGTCACAGATAGCAAGTTAACACATTTCTTCTGACTTGCAAATGTTTGAGTGGATTTGACTAATTATGAGTAACGTAGTAAAATCCTATTTCATACTAATCTAGGAGTCAACACGTGACAGAAGCCCTTCAAGGTCCTTAAGCAGCTCGGCCTGGAAGAGAACACATGAGAGAAAGGTTTGTTTTTACAGAATGTAATTCATGAGAGTGTTTACAAACAAGTGAGTAATCTTAACAGCTTGAAGTTCTGCCTTGTTTTTCCCTTTTCAGAATCCCAAGAGGCTCTGTTTTCCTTGAAAGGGTATTTCTCTACAGTTGCTCCAATGACAGACATACCTGCACCCTTGTCCTACTTCCAGAATGCACAGATGTCTGAGGACAGCCACTCCAACAGCACCGTCCGTAGCCAGGTACAGTGTGGGCTTCTGAAGCTTTCCCACCACCCTTATCACGCGCCTCTGGAAGGTGCTGAGCCTGGGCAGCTTTGTTCTACTTTGGACGTTTTTTTTTACTGAATACTAAGCTGGGGGTAAAGTATCATAGCCTTGGTGAATGGGGCCCCAAAACTACTTTTGTTTTACTTTCTTGTGCTGAGAACTTAGCCTAGTGTACTGAGCTGCTCCCCCAGCCCATAAGGCTGTCACCACATGAGTGTTGATGCAAGTCCTACTGCCCTCATCACCTCAGCTGAGACTTTCTTCAGCTTCCTGAGGTATGAGGACCTCGTGGTCCACACTATTTGTCATGATCTTACTCTTCTACAGGAAGAAGGGATACGTTTTATTAAGTTTTCTAGTTTCTGGGCCAGTTTCTGGAAGTGTTGATAAGTATTTAGTGACAGTGATTATACAAGGTAAAGCACCAAAGATCTGAGTTCAGGATAGGACAGGGTACATGGTACAGTGCACACACTCTTCACAGACTACATGCACACACAGAAATCTGTCTGTTGTGACCCTGTTAGTAAGCCATTGCTGACCAAGTACAGATTCCATAGTAGGCCTGTGAAGTGTCTAGGGAGTTGGTGGAGCTTCCTGAGATACAACTAGGGTGGAGGAAACCTTGACAAGGGCAGTCTAAGTTCTGTAAGGCTGGCTTTGGGGAATTGTGCATACTTGTTACTAAAATTTGTCATTAAAGGCAAGTCGCAAATGAGTATGAGGGACCTGGAGAGGTGGCTTATGGGTTCAGAGCAATTCCTGCTCTTTCAGAGGATCCTGCATCTACATGGGTGGCTCACAATTGCCTGTTAACTCCAGCTCCAGAGGATCTGATGTCCTCTTCTGGTCTCTGAGAGTACCTGTGTGTGTGCGTGTGCACGTCTATACATGCACGCATGCACATACACTAATAGGCTCAAGATTTTCTTTGTGTTCTTTGTAACCCTGTTAGCTAATTACTGCTGACCGAGTGCAGACTTCGCAATAGGCCTGAAGATTTAGGATTCCTGACTTTCTCATCAGTAAAGTTAGATAATTTGCTGACTAGTCTAAGTTATTGTATAACTTAAAATGTTTTGATAGCACAAGGAGTTTGGGTAGCCCAACACTAGAGAGTAGGACTTCAAGTTTTATTTTATTTATTTTTTTATCTTAATATTTATTTATTTATTATGTATACAATATTCTGTCTGTGTGTATGCTTGCAGGCCAGAAGGGGGCACCAGACCTCATTACAGATGCTTTTGAGCCACCATGTGGTTGCTGGGAATTGAACTCAGGACCTTTGGAAGAGCAGGCAATGCTTTTAACCTCTGAGCCATCTCTCCAGCCCAAGGACTTTAAGTTTTAAAACTCATACTACAGTCCTGAACAAATAGGTTCAAGATTGAACTGGTTACTCTTACCACAAGTATAATGAAGTCATTTTGGAAAAGACTAGCCAAATCTTTATAGTCTGCTAGTTGACATTCTTGTCTAAGTTTAAGCACCATTATATGTTGTTAGGTAACATAGTTAGACATAACATGTAAAAAACAGTTCCTTGTTCCAGTTGTCTTAGCATAACCTCTCTTATTTAATTATTTTTATTTTATGTGCATATGTGTTTTACCATGGATGTCGGCTCCCCTGGAGTTACAGTTGTGAGCTGCCATGTGGGTGTTGGAAGAGCAGTCAGTGCTCTTAGCCACTGAGCCTTCTCTCTAGGCCTAGCATAACCTCTAAACAGATGCAATGATGGGCTGTAGGAGTCCCAAAATATGTTTTCATCTTGTGGAATGCTATGTATAATCTTATTTATAGTGAAGGGACTTTATGTTGGATAAGAGTCACTATTTTTTAAAGTCTAAATATTTATAAAAATTTTATTGTATAATGTTCTAAGCATATAGAGTAGTGGTTACTCTTCTAAATTTGGCTCTTTTAACATATTTACTATAAATATGCAACAAAGACAGACTTTTGCAACTGTACATGAATCAGCCCAATCTCCTTTTTTTTTTTTTTTTTGGTTTTTCGAGACAGGGTTTCTCTGTAGCTTTGGAGCCTGTCCTGGAACTCCCTTTGTAGACCAGGCTGGCCTCGAACTCACAGAGATCCGCCTGCCTCTGCCTCCCGAGTGCTAGGATTAAAGGCGTGCGCCACCAACGCCCGGCTAGCCCAATCTCCTTTGTTCTCTTTTGTGGATATATAAAAACTTGGTTTGCAAATGTTTGGTAGTTCCCAGTTTCTCAGCATACTGAGCAGATCTGTTGCCTGTGGTGGAGGCTTGAGAGGTCTTAGAGATAGAGACCAGATTGAGATCTCTGTCTAGTGTTGCTCAGCTATGAGACAGTGAGTGGAGAACTGAAAGTAAGCTCTGTTCTAGCGCAGTAGTGCACTTGGAGTGTGCAGGCTTTTCGGGAGAGTTCTGGGTGGTTTATTTCACAGGTGAGCCTTAATGGAAGGGTTAAATGGGGGGTTGTCCAGATAGGAATCCAAGTAGGTTGGGGTTTCTTCCTCTGTAGGGTTTCTTACCCTTTTTTTGTCCTTACAAAGTTTTTGATGTGTCATGGAAATAGATGCATGATGGGAACAACCAATTTTGCAAGGCTAAATGAATGGAAATTCATTCTAAAAAAGCAAAGTCTGGGTTGGCTATGCTGGTCCCAACCAATTTGAACAGTGATACAGTAAGATAAAACACAGCTCTGTGGTTGCATTAGTCTCTAAACCACCAACAGTTTGTCTGTCCTTTTTTCCTATGCCTGTATAGCCTATCTCAGATCTACCATTTTTACTAGAATAACTAGCGTGACCTGTCTGTATAGTGGAACAACTAGCATGACCTGTCACAGAAGTCCAGTGGAGATTTCATAGTTTCCCCATTACACACACATACACACACACCCTACTTTACTGCCTTCTGTCAGCTTACCCATACTGCCTCAGTGTGGACATGACTTTCATGTTTGTTGATGCCATTGATTGGCTCTGTGTGTATGGACTGGGGACTAAAAGATGGTGTAATTAAATAATGGTTCATCTATTTCTGAAAAATGCAAGGTTTAAAAAGCGATAAATAACCATAGCTCTTTGTGTTCTAAATTACCATTTAAATTAGGTATTCAAGAAGCTCTAATAAGAGCCCTGGGTATTTGGCTGTAGTTGGAGAAGCAGTAGTAATTACCTTGTTGTTCTCTGAAGTACAGTCCTGTGATGCAGTCAAGGCTGGCTTCAGCCTTGCCAGTTTTCCTAAATGCAGGGATAATAGATATTCATCACCATACCCGACTCTTCTTTTGTACTCTTTTTTGAAATATTTTAATAATAGTATTTCTTGTATGTAATAAATGTGCCACTCTTGTCAGTGATGGCAGTAGTGGAAGAGGCTGGAGAATGTGTGCAAACTCTGCCCAATGTCCTCCATTCTTGTTCCTGTGTTGTTCAGAGACAGGGTTTCTCTGTGTAGTCCTTGCTGTCTTGGAACTCCCTTTGTAGACCAGGTTGGTCTCCAACTCATAGAAATCCGTCTGTCTCTGCCTCCCGAGTGCTGGGATTAAAGACACGTGCCACCATTGCCTGACTCTGCCCAATAATCTTATGAACTAAAACTGCTAAATGTATATTGAAAGGAAGACATGGACTATCACCACACATGAAGGAAGCCTTTGAAGTTTTTATTGTTTAGAAATACAGAAGTATTTGTGATGGAAATGAGATTTGTTTCCATAGTTAGGAAGAATCAAAGTAGGTAATGTGTGGGAGAAAAGATGAATCAAGATTATCTGGTTTTCACTTAGGGCTTTATTATTGTATATTTCTGACACTGTTTAACTTTGTCCAGTAGTGATACACACCTTTAATCCCAGCACCTGGGAGGCAGAGGTAGGCAGATCTCTGAGTTTGAAGCCTGTCTGGTCACAAAGCGAGTTCGAGTTCCAGGATGGCCAGAACTGTAACTCAGAGAAACCCTATCTCGTACCTCCACCCCCAGCCACTACCCCCCCCCAAAAAAACAATCGCCCTTAATGAAAAGTTTATTGCTTTCTCTTTTTTGTTTGTTTTAAAGATAGGATCTCTAGTAACCACGGCTGTCCTGGAACCTGTCATGTAGCCCAGGCTAGCCTTTAATTTACCATCTTCTTTCCTTAGCCTCCCATGTGTTCAGATATAGGCATATGGCACCATGCCTAGTGAAAACCTTTCTTTTCTTTTCTTTAATTTCTCTTAAAATAGCACTGTGTCTGTGTCTAATCATTTTAGTAGGTACAAGATTTTTAATTTTGGAAACCCTAAGTATTTTTAGTATTATCTCCTCATTTTAACAGCTTTGAAAGCTGCTTTTTGTTTTGTTTGTTTTTGTTTTCCTGAGATAGGGTCTCTTTATGTAGCCTTAGCTATACTGGAACTCAAAGCATATTTTAAAATTTCTTTAAAAAGATGGTTACATTTTATTATATTTATTTTAAAAGAGAATCAATCTCTTTTAATTTAGACTGCTTTCACAGTTCTGCCTTAGTTTCCCAAGTGTTATGATTATAGGTGAGTGTTATTATAACCATTTTGATGGAGCCAGGCTGTATCACCCAGACTACCTTCAACCTGGAAGTATAAGCATCTACAACTGTACCCGACTGGCAGTCTTTAAGAATGGCTTTCTCATGATATAATTGGCATATGATAAACTATACATAGTATTCCATGTGCTGACTTTAACATATATAAATATTCTTAAAATTCCACCATGGTCAAGATAATGAACAGATCTCATCAATCCCAAGTTGCCCCAAGCTCCTTTTGTGTTGTTTTTCAAGCCCTTCTGCGCCCCAGCAACCACCAATCAAATTTTTGTCACTGCACTCTAGTTTTGCTCTTCTAGAAGTTTATATAAATAGAATCGTGCTGGCATGGAGAGATGGCTCAGCCTTTAAAGACTAGGCTCATAATCAGAAATAAATAGAATCATGCAGACCTTTTTGTCTGGCTTCTTCCATTAGCATAATTCAAAATTAATGGGTATTATGTCAGTAGTCTCCTTTCTATTCCTGAGTTGGATCTAATTGTATGCTTGTGCATAATTCTTTGATCATTTGCTCATTTCAGTATTTGGGGGGGGGGGTTCAGCCTGATGACATACTGCAAATAAGGTACTAAGATATTCAGTTAAAAAACTTTAAATGAACATGTACTTATTAAATGTCTAAGGGCAGAGGATAATCCAACATTTCAGGGTATATTTAGCTTCTTGAGAAGCTACAGTTTTCCAGATTGGTTACCATCAGTGTATGAGAGTTTCATCCAGTTCATCCCATTCTTTTTTTTTTTTTTTTTTTTGGTTTTTCGAGACAGGGTTTCTCTGTGGTTTTTTTGGAGCCTGTCCTGGAACTCCCTTTGTAGACCAGGCTGGCCTCGAACTCCCAGAGATCCACCTGCCTTTGCCTCCCGAGTGCTGGGATTAAAAGCGTGCGCCTCCAACGCCCGGCAGTCCATCCCATTCTTGTCAGCACTCCCGGGCCAGTCCCGGGCTTTGCAGCACTTTTAAAGGCATACTGTAGTGTCCTCGTCTGATGAGCGGTGGTGGTGTTGTTTCCATGTTGTCACGCTGGTGGCACTTCCTCTGGTAAAGTCTCACAGCTTGTTGCCTATTTTTAAATTGTTTGTTGGGGTGGTTGGTTTTTGTTTTTTTGAGTAAGTTGCTTTCTTGCTACTAAGTTGTGAAAGTTCTTTAAATTCTGGATAATGTAAGTTATAATATATACATCTTGAAAGTATTTTTCCTAATCTTTGGCTTTTCTTTTTATTACTGGTGTTTTTTGAGCAGCAGTTTTGAATATTGATGAAGCACTTTTTGTCTTTTTTTTTTTTTTTTTTGGTGTAGCTATGGTTTGTGTGTATATGTGTGTGTTATTATCTAAGAATTCTTTCCCAAGTTTTTGAAAGTTTTTGTCCACATTATTTTCTTTATAGTTTTATGTTTTACATTTATCTGTTATTGGGCATTATGGCACACACTTGTAGTCCCAGCTACTTATTTGGGAAGCAGAGGCAGGAGCATCACTTGAGGCAAGCCTAGACAACCCACAAATCTCATTTTGATCTGTGATGTAGTTTAAGTTGGTTTTGTATATGGTCGCACAGTATGGGTCAGAGTTCATTTTTCTGCATGTGAGCATGTCAGCACTGTCATGAAGAAGACTGTTGTTTGCAGTAAAGTGTCTTGTATCCTGGCACACGCCTGTTCTGTCCCATGGCTCACTTTGTCTTTGTACCAGTGGCACATTGCCACAATTACTGTAAGAGTATATTAAGTTCTGATATCACTACCTAATTGGTTGTTATTTTGATTTTGGGTTTTTTTTTTTTTTTTAAAATATCAGTTGAGTATGGCATTGCACACCATTAATCTCAGCATGAAGGAGACAGAGGCAAACAGACCTCAGAGTTTGAGGCCAGCCGCTCTACTTAAGCCATTGTGTATTTTAAGTCCTTAGTGTTTTTTTTCTATCAGTTTTACAAAATTTTCTTTTAAAAGACCAACTGGCAATTTGAATTGCATTGAATCCATTCATATGTTTTGTAGAGGATTTGTGGAATTGATAGCTTTATAATACCAGTCTTCCATTGCATGAATAGTATGTTTCTATATTTATTTAGGTCTTTTAATTAAAATTTTCAGTTGTGGTAGCACAAAGTTTAGTTTGTCCTCTTAACCAGTCTTTAGCTCATGGTTTAATATAAACCACATTCACATTGTGCTCTAGACTATTCTCATCTTGCAAAGCCAACATCTCCATTGAACTATCTTCTCCACCTCCACAGTGATAGTTACAGTTTCTATTTCTCCATGTGACGACTTTAATGGTTGTCTTCTTGTGGCTTGCTTACTTCACTTACATAGTGTTCTCAAGACTCATCTATATTATAGAATGTGACAGGACTTTCTTGTTTGTTGTGTATTTTTTCCTTCCTGCTCCTTCTTCTCTGTCCTTTCCAGCATAGCCAGGAATACAGGTGTACCCGCCTTGTCTGGTTAGGACTTCTTTAAGGCCAAGTAATACTCTGTTACATGCTGGCATGTTTAAAATTTTGGGGGAGGGGTATCCTGTGAGACTTCTGTCTCCTGGTTGTAGGAGGATAATGTGCTTCTTTGAATATGGGTGTATATCTCTTTGAGATCCTGCTTTCAGCTTAGTAATTTAGTATGTTATATATGTCTGAAATGGAATAGCTAGATCATTTGCTATTTTTAATTAATTTGAGCAGGATCTTGCTATGCCTCAAACTTATTGTCCTCCTGCCCTAATGTCCTGAGTGCTGGGAATACGGGCTGTGCCACCGTGGCTAACCCCACCCCCTCAGGAATCCACCTGTTACTTTCCTTATTGGTTGTGCCTTTTATGTTCCAGATAATAGAGTACAAGGGTCATAGTTTCTTCACATCACCACTGATGTTACTTCCTGTTCGTTTTTCTGAAGCTGGTTTTTCTTGCCTAGCTTTGCTCTAAGTAGGCAGGCACCCTAGACTGAGCTACACCCAGTTCCATTTTGTGTTTTGTTTTGTTGATGATGGCTATCCTAATGGTGTAAGATAAGCTTTGATATGTTTTGCAAATGAAATTTACTGGTAGTTTCTTTTGTTTGTAGATTACCTATTCACTCTACTACATGTTCCTTTGGTGCATTTTTTCTTTTGTAGTTATTTTATATATTTTATTCACATTTTTTAAAAAAAAAATTCCATATTCCTTCCTACACAGCTGCATATAAAAAAAACCCACTATAAACAGTTTGAAATACATGTAGGAAAACAGATATTTGGCATAAAGCTTATTTAAATTTTCCTTAAAAAAACATTATTCAGAGTTTCAAGAAATTTAATAAAATTTTCTTCAGTGATAGCTGGGCAATGGTGGCGCACGCCTTTAATCCCAGCACTTGGGAGGCAGAGGCAGGTGAATCTCTGTGAGTTCGAGACCAGCCTGGTCTACAGAGCTAGTTCCAGGACAGGCTCCAAAGCCACAGAGAAACCCTGTCTCGAAAAACCAAAAAAAAAAAAAAAATTTCAGTGATGATTATTTCTGAAATGTACAAAATTTAAATATTATAAAAAGGTTAAACCAAAATAGGAAAACTTTTTGCTTTTTTTCCTCCTTAGTAAAAATTCAGACTATGTCATATCGAGAAAGTTCAAAAGGTTATAGTGGCTGTCATCTCAGTTGCCCTTGGAGTTTCTGTCCTTTCTCATGGGGACAGGGCCTCTCACTGAGGACAGCAACATGTCTTTGATAGGCTTCTTGGGGTTCTCTCGAGGTCTGTCTTGATTGTTCCTGACTCAGACAATTTCCAGTCCAGCTCCTTGCTTGTACAGGTGTAAGATCACCCAGAAGCCATTGCCAGCTCTGGTAACTTCTTGAACATAATCCTTTCCTGAGATCTCTAAAACCTCTCCAGATTTGTTCCTCAGCTGATGTGCTTTCCACTCGGCCAGCTCGATAGCACGTTCGTCCTCCTCATTGAGTTCATCCTTGTTCTCCTCCAGCTCCTCCAAAGTCAGCTCTCCATATGCTTTCACCACTGACTGCTGGAGGAGTGCCTGCTCCTCTTTTTCTGCTTCTCCTTTTCCAGTTCCTTCAGGCTCTCCTTCGGGGGCAGGATGCCCTTTTCTGCACAGGATTTCCACTCGGTGTCTGCATTGGGGTCCTGCTTGCCTCCACTCACTTGGACCAGTCCTTTGGTGCATTTTTTATGGTTGGTGTAGTTATTTGTTTTACTTCTATTCTTTAATTTCTCTTCGCAGCATTTTGTAATTTCAAGTGTACAAGATATTTGGGGCAGGAGTCCTACACTACCCTTGGTTCTGTAGTTCACTGGAAGGTCTCACAGACCTCAGGAAAACTATTGTGTTCACTGTTACAGTTGATTAGCATGAAAGAATACAAATTAGCATTGGTGATAGAAGAAGGCACATCAGGCAGGCCAGAAGACACTTGCATGAGATTCCAGTGGATTTGTGCAGACAGTGCCTCCTTTCTAGCTACAGCACATGGCAAAATACGTGGACTATTTTCAATCAGGGAAACACACTTGGGCCTCAGTGTCCAGGGTTTTTATTGGTTATGGTCCATACAAACACGGCTGCTTTGGTTCTCCTCCCACTTCAGAGGTCAGACTGACACTGTTCTTGATAGAGATCACAGTCTAGGTTGCTGAAGGCCTCTCATAAACAGTTCTAATATGATATTCCAAGGGTTTACAGATATCTTCTAGGTTCTAAGTGAGCCAGAATATTCTTGGCAGGTGCAGAGTTTAGAAAATCCTGGTGCACTAAGTTGGTAGCCTTACTGTTCAACAGACACTTAAATGTTTCCTTCTACCTGGCTTGGCTTTCTGGTGTCATACTGCCCCAAAGTAATCATATCCCAGGTTTCTTTTTCTTTTCTTTTTTTTTTAAAAGGTTTTTCTTTTTTAGATTTTATTTATTTATTATGTATACAACATTCTGCCTCCATGTATGCCCGCATGCCAGAAGAGGGCGCCAGATCTCATTACAGATGGTTGTGAGCCACCATGTGGTTGCCGGGAATTGAACTCAGGACCTCTGGAAGAGCAGCCAGTGCTCTTAACCACTGAGCCATCTCTCCAGCCCACATCCCAGGTTTCTTAACCCTCTGTGTAGTCTTTGCAGAACGGTCCCAGAGTTCAGGAGAACGGGGCCTGTCTGTCTAGTTTCCCTGCTTTTCTCCTGGCTCCCAGCATCCTGTCTGGACATGGCTTATAGTCACTCTTTCCCCTATTGTAACAAATGTAGCAATTAACACTTAGAAACTGAAACAGATTTATTTAACAGGAAAAATGGTGAAAGACATGAATACAGTTTTATTTCTTTAAACTTTCTTTGTTTTGTAGTTTGGGGTTTTTTGGTTTGTATGGTTGGTTGGTTTTTTTTTCAGACAGGGTTTGTGTGTGTGTATAACTTTGGCTACCCTGGACTCACTTCATAGACGAGGCTGATCTGGAACTCAGATCTGTAGTTGGACTTTCTTTGGACTGCCAGCCATCTTCCAAATAAAGACATGGAGACTTATTATTAATTATGAATTCTCAGCCTTAGTTTAGCTCTTTAACTTAGTTTAAACTGTTTCTATTCATCTACCTTTTGTCTTTCAACCTTTTTTTGTTTCATTGTGTATATTCTACTTTTCTGCTTCCTCTGTGTCTGGCTAGCTGGCTCCTGTCATCTCTTTTGCTTTCTCTCCAGAGCCTAAATTTCTCCCACTTCTTCCTCTCCCTGCCTGGAAGTTTCACCTGTGCCTTCTCCTTTGCTATTCACTGTTCAGTTTTTTATTTGTCCAGTCAGGTGCCTTAGGAAGGTAAGGCAAAATTACCATACATCTTTACATAATAAAACAAATGCAACACGTTTGCGTAATTAAACAAATATTCTACTACATTTTCCCTTTTTTGTCCAAATAAAAAGAATTTAATTTTAACATAGTAAGACTATATACAATAAACAATTATCAATTAAGAATTATATTTACAATATCCAGTCCATTTGTATTTGGCAAATTCAGAGAAAATACTCTGTTTTCTATCCTAGCTTGGTAAGTCTGAAGTTTTATACCTAAACCACTTTCTATCATAACTTGTATTACCAACCTTAAAATATCTTTTTAAACCTTAAAACATTTTTTTAGATAAATGACTTAAGATTTTATGTCTATCAACCTTTGTAAATTTTGTATCTCTTTTTGTAAGCTTTTTTTCTGAATTTGTTAATGAAGAAAATGGTATAACTATCTAGTCTTCAACCTCATCAGAGATACAAGAAGGATAAAATATTACCTGAGTAAACAGGAAGTGCAGAACAAACAACTTCCAAAACTGTAGGAATGATAGAGACATCTGGTTGCCTTGACAGTCACCCAAGGTTCTTCTGCAATATTGGGACATCCATCTTTGGCCTACAGGCCTAGAATATCTGACAGACTTTTGTGTGAAGCAGGAGTTTTGTAGGACTGTCTCACTTGTCTTTGCAAAGTTTGGCAGCTACTTAATTTTATGTCCTGCTTGTCTAGTTTTTACAGTTTACTGTCGGCAGCTGAAGCAAGGGCAGTTTCTCGCTCAAATGGCTAGCTTTGACACAGTGAAAGCAAATTTCATATGGAGGTTCTTCAATGCCCACCATCCTTTTATGAAGTAGATTGATGATGCCAGCAGCAGATGTCTTGCTGTCGTGAAAAGCATTAGGTTATTAAATATCTTAAATGCCATATTCTGTAGGTCTCTGAAGCTTTTGAAGATTACTCATCTATCTAAAATGAATCTGTTTAACTCTGAAAACATATCTAATGTGACTACAAGTTGATTGTTATAGGGGACGTTTAACTTGCTTTTTTTTTTTGGTTTTTCGAGACAGGGTTTCTCTGTAGCTTTGGAAGCCTGTCCTGGAACTCCCTTTGTAGACCAGGCTGGCCTCGAACTCACAGAGATCCGCCTGCCTCTGCCTCCCGAGTGCTGGGATTAAAGGCGTGCGCCACCACTGTCCAGCTTAACTTGCATGTTTTAAAAAATATCCTAAACAGTTTGTTAATAATAACTTTCAAGGACTAGAACTTTATATTACATTTTTAAACGAGCTACATGGGTACAATACCTTACACAAGAGTAGAAACATATATAACAAAAATAACCTTAAATTTATATCAATATACAAGAATTCATAAAAATATAAAATATTTGAGATGAATAGTTGTCTTTTTGTCCTATATTTTATATCCCCACTAAATGATGGCAGACATCCATAAGCCATCAAAAGACTGAAAACCACCCACCCTACCTCTTGGGAATGTGGGTGTTGTGTTCTCTAGATTGCTTCCTATTTTCTGGGGGTGATGGCATTTCCAGGCGACCCTGAGAAAATTGAGGTAACGGTCAAGTCCTAAGAAAATTAGCTGTAAGATTTGTTGTCCAGTGTTTATGGAATGGGAAATTTCGAGGCTTATCTGAAGCCCTGGCTAGGACAGTCTGTGAGGCTGGGCCATCTCAGCTAGCAGCTTTGAAGTTGTTCTGAATGCAGAACTCTGAGGAAACTGCAACAGAGGTACTCTAGAAGGCTGGCTCACCTGGACCACCCATTTTCAGTGGTGTCTGCTTCTCTTGCTCTGAAAACACAAACTTTCAAAGGCAACATACATACCTGCACTAACATGAATATGGAATGTGTGTTGTATACAAACCAACCAAAGATGATTTTGTATTTACATCTTTGAGCAAGTAAAAATTATCTATCAACTTTATAAGTTTATTTGAACTCTATAATGAACCCAATATACATGCCATATGAAAGGATGGCATGTAATAATAAGTTATGAGGACTCTAACTAACAAGATATATCTTGTCTCATCCAGTCTCAGAGCTGTCCCCATGTCAAGGGATCAGCATATATGTCACCTGTCTTGTAGTCTTTCTAGATTTATTTCTTTATGTCTGTAGCCAAGATTTTCAGGAGGTTTCCCCTAGTCAAATATGGTCTCTATTAATTTTGAAGGAATTCACAACCTTTCATTTCCTATGTGAATAAAAGCATAACTTCTTCCCCAATACAATACATTTTCTGAATTTCACTTAAGAGTTAAGGTGCCCGTAAAGTGTCTCGGCTGGTTTAATTCAGCAGCTCCTTTTACAGTCTCTCATCCCTCAGCAGCTGTTGTTCGCTCACCAGCATTAAAGAAACTCAAAGCCAACAAAGCACCGTACAGGATCTAGATTCCTGTGCATTTCCCATCTTTTCATGGCTTATTCTTTTTATATTACTTTACCCTTTTTTAAAGACTTATTTATTTTTAAACTACTTATTTTTTTCCTATTTTTACCCCCATTTTATTTCTTAGGCACCTGTGCACATTGTCTAATCTGTTTAAAAACTTTTTCGGTCTGGACCTGTTTTACTGTGCACTTGTAGCATTCTCTGACCTCATGAGCCAGACCTTAAACTGCTGAGCAGCAGCTAGACCCTCCCTCTGCTTCTCCTCAGGTCCATAAGAGCCGAGCCATAAACCTGCAGACCTGGCCTGGCTAATAGCTGTCTGTAATTGGGAGCTATGTTTAACTGAGAGCTGTATTCAACCACGGAGCTCTAGGAAGTTGGTACCCTCGCTGTGACAGGTGTTTTTTACTTAGCTTGCCATTTTACATAGTGTGGTGACTACTCAAGTGCTGTGCCGCACAGCAGCTCCTCTTAAAGAAGCCATGTTCATTTTTGTTTTGTTTTGTTCTTTCTCAGGCCCTATGTGTAAATTGAGGCCCCAGCTTGGGTGCCTGAGATCCGCGTGCCTCTCCCTCCCAAGTGCTGGGATTAAAGGCGTATGCCACCACTGACTGGCAAGAGACCTTAATCTTAAAAAAAGAAAATGAGAAACTGGTTGTACACTTTTTCATATTTCTTACTTTAACACCATCTAACCTTTACAATATGTTTTACCTTTCTAAGAGTTGATATTACAAAGACTAGGGGGAATGTGTGTGTGTGTGTGTGTGTGTGTGTGTGTGTGAGAGAGAGAGACAGACAGAGACAGAGAGACAGACAGAGACAAGAGATAACAAATATTCACTGCTAAGTTAAACCACACTCTCCTAGACCATTTTCGGCTCAAAACAGGGCAGGGTTGGGTCATGTTCCTCATCCACCAGAATATCGAGTGTAGGAATGAGTGCTTGATCTCCTCTGTCATAGCAGCTTTAATTAAACTGTCCATACAGACTGTGATAGGACTGTGGTGCCAAGAAACTCACACCTGTTTCAGTTCATGGTGAACATTAACCCATCAGCTTATTAGAATTGTATTGCTAAACACAGACGTCACAGGTTTGGCTGATGACTTGATCACTTCCTTCTCTGGGAAAATAAAAGCCTAGTTTATCTCTGTTGCTATTTTCTAAATTTATTATTCTGTGTGTGTGCGTGTGCATGTGCTTTAGTCTTTATGACTTTGTATTGCTCACAGGATAAAGTCTCAAGTCTCTGATAGGGCAAATAAAGTTTCCTTAGAACCTATCCTAAAAGTCAGCAGAAACTTTTCAAAGAGCAGAGTCTCTAGAGCCAGAACTCTTTTAGGGATACTGGGTTTGGACCCAAGGTCTTGCTCATGATGAGTAAATGTAAATGAGCTACATTCCCTTTTCAAATTTTTATTTTGAGACTGGGACTTAACCACACTGCCTTCAGACTTTGATTTCTCCTGCCTCAGCTTCCTGAGTAATTAGATTGTAGGTGTGCCCCACCACACCCAGCTCAGAGTCTAGAGCAAACTGATTTCAGTGTTGCCACAGCAGAGGACTTGGGATGCCGTAGGATTCTCCTGACACTACTTGTGAAATGGCATCTTAGTTACTTTTTTATTTCTTTGGCAAAACACCATGACCATGACAGATTATAGAAGGAAGGGTTTATTTGGGTCTGTGCTTCCAGAGAGCTAGAGTCTATCAGCGTCATGGCAGGAAAGCATGGCAGCAGACAGGCTTGTTAGCTGAACTGGAAGCAGAGAGAGCGTGCGCTAGGAATGGCGAGACTTTTAAACCTACCCCTAATGACTTATTTCTAGTAAGGTCACGCCTCCTAAGTCTCCCAAACAGCACTATCAGTTGGGGACCAAGTATTCAAACATCTGAGCCTGTGGGGGACATTTTCATTCAAACCACCACAAATGGGTATGCTCAAGTGAAATCAAAGAGAACTTTAGCCCAAGAGGTATTCCAGGATCCCATGTTGTCTCTCAATTGGCAGATTAGGAGAACTTTTTTTCTGGAGGCAGGAGGCTCTGGGTTGAGACCCTTCTACACTTGTTGGCTGTGCCTCTTTCCTTGTCTATGGAGTGATGGCAATAGAGTGACTGAAAATTAAAGGGTATGTAATGTCATAGTCCTTCTTTCAATGGAATACTTTTTTAAAGATTTATTTATTTATTATGCATACAACATTCCTTTCATGTATGCTTGCATGCCAGAAGAGGGCACCAGACCTCTTTACAGATGGCTGTGAGCCACCATGTGGTTGCTGGGAATTGAACTCAGGACCTCTGGAAGAGCAGTCAGTGCTCTTAACCTCTGAGCAATCTCTCCAGCCCCTCAATGCAGTAATTTTATGCTGTTACTAAATGTGGGCTGTATTATTACTCTCTTGTGTGTGTAAATGTGCATGGCATGGCATGCATGTGGATGTCACAGGATACTGATGTAGAGGCAGGCAGTTCTCTCCTTCCACCTTTCCGTGAGTTCCAGGGATAAAACACAGGTTGTTTCATTGGGTGGCAGGTCCCTTTACTTGCTGAGCCATCTTGACCATGGAATGTGTTTTTTAATGAATGATTGTAATACTCCACGGTAATGGTTATGCTCTATCATCAGAACTGATATTTGAGGGTAGCTTGTTTTCAAATCATCATCCTGAGAGAAGTTAGCTTAATCAATCTTCATTTACCAGCAGTGACTATATCAACAGTGGAAGTTGGCTCTTTCCTTCCACCATATGGTTTCAGGGAATTGAATTTAGATTGTCAGGTTTGATCACAAGTGCTTTGCCCACTAAGCCATCTCACCCGCTCTGGTACTGCTCTTTTTATTCACTTCACCATTGACAAAATTTAAGTTTAACAAATGAGCAGTAAATACCAGAATAAAAATAAAACTTGGGAAAAATAGGAAAACAGCTGGGCCGTGGTGGTGCACGCCTTTAATTCCAGCACTTGGGAGGAAGAGGCAGGTGGATCTCTGTGATTTCGAGGCCGGCCTGGTCTACAGAGCTAGTGCCAGGACAGGCTCCAAAGCTGTCTCAAAAAAAAAAAGAAAGATAAGAAAATGAAGCCAAGGGTCATTGGATAAGGACACAAGCCCCCAAGCCCGATGACCCAAGTTTGTGCCTGACACACACACACACTACAATAAAGTCAGGATGAGGCTGTGGCTTGGTAATGGCAGGACACTTGCTGAGCATGTATGAGGTATGAGACCTTGGGTTCAGTCCTCGGCATCACAGACAAAAGAAAGAGGGCTTGATAACCCTAAGCATAGAATAGATATGAAGCTAACAAGACAACCCCTGGTTTAACTAAGGAAAGTGAGGTCTTACAAAGATTGTAAACTCAGCGTCCATCATCTAGTGTTCATGTTCACTCCCTACTGTATTAGGCACAGTGAAGGTTGGGAAGGTAAGGACATGGAACATCAGGATTGTGTAAGGCCATTTGCTGTCCAGGAGATTGCTTGCTTGTTTGTTTTGTTTTTGAGTCAGGGTTCCTCTGTGTAATGCTGGATTACCAGAACTCACCATGTAGAATAGGCTGGCATGAGTTGTTACGTGTAAGGATTAAAGACATGTGCCACCATGCCTGGCTGGGAGAATTTATTTCAACTAAATATTTTAAAATGATTGTAGTTTTACATGGCATTATGAGAAAGGATACAGAGAGATATCTTGAACATTACTACATATATATTTTTTTAAAAAAATATTTATTAATTATGTATGCTATGTTCTGTCTGTGTGTATGCCTGCAGGCCAGAAGAGGGCACCAGACCTCATTACAGATGGTTGTGAGCCACCATGTGGTTGCTGGGAATTGAACTCAGGACCTTTGGAAGAGCAAGCAATGCTCTTAACCGCTGAGCCATCTCTCCAGGCCTACTACATATATTTTAAAGTCTTATTGATAATGAATCCCAGCATGCAGGAGGTGTAGGCAGGCAGATCTCTGAGTTTGAGGCTAGCCTGGTCTATAGAGGGAGTTCCAGGATAGCCATGGCCATACAGAGAAACCCTAGAAAAGACAGTATACCATGTATAAATTGGCTCTTTCTTGCTTCGTATTTTTCAAACTTAAGTATTGATTGGCTCATTATTATTAATCCCAGGTATAATTCTTATAGAATGCCTTGGTTGTGCTGAGAGTCTGATTTACTGAATGGTTTTCTTGTGCTTTTAGAGTGACGGTCAAGAACGGCAGCAGCACCATGACAGGCGGAGACTTGACAACCCTGAGCCCGTATCTAATGGTCGACCCCAGAGTAACTCACGGCAGGTGGTGGAACAAGACGAGGAAGAAGATGAAGAGCTGACATTGAAATATGGAGCCAAGCATGTCATCATGCTCTTTGTTCCCGTGACCCTCTGCATGGTGGTAGTCGTGGCTACCATCAAATCCGTCAGCTTCTATACTCGGAAAGATGGGCAGCTGTATGTATTAGTGTTTCATTCTCAAGTCCATGGGACTTTTTCCATGCCAGAGCCTGTTGTTATCCCCTGAGACCTCTGTACTCACAGAGCATGGTAGAGCTATCTTTTCTGATTGCCAGAGCCAGTAGGGATGACGGTGGTTGATTATTTTCAGTGACAGAAAGAATGATGGAGGATTATTCCCAGGATGCAGTCATGGGTGGAGCTGAGTTTATGTGACACTGAACAGGGGTGGCTGTCGTCTTTCCTGTCTCAGGACCGTTGGGCCATCATTCTTACTCTTGGACTGCTGGAGCTTCTTAGTTGTTGTTGTTGTTCTATTTTGAATTGAGTTCTTACTTTTCAGCCAGACAGATGGCTTGGTTGGCATGGGCCTGCAATCCTAGCACTTGGAAATGGCTCATGGGAGTTTAGAGGTTTAGGAACCCTGGATATGGAGGTTCAGCATGTGGCGGTTGAGATACAGCATGGTGGCTAGCATATGCCTGTAATCTTAGCACTGGGGTGTGGAGAAGGAGTAATCAGGAATTCACGGCCAATTTCTGCTTTATGCAAATTCCAGGCCAACTATTGTCCTCTTCTTGGCTTGCCTGTTAAATCTTTAACTATAACTGCCTTCATCTTCTGCTAGATCTAGATCCTTTGCTAGTGTTTCTCACTGTGTCTCAGGCTGGTCTGGAATTCATTGTGTAGTCTAGGCTAGCCTCAAGTGTTTGATCCTCCTGCTTCAGCCTCCTGAGTGCTAGGATTACAAGTGTGTACTACCATATCCAGCTTTATGACCCTGTTACAGAAACTCAAGTTTCTCTCAGAGTAGTGCAGGGTAGGCAGCCCAGCACTGGTCTGTTGATCTTTTATTCATGAAGCACCTGGGCTCCTTTCTTCCACTTCTGTCCTCTGGGTTCCTCCAGGGTCCAGACTTAGAACCTCAGCCTTCATTCAGACAGCAGGAGGAAGTTGGGAAGGAGATGTAGTCATGACTTAGCAAGGGCACTCCTTTCAAGAACTTCTTAGAACACATATTCAAAGTTCTCTGGCCATCATTTAGTCTCATGACCACATCTGCTGTAAGGGACAGAAGAAAAGTCATTGGGCCAAGAGCCTTGGCACCAGAAATAAAGGTATTTTTATGTAAGTGAAAAACAAGGAGAAGACAGCTTCTATTGTAATCACTCTACAGATAAAAGACAATGGTTCAAACCTTGTTTCCCCCTTTTGCCTAGGTAGTTTATATGGCAGATTCTAATGACCCATGGAGAAAACGTTGGGTGAGATTATTATTCCAGTACACAGCATCCACTAGATGGAGCCAGTGCCTGGCTCATGTGTGAGTGCATCTCTACAGAGTCTAGCTATTTCCTTTTACCTGAAGCAGTTCTTTTAGAGGATAGCTATTTTTCTTAGGTTAAAAATTCTTAGCTAGAGGTTTGGAGAGGTGGCTCATCAGTTAAGGGGTTGAACTACTCTTGTGGACATCTTGAGTTTGATTTATAACACCCCTACCAGGGAGCTTATAACTGCCTTTAATTCCAGCTCCAAGTGATTGGATGCCTCTGCCCTTCATGAACATTTGCACACACGTGCGCGCGCACACACACTCACACAAAACTTAAAATAATAGTATGTGTATGTGTGTGTATGTGTGTGTGTGTATTCTTAAAAATTGTTGGTTAGCACCAGAGTGATACAGACCTATAATCCCCACAGTTGAAAAGCGGAGGCAGGAAGATCACATATTCAATTACAGCCTGGGCTACATGGTGAATTTCAGGCTAGCTTGGAGTTATTTACTAGATTCTGTCTCAAAAAACTAACCAAACCAAAAAAAATTCTTAATTGTCTGATTAACTGTGAAAGGTACATTCTACAGCACTCAGTTAATCAAAGGCCTCACAATTAAGTACAGTTTTAAAGGGAGCATATGGTTTGAGATATCCATTAACACTTTCGTATTGTTTTTTTTTCTCTCCGTCCCTCCCTCTAGAATCTATACCCCATTCACAGAAGACACTGAAACTGTAGGCCAAAGAGCCCTGCACTCAATTCTGAATGCTGCCATCATGATTAGTGTCATCGTCGTTATGACCATCCTCCTGGTGGTTCTTTATAAATACCGGTGCTACAAGGTGAGCATGACACAGCTTGGCTTTCTGTCTTCATCTTTCCAAACTTTGTTAGTATGTAGGAAGGAGAGGGGGTGTGTGTGCGTGTGCGTGTGTGTGTGCATGTGTGTGAGTGTGTGAGAGAGGCGGGGAGGGAGGGTATGTGTGTGGGGGGGAAGCTGTGCTTGCCAGTGTACATGCACAGTGGAGAGGACAACTTGGTGAAATAGGTTTTCTCCATCTTTCCGTGGGTTCTAGGTATCCAATACTCAAGGTTGTAAACACTTGCATTCACCTCTTGAGCCGCTTCACAACCTTCTCGTCTTATTATATACTTGACTAGTAAAGAAAAATGTGCCTTATATCTGGATCTTAAGTTTTAGCTATTTTCTTTCCTTTCATTCTGGAGCATGTTTAAAGTACCAAGACGTGACTGGGAAACAGATGTTTCCATATAAGATCATGTAGCACAATGGTGGTGGTGCACGCCTTTAATCCCAACATGGTGGAGGCAGAGGCTGGCGGATCTCTGTGAGTTCAAGGCAAACCTGGTCTACAATAGTGAGTTCCAGGACAGCCAGGGCTATACAGAGAAACTCTGTCTTGAAAAAACAAAACAACACAAAACAAAACAAACAAAAAAAAAAGTAAAACAAAACAAAAATCATGTAGCTTCATTATTTTCATTTATATTGTGCCTGTGGCATTCCAAAGGGATGTGCGCTAAGACTTTTGTGTATATCCCTATTGACAAATAGCACTATAGGATTTAAGTGTCTCATAAAGCCACCTTCAGATGCTGCTGTTAAACTCAGCAGTGACTGGCTAGCTCACTTGAGAACTCTCAGCACCATTTGTGTGCTCTCTTGCCCTGGCTACAGGGAGAGGGTGCAGTAATGATGAGGCCGGCCTCAAACCTCTCCTCCTCCTTCTCTCTCACTAAGTGACGGCTTCCTGAATTTCAGTCATCTAGCACATACTTCAGACTCGTATCCCAGAGAAATAACAAGTCACTGCAAGTCATAGACGCTTAAGATCATTCTCAAATAATAGGAATACTAAGTGTTAACTCTCTAGATATTACAGTCTAATTTCCTCTGTGTATTTTTTCTGTGTATTCTTAAACGTGGTTAAAATGTATGGTCAGTGTGTGTTCTTTTTTTAACACTTTATTGGCATAAAGGCTTAGAAAATATATCTGTAGCTATGTAATATTTAGCTTGGTAAGTATAATTTTTACCTTCTGAGCTCTCTGATTTCGGACATTGTTTCTGTTTACTACTGTAAAGGTAATGTCTTTATGAATAGACCTTTTCCAGTTACTTCCCTAGAGTAAAATCCTAAACTTAAAATTTTAATCATCTAGAAGGTTTTGGCTGGTTTTTTTTTGTTTGTTTGTTTGTATTTTTTCTGAGACAGGGTTTCTCTGTGTAGCCCTGGCTGTCCTTGAACTTCCTCTGTAGGTCAGGCTGGCCTCAAACTCAGAGATCCTTCTGCCTCTGCCTCCTGAGTGCTGGGATTAAAGGTGTGTGCCACAACTGGCTTTCTACAAGTTTTTAACTCTTAGTGTGCCAAATTTGTTTTTAGACTTATTTATTTTGCTTTATGTGTATGAGTACTTTTTATGTACGTACATACGTATACCACATATATGCCTGGTGTCTTCCGAGGTCAGAAGAGGGTGTTGAATCCCCAAGAACTGGAGTTAGATATTTCTGAGCCACCATGTGGGTACTGGGAGTTGAACTCTGATCCTCTGGAAAAGCAGGCGCCTTAACCTGCTGAGCCATAGCTCCAGAACCATTATTGTTTTGTTTTTAAGATTGATTTTGTATTTATGTGTCTGTGCATGTTTGTCCACCACATATGTGCAGGCCAGAAGAGAGCCTGGAGTCTCCTGATGAGCTGCCTGACGTGGGTGTGGGAACCAGATCACGTCCTCTGGAAGAACACTGAGAACTCATAGCCACCCAGCTAGCACACTAGCCCATGACATTATTTTTCAAAAAGATTTACAATTTGTATTGATCACCAATAGCAAGTGGAATATCTGTATTTTAACCTTCACCAGCGTAAATTTCGCCCCTTTTGGTAAAATACCCTTAGTTAAGCCAAATGTGGTAACACATATATTCATCAGAGGCAGATAGGTATTTGTGAGTTTGAGGCCAGACTGTTCTATTACTAGTTAGGGCTACATGGGTACAACCCTGTACCATGTACAAAATAAAACACGTGCACACACACACATTTTTATAGGGTGAAACTCAGTTGACTGCTAGTCAAAATCAAATTATTTTCTATACCCACAGCTCTAAGCTCATAATCTAACCTTGCTACATGAACCTTTGAGCGCGTGGTGGTGTTAGCCTGACGTGTAAGCATTGTGGTCTGACATTTTGTAGAGGCCACTGAAGAGGAAAAGTGCGTGATGGTGAGAGGTCGTCAAACATTCAGAAACTGAAGCAAATGCCTAAGCCCTCCCTTCCTTGAATGTTGTGTTCTTTAGGGTTCTCTGTGCCCTTCCCACTGCGGCTGTGTATGTGTGTCTGCATGCCAGTGTTTACCTGCCAGCCCCTTTCTTGGCTTAGTGGGCACATTCTGGAGCTTACTGATTATAGGCTAGGCTTTTTCTTTGATTCCTTTTCAGACTTAATTAGGGGTGGGATTCTGCCTTCTCCCAAGTTTATTCTCCCCCACTCCTAGATTTCTTGCTTTTCTTTTTCAAAATCAACTGTGTGCCTGGATAGAGAGCTGTGGATTCAGCATTGTATTTCCTGAAGTTCCCCCCACCCCCAGTAATTTTGGAATATTATTTCATTTCTGTGAATTTTAACAGTTTCATATATAGAAAAGAAACCACCATCTGTAAGCTACCTCTACTTTCCTCTAATTTTTTTCTATGCAGTGACGACAATATAGCAAACTCTGTTCACATCTGCCTTGTTGCATGTGGAGGCCCCGCTGTTCTCTCAGCTTTACAGTTGATGTATGGAGGCAGGGTCGCAGTTGCTGTGAGTCAGAAGCGGGTGACTCAGTTTGGGAATTTTTGTCTAGAATTTGGCCTCGATTGACTCATAGCCATTATGTAAAAATCCTCTCAAATCTTGTCCTCAATTCCTAAAAACTGCTTTCTCTTTCTGTGCCTCATGGAAACTATTTACACATGCTTGACAGTATTTTCCTGGTTGGGAAGTTATGTTCCCACATATGTTCTCTGCATTAAAGGCTAAAAATTATAATAAACATGTAAAACTTTCAGTGGGGTTGGAAAGATGGCTCAGTGATTAAGAGCTATTCCAGATGGCCCAGATTTAATTCCTAATACCCACATGGTGGCTCACAACCATCCATAACTTAGTTCCAGGGGATCAGATGTCCTCTTCTGGCTTCTGCAGGGACCAGGTGTACACATGGTGCATAGTCATACATGCAGGCAAAACACTAAGACACATAAAATAAAAGTAAGTAATAAAATCTTAAAAAAAAACTTCAATACCATGTGTGGTGGCGCACATCTTTAGTCCCAGCTCTCAGGAGGCAGAGGCAGGCGGATCTCTGTGAGTTCGAGGCCAGCCTGGGCTACAAGAGCTAGTTCCAGGATAGGCTCCAAAGTTACAGAGAAACCCTGTCTTGAAAAAAACAAACAAAAAAATTCAGGTATTTTGTCTGTTTGTGTGTGTGAGTGCTTGCGTGCGTGCGTGTGTGTGTGTGTGTGTGTGCGTGTGCATGTGTGCGCGTGTGTGTGTGTGTATGCATGCATGCATAGTATGGGCTAGTCCAAGCTATATAATTTAGGCCAGACAGTTTCTTACTGAAACCCTGTCTCAAAAAACAGCAAAAACCGGAGGCTGGAGAGAGATGGCTCATCAGTTAAGGGCACTAGCTACTCTTCCAGAGGACCTAAGTTCAAATCCTAGCACCTCACAACTGCTTGTAACTCCGGTTGAAGGGAATTTAACATCCTCTTCTGACCTCTACCACTACCAGACTCACAGGATGCACGGATACACATGTAGGCAAACACCCATAAACATAAATGAGAGTTGTGTTCATATGTGCTTCCTGGGAGATAGTCCCATGACCTCATGAATGGCTTCCCAGAGGTAACTTTTCATTTCTCTAGACTTTTCTTTTTGGTTCCTCTAACCAGACACTGAGACTCTTTCCCTGGTGTCAGGATGGAAAGATGGGAAGTCAGAGAGAAGTAGAGCAGCTATCTCATTCCCTGATGACCAGTGAAGATTCCCCAGGGCCCCAACTGCCGCTTTCTCCCACTCAGGGCTGGTGGGTGGCTGGACTTAAATAGAACTGAAAGGGGGCAAGGGACTTCCAGAGTGCCATTGTCTTTCTAGTACCAGCTCTGGTGGACTCTGTGTGGGAGTGGGTGGAACCCAAGTGGCACTACTTGGACTTCCCCAGCTGCCCGCCCCCTCTCTTAGTGCCCAGCTAGCTGAGACACATGGAATGTGCTTATTCTGCCATAGCTAGACCTGATCTTAACATATTTGGAGCAGTTCTTTACATCTGTTAATTATGCTAAGTTTGAAAATTTATTTCCATTTCCACTTGTTCATTTGTGTTGTTTCATTGTTAATGTTGCAGTCTTAAGAAGCATAGCCAGGTCTTTGGAAGAATGTTGTTTACTTTGACTTCTTGTGTGAAGTAGAAGGAGCTTGAGCCAGGCATTCAAAAGCTTGTTGGGACCTGTTTAAAAATAAACCCTGAGGAGTTCTCCTGTCAGTAGTTTGATTCTACGGTGTCTCCAAGAAGCCAAACAAGCAAAAACAAAACAATAACAGCAGAAAACAACCTTACAGGGGTAGACACAGAAAGGCAGTTGACTGTGACACATGACTTGTGGCAGGTGACCTGTAGCTTTAAAGCCATGAGATTGCTAGTCTGCATAGTCAGGTTTAGAGAAAGTGCTCACAGCTGGCAACAGCAGAGCGCCCAACTTTCAGAGCCTTTACCAGTGGCGCTAAGCTTGGAGACTTAAAGAGAATAGAAAGCTGTCTTGCCCCTCGATTGTCTCAAGTGGAGGGTGCTCTTTAGTCATCAGAAAGTCATGAGAGTCCTAGGGATCCACCTCATCACAGGCGAGGGACATAGAAAGAAAAGGAACAGATAGCCTGTCAGAAGTGAGGAGGGGACATTGACAGCTGATAAACGGGGGTGTGTCGATGTGTGTCCTCATTAGTGGAAACGGAAACATAAATGCATGCTAAAAAAAAAATCAGATTAACGTATTTGGCACATTGATGTGATTAGTCCTTTTTGTAACTATTAGCCAGTGTTTATTAATGATCAAGTAATTAGGAAAACTTAGTAGACTTTTAATTAAATTTAAGTAACTTTTTTGGGGGGGTGGAGGAATTTTGAGACAGGGTTTCTCTGTAGCTTTGGAGCCTGTCCTGGAACACCATCTGTAGACCAGGCTGACCTCAAACTCACAGAGATCCACCTGCCTCTGCCTCCCAAGTGCTGAGATTAAAGGCGTGGGCCACCACCACGTGGCAAATTTAAGTAATTTTTAAAATTAGTTTCTGTGAAAGAACTGAAAATCCAGAAAGAAAAAGATGTATGCTAGGACATTCATGATAATAAAAATAATAATTGGATGGGGAGAAAGATTATTAAATATATATAAGTATTTATAAAACAGATTCCATATGTAGGGAAAGTCTAGATTGTAAATTCATACATGCGAGTGGAATATTTAAAAATCACGTTTCAACGCCTTTAATCCCAGCACTTGGGAGGCAGAGGCAGGCAGATCTCTGGGAGTTCGAGGCCAGCCTGATCTACAAGAACTGGTTCCGGGACAGGCTCCAAAACCACAGAGAAACCCTGTCTCGAAAAAACAAAAAAAACAAAAAAACAAAAACCAAAACAAAACAAAATATCACGTTTCAAAAAATATTTGGTGTGCTATGTGAATGTGTCTCTAATAAAGATGAAGTATAGCTGGCAGTTGTGGCAGACCCCTATAATGCCCAGATTGAGGCAGAAGGATTATGAGTTTGTGGCTAATCTACCCACCCCTCAAACCAGATTGTTTTTAAAGGCATAAATAAAAGCTGTATACAACTTACATTTTGTTAGAAGACTTGCATACATGTTGACATTTGCAGGTGAAAACCATGTGAGGAGAAAATGTTAGTTTTCTTTCAGTATTTTTATGTTTTCTAAATTTTGTGGGTACTTGTTGCTTTTGTTGTTGTTGTTGCTGCTTTATTTTTAATTCCTGCAACACTAGAAATTGAACCCAGGACTCTTCTGCATATTATGAAAGCGCTTTACCATGAGTTGTAACCTAGCATACCTTGCAATGTTATGTCAAAAAAAATTTAAAGGCTTTTAAGAATGTATATAAACAGGAATTTTTAAATTGGTTTATTGGTGTTTTACATATTTTGCATATCTGTGTAAGTATCTGCACATGAGTGCAGCTGTCCATGGAAGCCAGAAGTTTCAGATCTCCTAAAAAGCTGTCCAGTTTGGGGCACAGTACTGGAAACCTAGCTCAGGGTCTCAGGAAGAACACCATATGTTCTTAAACCACTGAGCCATCTTTCTAGCCCCTTTATTGTTCTTTTTTTTTTTTTTTAAAGATTTATTTATTTATTTATTTTTATTACATTGGGGTTTTGCCTGCTGCTATATCTGTGTGAGGATGCCAGATCTCCTGGAGCTGGAGTCACAGTTGTGAACTGCATGTGGGTACTGGGAATTGAACCTGGGTCCTTTGGAAGAACAGTCAGTACTCTTAACCACTGAGCCATCTCTCCAGTCCCAACACTTTTTTGCTCATCTTTTTTTTTCTTTCCAGTTATGGGCCAGAATAAATAATAGGAATTATTATCTATGTGTTTTGGCAAGTAAATGCCAAGTGATGTCTTTTGTTTCTTTTATAAAAGAGATAAAAAAAGAAAATATGTTAACTGTGTGCATGTGTGTGTATATATATATATATATGTATCTTTTTTTTTGTTTTTTTTTTGTTTTTTTTTTTGTTTTTCGAGACAGGGTTTCTCTGTGGCTTTGGAGCCTGTCCTGGAACTAGCTCTGTAGACCAGGCTGGTCTCGAACTCACAGTGATCCGCCTGCCTCTGCCTCCCGAGTGCTGGGATTAAAGGCGTGCGCCACCATCGCCCGGCTATATATATGTATCTTTATGACATTTCTGTTTTACACTCTGATTAGCACCCAAGATTTCTGAATAACTAACTATTCACTGATCCCAAAACCACATTTGTTCTGCCATTTAAAAGTAAACATGGGCATGGATTAGAACTTGGTAATATAACAGTTGCCAGCATGTGCCAGGTCGCAGGTTTCATCCCAAGCAGCACAAGGAAAAAAAACAAAACAACAACAACAAACCAAAAACAAAACAAGAACAACAAATAAAACAAAACAGAGTGATAGCATGTACCCTGTTCCTTGTTTAGGAGTTATGGAGTCTGTTGGTTATATTTGAGCTCTCTCTCTTCTAGGTCATCCATGCCTGGCTTATTGTTTCATCTCTGTTGTTGCTGTTCTTTTTTTCATTCATTTACTTGGGGTAAGTAATACAGTTTTCTGGGCTCTTTATTTACTGTGGCATCCATTACTACCCTTAGAAGTCCATTTTCTCCTTCCACTCTGGGTTCTCTGGATCAAACTCAGGGAGTCAGGCTTGCCTTTACCCACTGATCTGGTGTAGGAGGTCCTTCTATTTATGTGTTGCTTTCATTGGTTGAATAAAGAAACTGTCTTGGCCTTTTGATAGGGCAGCACTTAGGTGGAGTAGGCAGAACTGAATGCTGGGAAGAAGGTCAGAGAGAGAGCCGCCATAGGAGCTGCCAGGTCAGAAATGCTAAGTCTTTCCTGGTAAGCCATGACCTCATGGTGGCATACAAATCATTAGAAATGGGTTGAATCAAGATGTGAGAGTTAGCCAATAAGAGGCTAGAGCTAATGGGCCAGGCAGTGTTTAAATGAATACAGTTTCTGTGTGATTATTTCTGGTGTAAACTAGCCGGTGGGACAAGACCAAAAGCAGGCCCTCTCCTCACTACACTGAGCCATCTTGTTGGCCAAGTAGAGAGGTGGGGACCTCGTGCCACAGGTTACATGTGGGCAACTTGGAGGTGTCAGTTGTCCCCCATCCTCTTCCAACTTCTTCGGGCACCAACCAGGTCCTCATACCAGTACACATACATACATACCAGTACACATACATACATACATACCAGTACACATACATACATACCAGTACACATACATATATTCAGACAAAACACTCATACACATAACAATTTTTAAAAAAGTTAAAGAACAAAACCCTGTCAGAACTGAGTGTAATAGACTGTCATTTGTATCTAATAAGAATATGTGTATTTGGGGGGCTGGGGAAGTAGCTCAGTTGGTAGAAAGCCATGGATTCCTGTTCCACCACCATATAAGCCTGGTGTGCAAGCGGCAGGATCAGTAGTTCTAGGTCATCCTCTGTTCCCGATTGAGGGCAAGCCCATCTTCAGCCCTACGGGAAAATAAAGTCTGCATTAGGTAGGCTCTGGGAGGATAACATAAAGCTAATGCAGCAATGTTTTTCCTAGAGAACAGAACTATGGGGCAGGGGAGGGAGACCTGTTATCCATCTTGTATTAATTTACGCATATCTCCCTAAGAGTTGAGATTAGTTTGATTTTCCTATTTTTGAAATGGTTAGTATAATACACATTGCAACCTCATTCAGAAATACCAACATTTTACTTTATTTTAGAATTTCAAAATAGGAGAAAATCACCTTCTGGATCATCCCCTTGGCCCACAGTTTGTGCTTAAATATATTTTTTCTCTCTAGCTACTTAGGACATCTCCTGTAGTTGCAGTCTCTTTAGATGATAGATTTTATTCTCCAGAAGTCAAAATGGTAATTTTCTTCATCTGAAAAAGTTAAGCAGGGTCTGGGTAGTTGGTTCATGTGGCACTGTGTGCTGGTCAAGTATGAGAACCTGGGTTTGGATACCCAGAACCTACGTAGAAGCCGGGTAGAGTGGCAAGCTCCTATAACCCCAGCAGTGGGAGACAGAAATGGACAGATCCCAGGGACTTCAGGCCAGTCAAGCTAGCCAAACAGCAGCAGCAAGTTGTGTGAGAGATGGTGTCTCAAAAAATAAGGTGGATGTCAAGTTCATGCCTCTGCCTATGCCCTTGTAGGCGAGCTTACCCACATACACCACACAGAGTGCTAAGCATTCTTTTCCTTAAAGGGCTAGGAGGATAAATCAGTAGTGGGGCCCGTGCTTAGTATGCGCGAGGCCTTACATTTTTTCCTAGCACTGCACAGACACTCTATTAGATTTTTCTATTAATTTTTCATTTATTTACATACCAGTTTCCCCTCCCTCCTCTTCTTCTGGGCCCTCCCCCCACCTCCCTTCTACCATCTCCCCATTCACTCCTCCTCTGACTCCATTCATAAAGGGACAGGCCTCTCAAGGGAGTCAACAAAGCATGATATATCAAGTTGAGGCAGGACCACGCTCCTTCCCTTGCATCAAATTGGGTGAGGCAACCCAGCATAAGGAATGGCTTCCCAAAAGTCAGTTCAAAAAGTGGGGCAGGTCCAGATCCCACTGCTGGGAACCCCACAAACAGATCGGGTCACACAGCTGTCACATGCATGCAGAGGGCCTAGGCTGGTCCCATGTTGGCGAGCTCACGCCACCTCACACAGACACTCTAAATAAAAGGCATTTTATAAGAATAAAGGTAACCTAGGTGGTGACACACACCTTTAATCCTAGCCCTTGAGAGGCAGAGACAGTCTGGGAGTTTGAGGCCACCCTGGTCTACAAAGTGAATTTCAGGACAGCCAGAGCTACACAGTGAAATTCTGTCTCGAAAAACCAGATGAATGAATGAGTGAGTGAGTAAGGGGAAGTCCAGTCATCCTTCTAGAGATGAATAGATGAATCTCCAGCTCTGTTCTCTTTTCCTTTGCTAGGAATAAAGGCATGTGCCACCCCCACCTGGGTTCAGGCTATGTTCTTGGACACTTTTCTCATTAGTGGGATTGGGGTTTGTTTCTTTGTTTCTGTAGCAACAGTGTGTCAGGCTATATTCTTTGCATGTGTATTTGTATAAAATTTATGTTTTGTAATGGATACCTTAAGTTTCATTATGAAAATATTTATGTTTCTGCTATAAATCTGATTGGTCCTTTTTTTTAGTTTCAGATACTTTAGGATTTCATAAAATATGGTATTATAGGCAATATGGTTTAATTCTTTTAGTTTTTGCTCTTATTTTTACAGGTGTGACCTATATTAATGAAATTCATTCATTAATGTGAATAATGTAATAACTGTTAAAATAAGTTCTGCTTAAGGAAAGTGTGATTTAAAAAAGATGTTACATAAATAACAGTACAGGGGCTGGAGAGATGGCTCAGAGGTTAAGAGCACTGACTGCTCTTCCAGAGGTCCTGAGTTCAATTCCCAGCAACCACATGGTGGCTCACAACCATCTGTAATGAGATCTGGTGCCCTCTTCTGGCCTGCAGGCATACATGCAGACAGAACACTGTATATATAACAAATAAATAAATAAATCTTTAAAAAAATAACAGTATAGCATGGGCCATAGTAAAAACATAAAAATGGAATCTGAGAGTTAATGTTTCAGAATCTTAGTTCTAAACTATGTAACATGAGAATTATTACACAGAAGTCACCTTAAATCCTTGTTTATTTTTCCAGGGAAGTCTTTAAGACCTACAATGTTGCTGTGGACTACATTACAGTTGCTCTACTCATCTGGAATTTTGGTGTAGTGGGGATGATTGCCATTCACTGGAAAGGCCCACTTCGACTGCAGCAGGCGTATCTCATTATGATCAGTGCCCTGATGGCCCTGGTATTTATCAAGTATCTCCCTGAGTGGACCGCATGGCTCATCTTGGCTGTGATTTCAGTATATGGTAAAACTCAAGACTGACACTTTGTTCATCACAGAAATCCTCACTGGTGTGTTTTCCTTCCTCTTCTAGTTCTCTTGATTTAAGGAAAATCTTAACAGCTATTTCCCATAGCTCTTTAGTGTTCTTTCCTTTTAAAGTGCTGAGGATTTTTTCTGGAACTAGTTGGTGCTAGGCACGTGCTGTGCCATGAGCCCCATCTCCAGCCCTGAGAGTAAGGACTTGCAGTTTTAACTCGATGTGTGCCGAATTGATGGGAGGAACCATAGTTCTCTGGTCAGAAGATTTAGAGTTAATTCTTTCTCTTAGCATATGTTAGGTCCTGGCTTTGGTCCCCCAGACAACAGTAAGCAAAAAAGCAAAATATGATCAGTAGTTTTATTGAGCTTTGATTTCCTTGTAAGTTGGGAACAAGTGTGCAGGAATGTAAGAGTTCAGTGAATTGAATATATACTGAGAAGTGCTAGCAGCTGCCTGACACATGAAGAATGTTGAGTTTATTCTTTAAGAATTAGTAGATAATTTTTTATACAAAGGTGTGTGTTGTGGCATGGGTTTAAGAGGTCAGAGAACGACCTCTGGAGTCAGTGCTCCCCTTCCTTCAGGCAGGTCCAGGTACCTCAGCTGACCCATCTCTCTACCCCCAACTCATTTTTTTTTTTGACTTTTTTTTTTAATGTCTGCGAGTGTTTGCCTGTATATCTATGCATGACACACAGGCCTTGTGCCTGCAGAGGCTAGAAGAGGATGTTGTATACTCTAGAACTGAATTTACATCCAGTTGTGAGCTGCCTTGTGGGCCCTGAGAATTGAACCCAGGTCTTCTAGAAGAGCAGCCAGTGCTCTTAACCTCTGAGCTACCTTTTATCACTTCCTCAATTAATTTTTTTAAAAAATAACTTCTTTATTTTTATTTCATATGCATTGGTATTTTGCCTGCATATAGGTCTGAGTTGAGGGTGTTGGGTCTCCTAGAACTATTACAGACAGCTTGAGCTGCCATGTGGGTGCTGGGAATTGAACCCAGGTCCTCTGGAGGAGCAGTTAGTGCTCCTAACCACTCAGCCCTCTCTCCAGCCCCTCTTCAGTTCATTTGTAAGGTCAAAATCATACAGCAACTTCAGTGGAATCACCCCTTTAAAGATGACATTTTTACTGATGTGGTGTGCACAGCTGTGATCTCAGCACTTGATCGATAGAGGTAGGAGGACCAGCGGTTTCAAGGTTATCCATAGCTAATATAATAAGTTTGAGACCAATCTGGGCCCTTTAAGACCTTTTTCAAAAAAAAAAAAATTCTGAGAATGAGGTTTACATTTGTAGAACAAGCCCAATGCCTGCTTGTTTATTGTATTTGAAGTTAAATCTACAGAAAGACCTGTAGGTAGAGCACATAACTTGAGGGGTCCCAACCTGGCACAGATTGACTACATCAACCTGGATCAGATTTCAGGGAATCTAATGCCAGGCAGTTCATCGTTGACTTTATTTAAAACACAGTATAATTTGGGGAAAGGTTTCCAGGCAACAATCAGTCCAATTCCAGGTGCACAATAAAGCTTAAGGTGTACCAACAAAGACCTTGTGACCGTGAGGGTGGGTTCTGTAGCTAAAAGACCTAGAATCTAGTGTGATCTCTGACCATAGCATAGAGATCTGCAGGCCATAAAGTAGTTGCAACATCTCCCCTAAGAATGGATAATGGTTTAGGAAGGGAAAAGTCTGGAATAATCATTCTGGGGAATTAGGGTGAGGTCTATCTCCGGATAAAGGTCACCAAGTCATTAACAGAATCCATTCACAGCTTTCTGGATGGAATCTAGATATTTGATTTGTGTCTCCTCCAGTGAGGAGACACCTTGTGTGACTAACATTCCTGCTTCTCTTGATGCTTCTCTGTGAGTACAAAGTTCTCAATAAGAACCTAGTATTTTACAGCCAGGCATGGTGGCATGGGAGGCAGAGGCAGGCATATCTCTGAATTTGAGACCTCCTTTGCAATTTTAGTGTGCCTGTTTGATATTTTTAAATGTTTGAGGTTATTTTCTGAATTTCTAGAACAGAAAATACAAGAAAAATTATAGTTTATGGAAGAAAATGGTGTCACATCAGACACAATTTAGGCATATTGCCTCCTCTCTGAGTCAGTTTTTAGCTCCACATATGTTCTGAGACCTAAATATTTGTGAAGTACTTTATTTGACAGGAAACTGAAAAAATATTAAACTTTGTCATACAAAGAAGTTATTATTTTATTTAAATGTATTGCCCTCTTGTTGCAAGTTCCTTAGTTAAGTGTGCTTGCTCTGAGATGCTGGGGACCAAGTTCAGGCTCACGTGCTGGACAAGTGCGCCCCCACAGCACACCCCCATTCTGTGCTGTCTGTAAAGAAAGGATGCTCTCCTCCAAAGCGTCGGTCTGTAATTTGTAGGTGGAATTATTTGAAAATGACTCCCTTCCACTCTGCTGTCACAGATTGAGAACTGCTCTAGAATGGTTCTCTCTTGCTGCTGCTGCCTCTCCCCCTCCACCAGGAGTCTAGACCCCAGTAATCACACCCTGGAAACTGGGCACACTCAGGAAGGCCCAAGTGTAATTTGCAGAGCTCTTCTGTTTCATTTTGTTTAGGTTGCTCTTTTTCTTACGTAACTTCAAGCATTTCCATATTTTCCCCGCACTCCTTTGTCAAATGCATTAAGCCTGCCCCTCAGTTAAGTCCTCCCCAGCATGTACTCATTTACACAGTTCAATATATTTTATTGGGTGTCTTTTTTATTTTTCTCTTTCTAGATTTGGTGGCTGTTTTATGCCCCAAAGGTCCACTTCGTATGCTGGTTGAAACGGCTCAGGAAAGAAATGAAACTCTCTTTCCAGCTCTTATCTATTCCTGTAAGTATGCCGGAGTGATACTGTGTTAGTGCATTCAGTTTTAAGGTGCCCTCTGAGGTCAGAAGTCAGAAGAGAGCATTGGATTCCTGGAACTGGATTTACGGATGGTTCTGTGCCACTGTGTGGGTACTGGGAATCAAACATGGGTCCTCTGCAAGAGCAGCCAGTGCATTCATGGATCTAACCGCTGAGCCATATCTCCAGCTCCAGTGCATTCAGTTCTCTCTCTCTCTCTCTCTCTCTCTCTCTCTCTCTCTCTCTCTCTCTCTTTCTTTCTCCTTTTTTGTTTTTTGTGGGGTTTTTTTTATTTGTTTGTTTTTTTCAAGACAGGGTTTCTCTGTGTAGCCTTGGAGCCTATCCTGGATCTCACTCTGTAGACTAGGTTATATTTGTTCCTTCACCTGCAGTCTTTTACCGTGTTTTAACCCTCAGTTACTTCTGATTGTTTAACATTTGAGGTGACATCACAGACCAGTGGCTGCAGAAGTAACAGCCTTTTGCTTGCTAGTGCAGTGTCCTGGGCTGTAAGAACTCACCAGAAACTTTGTCTTTCTCAACAGCAACAATGGTGTGGCTGGTGAATATGGCCGAAGGAGACCCAGAAGCCCAAAGAAGGGTACCCAAAAATCCCAAGTATAACACACAAAGTAGGTGACACTCATTGCTAACTGTCTGGTTTTACAGACTCATTGTCATTTGTAGATAAAGGTTATGAAGCAGTGATTTAAACCTTCCCTTTGGTCATACTCTCCTTGCTGGAGCTCAGGACAGAGCACTTGCTTGCCATTTGAGAAGCCCTGGGCGTAGAGGATGTGTGACAATGACAGACATCACAGAATCTCCTAGAAAAACTGGCCACCCCGGTAAATGCACATAGAACTGTTTTGATTGATTGATTGATTGATTGAGCATACAATGTGATGTTGGCCTGGAAGGCACCAGGTCTCATAACAGATGGTTGTGAGCCACCATGTGGTTGCTGGGAATTGAACTCAGGACCTGTGGAAGAGCAGCCAGTGCTCTTAACCTCTGAGCCATCTCTCCAGTCCTTACATAGGACTATTTAAGGAGCTGAAATACTTGTCAAGCCACCAGTCCACACTGGACTAAGATGCTGCCGTTACTGTGTATATTTTTAAAATAAAGCTCTCTCTTTCTCGCCCCCCCTCCAAATAGATAAAAATGAGAACCTTAATCAAGTGTAGTCAGAACATCTGTAATCTCAGCCTGGAGGCAGAGGCAAGAGGATTGTTAGTTCAGCCTTTGACTATAGTGTGAGCCTGTCAGCAAAAGGAGGATGGGGTCAGGGACTCTTCTCCAGCATGTCCAGGGTAACGGAATGTCTGTTGAGAGGTGTGGTGATGCTCACATTAAGACGGTTAAGTACCTCAGTGGATGGATAATGGTGATGACCAAGGATTCCACAGAAGACAGTAAGAAAAATCAGTTAGAAGCTGTGTCAGAAAGAACTGAAGAACAGGGACTGGAGAGATGGCTCAGCAGTTAAGAGCACTGACTGCTCTTCCAGAGGATACAGGTTCAATTCCCAGCACCCAAATGGCAGCTCACACTGTCTATAACTCCAAAATCTGACACCCTCACACAGACATACAGGCAGGTAAAACACCAATGCAAATAAAATAAAAGTAAATAAATAATTTTTAAAAGAATTAAATAGTGTGGTATAAAAGTAAAGCAGAAAGAAAATTTCTTAAAAAGACAAAGGAAAGGCTATCCTTTGGAAGTTAGGGAAAAAAGGAAAAAATAGTTAAGAGAAGAACAGTGGGCCTTGGTAGCATTGCTGTTTGGTTACAGAGGCAAAAGAAGTGTATCCTGGTGGCTGTGAGAGGAGACGGTGCTGGGAGCTCAGCTGAGGCTCGAAGCTGTCGGACTCATTTTCTCGGGGAGGCAGCAGACAAGGTGGCATTTGAGGAGTAATAAATCAAAGGCATGAGAGGAAGTATTGGAAATGGTTGTTAGAAGCCTAATTTTAAAATACATATTAGATATATTTAATTTTATGTGTTTGAGTATTTTGCCTGCATGTATGTCTGTGCACATGCATGGTTGAGACCTGCAGAGGTCAGCAGAGGGCATCGGATTCCGTGGACTTACGGACGGTTGTGAGCCACCATGTGAGTGCCGAGAACCAAACCCATCTCTCCAGCCCCAAGTCTGGGTGGCATACTGAGCTAAAGAAAAAAGACTGTATGTATGTCTTAGGGTTTCTGTTACTGTGAAGAAACCCCATGACCAAAGAAACTTGGGAGGAAGCCAGGCGGTGGTGGTGGCGCACGCCTTTAATCCCAGCACTCGGGAGGCAGAGGCAGGCGGATCTCTGGGAGTTCGAGACCAGCCTGGTCTACAAGAGCTAGTTCCAGGACAGGCTCCAAAACCACAGAGAAACCCTGTCTCGAAAAACCAAAAAAAAAAAAAAAAAGAAAGAAAAAGAAACTTGGGAGGAAAGGGTTTATCCAGCTTCCATTTCCACAGCACTGTTTATCACTGAAGGAAGTCAGGACAGGAACCTGGAGCCAGGAGCTGATGCAGAGGCTGTGGAGGGGAGCTGAATGGCTGGCTCAACCTGCTTCCTTACAGAACCCAGGACCACCTGCCCAGAGATGGCACCACCCACGATGGGCCAGGCCCTCCTGAATCAATCACTAATTAAGAAGATGCCCAACAGGCTTGCCCACAGCCCGATCTTATGGAGGCATCCTGTGTACATGCATGCCTGCAGGCCAGAAGAGGGAAACGGACCTCATTACCGATGGTTGTGAGCCACCATGTGGTTGCTGGGAATTGAACTCAGGACCTTTGGAAGAGCAGGCAGTGCTCTTAACCGCTAAGCCGTCTCTCCAGCCCGAAGCATTTCTTCAGTTGAGTTTCCCTCCTCTCTCATGACTCTGGCTATGGCAGGTTGACATGGACCCATCCAGCACACTGTATATTATATGAGTATAACTGTATTTTTGGTAATTGAGATTTTATTCTTTCAGCAAATGCTGACTTAATACTGGGTGTATGCCCAGTGCTGTCTTAAGCTCTGAAGGTAGAGTCCTGGACAGTACCTTCCCTGGTGGTGTTCACTGTGGTGATATTTTGTTCGTGTTTTAATAAATGAAGCTTGCCTGAAGATCAGAGTGCAGAAGTAAGTTACTAGTAAGAGGCCAGGGAGTGGTGGCACACACCTTTAATCCCAGAACTTGGGAGACAGAGGCAGAGGGATCCTGTGAGTTCAAGGCTACCCTGGGTTATACAAGATTGAGTCTGTCTAAAATGAAACAGAGATCACACGAAGGTCATCCCAGCACTTGGGATCACAGGCCTTTAATCCCAGCACTAGGAAGGTGGAGACAGGAGTGATGTGGCTGGGTGGAGGAAACAGGAGTTCAGTACTCCCCTGCAGTCTGAGGAGACACTTGGAGGACAGGATCCCCACTTTGGTCTGAGCATCGGTAGAGGTAAAAGAGCTCTCTAGTGGCTGCCTCTCTGCTTCTCTGATCTTAAACATTAACCCCTATATCTGACTCATGGTTTTTATTCTTAAGACCAACTAGAGTTTGTGCTACAGTTCACAGGAGCGCAGATTCTTTACCATTTCCTGCTCCATGACCTTTGACCTCTCCTTGTGGTCATGACAGTTGCAGTGCTGGGCATTATATCCTTCCTTAAAAAGAGGAAAGAAAGGGGAAATGTCAACACTCATAGCCAGTGCCAAGTCACAGTTCCTCAGCTGTAGAGTTTTAATTGGCTGCGCTTTCCTGAACCAGGATTCTGCACTCTGGAGTATGAAAGAAATGGCTGTAAGTATTAGAACTCTAATTGCTGCCTTCTCTCTTAAAGGAGCAGAAAGGGAGACACAGGACACTAGTCCTGGGACCGATGATGGTGGCTTCAGTGAGGAATGGGAAGCCCAAAGGGACAGTCACCTGGGGCCTCACCGCTCCACTCCTGAGTCAAGAGCTGCTGTCCAGGAACTTTCCGGCAGTGTCCTGACTAGTGAAGACCCGGAGGAAAGTACGTGTGTCACCTCTGTCTGCAGTCTTGGGTTATTTGCATGATTGTATGTTCCATCTCTTGAGAGTGCATTGAATTGTTCAGGGGAAATAGCTTATTCTGTATTTGCCCACGCAAGCATGAGGACCTGAGTTAGATCTCCAACACTCACATTTTAAGAAAAAGAAAAATAAAAGATCAGCACAGCTTTAGTGATCCCAGCATTGGGGAGGGAGAGACAGGACTCAGGGCCAGTGGGAGACCCTGTCTCCAAACTACGATGCAGAACAACTGAAGAAGACACCAGGTGTCAGCCTTTGGCCTCTAAACCTGTCAGGTGCATACGAGGTCCTGTTGGGATTCCGCGGCGCAAGTTCTGGCTGTGAGCTAGGTTTTATGTAAAAGTCAGGCGTTATTAATTTAGTTTCTGTGGTTGTTAAGATGGGACAGCAGATTGGTTGGGACTCCTAAAATTCCTGATGTAAAAAAAAAAAAAAAGGAAGATAAAGAAAAAATCTTTCTGAAGCCTGAATTGTGAATATTGTTTACTGATACTGAGGTACTATGTGTTTTGATTGATTCGTTTGGCTTTGGTTTTTGAGATGAAGTCTCACCGTGTGAGGCAGACCTCAAACTCCTGGTCTTAAGCTGTCCTTCTATTCAGCCTCCTAAGTGGCTCAGAATGTAGATGCATGTCACCACACCTGGCTTGGGGTCATAAATTTGAATTATGAAATCATAGCAGTTAGGTGTGGTGGCACGCACTTGTAGTCCTAGGGCTTGAGTGGCAGAGGCAGTAGGTTCACAAGTTCAAGACCAACCGGGGCTATATAACAACACCATCTGGGGAAAAAAAGCATAGGAAAGAATGACAAACTTTCTTACATCTTTAATCTTTCTTTTTTTAGGGGGAGTAAAGCTTGGATTGGGAGATTTCATTTTCTACAGTGTTCTGGTTGGTAAAGCCTCAGCCACGGCCAGCGGAGACTGGAACACAACCATAGCCTGCTTTGTGGCCATACTAATCGTAAGTGTGCCCTGGCAAAGATAGGTCAGACACTGAGTTCCCTGTATAAATGTCTATTGAGTGTGTTCATGCACATGTACTGTGGAAAATGTGCAACAGAACAACTTTTGGGGAGCTGGATCTTTCCTTCCCCTGGGGCAGGGCCACTGCAGTTTTTGCCCCCCGTCTGCCCTCCTGTCTCCACTTCCCATCCCTCATAGGAGTGCTGGGACCACAGGTGGGTGCCCACTACATCCTGCTCTTCATGTGCTCCTGGGGTCAACCTCGGCTTGTCCGGCTTACGTGGCAGTGCATTTACCTGCTGAGCCATCACCCCAGCCCTAACAATTTTCTTTGGATTTCAGATAGGCTGAGAATTCCAATCCCTTAAGAAGCTTTTAAAAATGGATAATTAGACCCTACCTGAGTAGTTCTTCACTCTGGACACACATTAAAACCGCCTGCTGTTTCCAGCCTAGCTGTGTCTTGTCTTCAGAGAAGTGTATTGCTGAGTCTCGTGAGCTGCAGCATCATGCACTTGCTCTTGTACACTTGCTTTTGGTATCAGTCCTGTGCTCGTCTTCGTCCCATCCAGAGATAGAATAACTACCTTGTTTTGAGTAGTTCTTAAAAATTCTCCAGGAAATTATACCTCTTAGACGCTATGTTGAGAGCCTGGCAGCGTAGGTGGGAGTCAGCTAGGACTCCCAGTCCGTGCGCTAAGCCAATGCTCAGTGCTCTTACACTGACGCTTATCCGCCAGGATTGCTTTGGGATGGCAGGTGTGGAGCAGAAGAGGCTGGCCCAGTACAGGATCCCATCTTGTTTATAGTGCCTGTGGCTTTCAGAATTTAGAAAGCTAGGTGTGTTGGTGTACACCTTTAACCCTGCTATTCTGGAAGCAAAGTCAGGTGGCTCTCTGCCTTGTTGAATTCTAAGCCATATAGTAAGATCATATTTTCTTGATTTTGTTTTTTTTTTTTTTTGAGACAAGATTTTTCTGTAGCTTTGGGGCCTGTCCTGGAGCTTGATTTGAGGCCAGCCTAGGTTGTATGTGATGGTCTTTAAAAAAAAAATCTATTTAATTCAGGCATTGTGCACACTTAGGTCCTGGTACTTAGGAGGCTGAGGCAGGAAAATAAAGAATTTGAGTCCAATCTGGGCTGTGTATATAAATAAACAAAAAAGCAGCAACTGTATTTTCAGGGAGGGTCACTCTCAGCATGCACAAGGCCCTGGGCAATGCCAGTACACATTGTTTCTTCCTTCTCATCCCCTCCCATGTCCTCTGTCCTCCCTTTCTCTTGAACCAGCTTTCATTGTGGTGCCCAGGCTGGGCTCAGGTAATGCAGCCTCGGCCTCTGGCGTAGCTGGCGTGTGCCGTAAGGTTCCGTTCCAGCAGCTATGTTTTTCTTTGCTGGCTCCAGATCATGAGAGTTTTGAAGTTAGTACTGAAGAGAGGATTCTCTGCGTGTGGTACTGGACAGTTGTGTGTGGCATGCTGCCAGTCCTGAGTGTGCATCTGTCCATCCCCACAGGGCCTGTGCCTTACCTTACTACTGCTCGCCATCTTCAAGAAGGCGCTGCCAGCTCTCCCCATCTCCATCACCTTTGGGCTGGTTTTCTACTTTGCCACGGATTATCTCGTGCAGCCCTTTATGGACCAGCTTGCATTCCATCAATTTTATATCTAGCATATCTACAGTTAGAATCCATGGATATTTGTTCTTTGATTATTAAATACCTGAAGAGGACACGTGACTCTCCCTTGTCCTCATCTAACGAAGTCAAGACTCTAGCTGGACTTTTGCAGCTTCCTTCCAAGTTCCCTGGCCACCTGTATTGTTGGACTCTGGAAGGAGGTGTCTACAGAAAACGGCTTCCAGCATTCTTCATTGCAGTGGGCAGATATCCCTCAGTGCAAATACTACCAGATTTGAGGGACAAGGACCAAGAAGTTGTGTTCTGCCAATAGTATGACCCTTGGGCACGGAGATTTTGCCAGCACTGGGAACCCTCAAGAAGCTGAATGAAGTGGTGTGAACCAAGCAGAACTTCCATCTTCTCCACCATGTTGGAAATAAAACCTGTATTAGCTGAATCCTGCACTGTCCAGAGGTTCTGTGAGGAGGGAACACTGGGCCTGGGCCTCACTCGTAGGCTCTTTTGCTGCCCACTTGTAAGTTTAAATAAGGGCACCACCCCCCCAAACTCTCCTGTCACATCTGTGGTTTGACCATTTTTGTTCTCAAGCACTGACTCATTATCATCTGTGGTTGCCGCTTCTCCCCAAGGCCAGTCTGGACAAATTTGGGGTTGCTTTATTCTGAGTCATAACCTCAGGTTCCAAAGTTTATAATTTCTGGAAATTATGGAATTATTGCTCAATAGTACTCTGTCTTCCTTAAGTAAGTTCTGGATTTTCCACAGGCTCCTCATTGTTAGACATACTTGCGAGCTTACTTCTCCCCTGATGCTTCTCTCTCTGTCCCTCCCTTATCCCCACAGCAGTTCTATTTGACAGCAGACAGGGCAGCTCTGGGAGGTAGCAAATGACCCTGATAGCCCAGGGTCCTGACCTCACGTGATGCAGTCAGTGCTGCAGCCTGGCCATCATCTGACCCCTCGGAGGCAGACAGGATCAAAGCGCAGCTGACTGGTGAAGCGCTCCGGCCTAGTGTTTCTTCTGTCACGGCAACCCTCTGCCAGGGTCAGAGTTCAAACTTGGACTGGGGTAGAACTCAGTGGTAGAATATTTGTCTAGCAAGACCCAGGTTCAGTCCCCAGCATTGGAAAAGAAAATAAAACTACAGAATTTGAATTAATGTCCAATGCTGGTAGTTTCTCAGTTCATGAACCAATTGTGTCTAACAAGGCAAGAGTTTGGCAAAAAGCTGGTTCTTGGTTAGCTTTGGAGAACCTGGAGTCGCCAAGAGCAGGGGCCTCCCACAGCCGTGGGGCAGTGTGCTCGCTACACAGGCGGGTGTGAAGGGCGAGGCTGTGCTACAGAGGTCACAGGTGAGCTCAGGTGCTGTGGGTCAGTTTGGCAACATGCACAGACTGAGCAGGAGTTCCATGGGTGTATGTCAGCATCCTCAGCCAGGAGATCAGCTGGGCAATGTGAAAAACATTGATGTGGGTCAAGAAATGCTTGCTAGCTCTCTCCCAGACTAGCCTGTGAGCCAGTTTGGGCTTCTCTTTATTCTTTTGGGTCACAGTAGTGTGTGTGTGTGTGTGTGTGTGTGTGTGTGTGTGTGTGTGTGTGTACACGTACGTGCGTGTGGGAGGGGGCACAGTTGATCATACCTGGCGTTTGGGGCAAGTGCTCCACTAATGGGCTAACTCAGCCTGGGGTAATTCTAGTAAGAATTCGACTTTAGGAGTCAGGCCTAATCCCTCACTCGTAAGGCCAGCTAGCCTAGCCTCATCGCGGTCTAGGCCAGTGAAAGGCCCTGTGTCAAAAAGCAAGGTGGTGGCTCCTGAGGAACAGAACCCACACAAACATGCACGCATAAGAAGAGCTGAGGGTGTAGCTTTTTGGTAAAGCACAGAGCGCTCAGCACCCTCGGGGCCCTGGGTTCAGGCTCATCCTAGCCAATGAGAAGAAAACTAGGAGCCACACAAGAGAAGAGAGGGACTTGGGTAGAAGGTACTGTTTTATTATTGTGAGCACATGCCCCAGCCCATACATGGAGGTCAGAGATCAGCCCTGTGCTGAGGCTCAGACTCGGGCCACCAGGTGCTGCCCCGCCATCTCACTACCCCCTTTGCCCGGACAGGAGAATGGAAGTCACAGCCTTTTGATTCAAGGCGCTTTTGTGACTCTCAGTCAGAGCAGCTTGTGTAAGGGTCCAAGTGTTTCGTTGTCTTTCATGGACAAGAGGGTCCATCCAGGCTATGTTTGTGTGTGGGCATTTAAGCCCAGGAGAGGAGTGGCTGCAAGCCGCACCTGGGATAAAGTCACTGAATCCAACTTGCTCAGTGGAAACTGGTGGAGAAAAGCAGTAGCTTTGGGGCTCGGGTCTGGTGCCTACAGGATACAGCATTTTGGGGCAGAATGCCAGCTGCAGTTGGCCGGAGAAGAAGGACTCTTCCCTGTTTTTGAATCTGCTGTGCTAGAGGGGTCCTGGGGCCACAGCTTTTACTCTCAATGACTACATTTCTCCAAGAGGGAAAAAAATGGGGCAAAGGACAAAGCCAAAAGCAGTCTGTGAACTCCGCCACAGAGGAGCAGTTTCGTTTTTAAACTCCGCTGGAGAGTTTAGTGTTCTTTTGCGATAGGTGCCCAAGTGTTTGCTGCTTGTCCTGTCTGTGGTTTTAAGCCAATGTGTGTGTGCGTGATGGGGTCTCCTGTGTAAGCACAGGTTGGACTCAAATTTATGATCCTTCTGCCTTCACCTTACAAGTACTGGGATCACACAGACAGGAGCTGTCATGCTGAGTCATGTATGTATATAATATATACATTACATTTATTTACTGTGTGTGTAGGCATGGAGCATGTGCTCATGAAGTCAAAGGATAAACAGCAGCAGTTGCTTCTCTGCTCCCATCATGCGGGTTCCCGGACTTGAACTTGGATCCTCAGGCTGGGAGGCCTATGCTTTTTACCCACTGAGCCATCTTGCTGGCCTTGTGTGTGTTCTTGATCCTGTTTGTTAAACTGCCAAACAAGGTCTTTCACGGTCAGACCTGTAAGGGAAGTAAGTCTCTGTTTTCGACCCCCAGAGCGAGACTTTGCATTGTTGACCACTTGTGACCTCACCCTGGAAGAAAAGCTGAGATGCAGGCGTTGTTCAGTATCCTGTGTGCTTGGCGTGGTGCAGGAGTTGAAGGCTGCAAAGATGAGCCAGAGCCTTGCTTGTCCTCTTCCCTCCCTGCCTTTGTCCCTCCACTTCCCACTCCCTTCTGAAAGAACCCCCCCATCCTTGTCGCGGCCCCCCTCGTCCAGCAAGGATGACGCGACCACCAGAGCTCTTCTCACTGCAGTTTATTCCATGACTTTATTCACAGCAATCTTTTCCCTTCTCTTTCTCTCCTTCTGTCTCTCTCTTCCTCTCTCGGGCAAACCTCTCCCAGCCCTTAAGTAGGCCTGGGCCGCCAACCTCAGATTGCCAGGTGGGCACTGCCCATAGGTCCATGCATATGCAAGCAGCTGACAGTCATTGCATGATAATAGCATAAGTTAGGCTTTAGCCATAGGAGTTGATTATCCCAGAGAGCACTCGCTTTCGGGATCGCGGAGGGCGGGAGCCAGCACCATTAGGTGCGACTCCACGCAGCTCTCTACATTGCCATCAGGTGTGGCTTCACGCAGCTCGCTACACATCCTCAGAGTCATTGCGTAGCTGAGGGCGTTCCTAAACTTCAGCCCTTCCTGCTCTAAAGAGCTGGGTTACCCACACGCACCACTGTGCCCAGTTTACTCTGTGGGGGATTGAACCTGGGCCATGTGCGTGATAGGCAGGCACTCTACCAGTTGAGTTACATCCCCAGATCCCACACACATCTTGACGTCTTTTAACTACTTTTGACCACTTAGGCTTACAAACGGATGCTATCAATAAGGTGACATCATTCCCTCAGAAATCCGTTCTTTCAGCGAGGCCCCTTGGATCCTTGATGCTCAGTTTGAGGATAGCTCAGGAACTGGATATCGGCTTCCACCCTCAGGATGGAAATAGGTGTCATATCTTGCTAAGTTAGAGTTCAGAAGCAATCCTGGTGTCTTCTCGTGTCTTTAGATTATCCAAGCACAGGCAGTTTTAAAAAAGGAAAAAGGCACCGGTTTTTGTTCTTTCCAGCCCTCGTGGATAGTGCCAGCTAGATACCCGCAGGCTGCCACATCTCAGGGTCCTCTGCACCTCATCAGTCTACACATCTGATAGGAAACCATAATTTGCATATTGCAAAGCCCATCTTGGTGCTGAAATGAACCCTTTCTTGAATGTCAAAGCCATTTCCAGGAGTGTGGGGTAGCAATGTGCCTCTCGGGATGCAGGGCCCCTCTGACCCTGCCAGGTAGTGCTAACCCTTGCCTGCACAGCAGGAAGGGCTTCCCTGAAAGACTTCTATTCAAATGCATACTTGTGGAAGGCAAGTGCCAGGGTGAGCTTTTCCAGAGTGTTCTTTACTCTCACATGGTCACTGCCTGGCTTCTCCTACTATGGGTAATAATTTGTACATAACAGACTGTGAATATAACTTTTTAAATAAATACTTTCAAACTCTTGGTAAGATATAATTTTGATAATGATTGCAGATTTTCTTCCTGTATTTGTCAAATGAATAAAGAACGCATGAGCCAGTGGTGCTGGTTTTCTTCCAAGGAACACTGGGATGCGGAAGCCTGTACACTGGTTTATAGATGCCAAGGCACCTTGGAGCTTACTGTTCCTTATGTGTATCAAGGCACTATGGGTTGTAGCAGAGCCACACCCTTAAAGGTGCAACGTCCCATCTGTTTCTAACTGCTGTTCATGGTTCTGTATTACAGATCTATGGTTCAGCAGCCACAGATAGTAATTTGAAAAGCAAAACATTGCGTTTGTATCAAACGCACAGAATACTCAACATCTCCTAAATGAAACCACATTTATTAGCAGTCTATATTCTAAATAACTCAAAGCTGGGCATGATGCATGCCTGTACACTCAGCACTTAGGAAGCTGAGCCAAGAGGGTTGCTATGGGTTCAAGGCCAGCCTGGGCTACACAAGACAGTGTCTCAAACAAAACAAAACAAAAACACATGGCAGTGGTGGCGCACACCTTTAATCCCAGCACTTGGGAGGCAGAAACAGGCAGATCTCTGTGAGTTCGAGACCATCTTGGTATACAGAGTAAGTTCCAGGACAGCCAGAGAAACCTTGTCTCAGAAAGCCAAAATAACAACAAAACAACAACAACAACAACAAAAAACCAACCTAGAGATGATCCAAAGTTGTACAGGTGGATCTCTGAGTCCCAGGCCAGCCAAGGCTATGTGGCGAGACTGTTGAGGAGCAGGGAGGGATTGCTGCATAGCCTCACTAGTGGAGAAGTGTACTCTTGCTTTCATTAGGTGCTGCCCCTCTCTGTCCTGAAGTCAGAGACATCTCCATTTCTGAGCTGTGAAGAAAGACATGACGGGGGTTTGTGCAGTGGCTCAGCAGGTGGAGGTGTAAGCCTGATGACTGGAATGTGACCGCTGGGACCCACTTCACAGAGAGAATGGACTCCTGCAGCCATACACCATTAACTCGGGCAGGGGAAGCCACAGCATGCCGTTGTCCTCGGAAGGAGCAGCTCAGAGGTAGAGCCAGGTGTGGGAGTGCGCACTATAATCCCAACACTTAGGAGACAGAGGCAGAAGAGCCAATGTAAATCCAGGGCCAGTCAGACTGGTAGGTAGCTAGAACCTGCCTCAAAAAACAAAAGGGGAATGGCTAGTCATGTCCCAGCCCAAACATCTGGAATCCGAATGCTCACTCCTGTCTTAGGGTTTCTGCTGCTGTGAAGAGACACCATGACCATGGCAACTCTTAGGAATCATTTAACGGGTGGGTTACAGCTTGAGTTTTAGTCCATTGCCATCCTGGTGGGACATGGCAGCATGCAGGCAGACATGGTGCTGGAGGAACCAAAAATTTTACATCTTGATATACAGGCAACAGGAAGTGAAATGAGACGCTTGGTGTAGCTTGAGCATAAGAGACCTCAATACCCACCCCCACAGAGACACTCTTCCTCCAGCAAAGCCACACGTCACACCTTCTGCTAGTGCCAATACCTTTGGGGCCCATTTCAACACATGGAGGCATCATTTGTTTCCATGAATCTTGAAGGCGGTGGTACCGTATTCTGCTAAAGGCTCATGGCTTGTCTGCCTCGGCTGGGGGCAGTTTCTGGATGTTAGGAGCCCTGCATGGGTGCTGGGAGCATGTGAACCATGCATGGAGCAAAGCAGAGAGCAAGCCTGCATTCCTCTCATGGGCAGGTAAGGACCACTGTTGTGTCAGCCAGTGCCACACTGCATCTTAGGGGTCGGGGACAACTCAGGGTCCTAGCTAAAAAGGCCATCGCAGTGGTTCAACAGCTCAAAGCACTTCACATGACCTGAGTGTCACTGCCAGATCTACACAGCGGAAGAAGAAAGCCATCTTTAGAAAGATTTCCTCTGACCTCTGCACGCGCACTGTGGTGCACAGCAACCGTACTCAACAATAATACAAATTTAGATATGAAAGAAGCAACGGCTGGGGCTGGAGAGAAGGCTCTGCCTAAGAGCACTGCTGTTCTTGCAGAGGGCCCGGGTTTGGTACCCTGGACACTCACAATCATCTGTAACTCGAGTTCCCGGGAAACTGACTCCTGAGCTTGGACATCAGGTATGTACATGATACGCAGACATGCATGCAGGCAAAACACTCATATACATAAATCTTAGTATTTTTAAGTGCACACATATATGGAGAGCGAGCAAAAGAGCTATTATTGTTGTTGTTTTAGAAAGGGTCTTAGTATGTAGCCCTGGCTGATTTGAAACTCATTATGTAGACCAGACTCAGAGATCTGCCCTCATCTGCCTCTTGAGTGCTGGGATTAAAAGCATGTGCCACCAGGCCCAACACATATGTATGTATATACGTATGTATGTGTGTGTACACACACATTATTATTTAGGGAACTGGCAAGGAACAGCATAATGCTGGCTTACGTAAATTAAGCAGAAATCCAGGAGGAAAGGATCAATAAAAGATGAGATTTAAAATTTGTTTTACCAGGTATTGCAGGCTTTTAATCCCAGCAGAGGCAAAAACAGGCAGGTTTCTATGAGTTTTGAGCCAACTTGATCTACATAGTGAGTTCCAGGCAGTTACATAGTGAGACCCTATCAAAAATAAATACATAAATAATTTTATGTTTATACACACGTGTGTGTGTTTGTGGTGTGTGTGTGTACAGGTGAGTGCTGGTGCCCTCAAAAGTCAAAGACATCAGATGCCCTGGAGCTGGAACCATAGGGGTTGTGAACCATCCAACCTGGGTGCTGGGAAGCAAACTCACACCCTCTGGAAGAACAGTATGTGCTCTTGGTCCCTGTGCCGTCTCATCTCTCCTGCTCTGGTCTTTGGCTTTTGAGACATGACCTCACCATGTAGCCCAGGCTGTCCTCAAACTCACGGGTAGTGGGATAACAGACACGGACAGCCTTGCCTGGCATTTTTTGGAGTTTAGGGTTAGTGAGATGGTAAAGGAACCTGTCACTAAACTAAGTTTGATGGCCAGGACCTACATGGTAGAGAGAGCAGATTGGCCTCTGACCTCCACATGCGTGCAGTGAGCTCCTTCATCCTCTACTCCCCGCAGGATAATTTAACACGGCACTAAAGAGCTCGCTCAGTGATTACGAGCACTCACTGCTCTTCCAGAAGACCTGAGTTTGATTCCCAGCACCCACATGGCAGCTCACAACCATCTGTGTGGCTCCAGTCCTAGGGAATCCAATGCCCTCCTTTGGCCTCTGTGGGCACCAGGCATGCAGTAGTACACAGACATGTATGCAGGCAGAACACTTATGCGCATAAAAAGTAAAAAAAAAAGCAGTAGAAAATTCTTAAGGAACAGACTACAGGCCAGGCATGGGGGTGCACACCCTTTAATCCCAGCATATATGGGGCAGAGGCAGAGATATCTCCAAGTTCAAAGCTAACCTGGTCCACAGAGTCCCAGGCCAGCCAGAGCTACACAGAGACAGGCTATCCTGTCTTTTAAAAAGTAAAAATCTAAAGGGTTTACTATGAGCAGAGATGCAATGAAAACGGCTTTGTCTGTGGCATAGAATACCCTAACATAATATGAATTATGGCAGACAACACAATTCTAAAGAATCTGCTGTGGGGCAATGGTTTTACCCTGTAAAGATTTGTTTTTTGTACTTGTTTAATAAAATGCTGATTGGCCAGTAGCCAGGCAGGAAGTATAGGCAGGGCAACCAGGCAGGAAGTAGAGGTGGGGCAATGAGAACAGGAGAATTCTGGGAAGAGGAAAGAGTCAGTTGGCAGTCATCACCCAGACACAGAGGAAGCCAGATGAGAAGAATGGTACCAAGCCACGTGGCTAACATAGACAAGAATAATGGGTTGATGTAAGATGTAAGAATTAGTTAATAAGAAACCTGAACTAAGCTAGGCGGTGGTGGCACATGCCTTTAATCCCAGCACTAGGGAGGCAGAGTGTAACCGCCCAGCGGGTCAGTTATTCCAGGGTCCCGAAGAGGCGCTATCTGAAAAGACATGGGTGGGAAAGAGGAAGGAGATCAAGCAGAGTTCTTGTCAAGGTCTCTGTTTATTAGCGTAATGATTGTGGCTTATATAGCCCCTGGATGAGGAATTTGGGTTGGGATGGGGGCAGGGGCATGGCAAGGGCAGGAAGGGATCTTGCAGCAATGGTCACAAGTCAGTCACGGTCACGAGTTGTCGGTCAGAGTTGTCGGTCACGAGGTCACGAGTCAACACACCTAGTGTTCTCTATGCAGGCAGAATCGTTCCTTTTGTAATTCCAACCACAAACAGTTCTCTAGATAGTTGGAATGCGGGGCAGGATCTGCTAACAGATAATTCTCAAGATAGTTGGGTGTGGGTGGGCTCTGCCAACAAACAGTTCTCAATACAGTTGGGGTGTGGGGCTCTCTGCAAACATCCCCAGGACAATGGTTCCCGCCATCATCCCTGGAAAATGGCTCCTGACAGCAGAGGCAGGCGGATCTCTGTGAGTTCAAGGCCAGCCTGGTCTACAAGAGCTAGTGCCAGGACAGGCTCCAAAGCTACACAGAGAAACCCTGTCTCGAAAAACAAACAAAAAAGAAAAGAAGAGGAAGAAGAAGGAGGAGGAGGAGGAGGCCTGAACTAATAGGCCAACCAGTTTACCAGTTTATAATATAATTGTGTAGACCTCTGTGTGTTTCTTTGGGACTGAACGGCTGCCGGACCTGGTGGGACAGAAAGCTCTGTCAACAAGAATCTACACAGCTTTGGGACATTCATCTCATCATGATCTATTAACATAAGGGAAAGATCTAAGGGTTGGGGAGATGGCTTTGCAGTTAACACTTCAAATCCCAGCGCCCACATAAAACTCCACGTATGGCCACAAGCTCCTGAAACTCCAGCAAAAAGGGGAGGGGCAAAGAGAAAAGTGTGCTGGTCACCAGCCTAGCCCCTGTTCAGTGAAAGATCCTGCTTCAAGGGAACACCTGACTCCTCCACACGCATGCCCAGTACACTAGAACAGCTGGCCAGCGAGCTCCTGGGTCCTCTGTCTCCAGCACTGGGGCTACTCGCACATTCCACCCTGCTGGGCTCTTTACATGGGTGTTGGGATCAAAATTCCGGTCCTAAACTTGTGCCCAAATACTTTTCCCACCGAGTCATCCCCAGCCCTAGTTTAATGTTTTCCTTTTACAAGCTTTAGAGAACGTGGGAGGGGAAGTTGTATAGCAATCCAAAGGTTATCTCAAGGTCAAAAAAACTGAATTTAGACCTTTGGTTTTATAAAAGCCTGCCCAGTAGTGTTGAAAGGGTTCAGCCCTTGGAAGACAGAGGTACCAGGTAGGTTTTCTAGGCCAGCCTGGTCTCCATAGTGAATTTTAGTCTAATCAGGGTGACACAGTAAGACCTTGTATTTAAAAACAAAAAGGCAAAATAAATTTTAAAATATATAGATATGAAAATAAAATAACAAAATCTTTATCACCATCCAGTTTTCCAAAGTAGTCAAAAACCTTAAAAAAAAGCTGGGCAGTGGTGGTACATGCCTTTAATCCCAGAACTTGGGAGGCAAAGATCTCTCTGAATTTAAGGCCAGCCTGGTCCACAGAGTGAATTCCAGTACAACCAAGACTACACAGAGAAACCCTGCCTTGAAAACAAAACAAACAGAAAAGCAAAACAAAAAAAGAAAAAAGAAAACAAAAAAAGAAAAAGTACAAACGCAAGAAATTATGTCGCTAGAACAGAATCAACCCCAGGAAAACTACAGCCAAGAACATTTATTCCACTTTCAGGATGAATTGAAATCAGAAATTGAATGTTTGTGCCCTTATTGTCAAAGTGCCAACTGAGGATGGACTGGAGACAGGAGGCAGATGCTACTGCGCTGTGCAAGGAGTTCCTGGAGCGCCACTGGGGCAAGTAGCACTGGACTTTGCCTGTGCTGTGGGATCCCAGGAAGTGGTGGAGCCGAGGAGGCGGATGCTGCTGGTACCCTGCTGGCCCTGCTGAGGCTGCTGTGTGAAACTGTCCAGTCTTTGCTCCTTGCATCAAATGCCATCATGGAGTCTGCTGGTATCAGAAGCCAGGCATAGGTCTAGAGGCCATCTGTGATGTTCTGCTTCTGGACCTGGCCTGTATCTACTGCTTGCTGAAGCCGCACTGCGGGAGCTCCCTGCCCCCTGCACCTGGTGGAGTGTTTCCTGCTGAGTTCCCAGCCAACTGAGATCCGCAGACTCTGGATGGACTCATCACTATGCTCCCTGGTCATGTGGGTCTGGGAAGACACACTGCAGAGGTGCACAGCTGTTGTCAAGTACAAGACAGCTCCGGACTCCTTCCGGCTGCCACGCTCATGGCAGGCATGGGTGGGGACAGGGAGCAGCCAGTGCCAGGAGGGTCCTGCTGGAGATGGGCTCTTTCAGATCTGGATGATTGCTTTGATCTTCTTGGGGACCCAGTGTTGGCACTGAAATCTGGGACAATGTAGATGGTGTTTCATTGTCTGCAGTGAGCACCATATCTTAAAGGAGGATTAAGGACAGAAGGACCCAGAGAAGGTGGAGCAGGTAAAAGCGCTTTATGAGGAGTCAGATCTGCCCTATGTTCCTCATGTATGAGGAGGACAGTCACAACCCTGGCAAAAGTCTCAGGGAACAATAGGCCACCCCCCAGTTCCTGCCCTCAAGCATCTTCCTGGAGCCAGCAAAAAAGAGCCACAGAGAGCGATCTCAGTACAGCCCACTGGTAGAGCCCTTCTCTGGCATGGGCAAGGTCCTAGGTTGGGCCTGGTGGCACACACCTGTAGTCCCAGTACTTGGGAGGCTGAGGCAGAAGGATTGCCATGTGAGACCAGTCAGGCTGCATAGCAATACCCCGTCTCAAAAAACCAAAAGGGCAGTGAGGGGAAGACAGAACAGTCATGACGGGAGCCATTTTCTGTTACACTGGCTAGCAGACACAATTGCCCTCAGTGCACATCAATTTACACGCTTCCATAGACCTTGGAGACAGCATTTCAAGATGGGGAGGTTGTTGAGTGGCTAATGCTGTCCTGCAAGTGTGAGAATAGGAGCTTGAAGCCCAGGACCTGGGTAAAGCCAGATGTGATGCTGTCATCCGTGGTAAGATGAGAGGTGAAGACAGGACAATTCTGGGGAGCTCAAGGGCCCAGTCTGTAGAGTAGTGAGCAAGAGACCCTGCCTCAGAGAACAAGGTTAAAGGCAAGCACTAACACCTGATGCTGCCCTCTGACCTCTACATGAGCACAACGGCACATACATGCATGTACACATATGAATACATGTACACACATAAAAACCATACACAAACAAAAACACACACACATGGCCTACACACATATCTTAAACATGCTATATACCTTAAACACACACACCATACACACACACATGATATACACATCATGAATACATACCATACACACACATAAACATACCATATATATACACACCACATACAGATACCATATATACACACATTACACACATACATAAAACAAGTTAACCGTGTCTGCATGAGACTGCAACAGCAGAACAGCACAAAGGAGCAGGAGGGAGGGAGGCAGCGAATCGCACACAATCTGCTGACCTCGGTTGTGAGACACAGCAAAACTCAAACTTCTGGGAGATGAATTCGCAAAAGGAGAAGCCCATCCCGAGAAATGTAATTGCTACTTTAAATAGAGGCGATAGCGTTCAAAACCCAGAATTAGAGAAATTAAATGGAGCCTGTAGGACGGGGAAAGCTGCAGCCCCAATGGTGGTTGAAAAAGTAAAAAGTGGCATCAGAACTAAGAATCAAAGCTTCTCAAAATGTTTACAAAGAACAGCTCCAGAGAGCCGTGTGGCTGTGGTGCAGCCGCAGCGGACAGTTCTGCCCCTCCGAGAGCCGTGTGGCTGTGGCGCAGCCGCAGCGGACAGTTCTGCCCCTCCGAGAGCCGTATGGTCCTGCAGCCGCAGCGGACAGTTCTGCATTTGGATAATGTGGTAAAGCTCAATGAACTTTGGAATAATTCCCTTTCGATCACAGCCAACTTGGCCACACACAAAATTCCTTTTATATAATTATTTTTCATCTGGGTGTGGTGTCACATGCTTGCGATCCCAGCTTTCAGGAGGCTGAGGTAGGAGGACCTATGGCCAAGGCCAACTTTGGCTATGAAAGTCAACAAGACCCTGTCTCAAAAACCTAACACCAAGAAAAGATTCGTCCTTCACAAGTTTTTACACCTACTGCTGCTCTTGAGGATGTGGGTCACCCCTATATCCATGAACCCCTATACCCATGAAGACCCTGGACCGTAGCTGGGTTTGCCAGGTCCTGCAGTCCCAGCCCAACTACTGAGAAGCTAAGGCAGGAAGATGAGTTGAACTGGGAAATTCAGGACCAGCCATTCTGGGGGAAAAAGACATAAGACAAAATGAATTTTCAACTGCAATAAACCCACATTGTAGGACAACTTTTGAGTTTTTTAGAAACATGAATTCAGCTGGAGTAGTGGTGGCACGCCTTTGATTCCAGCACTCAGGAAGCAGAGGCAGGAGGATCTCTGCAAGTTTGAGGTCAGCCTGCTCTACAAAGTGAGTTCCGGGACAGTCAGAGCTACACAATGAAACCCTGTCTCAAAAAACAAACAGAAACGTTAATTTGTAATCTTTCAGGTGTTCACACTTTAGCTAGCACAGGCTGAACCGTGGGGAAAACAATCTCTCCTCGCGCCCTGCACCTTAGCAGCAGATTCGTCCCTCTTTCCATGCCCTGCTCCTTAGCAGCAGATTCGTCCCTTTCTTACTAGCCAAGTTAGTTGGGCCAAACAGCAAACGCTTTAAGGATGATGTCTAAGGAATTCTCTGCAGTGTTCAGCCTTTCCTGGCCTGCGTGGCAGACGGAGCAGGTTTGATCTTGATGCCCAGTGTTATTTCAGCGTTGCTCTGAGTTCAGGGTTCTGACCTGTGTGCTCAGGAAGCTTGGCTTTCATAACCACCTGTCCTGCTCTTCACCGTGGAGACCGGCAGTCTTTTAATTAACTGTTCCTCACTCTAACCAATCGTTAGCCAGACAGACCTAAGCTTACCGTCCCAAAAGGGATGACTCTGCTTGCTGTTGGCTGCCATGAAGCTGCTGTGATTGGCAAAGCCACTAATTAGAAGATTAGAAGGCCTGCTTTTTTCTTATCTTGATTGGAATAGTCTAGGGGAAAAACTCCGAAGCAGGCTTTGAAATTAGCAATAGTTCATTCCGTGTGTGTGCGCGTGTGTGTGTGTGCGTGCAAAATCTGGAGTGCTGGTATGAAAGACATGTGCCAGTTCGGCACCTGAGAGGCAGAGGCCGGAGGATCACCACAAGCTCCAGCCCAGCCAAGGCTACATACAGACGGCCTGGCCAGCCAGGGGTTACACAGAGAGACGCTGACTCAAAAACAAAAACAAAACAAAACAAAAAAACCCCACAAAATTTAGAAACCCCAGCTTGGTATGGTGGCATACCTCTGTAGCCCTAGCTACGGGAAGCTGAGGCAGGAGGATTACACTGACCTATGTGGTGGTTTCCATACCACCTCAGAAGAGCAGCCTGCATTCGTAACTGCTCTGCAGCCCCACAAGAAAATAAATTTCAAGTGGAAATGGTGGAGCTCTGTTCATTCCACCTTTAAATCCCTGAGGGTGTGTGTGAGTGCATGTACACATGCACGCGTGAGTGTGCGAGTGTGTGCACTGTGTGTGAGTGCGTGCACATGCGTGTGTGTGAGAGTGTGTGTGCTGTGTGTGAGTGCGTGCACGCGTGTGTATGTGTGTGGTATGTGTATGTATGTTGTGTGTGGTGTGTGTGGTGTGTATGTGTGTGGGCATGTATGGTATGTGTGAGTGCGTGCACATGCGTGTGTGTGAGTGTGTGCACTGTATGTGAGTGTATTCACATGTGTGTGACTGCGTGTGAGTGTGCGCTGTGTGTGTGTGCATGCGTGCATGTGTGTGGTGTGTGTATGTGTGTGGTGTGTATGTGTGTGTGGTGTGTGTGTATGTGGTGTGAGTGTGTGTGCTGTCTGTGGTGTGTATGTGTATGAGCATGTATGATGTGTGTGAGTGTGTGCACGTGTGTGGTGTGTATGTGTATGAGTATGTGGTGTGTATATATGTGTGTGTGGTGTGTGAGTGTGTGTATGTGTGTGTGTCTGTGTGGTGTGTGTATGTGTGTATATGTGTGAGTGTGGTGTGTGAGTGCATGTGTGGTATGTGTGGTGTGTGCGTGTATGTGTATGTGGTGGAAACAAGACTCATCCCTTGGGCCTTGTGCATGTTAAGCTCCTGCTCTGAGTTATGACCTCAACCCCAGATCTACTAAACTAGTTAATCTTTTAAAAATTCTTTTTAAGGAGCAAGGGAGGTGGTGACTCAGTCGTCAAGGGCACTGGCTCCTCTTCCAGAGGAGCTGAGTTCCATTTCCAGCACCCACATCTACTTCCGGGGAATACAATGCCCCCTTCTGGCTTGCATGAACACCAGGCCCGCAGATGGCCCACAGGCATACTTGCAGACAAAACACCATACATAATTTTACAGTTCTTTTAAAATACTTTTTTGTTGTTGGTGGTGGTGGTGGTGGTGGAGGTGGTGGTGGTGGTGGTGGTGTGTGTGTGTGCGTGTGTGTGTGTGTGTGAGAGAGAGAGAGAGAGAGAGAGAGAGAGAGAGAGAGAACACCTGGCACAGCAGAAGTGGGTCTTCCCCTTCCCAAAAAGATCCCAGGGATCAATCTCAGGTCATTGATCTTGGTCACATGCTCTTACCCATTGCTGCCCCGACTGTCCTCTAAGTCAAACTGCCACTGATTGAGGAATTCAGTTGTGCCAGCTTGCACGTGGTCATGCCAGCTGGGCTTGTTGCCTGTCTATACCCCTCACAGAGCAGGGGAGGGTCACGGACCCTCACCTGGGCATCCAGTCACTTCCTACTACTATTGTGAGCAATTCTGCCCTAACTGCGCGAGCTCTGGCAGGGGCTTGAGTATACAGGCCAGACACGGTTAGGGGAGGGGCTCCATCTGTGTGGTTGTGGGAGAATCATCATCCAGTCTGGGTAAAGACTTTCCAGTTCGGCCTGTGGGGGTGGGAGGGGCACACACACTCTGGTGATCTCCCCTGTGCTCTGTAAGTAAACTCGGGGTGAACTTTGGTGGAATCATACCTCTGTCTGTCTGAGGATGGGCCATAGGGAGAGGGGTAGATGTTGCCTCTGCCCCACCCTCGGGGGAAGGAATTTTAGCAGTGCCCCCCTGAGACGCATTGCTGTGCCCTCTCTTTGTGATACAGGATCTCTGTGTGACATAGGCTGACCTTGAACTCTCTGGGTAGGCAGGGAAGTGTTTGAACTCCTGACCCTCCTGTTTTACCTCCCAAGTGGTGGGATTGTGCAGATGTGCCGTTACGCTTGGCTTGTACTAGGCTTGATCACCATCCCTGACAGCCATAGCTGTCCTGGAACTAGCTCTGTAGACCAGGCTGGCTTCCAATTCACAGAGATTCGCCTGCCTCTGCTCCTGAGTGCTAGGATTAAAGGTGTGTGCGCCACCGCGTAGCCTAGGAAGAAAGTCTTTGTTTGACTCCTAGTTCAGTTTATCACTAGGAAGGTGGAGCAATCATGGCAGCAGGAGTGTGTGGCACTGGCCCACTTCTCAGCGGACGTGAAAGCAAAATGCAGTTTAGAACCAGAGTCTATACCCTTCAAGGGCCGGCCCTGTGTAGTGACCTGTTATTTTCAGCTGGGCTTCCGCAGCCTCTTAAAACAGCACCAGCAAGGCCGGGCGGTGGTGGCGCATGCCTTTAATCCCAGCACTTGGGAGGCAGAGGCAGGCGGATCTTTGTGAGTTCGAGACCAGCCTGGTCTACAAGAGCTAGTTCCAGGACAGGCTCCAAAACCACAGAGAAACCCTGTCTCAAAAAACCAAAAAAAAAAAAAAACCAAAAAAGAAAACAGCACCAGCAAAAGGCACAAGGTTTCAAACCCTGAGCCTGTGGGGACTGCATTTGTCCACTGTCTTGTTGCTGTGACAAATACTTGACACTGCCCCAGCTCTCAAGCATCAGGAGCAGAGACCGCGTCCAGCTGGCCCATGGAAGGGGCTGCATAGAGAGACTCTGTCTCAAAACAAAATATCGGAGAGCAAGGAAAGCCTCTACTCAGCGTCTTTCTTCTTCCTTTTGCTACCCTAGGGAATGGTGCCGCCCACACATGGATCCTCTCACTTCAGTTAGTTTACTCTGAAAATTTCTCACATCCATGCCCAGAGATTTGTTTCCCCAGTGACACTAAATCCCATCGAGTTGATAGTCAAATTAACCATCACAGACACATCGCAAACCATCACAAACCCAGCTGGGCTCCCAAAAGGCTCTCCGCCCTCTCATAATGCGTTTGTTCTGTCTCTGAGAGCCTCATAGTCTTAACAGTGTAAAACTTGTTCCTCCTGTGTCCAAAGCCCCCACAGAGACACAATACATGTTCTTAGCTATGAACCTCTGTGAAGTAGAAGTGAAAGTTCCAGGCTGGAGAGATGGCTCAGCAGTTAAGAGCACTGACCGTTCTTTCAGAGGTCCTGAGTTCAATTCCTGGCAACCACATGGTGGCTCACAACCATCTGTAATGAGATCTGGTGCCCTCTTCTGGTCTGCAGACATACGTGCAGACAGAATACTTCCAATATAATGGAAACACCCCACTCCAAGGTCAAGGAGCAGGGGGACAGCATGGAGAAGGTAAACCAAACCCAGTGTGGCCAACACCAAGTGCTGTAGCCCCATGTCCAGCCTTAAGGACACGCAGCAATATCATCTGGACCCTAATGGCTTAGGTGGTCCTTCCCCTACCGCACACATTTCTCTTGGGCTCCAAGGACACTAAAGAAAAGACAGACTCGCGATTGTGATGGAGAAGCCACACAGCTGAACAGAGAAGTGGGGTCATCACAAACAGCTGAACAGGGAGGCAGAGAGGCAGGGCCATTGCATACAGCTGAACAGGGGTCAGGGTTTCTGGTACACTGCAGAATCCAGGAGGAACAGTCAGTCTCTGCAGAGGAACAATCTTCAGGCCATAGACATCCAAGAATAGAAAGCTGTGGTGGACAGTTTGTGTATGCACTGTGACCATTTGTACTCTGAGAAAGACTTTGCCATTTATTTGAACTGCCACCCCTGGGAGCTGCGCCGTTCCTGATGGAGCCTGTGTCAAGAGCACACACCTTCACTCAGCACTTCCTCTCAGCACCCTCTCCACTCCCCACAGATAGCTCTCCTCAGTGCTTACAGATCACCTCAGCAAACTCTCCGTATTCCTGGTATCTTCAGCAGCCTAGATTCCATGGTTACTTATACTGTATGGCTGTTTGACTAAGAGCCCCATGGGTTCATATATTTGAATGCTTAGGGAGTGGAACTATTTGAGGAGGATTGGGGTGTGTGACGTGGAAGTTGTTTTTGAGGTTTCAGAAACCCATGTCAGGCCCAGAGAGTTCTGCTTGCAGATCAGAGTGAAGCTCTCTGCGCCTCCCTGGCAAGTTCATTCCATCACTAGCAGGAGAGCCTACTTCTTCGGATCCTGGTGCATACTGAAGACCAGCTGAGACGTCCAGCCTCATGGATTGAACACCGCTGGATTTTTGGACCTCCCGTTGGTAGACAGCCATTGCTGGGCGAGCTGGACCACAGTCTGTAAGCCGGCTCCACATCACAGCTTCATGAATTGCCCTGTCAGGCTCTCTTGGGGGAATCCAATCCAGCTACACACTATCTGCCCTCCAGGTCTTCCTTGAAATTCTGGGTGCAGGCATCCATGACTCCATATTGCTTTCATTCTGTATGCCTACAAAGCCACACCACTGGGACCAGTGAGATGGCTCAGTTTGTAAAGATCCCTGATGCCAAGTCTGATGACCTGATGGAACGGGTCTTTCTTTGTCCAGCTCCTAAATAACTACTCGGAGACTGACTAATTATGAAGACTTGGCCTTATCTTACGCTTGTCCCACTAGCTCTTACGACTTAAATTAACTCATTTATATTCATCGACATTTTGCCTCATGGCTTTTTACCTTTCTTTCATTCTGTATGTCTGACTCCCTTCATGTTTCGTTGGTGTCTCTCTGTGCCTCAGTTATCTCCTCCTACTTCTCTCTGTGCCCAGAAGTCCCGCCTATACCTCCTGCCCAGCTATTGACCAGTCAGCTTTTTATTACACCAACCACAGCAATACATCATCCCGCAGTGTACAAATATCCCACCTTTCCTCTGTGACTACAGAAAAACAAACATTGACAATTTGTGGGAGAAAAAAATTGTCTAGACACATGACTTCAGTCCCTCATGGCAGGGAAGGTGAAGAACAGCAGAGGAGCGTGTGGTGGGATTTTGCTCTTCCAGAGGACCCTGGTTCAATTCCCAGCACCCACATGGCAGCTAATAACTGTCTGTGACTCCAATTCCAGGGGATCAGACACACATGCAGATGAGACACCAATGCTCATAAAATAAAAAAAATATATATCTTTAAAAATGGGTGCTAGGGCTGGAGAGATGGCTCAGAGGTTAAGAGCATTGCCTGCTCTTCCAAAGGTCCTGTGTTCAATCCCCAGCAACCACATGGTGGCTCACAACCATCTGTAATGAGGTCTGGTGCCCTCTTGTGGCCTGCAGGCATACAGACAGACAGAATATTGTATACATAATAAATAAAAACATATTAAAATAAATAAAATTTAAAAATGGGTTCTAATGACCTACATGACACCCCCAAATAGTGCCATTACATGATCCTTGCTGGACATAGTGGCTCACACCTGTAATTTTGTCACTTGGGAAGCTGAGACAGGAGAATTGCTATAAGCTAAAGTCCTCCCTTGGCTGCACAGCGTCCCGGCTAGCACAGGATATAAAGCAAGACTGTCTCCAAATAAAAACAATACAGCATATAACCTTAAGCCCCGCTCCCCCCGGTGGGGTTGTCATAACTGGACCACAGTGACAGCTATGTGGTAATGTCTCAGATCCCTGAGGAGAGAGAGATTCTTGGAACTTCATCCTGTTCCCTGGTTTTCAAGTATATCGTTAGGAACTGTAACTTACTAGGTTACGCTTGGTTTTTCTGTTTACTGAGCAGAACTGCCCGCATGTGTCGCTAAACAGCTTTAACCCCTGTGAGCTGGACAAAGGCCAGTGTGGGATTGCTGCGCTTTCTGAAGCCCCTGCCCCCTCCTAGTCTGAGGGAATCGGGAATGCAGGGTGTTTGCTGTCAGTTTTTCTTTCATATCTGCTCTGGGGTAGGTCTGGGCCACAACTTCGTGTTTTGCAAGTGTGGGGTCTCTTTCTCGGAGGTTACTTCTGATGGCATCCAGAAGCCAATTCCTCTTTTGTGTCTCAACTTCCTGGCAGGGCTCCAGCATCCTAGAGCAAGAAGGGCCCCTTGCCCTGGCCCCTGGGACGGCAGACAAGCCTGGCCAAATCTCCCCACTGGGAACTTGGCCAAGGCAGATGTTTCCGCAGCCCCTCCCTGGCTTGCCCTACCCCACAGGCCTGCATCTCCAGTGCGTTTTTCTCACTGTCCAGGCCCCTTCCTCCAACGAGGCTTTGCCGGGGCTTTTGCCTCTGGCTCGTGAGGGACCTGATTCTCGCCTTGATTTCTCCGAGGTTTGACGTTTCTAGGTCTTTCCCACCCCCACCTGGTTATTCTCAAATCAAACCCAGCTCTGCGTGGTGTCGTCAGGACCAGGACGTCCACGGATGAAGATGTTCCCCTCACTCTGAGGCCTAGGAGCCCCGTATGGACCCACGAGAGGGCAAATTCACACAGAATGAGGGGGTGGGGTGGGGTGGGGTGATGGTATCCAGCCATCTATTCCTGGGAGTCCCGTCCCCAGGCGTGGGACACCAGCCTAGGCTCCTGTGAGTTGTTGAGTAACTGTTTGAATCAGTGAAGCAATGGGTAGAAGGAGTCTGCCAAAGGGGAGTTCCACTCCAAGTGATGTAAAGACGCGTTTTGAGTAAGAACAAACATTCCCCCCTTGTTGACAAGGCTGTGCTACTGAGCGGCAGGCCTTCCGCGTTTACGTGACCCTTAGTTTACAAACTAGTCAGAACATTTCTCCCCCAGGAGACCTCCCTGACATCTTGGGTCAATGTCACGGTATTCAGTACAAGAGAAATAATTCATGACGGGGTCTCTCAGTGTTTCCCTTCCTTTAACCAAAGAGCCTCAGAGGAAGGTGGTTTCCCCAGAAAGCCAGAAATTATGGAGCAGTTACAATTTTTTTGGTTTGGTTTTTCGAGACAGGGTTTCTCTGTGTATCTTTGGAGCCTGTCCTGGAGTTCACTCTGTAGACCAGGCTGGCCTCGAACTCACAGAGATCACCGGCCTCTGCCTCCCGAGTGCTGGGATTAAAGGCATGGGTCACCACCGCCCAGCAGACGTAGTTACTACTAACATATTCCAGGCCCAGCAGAAGTAAACCTTCATATCGTCACCTGTGAGGTCAGCCATCCCCATATACAGATGAGAAAAATATTAGAAGATATAAGATTAGCCAGCTCAGAAAGAAATGCTATTTTATTAAAATTTTGGATTAAAAATTCTTTAATAAATATCTGAAAAAAATATTAGAAGACAGCTATACAAGTGGGCGGAGTTCATCCCAGCCAGGGTCTTCTGACCCAGCACCTCCTCAGAGAGTCCCTGAGTCACCTGCTGGTTGGCTCTGTGGTTCTTGTCAGAGTACTGTAGAGTCCTGTGTTTCTGTTCTCTCGTGAAAACTGCTCTGGCAAGAACTGAAGGTCTAGGACACAGTCCAAAGTGGCTTCCTGGAAATGTCACTGGACTTTTTATTTCATAACGTATGCTTTGTGTTATTATTTGTGAAATACACACACCATAAGCCTTACCATCTTAACCAGTGTGCGTGGTCATGTATGTGTGCATGTGGGTGTAGGTAGTGTTGTGTATGTGTGCGTTGTGTGCTGTGTTTGTGTGTGGTATCATGTAGGTGTGGTATGTGTGTGCTGTGTGGTGTGGTGGTGTGTGTGTAGCATATGTGTGTGTGATGTGATGTGTGTGTTTGCTCTGTGTAGTATTGTGTAGGCTGTGTGGTATGGTGGTATTTATAGTGTATTTGTGTGTGATATGATGTGTGTGTGGTCCGTGTGTGTAGTATGTGTGTCTGTGCTATGTATGTGTGCTGTGTGTGTTACTGGGGACTGAACTCAGTACCTCAAGCAGGAGAGACAAGTGCCTGTTTTGTGCTTTTTATTTGAAGCAGGGTTTCCCTAAGGCATTCAGTGTCTTAGGGTTGCTAGCTCTGTGCTAAAATATCATGAGCAAAGGGAACTTGGGGAGGAAAGGGTTTATTTCGTTTTATACCGTGTAGTCCACCATCCAGGGACGTTAGGGCAGGAATCTGGAGGCAGGAACTCAGATCACCAAGCTTGGAGACAATGTCAGTGGCCTTGAAATTTTGTGTTTTGAGACAGAGTTTCACTATGTAGCCACAGCTGGCCTGGAACTTGTCGTGTAAACCAGATTGGCCTCAAACTTACAGAGATCCACTTGCCTCTGCCGCTGAATGCTGGGATTAAAAGTGTGTGCCACCATGCCGGTTGCCTTGAACTTTCTTTTTTTTTTTTTTTTTTTGGTTTTTCGAGACAGGGTTTCTCTGTGGTTTTGGAGCCTGTCCTGGAACTAGCTCTTGTAGACCAGGCTGGTCTCGAACTCACAGAGATCCACCTGCCTCTGCCTCCCAAGTGCTGGGATTAAAGGCGTGCGCCACCACCGCCCGGCTGCCTTGAACTTTCTATCCTCTGCCTCAGACTCTGAGCAGCTGAAATTCCAAGCCTGCATCTCTCCGTGTATGTATGTGTGTATGTGTGTGTGCATATGTATGTGTGCATCTGTATGTGTGTGTATGTAGTGTGTCTGTCTGTATGTATATGTATGTATGCGTATGTGTGTGCATCTGTATGTGTGTGTGCATATGTGTGTGCATTTGTATGTGTGTGTATGTATGTGTGTGTCTGTATGTGTGTATATGTATGTATGCGTATGTGTGTGCATCTGTATGTGTTGTGTGTATGTGTGTGTGTGCATGTGTGTGTATGTATGTATGTGTGTATGTATGTGTGTGTATGTATCTATTGTGTGTGTGCCTGTGATGTGGAGGCTTCATGCCGAGCTTGGGGGTTTTCCTCCATCTAACCCACTCGACTTTACTAACTGAGCAGTCTCCCAACCAACTGCAAAGGCCGTCAACTATGGCTAAGAAAAGATAGCTTGTTCCAGACCTCCCCCCCCCCCCCCCCCCGGACCCAGCACAGAAGCCCTATCTGGTTCGCGTCCCTGCCCAGCATCTCTATGGGTGCTGGTGACCTGAACTGTCCCACAAGCCCTTGGTTCATGGAGCCCGCTCCCTGGCCCTCCTTGACCATTTCTAAGTTTGGGATTCAGAGGTGTTCTGGAGACTTCTCCTGATCAAACAGCCCTGACCCCTTCCCCCGCCTTTCCCAGCCCCCATGCTGCTTTCTGACTACTTAAAGTAGAGGAGACCTTTTTACAAGGACAAGTCTCTTCGTCATGGTGACTGGTTTGTTCCATTTAGCTATGTCCTCAAGGTACATCTACACACACATACCATACACACCACATACACAGCACATAACACACCACACACACCACATACACCACACACACACACACACACACACACACAGTACATCACACACACAGCATATCACATACCACACACACACACACACACCACACCACACACACATACACCCCCCACAGCACACACAGCACACACACACACCCCACAAACTCACAACCCCCGTCCCCCCTCCTCCCGCGGCATCATTATATGTCAGTCACAGTCTGGAAGCAGACATTTCTAGAAGCTGGACTTCATGTGTTTAGTGTCTTTCTGTGTCCTTAAGGCCACACACCCCAGCATAAGAAGCTCCCACCAGCCATCCCTCAGTCTCGAGTTCTAGCCCATTCCAAGGACAGACACGGTGAATGATCAAGGCTTGTGCACTTTGGAGGCTGGTGCTGGGGGATCCTCAAGGCCTGGGCCCCTCCCTCTCTGAGATGAGGCTATTATTGTTCTCAGTCTTCGGGGCTGCGATCGTTAGGAATTTTCTAGTTCACTATGATTGATTTTTACATTGATTCCTTTTTTGAATGAGGTAAATGCCTTTTGGGAAAGTTACCTTGCCTAACATGTCACAGCAGCCAGTGGTGACCTCAGACTGTGGCTAGACAGGCTTGACTGCAGGGTCCCCACCCCCCCGCCTCTGGCCCATGCTGGGGCCAATGCAGCACCAGCCAAGATGACTGTAACTCTCGAATGTGGCTCATCTGAGTCCTGTTAGCTTTGCAGCTGTGCAGTATTGAATTTGTGCAGATAATTAGAAAATTCAAAACACTTCCAGAACAGAAAACTTGGATTTAAAATTTTTTCTTTTCTGTTTTCTTTCACACTCCCTCCTTTAAAAAAAACAAAACAGGGGGCTGGAGAGATGGCTCAGAGGGTAAGGGCACTAGCTGCTCTTCCAGAGGTCCTGAGTTTGAGTCCCAGCAACCACATGGTTCACAACCATCTGTAATGTAATGAGACCTGGTGCCTTCCTTGCCAGCAGTATATTGTATGCTTAATAAATAAATCTTAAAAACAAAACAAAACAAAAATCAAATCAATCAAACAAACATAAAAACCCAGGTTCCTTTGTTGCTCAGCTGGCCTTGAACTTCTTTATTCTCGAGAATGGCTTTGAACTTCTGATTCTCCTGCCTCTCTCTCCTAAGTTCTGGAATGACTGGCATATGCCGACCATGCACACTTACTATGGTTGGAACTCAGGGCTTCATGAATGCTGGGCAAGCACTTCACTAACTGAGCTCAGTTCAGAAAATAGAAAAGGCTTTAGAAAATTTACCAGTAAAACCGGACCTGACTTACTGGAGCCTCATGGATGGATGTGTTTTGCTGCTGGTGTGTGTGTGTGTATGTGCTGTATCTGTATCTGTATGGTGTGTGTGTATGTATGTATGCGTTTGTGTGTGGTATAGCTGTATGGTGTATGTGTATATGTATGTGTATGTGTGTGTGGTGTGTATTTGGTGTGTGTGTATGTATGTATACATGTGGGGGGTGTTTGTGGGGGGGTGTTTGTTGTGTGTGTGTCTGTGTCTGTATGGTGTGTGTGTATGTATGTATACAGGTGTGGGGGTGTTTGTGTGTGTGGATGTTTGTCGTGTGTGTGTGTGTGTGTGTTATGGTCTTTTGTTTGCTCGAGATTGAGGAGGCTTCCATTCTGCTAGGGATGGTACATAGTATGTAGTTTAGTGATGTCTGAAATCTGAAAACTTCTCAACCCTGGAATGCTTTTTGGCCCCAAGGGTTTCAGTTAAGAGATTGGGACAAAGATTCAGTAACGACCCTTTCTCAAGGGGACACCTTCCAAGGTCCCCAACAGCTGTCTGAAATTAGAGCTAGTACCAAATGCTGTACTGTGATTGTCCTTATGATTTCATACCCATGATGAAGTTTAGCTGATAAGCTAGGAATAGAAAAAAGACGAACAGGGCCAGAGATATGTCTCAGAGGTTAAAGGGGTTTGCTGCCAAGCGCAGTCACCTTGCATCAGATCCCTGGGACTCACATTGTGGAAGAGAACTGATCCCATAAGCTGCCTGCCATCCGACCGTCTCGGAGTGTGCACAATGCCCCACCTACTCCCATTATAAATAAGTAAATGTAATCTTGAAAGATTGACTATAATAATAAAATAGAATAATTGTATCCATCTCACTAAAAGGGCGATTGTAGTTAAAGATCAATATTTAGACTTACAAACTTTTTCTAGAATTTTCTGTGTGAAAGTTTCAGATATTCATATGACAGTTGGCTGCCGGGATCTGAAACCATGTAGAGAAAGTGCGGGTGAGGGCGCCTAGGGCGCACGTGAGCTCCCCCAGGGACAGAGAAGCTGTGCAAATGAGGACCTGAGACCCAGTGTTTCTCGCTAAGGAAGACCTGAGACCCAGTGTTTCTCACTAAGGGTAAGCCATGCTAGCCGGGCGGTGGTGGCGCACACCTTTAATCCCAGCACTTGGGAGGCAGAGGCAGGCGATCTCTGTGAGTTCGAGACCAGCCTGGTGTCTAGTTCCAGGACAGGCTCCAAAACCACAGAGAAACCCTGTCTCGAAAAACCAAAAAAAAAAAAAAAAGGGTAAGCCATGCTGCACCACGCAGGAGCAGCCCATTACTCATCTGTGTGTCTTTATTAGGCACTTGGCACATTTTTATTAATTTTAATAGTTTTCAGCTTTGCATGTTTTGCAAGCCATTGTTTTAAGAAATGCTTGAGCTACGAGAATAATATACTTGCTTACTAAGTTCTTTAACCCAAAGACTGAATGTTTAAAGATGGAAAATAGGGCTGTGATATGGTCCATTTGGTAGAACGTTTATGTGCCATTCACACCCTGTTTATGATGGCATAGCACTGGCCATGGTAGAATACAAGTCACCCAGCATGCAGGAAGTGGAGTCAGGAGAATCAAGAAGCCTAAAGTTGGACTGAAGAGCTGACTCAGAGGTTAAGAGTGTATACTGCTCTTCCAGAGGACCTGAGTTCAGCCCCCAGCTCCCATGTTGAGCAGCTCACAACTGTCTGTAACTCCAATTTCAAAGGATCAAATACCTTTTTCTGGCCTCTGTAGGCGCCTGCACTTACATACTTGGTTGTATTCATTCACCACCTACACACACACAAGTTCTTTTCTTTTTTTTAAATGTTTTTGATTATTTATTTATTTATTGTATTGGTGTTTTGCTTGCATGTATGCCTGTGTGAGTGTTGGATTCCCTGAAACTGGAGTTATAGACAGCTGTGAGCTGTCATATGGATGCTGGGAATTGAACCCAGGACCTCTAGAAGAGCAGCCAGTGCTCTTAATCTCAGAGCCATCTCTACAGTCCATAAATAATTTCAAAAATAATAAAAATAAAGCTTTTTTTAAAAAAAGGAAGTTTAGCTGTTACACAGAGAAACCCTGTCTTGATAAAGCAAAACAAACAAATAAATAAATAAATGAAGTTCAAAGTCATCCCTGGCTAACGGCAGTTCAAGGCCACCCTGGAATACAGGAGACCCTGTCAAACAGCCAGGCGGTGGTGGTGCACTCCCTTAATCTCTGCACTCTGAAGGCAGAGGCAGAGGCAGGTGGATCTCTGAGTTCGAGGCCAGCCTGTTCTACAGAGTGAGTTCCAGGACAGCCAGGCTACACAAAGAAACCCTGTCTTGAAGGAAAAAAAAGGAAGAAGAAAAAGAAACAGGAGCGAGAGCAACGACTTGATGTTAGGAGCACTTGCGGCTTTTGGAGAGAGAACTTGGGTTTGGTTCCTGGCACCCACATTCACAACTGTTGGTACTGCCAGTTCCAGAGGTTTCTGAGCCTTCTGGCTCTGTGGGCACTGCAGGAACACGGCAACACATATGTGCAAGTACAACAACGTGTACAACAATGGAAAACAAGCAAATCTTCAGACAAACAGGAAGACAATCAGGGGGACGTCAGTGGTAGAGTGGTTATCTAGAGTGCTGGGGCCTAACGTTTGACCCCCAGCACTGCAGACAAATAAATGTGTAAGTATATATATATATATATATATATGTGTGTGTGTGTGTGTGTGTGTGTGTGTGTGTATACAGTGTAACAGGTTCCAGTGATCCTTAAGTGTAAAAAACAATTTAGAAAGAAGAGCAAAATTGGGCTGTAACTGTGACTCAGTGTAGGTGACCTGCCTAGAATCTGGGCTCCATCCCCAGAACTGAAACAGGAAGGAAGGAAGGAAGGAAGGAAGGAAGGAAGGAAGGAAGGAAGGAAGGAAGGAAGGAAGGAAGGAAGGAAGGAAGAAAGGGAGGAAAGAAGGAAGGGAGAGAGAGGAAGGAAAGAGTAAGAAAGCACAGAGACACTCAAGTTACATTTGGGACTCTAGCAGAACTAGGAGGCTGTGAAACTCTGAGGTCCTAAACACACACATACACACACACACACACACATACACACACATACACACACACATACACACACACATACACACACACATACACACACACATACACACACACATACACATACACATACACACACACATACACACACACACATACACACACACACATACACACACACATACACACATACACACACATACACACACATACACACACACATACACCACACACACACACACATTTATTTTGTTTGGTTTTTCAAGACAGGGTTTTTCTGTAGCTTTAGAGCCTGTTCTGGAACTAGCTCTTATAGACCAGGCTGGCCTCTAACTCACAGAGATCCGCCTGCCTCTGCCTCTCGAGTGCTGGGATTAAAGGCGTGCGCCACCACCGCCCGGTTTCTAGAAATATTTTAAGTGGAAGTTACGTTTCCCATCTGAACCTACTGAACACGACGGCTTAGTCTCAGTGCCGGGCTTCTGCTTCCTCTGTTGTGACCCTGTGCCCGGAGGGAGCTGATCTTGGCCAGTCCTGCCCAGCATGGGGAGGGCACAATGGATCTACAGTCTGCAGAAATGATCACGATGTGAAGCATTTAAGTTACATTTATTTGTGTATTTATGTTGTGTGTATGCATGCAGGTGTGTGCACATGTATGTTCACACACATGTGTGGCAGTCAGAGGATGACTTGAGGAGTTGGGTCTCTCCTTCGTTCACCACTGAGTTTCAGGGATTGAACTCAGGTAAGCGCCTTTTACCACGGAGCCATCTCAGTCTGAGCGAGCTTTCTGGAAGCCAGTTCTCCCTTCCTCTTCCTTCTCCATGTGAGGGTAAAGGGGGCAGTTGTTGGTGAAGCCTTAGCTCTGGACATCCCACCAGACTGTTTGTTACCTGTCTGAAAAAAGCTCAAGAGGGAAGTGGGGAGAAAGGAGATTGAATCAACTCACACACTAGGAAAAGACCCCATAACAGAGGGTTCAGGTTTACACAGGAAGAACTGGGTTGGGGCAGCAGTGTGCATACTGAGCCTCAGTCACGGAGGGGGTCTGCTGACCATGATCTCAGCTCAGTAAGGTCCTTCTCACAGAGTTTTCTGAGAAATTCCAGCATACAGCTTGCTGTCACTGACAGCTGCCCTGCTCTGAGGCTCCTCTGTTCCCGTCTAAGGTAACTGTAGGCTTAGGACAAGGGCTGGAGACCCTTGGGCACTTTTAGGGGTGGGCAGTCTAGAACAAATCTGACAGGAAGGGGCCTGTGATGGCTCTGGCTGCCAGGTACTCGCTGCCTGACCTGATAGCCTGAGTTCGACCCTGGGACCTGTCGGAACCGTCCCAGAGTGGAGCCACGCAGTGGAATTCTGAGTGCTCGTGAGAAAACCCCAAGAAACCAAGACAAGAATCTTGTGATCTCAGTTTCTTCAAAATATGAAATTGAGCCAGGTGGCAGTGGTGCGCACCTTTATTCCCAGCACCCGGGGGGCCGAGGCAGTTTTGAAAAATACCAAACAACAAAAAACTGTGGAATTCTTCTTGGAATGTGCCTTTGTGCCCCTCCCAGGTGTAGCGGACAGGAGGGCGGTTGGGTCAGGTTACTCATTACAGCTGGCTACTGCTCCCCTTTACGGGCCTCTGTGGAGAAACAGGTTTTTGCCACGTGCAGTGTGTCCTTGTGATGATGTACAGCTTGAATTCACGATTGCTTGCCCAGGTGATGGCCCTTAACGCTCAGGGTATTAACTGTCGGACGCGCTCAGTAAAGGTGGCTTTTTCACAAGATTTCAGTTCCTCTCGTTTCGGGCTTCGTTCTCCCAGGTCTAACCTCCTCCAGAGCGGTAAATGAGGGATCCAAATCCTGAAGGTTGTCCTCTGACCTCCACAGACATACCGTACACCCGGGTGAGTGTGTGCACACATACAGTGAATGGGTTTTTTAAAGAGTTGGTAGTGGAAATGTCTCGCTTACACTCGTCTGTAGGCTTTGGCCTTAATGGAATGGAACGAGCTACCTTGGGCATCACTGGTGTTGAGACAAACACTCTGTAAATGATTTACACGTTCACTGCATAAGTAAGCAAGAAATTGACACAAAGGAGACAGACATAAAACAAAGGCAGAGGGGCCAGGCTTTTGTCCTGCCTGTGGATGCAGCTAGGTCAGTGTTTATCAAAGCATTTTCTAAGTGTCAATGAAGGAGACTTGTCTTGCCCACATTAACACACAGGGCATCTTGCCCTGCCTACCTGCCTCTCAGGGCTGAGCTCCTCCTGCCACTCCAGGCTACCCTGCCCAGACACAGGGGTCCTGGTATCTCCAGGGAGAGGCCCCATGTTGGTGCGTGGCCATTTAAACCGATGAGGTGGGTTTTACACTTTCTCCTGAACTCGTTTCTTCTTTGGCATGCATAATACAAGTGTGTCTAAGTGGCTGTCTGTGCAAATGTGTGTGGAAGTCAGAGGTTGACACCAGGATTTCATCCTCAGCTGCTCACCACCTCCTCTCTTGAGATGGGCTCCCTCACCGAACTGGAGCTCTCTGCTTTGGCTAGACCGGCTGTCCAGTGAGCCCTCGGAATCCTCCAGTCTCTGTCCTCGGGGCTGGACTTTCAGGCCCAGGTTTTGTGTGTGGGTCCTGGGAATTTGAACTCAGATTCTCATGCTTAAGCACTTAACCCCCTGGAGCCATCTCCCCAGTCCCTTCTGCAATCTTTCTAAACAGCTGTATATGTGTGTGCGCAATTAACCGCGGGGTTAAGCACTGAGCTCTGTGGGTCTTAGCGAGCCAGCAGATCCGTTCTTGTCTACAGCAGGGATTGATTAGAAATGCCGGGCCTGCGCCTTGATTCTGCTCTGAACTGGCTCTGCCTTCTTAGTCCCAGAAGCCTCTACGTAGCAGAGGTGAGAACCAAGAATCCAGATCCTGGTGTGGAGTGGCTGTTAGGACTCAGGCATTATGCTGGCCTGCCCCGTCACCTGATAGGATGTACACAGGCTGTACCCTGGCCAGCTCAGGGTCCTGGTTTGTGCGCAGGTGCAAAAGTCCCTTTAAGAGACAAGTTCCGCCCACTCCTGGTCTCTGGTTCCAGCAGGTCTCTGCCTTCTGTCTCTCCCTCAATTAACTCCACACCCAAACTATGTCTGCATGGTGTAGTCACCCGCCGCGGTTTCGGGCCAACCTCTATAGGACACCACAAACATCCCTCTCCTGCAAAGCATTTGGCGGCATGTCTCACATTTTGTTAGTACAGCCTACCAAGAACTAGAAGGCAGGACTCGCGATGAATCTGTGAGTGAATGCATGAAAGGTGACTGTAAAACGTATGAAGAATGTCTGAAGATATCCCAGCAGCCCCTCCGCCACACACGGTTTCACTCCGTTGCTAGGTTTTTCTTGACGACCTGGAGGGTCTCGGCTGTCTTTGTTTAGTTAGTTGACACACAGACTGGATCAAAGAGATCTTGAATGCTCCTCCTCCACAGGCCCAACAAACTGGGAAGTAGTTGAGTCGGAAGCATTAGGGGCTGGGGGTGGGCTTGGAACAGGTGCATACAGCATGCTGTAGTGAAGATTTTGTATGATAGTAATCCTGTTTCCATTTTGTTACGCTAGAGCCAAGATTGAATGTATGACATGGAACATGAATGATATTTTCATTCTGAAAACCACCATTATTGCCCCTTTTTTCTTTTTCTTTTTTTCTCTTTTCTTTCTTTCTTTCTTTCTCTTAAACATTTTTATGATAATTCAGAGAGAAAGTGTTCTTTGCCATTTAAAGTTGGTTCCAGTCCTTGAAACTGTTGGTGTCTGCTTTACAGCAGGGAGTGCACTAACCCCTTGTGGGGAGTGGGGGGAATGACAAGCTTAGTTATGTCCTCTGGGAAAGTCTTAGTGAAAAACTCTAAGGAATGGTCTGTAGGGGTGTGCTGATTGGTTTATGTCAACTTGACACAAGCTAGAGTCATCAGAGAGGAGGGAGCCTCGACTGAGAAAATGTCTCCATAAGATTAGGCTGTGGGGAAGCCTATAGTTCATTTTCTCTTTCTTTCTTTCTTTCTTTCTTTCTTTCTTTCTTTCTTTCTTTCTTTCTTTCTTTCTTTCTTCTTTCTTCTTCTTCCTCCTCTGCTTTCTCCTCCTCCTCCTCTTCTTCTTTTCTGTATTTTTGAGACAGGTTTTCTCTGTGTAGCCCTAGCTGTCCTGGAATTCCCTCTGTAGACCAGACTGGCCTCAAACTCACAGAGATCCGCCTGCCTCTGCCTCCCAAGTGCTGGGATTAAAGGCATGCACCACCACTGCCTGGCCATTTTCTTTTTATTTCTTTTGTTTTCTGAGACAGTGTTACTCCATGTAGCTCTGACTGTTCTGGAACTCTCTGTAGACCAGGCTTGCCTAGAACTTGGAGATTTGCCTGTCTCTGCCTCCTGTGTGTTGGGATTAAAGGCGTGTGTGCCACTATGATTGATGGGGGAGACAGCTCATTCTGTGTGGTGCCATTCTTGGACTGGTGGTGGTCCCGGGTTCTATAGAAAGAAGGCTGATAGTTCTTGTGTATTTAAAAATGTTGCTCAATAAAACAATTCTTGCAACTGAAAAAAAAAAAAAAAGCAGGCTGAGCAAGCCATGAGAAGCAAGCCAGTAAGCAGCACCCCTCCATGGCCTCTGCACCAGTTCCTGCCTCTAGGCTCCTGCCCTTTTTGAGTTCCTGTCTTAACGTCCTTGTTTGAAGAGTGATGTGGAGTCATAAGTCAAATAAACCCTAAAGATAAGTCCAGATCTCACCTGGAGTGTAGTCAGTTGGTAGAATGCTGGCTGGTCCAGCCTATGCGAAGCCCTGGCGTTGATGTTCAGAACTCCGTAAACTGGACGGGGTCTGTAACCCTGGCACTCAGCATCACCGTCAGCCACACATTGAGGCCAGCCTGGACCCCAATGAGATCCTGCCTTAAAACAAAGCCAAAGAATCCATGTTCAGTCATCTGAAAAGTGGCTAGAAAAACAAACCGCAGGCAGGTTGCTCCTCGGCTGCCCAGTTCTCAGTAGCAGGGGATTCCCTCCCATGTCCACAAGGACTTTTGACCAAGTTCAGAAAGGTCCCTGGCGTGGTGGGGATAGTTGGAAAGAAGAAACAGGTCCCTTTCCTAGGGAGGATCTGAGTTCACTGCCTTGGATGCCAGGCTTTGTCTTTACCTAAGAATCTGGGTAGCTCCTGGGACCCCCTCGGCTCGGGCTGCCCTCGGCGGGAAGAGCTTCAGGCTTTACTCACGCTAGTCTGAACACAGGCCCAGCCCTGAAGAAGGTGGAGGTCCCTGTTGCAAACTGTTCTGTCTGAGCCCAGTGGAGAAGTGGCCATGTCAGGGTCGGCAAGGGGAGGTCCAGGGCCAGGGCATTTTTCTAGGGATGTGTAAACTCTTTTCAACTTTCAGAATGGGAAAGGTACGTCTTGATTTGGGGGAGGGGGGGAGTAGGAAATGCAAGAAGGAAATTAAGTTCATCACAGGCAGATGTGGTAAGAGCCTCTATGTAGATGCCCTAGAATCCAGGCTAGTGGCCACCGTGGACATGCAGGCCTTCCCCAGCCTCAACTC